>NC_088602.1:30393104-31015291 GCF_036013475.1 Columba livia | reverse complement strand
TATGACATGCTGTAACTACAGGGGTCGAGCAGATGAGAGTGTGTTTTAATTTCAGATTTGATTATCCAGACATGCAGTTTGAAACGTCAAGCTACAAATTAGTCTGCATTTAAAAGAGGATGTGCAGTGCTAATTTTGCTTCCCTATAAATGGCCTGATAATTGACATGAAACTGGGCTTGGAAACTCTGTTTCACACTGTTAAGCAAGCAGGTTTCCTTCCAGCAAGGAAACACAATTAATTCTGGTATACTATAATTTTATTATAGGTCAATATTAGATAAGTGTTGCCTGTGCTTTGGTTGATACAGACCTTAATATTTTCATAATTAATAACTTTTAATGTAGTGCTATGTTTGTTATGCCCATTTGTTAAATTTTTCAGTAAAAGATGAACCATAACCCAAGGCATTTGTTACCTTGCCATGTGAATATTGTTTATTGTAACTTCAAAACTGTAGATGCAACATTAAGTATGTAAGTAAGGTGTGGTCAGTGTTGCTTCTAGACAGAGTCAAATCACGCTTTGATGAGCAATGTGCATTGCCAAATGAGCTGAAAATAAAAGTTACACTTTAAGGCTGAAAATAACAAAGTAGACTGAGTTGGATCATTCCTTTTGCCTCTCTAGAACTGTTTAGCGCAGTAAATTCAAATAAAATGAGAAGACTGGTTCGGAAAAATTAAAATTAGAACAGTCAAGAAGTAAACACCATGGAAACAGCCTTCAAGATACTTAGATATGGTAGTGACAATTTTATTTGACATGGAGAAAAAATAAACTGCCTGGAAGTCCGTTCCCAGCTGTTTGCTACCATTTCCCTGCCAAAACTTCACTCTGTTCTCCCCCTTCCCCCTGATCTGTCAGCCAAGTTGCTCATGTTGTTGCTCCCTACATGCTTCAGACAAAATAAGTTAATAATCTGCCATCTGAGCTCCATACATCAGTCAGGCTCTTACAGGGGTTAGGAAGCAACCACATAAATGCCCCAGCAAACACATTGGAAGGGACTACAACTCATGGCAAGACACTGGGGACAAGTAGCTGGGGACAGTGACCCACGCATCTGGTGTAGCTGGAGCTGGAGTAGGACGTGTGTCTGTGGCCTGTTTGCTGTCTACCGAGTGCAGGACACAAATCAGCAGAATTTTGAGGAAGCTGCACTTCCAGTGACCTGCCCTGTCTGAGCACAGGAACCATTTATTGAGCGAAAGAAAAGACCCCAGGTAGTAGATCCCAGCTCAGCTGCCTGGTGGTGGGAGGACTTTACGAGTCCAGGAGTAGCCACAGGCGCAGCAAACAGCTCCTCAACAACAAAATCAGAAGAGGTTTCTCGCTTCTTCTATTGAATGGCTGATAGTTTGCATTTGTGAAATACCATCTAACAGTATGGTAGCTGTAGGGAAAACTGCTGCATGATGTGATTTTTCTGTATCCTGCTACCAATTACATAAAGCAAATCCAGATAATGCTGGAGGTGGTGGGAGCTGGAGGGTTTTGAAGAGAGAAGTCGAATTGTACCATCCTACCCGTGTAATAGCTCAGTACCTATTGATATACCTATAAACACAACATTGCACCTGCGTGCGATTTCGTTGGCTTTTACAGGACCTTTCCCTAGCTGCGAATTAATTAATTTGAGAAAACAGCATTTAGATTTCAGTGAATTAGGTACTCCGTGCCAGAGTTGTGAACTGAACGGGAGAGTCTCCTTGTGTTACCCAGCCAGCGGGGAGGCCCATGGAGAGCACCCCGAGAAGTCACCCCTGCCTTGGGAACTGGTGACATGAAGAGTTAGGGAAAACTACTTGCAGCCTTTCTGATACAATGTATTTTAATTACGTGGTATTTTAACAACAATAAAGTACGTTGGATTAGATTAGATTTAGTGAAGTAGCGTGGTACAGAGTTAATTACCTAAAATCCTGTGATGAGATTGTGTATTACATCCCATGGTGTAGTATTAATATTTACAAGTGGTCACTAAAACACCTCAGCGCGGGGGTTTCCGACAGAGTTTATTTGGTGTGCACTCATCATGCTGTAAAAGCACTTGTAGTCCTTTTCCTGCATTTCACCAAAAGGACTGGGGACTTTATCTGGCATTTAAATTGCCTTTGTGAGCTTTTTGTCCATTTTTCTTTGCATGGTTGAAAACACCAGTGAGGAGTCATGCTTTTTGCAGTTACCTTCACCATAAACAAAAGCATCCTGAGATATAGATGTGTATATAGGGTGGTTTTACTTCACGTGTTCTTTTTTCTTCCCCCACACACTTTTTGCCAGATTTATAAGGGTCCGGACTGGTCGTTCCGCTACACGGGGCTCCAGCTGAACTGCGAATACCGTTTCCGCGTGTGTGCCGTTCGCCAGTGCCAAGAGACAGCGGGTCACCAGGACCTGGTGGGCCCCTACAGCGCACCCGTGCTCTTCATCTCTCAGAGGACTGAACCGCCGGCCAGCACCAACAAGGACACTGTGCAGACCGCAAGGACACAATGGTCACAGAGCGACCAAGTGTGCGCTGCTGTCATCCTCGCACTTTTTGCTATCTTTTCCATTCTGATCGCTGTTATCATTCAGTACTTCGTAATAAAGTGAAGAAAAGAGATTTATTTTAGAACGCTGCCCATTACATTTTACTTTCTCATAATCTAAAAGTAATTCTGTTCTCTTGCTTTTACAAAACCAGGCGTTTAGCACCGGCGTTAGGACTGGTGCGAACCTTTTCAGCCACTCTCAGATGCTTACTGGTAGGTATAGGCTGACACACGTTATTCGAACGCAAGCCACAGAAATACGATCTTTGTTTAATATGCCTTCTTGCAGTACAAACTATACGGGGCAGGCGAGCAGTGTTTAATGAAAAGGGTTTCACCGGTAAACACGAGCGTAAAAATGGTTTCCTGGCCCCCATTTGTAAGGGTTGCGACCATAACAGGGAAGAATGTGTAGATCACATTTAAAACTTACACTAACAAACTTGTGCTGTATACAATATTAATCTGATGCTGTGAAAGCAATTTAGCGCTGTATTTCTACCTCCTCATTTGTCTTAATTATTTGGGAAGCAGGATTTATGCTTAAAAACAGAAGGAGCTTTTCTCAGGCAGCAAATAATAAACTGGATGGAAGAGTTTGCATGAAGGAAGCTTCTTATCTGATAAATGTGGAGTTCTTCACTGCAAGTATATGTTTTCGAAAGACTACGAGGGGGTGGCACAAGTGGTTTATCTTACCCCCAGGATTTGATGTTTACTTAAAAAATGCCTCTTTTACTTCCTATGAATATAGAAGGGAGAGTGTGAGAGAACTTCTTAAACTTATGATTTAAATTGACCAACACATTTCCGAAGTTGACCTTTAATTGGATGAAGTTTATACAGATGTCTGTGCCCTCTGATTTTGGCTAGTTAATAGATATTTTGAGATAAACACCATGACTGAATTTTTGCTGTTTCCCCAACGTTCACTTGCCATATCCACCAGAATCAAGCACTGCCTTTCTTCTGTTTGCTTTTTCTTTCTTTCTTTCTTCCTTTCTTTCTCCCTTTGGGGCACCAAGTCAGAAGACAAAGTGTAGTAACTTGCACCAGGAAACTTAAAGCTGCTTTTTTCTTGAGATCCTAATGTTTAATGTAATGTCTCTTTGGATACTGTACCAAATTGTTGATTGCATGTAGTTAATGTTGCATTAGAGCACTTTGCAGTTGCATAACTCATCAATGTTTTGTGAGCTTGCATTTTTGTGAGTTCTTGGATGACCAGACTGAATTTTATCAAGTATCCCATTGAACATCTTGCTAGATGTCAATGATTGCCAGTGACACAAAGCTTGTAGTGCAACTATCTTTAAAAAACACACACAAAAAAAATCCTTGTCTCATCACACTTATGTTATTTGTTATACACTTTGTAATTAGCTATTTTTAATTTATTTGAGTTACAAGATAGTGGATCATTAATGACTTCTAGTTGTGTTCAGTTTAGCATTTTTAATGGTATTAAACACTTCTGTCAGTCTTAATAATAAAAAAGGAACCTCTGTCTCGTGCTTTGAAGATCTCTGAAGAATTTCTCTTATATTAGAACGGGCATGTATTGTAATTGTTTATACGTCCAATGATCTGTGCTGTAGAATAATGTTGCTGAGTTTCGTTTTTTTAAAAAAAGAAAAAAAGAAATGGCGAAGAACTTGGCCTCCACGTGGCTAGAACGATCTGTCTTTAAAATGTACTGTATGTTTACATTTTCTTTCCAATTTGTCATTTGTACGTATAGGCTGATACCTTCCCACAGGATACCGTGATAACTGATGTTTTCTAGAACCTTCTTAAAAGTGCCATGTTTGGCAGTGCAAATGAGGTTGCGTGTACCAGCCCGGAGATTTCTTACGGTTGAATGTCTAAAACGGTAAGATTTGTTACTACAGTTAATCTGCAGTGACTTATGTTTTTCATAGTAAAATTCAAATGAGCTCCTATTTTTGATAGTCATTTAATAGTGTATTTGCCATTCGAGCCTCAGTGCGTATTACTGCATTGAAGACCGTTTTTAATGTAATCTTAATTTTACCTCATATACTGTACATTCCAAAAATAAATTTAAAAAGAAAAAAAAAAAACCTCTAAACTTTTTAAAACGTTATAGATACACTACCAAACATATCACTTTACAATTGTACAACGTCGGACTCCATGAAGACGAACCTGTATAGTCTGATAGAAAAAATACATAAACTATGTAGCAAAGTATCTTTAAAACTCTGTGGACAATAAAAGTATCCTTCTTTTTGGCTGGTGCTGGTCGGTGCTGTTGGCGGGGCGCGCCGCTGCCCGAGCGCTTGTGCTCCCTCCGGCGGGGGCGATGCGGCCGCTGCCGCCGGGCGGGCGGGGACACCCGGGGCCGCGCTCCCCCGGGGGCTCCGGAGCGGCGGCCCCGCGGGGCGGGCCGGGCGGTACCTGCGGCCCCGAGCCCCCGGGGCGGGGCGGGGGCGGGGGAGCGGCGCTGCCCCCGGCAGGCGCGTCCCCCGGCAGCGGCGGCAGCGCCGGGGGCTGAGACGGCCGCGCTCCCCGGCGGCATGTGGGGCGGCGGGAACGGCAGCGGGGGCGAGTCCTGGCCGTGGCCGCCCTGCGACGAGCGGCTGTGCCTGGCGCTGCCGGTGCGGGTGCTCGTCCCCGTCACGGCCGTCTGCCTGGGGCTCTTCGTGGTCGGCGTGGCGGGCAACGTCCTGACGGTGCTGGTCATCCGCGGCTACCGCGACATGAAGAACACCACCAACCTGTACCTGGGCAGCATGGCCGTCTCTGACCTGCTCATCCTCCTGGGGCTGCCCTTCGACCTCTACCGCCTCTGGCGCTCCCGGCCATGGATCTTCGGGCAGCTGCTGTGCCGCCTCTCCCACTACCTCAGCGAGGGCTGCACCTACTGCACCATCCTGCACATCACTGCCCTCACCGTGGAGCGCTACCTGGCCATCTGCTTCCCCCTCAAGGCCAAGGTGATGGTCACCAAGCGCCGGGTGAAGGCCATCATCGGCATCCTCTGGGCCTTCGCGTTCCTCTCTGCCGGCCCCTTCTTCTTCCTGGTCGACGTGGAGCAGCCCGACAACCACACCGACTTCAGCCGCGAGTGCAAGCCCACCCCACAGGCTGTGGAGTCCGGCCTGCTGGCCACCATGTTCTGGGTCACCACCTCCTACTTTGTCCTGCCTGTCATCTGCCTCAATGTCCTCTACGGCTTAATCGGCCGGGAGCTGTGGCAGAGCAATGCCCGCCTGCGGGGCCCCAACGCGGTTCTCCGGGAGAAGGAGCACCGCCAGACCGTCAAGATCTTGGGTGAGTCCTTCTTCCGTCCCTCCTTGTGCTGGCGGCTCACGGCTGGGGCTGGGAGCGGGGCTGGTCCCACGCAGGGCAGGGATAGCGCAGGAGAACCTCCTAGCCGTGCTGCTGAGCCCTTCTGTGCTCCCGGGGACCGTCACGGCAGTGATTTCACTCCCTCACAGCTGAGGCTTCACCTGGTGTAGCCTTGCACATCCAGCAGCGTGACTGCCTTCTGCAGAACTACCCCTTTTCTGAATTTTACCAGGCAGAACCAAATACAAGGCAGTCTGCAACTCAGTAGTCTCTTCCAGTGGGCAGCAACACCTCTGGGTAGTAAATCTCTGCTTCAGAAAAATAAGTTTGATTTTCTTAGCAGCCTTTTGTAGCTCTCCTAGGAGAAAATCCACTGGTTGACCAAGCAGGCTGAAAAACAGCAGCTTAACCCTTACGAGCCGTTTGCAGGCAAATCACACAATACCAAAGCGCTTCCTGCTGATGCAGGATGCTGTTAATTTTTACTTCGTTTTCTTGGTCATACATTCATTAACCTAGCATCAGGCTCTGCAAAGTTAGAGATCCCAGTCTGCCCTGGGGCTTTAAAGTTTCTAAACAGTGACCAATGTGAAGAAAAAGAAAAAAAACAAAAATCCAATGATTGATTTATGAGTGTAAAACAAAATGCCTTGATTATTTTATTTTCTTTTCTACTTTTAGTGAAGGTTTTAGGGGCTACATGGGAGGCTTCTTCTACCAAGGATGTAATCAGCTGGATAAAAACAGCGTAGCACAAACATAATAAACTAATAAGCCCCAGAGATTACATTTTGCTGACTTATTTGAGGAAGGTATTTACATTGGAATAGAGACAAGGTTTTCCAACAGGAACACCTGTGTCCGTGATCTCCTCGGAACCCACTGAACCAGACCAATTCCCCCTTCTCTCAAAGAGCCAGCAGCACAACGCTTGTGATGGATTTCAGGCATAAACTTGCTTTGGCTATATCCCTTTTATTTAAGCTCCGAGAAACACAAAGGATGCTCTGTAAGTGATTATTTATTTAATTTAGTTGCATTTATAAACAAAAATAATAAAAACTATGGATACAGTAATCTGTTTATTTAATTGTTCCTCATCTGCTCCTGCTAATTCGCCATTGCAAAAGTGTTTTATTTGTGTTGTGCCAAAATGCGAGGCAAGACAACAGCTGGAGTGACTCGGGCTGGAGATCCATCTAGTCCAGTTATTGTCTGGGGATGCGAGCTTCAGTGGAAAACAAAATAATCAATAGACAAACTACACTGTAAGTCTTTATGTTACAAACCATCCCGTTAACAGCAGCGGGAGCTCGGGTGACGGAGGTGCAGCCCCTATGCTGCGGTCTCTTTCAGAGGTGTAGGTATTTTGAAGAACAGCTCTGTAGCGAATGGAGCTGCGGCCACAAACGCAGCTCTTCTTATTCTGAGTTTTGTTGCTGTATCACACACATGGCACAACAGACGTAGTCGAAGGGAATCTTTGTTGTGCCTGATGTTATTATATGGCTGTTACACTGTTAGTTGTTTCCATTTTTCTTGGCAAACTCATGTCATGGTTTAGCTGAAGAATTTACCAGTTACCTTTTAAGCCAAAGAGTAACAATCAGACTTGATGCTATTCCAGTTTCCATGGTTTTCCAACCATTTAAAGTTGTTATTTCTATATATCATTTGTACCAGTTAGAAGAACCTGCAAAATCAGCCATGTAAAATTTAGTTTACTGGCTTGTTCAGTAGTTAACCCGCTCCTTAACTACCGTCTATGTAATTTTGTCTTACAGCTGTGGTGGTTCTGGCCTTTGTAATTTGCTGGCTGCCTTTCCACATCGGCAGGATCATTTTTATAAACACCCAGGACACCGGGATGATGCTGTTCTCCCAGTACTTCAATATATTCGCCCTGCAGCTTTTCTACCTGAGCGCATCCATCAATCCCATCCTCTACAACCTGATTTCAAAGAAGTACAGGGCAGCAGCGTACAGGCTGCTGCTGCCGCACCGAGGGGCGGAAAGGGCTTTCACGGTCACGAAAGACGCCGGTGGCTGCACGGAGAGCAGCGCTAGCACTCGGCACGAATACGCCACCAGCCTCTGAGACCGCAGCCCGCGCTTCTGCAGGCTTTCTCTGCAATGGAGAGGATCTTCCTTTTCACAGGAGAGTCACAAAAGGATGGATATTTGTCAGGGCATGTGGTATTTCTAACCGTTTGTATTCTGGAATACTTATATTTTTGTTAACAGAACAAGCGGAGACCATGAAGTGGTGGGAATGATGTGCAATGCGTGAAAGATAACTCAATAGGAAAAGCTGGAGTAAATTAGCAGTAAAACTGTGGTTTCAATTTATTACATGTTGCTCATGGCATATGTATTCTGTGCAAACTATAGCATTTTCTAAAAATCTTCACATTGGGGACTGCAAAAGAGGAGGGAGTTTGAGGGAGCAGCTCTGCTTGGGTACAGAAACGGGTAAAACTCCCAGAAAGCCTTTGCCATTTTAAAATTATTTTCTTATAAATGAGATTTTACAAAACAAGAAGATGGATGCAAAATTAATCACCCACCATCCTGAACAACCTTGGAAGAAGGAGGGAGGGGGTGCATGTGTTTTTAGTACCTGGTGGTGTAATCACAAAGGAAAGTTTCCCAGGCCGTTTCGCTGACTCTTCCTTTGGGAAAGCCTCTCCTCTGCACAGAAGCCTTAAGCCCTTTTGGTCTGACCTATGTGATCAAAGGTCTCTTATACACTAGCAACCAACCCCCTATATCTGTAAGAGTTTAGATATTCCTGATCACTTCCTCATGATAGACCCATAGTGTTTGGTTAATGTTAGTGGTATGTCTCCACTGTGTCATATTATATACTCCACATGCAAATAATATGCTGAGTTAACTCATCTTCCCACAAACGAGACCCATCACTGAATGTGCCAGGCTACACAAAGGCCTTACTGCTACATAATACTGCACTGTGTCCTAAGCCAACTCACTGATTTTGCTCCGCAAAGGCTTTAAAAGACACAACTTAGGAAGAAGAGCTTGTTGTGAGGAAGAGCTGGGAGGAGTCGCAGGACAGGACCAGAAAAATCTGGGCCAGAATCGATGAAGTGGGACTCTACTTACAGGAGCATCACTGGTGTTATGGACATGCTTCTCCTTGGTTGTCTGTTAGCCTTTGTTAATTAATGTGTCTGTGGATCAAAAAAATAACAGTGGTGTTTACTGCAACAGTGTTTGATGCCATGCGAAGGCAGAAATAAATGTCCAGCTCAGACATCTTAAGATCTTAAAACTCAAGCCTTCCCCGGGCTTTAAAAAAATTACCAATTCTCCATTCAACAATCCATAGCTCTAAGTCACTGAATTAAAAACAAACAAACAACAACAAAAACTAAAGTCCTTTAAAAAAAGCCCTATCTCATGGCACACACATTAAGCTTTCTTCTCTTGGCTTCATGCTGAGGGAGAGCAGTTGTTTGAAGGGCTTGGTTTGAGTTGCTTTTGCTGGGTGGGGAGGGATGTGTCATTAAGATGTTATATTATAATAAAAGAACAGCTGGTATTTTGTGTTTGTTTGGACAAGTTATTTTTAACAGCAACGCATGTTGACTGAGGGGAAAAAAAGCTTTGTCACATTGATCCATGGCTGTCGAGCCTCTTCTGCACGCCTGTGCGCTGCTGGTGAAGGCTTTTGCTTCATCACCAGCTACTAAATTGCACTGGGAGGTAAACGCCTGCCCAGCAGAAATTTCCCCAAAAACAGTTGCATAGGTACCATGAGCACAAGCTGCGAGCAGGCAGAAGGAGGGAAATGCTCTAGTGGGGTTCTTGGAAGGTTCCTTTCAACCCAAACTAAATGGTCTGGTTTTCTGCGTAAGTCATTTGTATTCCTGTTATAAATACCCTTTTGCACGCTTAGTGGAATAACACACAGAGCAAACCACCTTGGTGAGCTTGCAGTGCCTTTTTGTTAAGGCCTTGTCACCACCAGAACAAAGGCTTTGGAAATCAATGGAGTTTGGGGAGTTTCCTCAGAATTAACCAGGCATGGCTGTCTCCAGCAGTTGGTACTGGATTGTGTAAAGAGAGGTAATGTAAACAAAATAATAGCACTGTCTTATTTATTCCCATGAACTCTGTGTTCAGATGCAGCTGGGCTATCTTTAGAAGAAATATTTCAGAACACTTTCTGAACTGGCTATAAAATATAAGGGAGAATGGGCAAGTGGTGCAGAGCAACTTTGTCAAGCAGAGAGGAAGAAGTGATGGTGTTGACTGGTAATTTTTAAAAGAGAGATAAAATGGGGGGATGTAAAAGAAAAGCACAAAAATAGATTATAAGAAAACATGTCAAGGTACTCTGGTTTTTAAGAGAACATTTAATTACACTGAATGCAAAGGAAGGAAAAATCAGTGATTAGACACAGCCTGTGACTGACCCTGGAGACTTGTTAGAGCATCATTGTGCTTAGGAAGATGTTAAACCAAGTTTGTAAAGCATCTAAACCTGTTCGTTATTTAACACATGAACAGGTGTTTTATTTCCTGGATGGATCAGGAAGAAACTCCTCCTGTGGATCACAGCCTAAAGTGACGGCTCCGTCCCAGCGTCACTGTGGTGCAGGGGGGACCCTCACGAGGTCCCACAGGCTTTGGTGTCGCAGGGTCAGCTTCTCCCGCCCAGGCACCCACGGCCTCAGCAATGCTCGCTCACTGCCTGCCCCACGCTTGCAAAGCTGCCGAACGCTGCAACCAAAAAAAAAAGAGAGAGAGAGAGAGCTGGTAGCTCAAGGGCAAGTTGAGAAAAGACACCCGGCAAATCCATGAAAACCCTTTTCTGGGAGGGAGGCTACATCTGCAAAATCTTACTAGTTTGACACAGGGACATAAAGCTTGTGGAAGCTTTACAGTCTAAACAGTTGTGACAGAGAAAGAGCGATGGGCTCTGATGAATAGATCATTAGTACAAGATCTACCCCTGGCTGCTCGCTTATCCAGCCTCCCGTGAGCCCGCTCTGAAGGACACTGTGGCTGCTGAATAAATATACTGATACCTGCTTTTAAGGCAGCAGTCTGTCACATGTTAGGCTGTCCCTTTCTGCAGCCATAAATAAAGCTGCTGAAGTTACTGGGAATGCATGTTTGCACACTCTGTTAGCTTCAGTTAAGTATTCCCTCCAGTAAGACACAGGTTCACTCTAACAATAGTCAAGTTTTCTCATACTCACGATCCTGGTGTATCAGAAACAGGGAAAGCAGCGGCCACTGCAACAGGCGACACCGGGGCAAGCGCCAGAAAGTCAGACTCTGAAAATCTTCCTGTTTTCTATCTATTCATTAAACAGCTACACGTGGTGCATATAACTCCACAATAATTTGGGGCATGATATTCCCTGGCTCTAACATAACTTTATTCACATTTGCAGTATGCTAACACTATGCCAACACTTCACTTAACATGACTCTAAATTAAGTATGTATTAGACTATCTAAATTAGATAACAGCTATTAGAAATCTATTCTAAAAATGGAATTTCCATTCTAAAACGTATGTGGAAAAGTAGTTGTTGCTTACTGTAAGAACCAGTATTTCTTTCCATTTAACCAGCCCGATTTGCACATGTTGATGCTCATAAGGGAGCCAAAGCACTTTTCACTCCTATAAAGCTGACATGTTGAGATTTATTGCTTATTTCCCAATCAGAAAAAATACACGCATAGGTGTAATGGACTCCTACTCAGTCGCAGGCCATGGTTTCCACTTTTTCCTGTCACCAGAGGGTCTCAGTTTGGAGCACTAAGGGACACAGAAAGAGTTGGGACTCTTATTGGGAGCAGACTGGCCTCCCTGACCTATAATATCTGGTTTAACTCTCAGTGTCACACATTTTGACTTCTTGGATCCACTTTTCTTTCTGAAAAGAAGAATGAAAATAAACATATGTCACTCCAGGAGCTGCCAGTGGACAAACACTCCTTATCCCACCCCACAGCCACCCTAGAGCCTTGGCACGTCCCCTGGGTGCAGCTGGGGACATAACCACAAGGTCAGCATCCAGCACAGGCCGCATCTTCACATCCCAGCCGCCAGCTGGTGCACGAGGAGGTCTCACCTTGCGTCTTGTGCTGCAAGGGGCAGCTGGAGCCTCCTGAGGTGCCTGAGGCTCATTTGGAGGCCCTCGCTCCCCTTCCCTTCCTGGCCAGCACAGCTGAGTTCACCAGTCCCCTTGGCTCCAGAGAAGGGCTGTTTGGCCTCACAGGGATAGTTGTCCTGACTCCCAAACACCATGTAGCTCTGGGTTACCACTTTAATGCCATACATTGAGATATATCAAGAAACTATAGGGCATAATGCAGTTTTAGGGATGATGCTCTGAGACTCCACAAACCCTCTGAGGAATCTTCTGAGAGTAAGGAAATTTCACCTGAGCACAGCCAAAACGTGAGCAGTCCTTAAGCAATTTCTCACACACTTAAATGCAATAGGTCATTTATAACACCATTGTCAGGGAGTCAAAAATCAATAGATGCACTTCAGGTAAGCGGGATAGAACTGAGCACCCTAAAGTGCAGTGAAGAAGATAGATTCCAACCAAGAAATCTGGCAACCCTGGCAGGTGTGGAGGCAGGGAAAAGTTGTGCTCAATCCCCAGCAAAGTTGGTGGGGACTGAGGACTTCAAATAGAAACACTAAATAAAAGTAAACAAAAATTAAAATAAAATATAAATTCACAAGACATGACACAGATCTGTCAGCTTTAAACCAAGTAATTCTTCAGCTTTCGGGCACTTCACAGCTTTGCCCTCTCCTTGCCAGTCACTCTTCTCTGCTTATCCAGAGGCTGACCCTGCTGCCAAGCATCCCATGATGCCTATTTCCATACCCACATTTGCTGCAGGCGAGTAGAGGGAGACCCCACACAACAGTGTTGGTGCCCCAGCCCACTTCCATGGTTGGAGAAAGGTCTCCCCTTAAATGCCCCCAAAGCTAATCATCATCCTTCAAAGTCTCTCCCTAAGAACTCACCTTTCTTGTGGTGCTTATTGAAAATCCTCCAAACCAAAGCCAGAGCTGGGTACAAGTCAGATATCACAGTATCACAGTATGTTTAGGATTGGAAGGGACCTCAAAAGATCATCCAGTCCAATCCCCCTGCTGGAGCAGGAACGCCTAGGTGAGGTCGCACAGGAACATGTCCAGGTAGGTTTTGAATGTCTCCAGAGAAGGAGACTCCACAACCTCCCTGGGCAGCCTGTTCCAGTGCTCTGTCACCCTCACTGAGAAGAAGTTTTTTCTCAAATTTAAGTGGAACCTTTTGTGTTCCAGCTTGATCCCATTACCTGTTGTCCTATCATCGTTTGCCACCGAGAAGAGCCTGGCTCCATCCTCATGGCACTCACCCTTTATATATTTATAAACATTAATGAGGTTGCCCCTCAGTCTCCTCTTCTCCAAACGAAAGAGACTGAGCTCCCTCAGCCTTTCTTCATAAGGAAAATGCTCCACTCCCTTAATCATCTTTGTTGCCCTGCGCTGGACCCTCTCCAGCAGTTCCCTGTCCTTCTGGAACTGAGGGGCCCAGAACTGGACACAATATTCCAGATGTGGTCTCACCAGAGCGGAGTAGAGGGGAAGGAGGACCTCTCTTGATCTACTAACCACCCCCCTTGTAATACACCCCAGGATGCCATTGGCCTTCCTGGCCACAAGGGCACAGTGCTGGCTCATGGTCATCCTGCTGTCCACCAGGACCCCCAGGTCCCTTTCCCCTACACTGCTCTCTAATATGTAATTTCCCAACCTATACTGGAACCTGGGGTTGTTCCTGCCCCAGTATAATGTACTACAACAGTGTCCTAAACCTCATGATTTGTCAATGCCGCTGCAGTTAGCAACAAGGAGCCCAAATTCAGCACAGCCTGAGAGGCATCATCTGGAAATCACTGAAAGCGGTACAGAGAGGCATAAATGCAGGTAAGATGAGAGGGTGTACTTACCTGGAACGGAAGGAGAATCACCACCAGAATACAGCTGCTAGACGAGGCCCTCGGATCCCTCTGGAGGAGGCTGGTGCAAATGCTGTATCACAGATGACAGCCACCCTGGCCAGACCAGGAGATAAAAAGCAGGAAAAGGATAAATACAACTTTTGGATGTTTGGGTTTTTTGATGTTGTTTTGTTTTCAGAACTTGTTTAAGATATCCTACACGACAAGGAGCAGCATGACAGAACACAAGGGAGGGTGGGATCCCAGGCGCCCTCACACCCAGCCCTAGTAGAAGCAAGACACCTCTGTCAATGCTTTCAGAAACTCGGCTTTCGTGTCAGACGACTACAAATGTTTACCTTCCTGCTCAGGGAGTGTCATGAAGCCCACGACAGCTCCACAAGCTTCAGTCCCTGCCTGCTGTTATATCAGGGTACCCACACACTGCGGGACTCTGCAATGTTTCTGCGCTCTGAAGCTCTGCAGAGGTTGCAAAGCAATTCCAGGAAGACTTCGAGCAGCAAAAAAAGCAGCCTGGTTTCTGTTTCTGCCATACTGATTCTGCTGTTCTGCTAAACTGATTATGAAGGGAAGCATAAACCCAACAATTATATAGCTCTCATGCAACAAATTTTGCCCATCTTAACATGAAAATCAGTTCCCTAATCTGAATTTAGTTCTGCTCTTTGTCTGTGCTGTGCAAATACCTCCTAAAGGCAAGCTGTGAAAGAAGAGGATGTCCACAACTACAAAAGAAGAGGAACCTGGAGAGCAGCTGAGTTTCCCCCTCTCCTCCAGCAGCTGAGCAGAGCACAGGGAACATTTTCTTAATCCAGGGGTTCAATTCTGTTGACGCCAAGTCAGGCTGCATTCCCAGCCCCAGAAGTTATTTGAAGCTTGTAGGCATCACCTCTTCTCAGAGCTTCATTCCAACAGACTTCAGCAGAGCCTCCCGGACAAGCCATATCTGTGTCTTAACTCATCCACATCCCCCCAGCATCCTGCTCCTCTGGAGCAAGGCTGTGTGCTGACCACAGCATGAGGGATGGACTGTGCTCGGTCAGGGCAGGAGGGCAGGCTGCCCCGTTTCATCCTCATATGCTCCTTTCCCTCCTTACGTGTTTTCTCCTCACTAACTGATTTGGTCTTTTGCAGCTGTTAGTGAGAAACAACAGATCTTGTCAGGAGTATGTAACAGCCAAAGTCTCAATTTTCTTTTTTTTTTTTCCTTTTTTCAGACACTTCTGGCTTTGTAAAGTGCATGTGTGTGCGAGGAGCAATCTGTCTCCAGGATATCTTTCCATGTGAAAACGTCAAATGCATTCCATTTTAGTCTGGGCTCTAGGAATACTGGATTTATTTCTAAATAGGGAAACAAAATTGAATTATTGCCTCCTTGTCGCCAAAACATGGTACAGAACTGCTGAAGGAAACGTAACAATATGAAAAATTGACAAGTAATCTCTGTTATAGAACGGGAGAAAAATCCAAGCCAGACTGTTTGACTGCATGCATCACTGTATTTTAACTGCTATCCAAAAAGACAGCCTTAGAAGAAATTGGCTCTGTTGGCTTGCAGACTGGAAAAGCAGACGCGGTGCCAGTGTTGTGCTGGGCAACAGCCTTTGGGACAGTCACAGAATCACAAGTTTTATCACACACATGACAGGGAACAATATCCCATGCCTGAGCTCAGGGGAGCTGGACTGTGAACGAATTTGGGTCACAGACCCACAGGGTGGTATGGAGTGCCCAAGACCTTACGCTCACATTGAAGCCACTGGAGCAAACTCCAAGTGGTTGCTGAGCATCCAAAGGACCCCACTAGCACTCAGGACCATTCTGGAGGAACTCTACCACAGCAAAGGGATGCTCACCACCTCACAAAACATGTCTGCTGTGTCTTAGCGGTTGCTGTTTACTAGAAAGTATAACTAGGTGAGCGTTGGACTCCAAGTATCTGTAGGTGACTGCAAAAGCAATTGCTTCCAGGCTGTCAGCACGAACCTGGCCCTGTTAGGGGGAAGAAAGAGGCACCACTGGCTGCATTTGGTGACTGGCATGGAAACAGCCATTCATAACCCAATTACCCCTGGCTCCATGTGCTGCCAGCACAGCCAGCTGCTTCACTCTCGCCTCACAAGGGAAGGACTCGGGCCTACAATTTCCACAACAGGAGATGGAGGGTTTGCGCAGCCGTTTTTGCTGCCTCCACTTTGTGGAGCTGACAGATGCTGTCTTCATTGCCATCAAACTGACTTTTGCACAGTTCCTCATCTTGCTTTTTTCAAAGCAGTGAAAAAGGCAGGGAGTGCTAAAGACAAAGTCTGGCACAGAGACTTAAAGCCCAAGCATTTAGATGAGGTCCCTGGTTCATCTTCCTCCTCTTTACCCTCCCTCCAGCTTGCCCAGGAGGACAAGCCGCAAGAGAAGTGCCTCACCTTCTCATGGTAAAACAAGTATTTCAGAAACTGAAATACTGTGGGCCAAAAGCATTCCCAGGAGCTGAGCCCTCAGGCCCAGATCTCCCACTTCCGTGCTACCATTCTTGGTCTCCACTTGCAGCATGGTCAAAGTGCAGAAACCAGGCTGGGTGACCTCTTGCAGGAGAGCAGGCAGGAGGATGTCCAAGCTTTGTGCCCTGTTACATACAGCCATGCTCAACACCAGACCCTGTACTTAAAGCCTGGATCCTGAGTGTCCAGCAACAACCAGCATGCCAGTACCACCACTGCAGCTACCTGCAAAGATCATGTAAGACCATATGTAGGTGGAAACGGAGAAAACAGTGAAGCACTCTTCTTACAGCCACCTGAAAGACCACTCTTCTACTGCAATCCAGGCACAGCCAACGTGTCCCAGCTCACACCCTGTGAGAGTGGCTGAAAACCCATCACCTTCCCATGGTAACATCTCCAGGGCTGAGTTCTCAGAGGGGCTCCTGCTCTGAGCAGGTTTCCCTGCACAGCATCTCAGCTGTCACAAATCACACTCCTGCCACCATAAGCTCTAAATATTTACCTTTCCACTGTGCGTACTTTAGCATGCTACTTTATAAAGCAAGTACTCTGCCAGCTGTTCTAAGTTCATTTATACAGGTTTTGTTTGTGTGATATCTGGGTTGTTCTCTGTATCAGAGTTATACAAACAGTTTCTTAAAAGAATTTAAACATGCGGAAAATGTTTACCATTTATCCCAGCCACTTCTAAAGGATGAATTTTTATCTTTTCCTGAGCCATAGTTTGTAACATAAAACCCTGTCTTGACATCTTGATGTATAGGAGACCATCAAGTGTTTGTCGGCAATTAAGAAGTTAATTTGTGTTAATTGACATGGTAGATTCAAAGCACAGTGGCAGTATGTCAACAAATTCTTGTATTACTGTTATATCTGCAAAAATGTGTGTATGCACATGCAGTTATCTGAAGGAACCTTACACAGCACTGTGGATTAAATGGATGATACAGGTATAAAGTGCAGTCGGTTAACATGGCTCGGTGAAACAATTCATTACTCAGCTGTTGAACATATAAATTCTGGGCATCTACATCAGCAGCTACCCCAGATAACCTGTGCAGGGGCATGGACACAGGATTAGCCTCTCACTCCCCTGATCTTTCAAAACCTTCATATGAGCCAAAACCAACCACCCTTCTGATACCAGAGCAACACTATGTGTTTACTGTGCCTAAATAAAGACACCCTCACTATACAGCAACATCTACCCTATACAGGTTCCAACAGAGATACACACCAGGCACTGGGATGGCTTCGCGGGAAAGCAGACACATCCGAGTTCGTTGCAGGTAGGAATTAGATCAGTTAAAGAACGAAAGCTATCAGCAAAAGTGGTTTTATTGAAGTAGGATGTTGTAAAAGTAAGACTTAACAAAGTTCAATGGCAAGGTTCACTCTATTATAAAGATAATACTTACTGCAGAGGCCATAATCATGATTCAAAGTTACAAACTTGAAAACTAGTGTGCTATGATACAAGGTTATGTGTGATACTGGTCACTTACCAAAGATCTGCAGTTGGTAAAGGGTCTCTCAACTTCAAGGAGTAACCATGAGAGGTGTCCCAGCTCCAGGGGAGATCACCACCGTGCAGTCAGCTGCTTACAGGAGAGCTAAAAGGCAGCTCCCTCAGGCTGCCACACTGACAGAATACAGTGGTTGGCTCATAGCCAAATTACCTGTGATGAAAAAAGTAGGCATGAGACTCCTTGTACCCACATCTTTGTTCCTTGATAAATGAGTCTTGGTAGAACCACCTGCTATTCATGTGTTAATTGCATGGTCAGTGTTACAGTTTCCAACCTCATATGCTTCAGTGCTCACTATGTCACCTTGTTCCTGAGAAGGCTTTTAGAGAACAGGTTGGAACTAGAGCTCTCAGTGCAGTTATGGCCAAGGTCTGTTCTTCCTTTGGGAGACTGAACCAAACTCCCATGAGTTTGGTCAAGGAGTTGAGCTCATCCATCACAGAGGTGAAATGTGACAACTGTGGAGAAGAGAGCACCAGCAAACCTGACTCTGTAGGTCTGGAGCATCAGAGCTCCCAGATTTACATCCCACTGGAGCATCAAGCTGTGGCAGAGCTGAAATGCAGCAGATGCCCTTGTCCCTAGGTGAAAGCCTATCCTACAAAAAGTACTCGCAACCCCTTCTTAATGCAATGCACTGGAAGGAAGAAATTGCCATCTTGCTTGTAAATTGATTTATTTTCCTCTCTTGTTTTAATTAACATAATTAATTCCTTGTTGTTGGTTTGCTTGATGTCATTTCAGTTATTATTAACATATTTATTCATACTTAACAGACTGATGAGGTTGAAGGATGTATCTGGCTTTGCCTAACAGCAGCACAAAAGCTTTCTTCTAGTGACTTGTCAAAAACATATCACTGGTAGAAACTCCTTAAACATGGCTTGCAGAGATAAAAAGAGAGGCTTTTATTTGCACAGTGCAAAAAAAATAGGAGATATCTCCTATATGAACTGATGGGCCTAGCTGTTACCGTGATGTTTAGTAACTCACTGGTAAAGCTTTCTAAGAGGAAGGAGGGTTTTTTTCAAATCCAGAGGGACAACCAAGGGTCAGAGTGGAACGGCTAGAGATTAATAAAGATCCAAAACCCCAGCAATTTAGCACAGTAAGCTCTTCTTACTAGTTTTGAAACAGATGATTGGCATCGCTGTATATCATTATACTCCACCTAAGTTCCAAGGGTAGGTGCAAAGTCTGGGTGAATGGCAGTGCAGCAAACCATATGTCAGGATCTAAAACCTGTAGTGCACAGGTTCAGAAAGACACTGCAAAGCAGGTAACTGCCATGTAGGAACACATTTTCTCAGCATATCAACCCCAAAAGAGGCAGTGATGAGGAAAGAGACTCTCAGTCCAGATATACCATCAAGATGAGGGTGTAGAACCGTACTGATGATGACACAAGAAGCACCAGAAAAGCCCAGCAAACACTTTTATATTGAAGGGCTGTTAAATTACTCAAGAGGATAAAATCCTTAAGCTCATGAGCCAAGACAATCACACAGCTTTGTAGCACTGAAGGATCACAGGTGCCTTCACAAATGAAAACACTTCAGAGGTCTGAGAACACAAGTGATGTGACAATTTGACCTAGCAACTTCCACAGGACATTTTGGCAGAGTGAGCTTTAGGAATGGGCTTTCTCTCATCTACCAGGTCAAAACACAATATATCAGGGATGAGAGCCTTCCAGGCACTTGGAATGAGAAATTGCAGCAAATGGGTTCACTAAGTAAAGGAGACAGTGGGAGGAGAAGGGTGCTAAGCAATCAGTCACTTGAATTAATTTGGTTTGTACAACACAGGTGCAGGAACAAACTGCCGCTGTTGAGAGAAGCAGTATGTTTTCCAGTAGGTCTGATTCAAGCAGAAAAGGCCCATCCAAAAACTCTTGCCAACCTGTAAAGTGACATACTCTGACGGCAGCTCAGAGGCTAACATGCTGGTTAACTGGAAATGCTGAATACCTTGAACTATATCTAAAAGGGACAGTGAGGCTAAGAACCTCTCTTCCTCATTGTGTTCCTCTACTGTGCTCTTCTCCACTGTCATCCTGCCAAAAGAAGCACATTTAGTCCCTGGGCAGGGATGCTTTCTGCACTAGGGTTAGTGCCATTCACATGCAGACAGGTTTTTAGGTAATCACATGGTCTCTCTTGGCCGTGAATAAGTGTCCTCCTCACACTCCACAGAGATGCTTTTACCAGCTGCCTTCCAGCTTTTAGCTGCAGCTTTTGATGGGAAGCAAACAGGAGCAGCAAATATTTTAGTCCCAGTACACTGAGAGCTTTTAAGTTCAAGATAAGAATTTGATGAAAAAACAGCATAGAACAGGGTATATCTGCAAATCACACTTCTTCCTGTCTTATGAAGAAGACTACTTATGAAGAAGGCAGTTAGCACAACAAGCTAATTGCAACTTCCAGGCCACTGTTACTGTGATTTCCACTTAGTTTGGGCTTGTTGAGCTCCGGAAGCTTCACCTCCATGCCCAGCTGTGAATGGAAGCCCTTAAGCACACAAGTCAAAAAGCTGTGGCCTGAATCAACAAGCTACTGGTGAGATAAGCCGTTTCTCCAACACAGTGGAAAAACCACCACGAAATTTAACAGAGCAGGGAGACTTCTTGCAAGCACTGGTTTGTTTTGGGGATACCAGGAGATGATCATACCGAAAGGTGTTACCCACCAGATTTAGCTTGCTGCAGATCTATTTTAACACAAAATGTCTCTCTTCTGCTTTTGGCGATGATCCGGAGAGATCATTTGGGAGATCGGTAAGTGAAAACGCACACATAATTTTGTAGCCTTTCATAAGGATGAGTTCTAGAAAGGAATTTTTCCAAATCAGAAAAACATTCATCTTGGATAGTCAAGCAATAATCAGTAACTTGCACAGCAAAGGAATCCATTTTAGGCCATCTGGGAAACAAAAGGATGCTCAGAGAGAAGCAATTCATAACCTAATTCACGCTATCACCCAGTTTCTAGGTGTGTTCTGACTTGGAGATTCACAAAAGATTCTGTATTTATTCAGGTCACATCCTCATGAATCCTTTTAGTAACTTTTAGTCCTTTTAGTCTAGATGGTCTAGGACTCACCCCTGAAACTCTTCAAGATAGGATGTTTATAGCCACTGGCTCTGAATTTTTTTTAAGTGACAGAAATTTATGGATTTATCTCCAAAAAAAAATTAGCCACAGAGAAGCTTTTACATACTCAGATACTGAGAAAAAGTGACAGAGTCATTAAACACTCCACCACAGAGGCTCTGGTCAAAACACCCATAGGTCATAGGTAGATGCCTTGGTTTATACAGACCAGGCAGATTTATGAGGCCTAGCAGAGCTTATTAATGATGGCTGATCCCTCTAGACACCTATGGTGAAAGCTGAATAAACTGCCAGAGCACAAGCCTCAAATCCTTTGTAACACTAGTAAGTAGAGAACAGTAGCAGAGGCTCTGGTTCTTGTTCCAGCTGCACCATTTGCAGCTGAGCCATCTCTTGTAGAAAATAACTGTCTGCGACCCCCTTCCAGTTTGGCTGACCCATCCAGGCAGGGAGCTTCAATCTCCTGCCAGAGTAAACACCACCGAACTCTAAAACTGTATCCTTTGCCACTACATGAGATAGCCAGAATTGTTTCCCAGCTAACCACATGTGTTTGGAGAGCCAACACAACCCAAACATCACACTTTTAGCCCAGCTCCCAGGAGCGGGGGGATGAGGCAGCAGGCAAACAATTAATTTTGCATATGCATAAAGTGGTATGTCAGTCTTGGGCTTTTTCCTGCTTCCCTCGCACTTTCATAGCAATACACAAATATTGAATTGTTTTCAGAAGGTAAGATTCCACATACAATTAAACTACCTCTGAGCTAGGTACAAAGAAATTAAAGTATGTTAAACATGGCACTTACACAAACACCCACAACCATTACTTTCAGGGGAGATGACTTTCACAGGCATACTTTTGTTGCATTGTTTCCCTGGCAAAGTGTCCAAACTTTGGGGCAAACTCTTCTGAGACAGGGTGATCCTGTCTCTGCAGTGAAGCCTAGCTGCTCCTGGAGCTCCGTCAAAATGCATCCTCATTTAACATTCCTGAAAACATCACAAGCACAACTTCAGCTGCAGTTCCCAGTCTTTCTCTGAACCATCATTATTTTTTAACAGAGTTCCCAGGGAGGAAAAAAACCCCTTCTGCCCTTAAATTCCACAAGCATCGCTCCAGGAAAATAGTCTCACACCAGAGAAAAAGAAGGGGAGACCCAAGTAGCAAACTAATTAGGGGATGTTAACATCACCTCAGCTGTGCAGATTTGCCTGCTGGTACCTTGTCTGTTCTTCAACTCTCCACAGCATTGTCAAGAGATTTGACCAGCAAAAACAAGGCAAAAAGTTTGAGTGTCCTTCTGTGGGCACTGGGCTCCTTCTGAAAGCTTGTCCTTTGAGATACATTTCCTGGAAAAGGATTTGGGCATTTATTTTTAATGACTGCAACATATAGCTGACACTGTTCTTCTTTTTCTTTACACCAGACTCAGTCCACAGCTCTCTTGGAACTTTATGTACTTCCAGCTGATACCTCAGCCACTTCCAGAAGGAAAGGAAATGTATCACATTTCCTTCATAAACCATTCATTGGTTTTTTACAAATGTACCCAGCTTGTGGATGAAGTAACTCCCTTGTATTAAGTTTCAAAATCTTGAAGCTATTGCACACTACAGCCCTTTTCTAATCAGTAAGAATTATCCAGTTAATTACAAGTCATTCTCTTCCTAGAAGATACTAAATACCACGTCTGGGTATATTCTAATTTAACGTCCATTAACCTGTTAGCCTAGGAACAGAGGCAGTCAAATCCCACTGAACTAACTAGCTTGTCTTTCAGAAGCCAAATGCCTTGATATCCAAGAGGTAAATACACCATTAATTATTGACTCAAATCAAGGCAAAGATTGTTTAAATAAATAAATAAATAAAATTTAAAAAAAACCCCAAACAACAAAACAAAAAACCTCCAGTAACAAAGAAACAGAAAAACCCACCAAACAACCCCAGCCCCTTTACTGCTCTTTTCCAGCCTTTCTTCTCACCATGGCCTTAAATAGTCGAAGCAGCAACCCCAGAACAAGTCTTCCAGAGCATGAACATTGATTCATACACAAAGAGCTTGGTATCACTACTGGCGGCCATCAGCAGAGAGAGCACAGCAGCCACAGCACATATGTTGAGAGATTAAAAAAGGTCCATTTTCATAGACATGGCCTTGCTAATTTTCCTACATGGAGGTAATTGCCATATAATAGATCCGGAAAGTCACAGTTTCTATCAACAAAAGGACACCTGTGGAAGCTCCACTCATTCCCCAGAGGAAACAAGCAGTAAAGGCAGGCTTTTCTGGGGTAACATCTCACTCGAAGAACAGTCACGCTGCAGGAATTCAAGAAAGGAACACGATTTTTCACACACTTAGCCGGAGTAGCTGAGCTAGCAGAACATTTATCAGGGGGCAAGAGAGATGACCCCAACAAACAGAACACCTCACACTGCAAACCACCTGTCTGGCAAGCAGGCTGTAGAAGCAACACCTGTGCTGGGGAGCAGACGCTGGCCCGGCCCGGCCCAGCGACCCTGCTCCCTTGGGTCCCTTTTCTGACCGCGGGCTTGAGGTTTCCTCGGGAGGCCGCCAAGGACCAGGCTGGGGATGAGGGCGAGGGCCAGGGCCACAGAGCTGATGCTCCCCCTGAGGCCGCACCCAGCGGGCAGGAACCACTGCAACAACCCCCACCAAAACCCCAACGTTAAAGCGCCGCTACTGAGAACTCCGCTGGCCAACAACCACCGGCCCGCCTCCTCACAAGCCCCACCCTCTCCCTTCGCTCCCGCTTCCTATTGGCCTGGGCGCCCGCCAGTCACGGCAGTTGCCATGCGGACGCCCCCACCGCGCCGACGCCCTGAGGGAGGAGCGAGACGGCCATGGGGGCGGGCCGGGCTGGGACAGGCGGGGGCAGACGGGGGGCAGCGGGCGGCGCCCGCACCGGGACCGGCACCGGCACCCATGCACGGCGCGGAGGAGGCGGTGGCGGCGGGGGGGCCGCGGATGAGCGCGGCGAGCACGCAGACGGATAGCATGGCCGGTGAGCAC
Organism: Columba livia; assembly: GCF_036013475.1. Classification (NCBI taxonomy): domain Eukaryota; kingdom Metazoa; phylum Chordata; class Aves; order Columbiformes; family Columbidae; genus Columba; species Columba livia. The sequence continues at coordinate 30,991,239 of NC_088602.1, read as the reverse complement.
CGCTCCGCGCCCGCCGTGTGGGGACTTGGTGGCGGGGTGCCAGGCCGGGCCTGCCCCGCTGCGAGGGAGCGGTGCGGAACGGGCGGTAACGGCCGGTGGGGAGGGATGAGGGGGAAGGGTGCTGACCGGCCTTCGCGGGTGCTGCGGGGCGCTTAACGAAATGACCGGACTGTCCGGTTTGTCCTCGGGACGCTTGTGAGGCTTCCGCGGGGCTGTTGGGAGAGCTCCTGCCTTCCCCCTCGCTGCTGTTTCATAGCGATCCTGCCCCTGACAGACAATGTCGTAAAGTATCTCCCTCGCCACCCCCCTGCTTGCTTGTGCTCTTGTTCATAAGGCTTTTTGGTAACATATGCTTGCATTTTGCTTTTCCCTCCCCTGTCAAAATAATTTCTTCTTCCAGTTCTGTACCATGTATACTTCTCGTGTATAAAATGTGCATAAAAGTGTCTGCCTTCTGAGGGGTTCATACTAACCCCTACAACAGGGCCCTTGTACAAATTTACTAGAGAGCAACTTTCTCCCAAGGCTGAGGATGCCCAAATTAAGTGGCTTTTGATGGATTTTTTGTATCCTGTTGCTGCGGTCCCCAGGGAGTGGGCTGTACATACAGATCACCCCTGGGCTGTATATATAGCTCTCAGACTGAGGGCCACAACTGGGCTGCCAGGCCTCCTTGATGGGTAAATGGGGTTTGTTTCTTCCTTAGCTGTATGAAAATCCTGCTTCCAAGCAAGCAAAGAAGATGAACTCTGAAAAGGGTTTCTTGTTTCCTTTCCCCGGACATCGATGCCACTGATTTCCTCCTCCTTGATGATGTCAAAGCAGTGTGTTAGTTTTGTACTTGTAAGATGACATCTTAAGCCTTTCAGACTTTGACCTGAGGACTCCTACATTGCAACTGTGACATAATCCTGTATCTCAGCCCCGTCCAGATGCACTGTGCCCTGCTCCTTTTTGCTTGCAGGTGTGGGAGCAGCAGGGTTTTTGCCACTGGATTTCACAGTATTCTTTCCCTGGAGCATGTTGTGCCTCACTGGAGCAAGATCCATAACCTGGAGGATGAATTTGTACCTTTATGTGAAGCAGGGAAGCTGTGTAAAGTAGGGAAGCTGTGAGGACTTAATGTGCCTGAAGAGTGCTCCTTTCATATATGGTTTTGGTCTCAGTAGCAAAGAGCCTGATTCCTTTTCTTCCCCAGTCTTCGGTAGTTGCTTTTAATTCTGTAAGATGTCTTCTGCCTTTTTTTCCAGACCACTTCAGTTAGTATTCTCTGTTGAACTTAAGGGAACATTGAATTACATAAATGAATAAAGACGTGGATACATAGATATGATAACTGTGACCACAGGTCTTTCATTTTTCATCATAATATTCTCCTGCTTCTCATTATAAATTAATGTCAATTCACAACAGGGTTGTGAACCAGTACATTCTTCAGCTTGCTGAGATTAGGTCCAAGGAAAAAAAAAAACAGTAATTCAAACTTGTTTCTAGTGTATTCTGTTTTAAATCTGCTCTGTATGCCGAATTGTAACCCATTTTAGAAAACATGATGGTGTTATGTGTGAGTTGGTATAAATTGCACTGTTTATTTTAGCTTGCCGTTTGGGATCTGTACATGTGTGTGCTACAACAGGAGTGAACAGGGACTGTAATGAGAATTAACACGTGTCTGGTGGTGCCAACCAGGTGCCCCTTGCAGCGGATGTGCGCAGTGGGGAGTGTAGCTGGGCAGCCTAAGGAGCAGTGGGCAGTGTGACATTGGATGGTGCTGCTGAGGGGTCTAGAGTTGCTTTCCGAAAGCACTAATAAATTTACTCTCACTTCTGTGTGAATAAAGCTGCTAAAATACTGTCTGAAAATGTTGCTCCAGTCATGGATTGCATATGTTTGTCTTCTGACCTAATTGTTTGAGTTCACAGATGTGTCATTAAACTAACCCTTTTCCCTACTGAAGCGATCTTACTTAAAGAAATGTTTTTTCTCTATTTCTGCCTCTGCCTTTTCCTCCTTTGCAAAAACTTAAACATTTGAAGGAAGGGATAAAACCAGAAATAATGCTGTTGTCAGCGCATGAGAGACCTGCAGAGGAATATGTGTTCATTGCAGCTCTCTGTAAGCATCCCTGAAATAGGGACCAGAAATGTTTTGAAGACTTAATCACCTTCTTGCCAGGTGTGAGGCAAGATGATTTTACATCTGGAATGGTGCAAGCATCGGTGAGGAGTGCAGCACTTCCTCCTTTTTCGATTGTAGGACACTCAGTAGTGCTGAGCTCTGGGTCTCACAGGGCAATGCCCAGCTTCTGAGTAGAAGCACAACACAGCATGAGGTGGTTGGTCCAAGAAAGGGTTCTTTGCTACCTCTTTGGTCATTTAGTCAAGACAGCCCGAGCAATAGGTTTAAATTTTTGTAAAAATCCAACCTGACTGATGCAACTGATGTAACTGGGAGGTTTCACAATGGCTCATCCACTCCTGCTGCGGGTGTCAGTGTGAGACCATGATGTGTACTAGATGTTTTTGCTCTCTTCTGTGGTGAGCCCGAAGCTGAATCACAAGTTGTGTCTCAAATTTCTGTAAGCATCTGTGAATCATTGGAGCACATTAAGTTATGTGGGATCTGATCTGTGATTTCTGCTGTTTGCCTCTCAGTAGAAATAACTCGCTGAATTTCAGTGAAAGTTTCTCCACTTTCTCTTGTTGCACAGATCTGATCTCTGCATCCTGAGTTGACAGCTACTACCCTGAAGAGGACAGTGTGGATTTAGCTGCTGTAATAACAAAGTGGTTGATGTACCAGGTTCTGTAGCAGCTGTGATGTAGAAGACTTGGAAGATATTTTTCATCAATATGAGGTTTCTTTATAAGTATTATTTAATAATTGTTTTTTTCTTCTAATGACAGGTCAAATGCCAAGACTTTCTAAGGTCAATCTTTTTACTTTGTTCAGTCTCTGGATGGAGCTCTTTCCCTCAGATGAGCAACAGAAAAAATCACAGGTAAAATGTCTACATTTACCGTTAATTGGTCTTTCTGAACATATACTAATAGCTCCTGCAGTGAATTTAATCGAGCTGCTCTTACATGACAGATAGTCGGGGGGTGGGAGGTGGAAGTTTTTCAAATATTTCTTAGAAGCAGAAAGAAATCCACTGGTGGGAGAAAATTCGCAAAAAGATTAAACAGCTTGCTATCTTTAAAAACCATTGAAAAGCAAGGTATACCCCCAACAGGTGAAACAGTAAAAAATGCTCGTGGGTATTTCGAAGAGCATAAGAAAAAAGAACTGGTGTATACCATGCACTTCATAGTATATACTAACTATAAATTTAAAACCAGTGTGGTTGATGGTGTAGAGATATTCTTTACAGTGCCGATGTTCATGATTGTAAAAGACTTGTCTTATACAGTGGAGGTGTGCAGAACTACTTCAAACATTTTCTGATGAAGAACTTGTAGACAACTACCTTAGTGACAATGAAAAGAAACCGTCCTTGAGAATGGGTCTTATAAATAGCTGCCAGTTACACTTCAAAGCAGAAGGGCATTTTCAGAGTGTCCTGGAACAGGATGTTTCATTTCATGGTCAGAGTTCTTACTGTGCTCTTTAGAGTGATTACTACTTTGTGCAGAGCATGCCCATGTGCTAAGATCCATAGCACATGTGTCAGCCAAGACAAAAAGATAGGAATGTAATTTGAGTGACAATCAGGCCTAATTTTCAGAGCTGGGTATGTCCCAGACTAGACCTGAAAGAGGGACAGCACCATAAAGACTTCAAAAGCAGTTTCAAATTTAGTAATTCAGTTAGAAATGGCTCTTGGGTTAAATGCAGGGCTATAGTACAGCCTCACTTCTGTAACCACAAATAAGTGGAACAATGTACATATCTAAGGCAACAGTGTTCTGGTGGAAGCTGGATTGCATAACGGGATCTGTTTCACCAGCTTCATCAAACTAGCCTGCATCCAGTTTCCTCACACTACATGTGAATCCAGATGTAAAGGCTCTTGTTTGTGGTACGTAGACTTTTTCCACAGAGGATTCGTTTCTGTAAATGAAGAGACAGAAATAAAGCTAGAGAAGCTATAGGCTCCCAGGATGGTCAAGTTTAAGACAGAAATTAAACTCATGAGCATGTACAGATGCTGGATGATTCACAGGGATTTTCAGCTATAATTGACATAATTTTCTATGCTGCTTCTGGATTTTGTTATGGGCAAAACAATGACCAGAAAAATAAGGAATTTGTGACAAGTCACTTGATGTTGGAAAAAAATAAAATAATAATAATAATAATATTAATGCATTTTTTTGTAGGTGAAGAAGAGTGGTCTGGTTGTGGTGAAAAACATGAAGATTGTTGGTCTTCATTGTTCCAGCACAGACTTGCATGCAGGACAGATTGCACTCATAAAACACGGATCAAGGCTTAAAAACTGTGATCTTTATTTTTCTCGAAAACCATGTTCGACTTGTTTAAAAATGATTGTAAATGGTAAGCAATTACTGTAGTAGAGTAGGAGTAAATGTTATACTTGTGACTGGTGGTATCAGAAAGCCTGTTTGCTCTGATATTTTCACTGATATTTTCCAAAAGGCTGACAATAGTATTCAATGTGCATTTCCTGGAGCTGATGATCAAGAAACTCAGGTTTGCTACTGAGACACTATTTCTCTGTGCAACTATTATTATTGGTGGTGCTCGTCTCTTGGGTGTGATGCACTGCTGAGATTCTGACATACCTGTTGCAGGTTGCCATGGCAACCCTAAGCCTGATGACAAAGCCTAGTTTGCTACATTTTTCCTTGTCCTCCCATAGCTTGTCAGTAGCACCAGAGGGAGGCTGGTTATTTATGCAGAAATCACAGGGAGTACTTTAGGGTTTCCATTTCCCAAGGGAGATGAAGACAAGGCAGGTTATTCACTTCCTGAAATGGGATCTGCTGGTACAGCCCTTCTGCAAGTATTAGTTTTTAATCTCAGCACCAACTTCTATCAGTGCTTTTTTGTGTGGTGTTATTGTATCTGTTGTAAGTGAGATGCAAAATTAGGCTGCCACAAGGATCTTGGAACTTAGGAAATTACAAATTTGGTCTATAGTCTGATTATCAAGTCTGATAAGCTCTTGATACTTGTATATGTTAGCATTTTTGTTGTCCAGGTGCCACTGAAACAGCACTCACAGCCTTAAAGGAGTAAAAACAGTGTTAGGCAATAATGTTTTGAAAATTAGGTTTATGTTCCACTGTGCTTGCATGGTTCCTTTTGCTGCATTGTCTTCTCTTCCAGCTGGGGTGAACAGGATTTCTTACTGGCCTGCAGATCCTGAAATCAGCTTGCAGAACGAGGCATCCAATCCCATGACTACTGATGATGCAAAGCTAGATGCCAAAGCGGTAGAAAGACTGAAGTCAAACAGTCGTGCTCGTGTGTGTGTGTTGCTTCAGCCCTTGGTGTGCTATATGGTGCAATTTGTTGAAGAAACTTCCACCAAATTTGATTTTATTCAAAAAATAGCAAAATCTCAGCCTGACTTGAATACTGACTTTTATACTGTGTGTAGACAAGAGAGAATAAAAGAGTATGAAAGTTTATTCCTAATTTCAAGTGAAGAAATGCACAAGCAAATATTGATGACAATAGGACTGGAGAACCTCTGTGAAAATCCATACTTCAGCAACCTTAGGCAAAATATGAAAGATCTTGTCTTGGTCTTGGCAACAGTCGCTGCCAGCGTCCCCGTCTTTGGATGCTTTGGATTTTACAACAGTGAATCACGGCGAACAAATGAAACAGACCATCAGGATTTGCCCCAAGAAATTGCAAGGCACTGTATGATACAAGCCAGACTACTTGAGTACCGGACAGGTAAGTTGTTCCAGTAATGACGGAAGAATGGGCGTCACGAGTAGAGCAAGTTCCTGATTTCAGTCTTACTTCCTCCAAATACTTGCTTGAATTCCATTTCTGCTGAATTCCATTTCTACATCTGTGAAACAGGAGCAGCAGTAGTAATAGAAATTCCACAGGGGTGCATAGTGTTGCCTGTGAAAACACGGAGCTTTCCAAGAGAAAATCAGGGCGGGTATTTCACACACAGTGCTAGCAAAGCCTGCCCTGACAACATGGCCAACACCTATCTGAAAATAGAATACAGTGACATTTAAATTCTTCAGGCTGCTCTGAGGCTATTTTTTTTTTTTACTGAGATTTTCCAGGATGTTTCTGTTATCAAATAAGTGCAAATATTGTAACTATTACCTACAATATATTGCAGATGTTACCTACACTTCCGCAGAAAAGAGCAGTGAAATTATATCCTTCCAGTAGGGCATTAAGTATGGTTATATTTAGATTCCTAGTTCCAATCTTATAACTAAAAGTAATTATATATCTGATTAGGGTTTTCTTTGCAAAGATGCTGGAGTTCTGATGTACAGGCTTTCAGGGTGGAAGGGCAGTTATTGACTATGTTTTGATACAGATGACTTCTGTTAGCTACTTTATTCTGTCTGGGTAATAATGCAGTGGTAAGTTCATCCAGATGTTACAGAACATGAAGACTTAAAACTTGGTGGTACTCCTTAGTGATGGTTTTTTCATCTAGACAGGATAGTTTTTTTTTAAACCCTTGTAAACAAATAAGTAGTACATATTTACAGCTTAAAACAAAACTAATTCCCCAATATGCACACATAAAACCAACCTATCAAGTCAGGTGCTGAATGTGCCTTTTGAATTATACAGACTTTGTCATTTGTGAAGGTGGGTCTTCATATTTTAGAACCTTTACCTTTTTTTGGTTTTGGTTTGATGGTTTTTTGGGGGCTACCCTCTGCAAATTTGGTCACCAGAAGTTGTAGATGAGATTACATTTCATTTTTAGAAGTAATTTAGAAGTTTTGTGGAAACAGTTGTGAGCATTATGTACAACTAGTGTTGTACAGAGCAAGACAGAATGACCAAGCTTGAGTACTTATTTGTGGGGCAGCAAAATCCAGTTTTATCTGTGCTGTTCAGCCTGGACTCAGGTCTGTTTTTTGAGCAAACTTTTATTCCACTTTAGTCCTGTAACGAAATCAAAAGAAATAACAGCACACACACACATATTTAGATTATAGGATGTTTTCTATGCTGGCTTAATATACATCAATGACTAATAAATACACAGGATATAAATAAAGTCAGCGCTCACAAAACATGTCCTTTGCAGGAAGGACCCTCTTTGAGTGGGTATGTGGTAGTGATACTAAGGATGATGGAAATGGTTAATTGAAACAGCATTTTCTACAATATTAATCATTGGAAGCCTGAAACATTTTTTTTCTCCTTGATAATGCTCTGTTTTAACTGATTAAGACTCTCATCAACAGCTACTGGGGAAGATTTCAAGCTTCCATAAAATTCTTCCAAGTCACATAATGGGGACAGTCCCATGGTGGTGACAGAAAACACCCCCCAAAATCCACTTGCTAACATTTTGTCTCTGAATTAGGTATAAAATACAACTAATTTTGGTAGGAATTCAGACCACAGAACCATAAACTTAAGGAATGGCAGAAATTAAGTATTAATAATTAAATTAACTAGTAAACAACACAAATGTTTTGATCAGTTTGCCATCTTATGTCAGTGAACCTGTCCACATATATTCCTGGCACGCATTTTATCTGATATGTGTATTGGTTGCTTCTTAGCATTTGTGAACAGATGTATGTAGACAAGTCTTAGAGTGGCTGGCTTTGCAGTTAAAGCACACTCAGCTTTTGCAGCAGACTGGAAGGCTGAGGGAGCTGGGTCTCTTTAGCTTGGAGGAGACTGAGGGGTGACCTCATTAATGTTTACAGATATATAAAGGGTGAGTGTCATGAGGATGGAGCCAGGCTCTTCTCGGTGACAACCAATGGTAGGACAAGGGGCAATGGGTACAAACTGGAACACAAAAGGTTCTACTTAAATTTGAGAAGAAACAACTTCTCAGTGAGGGTAACAGACACTGGAACAGGCTGCCCAGGGGGGTTGTGGAGTCTCCTACTCTGGAGACATTCAAGACCTGCCTGGACACCTTCCTGTGTAACCTCATCTGGGTGTTTCTGCTCTGGCAGGGGGATTGGACTGGATGATCTTTCGAGGTCCCTTCCAATCCCTGACATTCTGTGATTCTGTGACGTGACTTTGAAGCTCTGAATCTTTCTGCATTTCCTTCCTCCTGTCCATGAAGCAGCAATGAGTGTTATTCCTTACTCTAGTATGTCATATGTTAATGTACAGGTAGCTTAGAAGTGCTTTATTTGTTATTTACTGCCAAAATGTTATGTATTTTAGAGGATCATAAAACAGGAGTTGGAGCTATTATTTGGGCAGAAGAAAAATCGGTAAGTATTGAAAAAGTTACTTTTTCTTGCACTCATGGTTCACACACTTCTATTGGCTTTGAGCTCATTATTTTGCTTATACATGTGCATTTTTCCTACACATGCACACTGCTATAGAAAGGTTGCACTTCTCACTCTGTGTTTAACCAAGTTAGTGACTGGTTCATTGTTGTGTTGTCAGGATGAAGTGGAAGTATAAGTGAGTTTACCAACTGCCACAGTGTCCCTGCCTGGCTTTTCAGGCTGCTTGCTTGCCTGGTCCTTGTCAGTCATTTCAGGTGTCGTGGCTACAAAGTTTTGCCCCAGCTGCTGCTCAGGCAGCTTGTGCCTGCTCTGCATCGGCCCTCCTCTGCTTGGCCCCTCTTTGCAGCTCTTTTTTGGAGAGGTCTCAGTGCAATCACAGCCTGACAATCTGTCGAGAATTTTTGTTGCAGTTGAAACGCTGTACTGGTGTTATCACGTTTTGTTTTGGATCGAAGTGATATTTTTCTACAAATGTTATTGTTATGCTTGTTTACATCCAAACAAAGTTTTTATTTCTTTATGTCTCTGATTATGTACATTAGCAGTACCAGGAAGCCTCATTCTTCATGCAGCTACAACATACTCTTCATTTGTTTTTCACACTTCAGTCATCAGTTACCTCTTGCCATTTTGATTCTTGTTCTGATTTCAATCACCAGTTGCTACTTGATCAGCCCACTGGTCACTGGCTCTGTTCAGAGACATGTGAAACAGTCTTTGGCACATGAGGGACTAACTCCAGCTGTCTTTAATTTTGTACATTGCAGAAGGGCTTAAGGACTAAATCCTTCAGGCTTTTTCTTGCTGTCAGTATTGCATGCTAAAAGGAAAGTCTCTAATGCCTGCTGCAGGGTGTTGCAGTTTGCCCACGTGGCTCCCGTGGGTCGCACTGGAAAAGCTCTGTACAGACATGGAGCAGTCAGCAAGAGCTGAGCTCTCTTTAAACAGCTGTAACTTTGCATGAGCTGATGATGTGAAAGTATACATTGCGTAACACTTTGACTTGGTACTCAGTTTAAATGTCTCCAAATTCGATGCTTTGGTTACCGTTGCAGAGAAGCTGTGATGGAACAGGAGCAATGTGTTTTGTAGGCTGTGGTTACAACGCCTTTCCTGCTGGATCTGAATATGCCGATTTTCCACACATGGACGATAAACAAAAAGATCGGGAAATCAGAAAGTTCAGATACATTATACATGCGGAGCAGAATGCCTTGACATTCAGGTAATGGGTTTATTTTTACCACAGAGAAGAATTAGATGGTTCAGAAACAATTCCATGTCAAATGCATGATGTCACTATGATGAAGTGTGGATTGCAATCACAGTCTAGTTTATGCCTATGATGCAGAACTTAGATGTGCATGGACAGTCAACTCCTGGGCTTTCTTCAGACTTCTCAAGTTAACTTGGTTTTTAAAGGATATTCACTCCAACGCATGCCACCCATCCTTCAGATACAAGCCACTGCCTGTGCTTCCTGCTAGGACCATGGTATAACCTGAAATACAAAAGTGTGGCAATTGTTGAGGCTTCTGACAGTGGTGTGGTGTTTTGTTCACAGATAGTAAAGCCAAACCAGATATCGTCATGTACTCGTGCACTTGATTAGGAATAAGTTGCTTCTAAGAGTATATAACACAGCACTTTGCTTGCTCTTGTGAAGTATCAAGTTTGTCACCATTCAAAGCAAGATAAAAGCTCTGAAATTCTGTTTTCTGACTGCTTGTAGGTGTCGAGAAATAAAGCCAGATGAGAGAAGCATGATATTTGTGACAAAATGTCCATGTGATGAATGTGTCCCTTTAATCAAAGGGGCTGGTATCAAGCAGATCTACGCAGGAGATGTTGATGCTGGAAAAAAGAAAGCAGACATATCCTATATGAAGTTTGGTGAACTTGAAGGTGTAAGCAAATTTACAGTAAGTGTCTAAATGTACTATATTCTAAAAATTCTGGGCATCATTGGGGTAGGGTGAGTGAGCAGTCATCTGCAGCCAGCACAGAAGGGTGTTTTCTTGTGCTGTTTAGTCCAGTGAGTGTAACTGAGAGGTTGCTCTGTCACGAGACCGGGAAGAAGTGCTGCGCCATATGCCAGATGATGGGGCCATGTGTCTCTTTTCTGGAACTGCCTTGCAGATTTCCCTCTAACGCCTTGCTGTTGTTTGAGGTGGTCTCTCCACACTCTAAAGTTCTCTCCAAGCCTCCCTGTCACAGCACAGCAGCTGATGTGGGACATCACGCTGTGATTTTGTCGGCCCTTCCAGCACCTCCTGCACTCAGGGTGCTTGGCGTGACAAACCGCAGTGCTGTCAGCTTGAGAGGTTCATTTCGCCTTCTCAAGGGACTAAATGGCCGCGCATCCCTTGATAACATTTTATCCTCAAAGCAAGCGTGTGTTGGAGGGGGAGCCTTTCATTTGCTGCCTCACCCCCAGGCATGCCTGGCAGTGAAGGACTGTAGGGTACTTTTTCTTTCTCCCTTTGATCTTCTGTCTTCCGTTATAAGTGAACATTTTCTTCTTCTTTTACCAGTGGCAACTAAATCCATTGCACGCTAATGCCCTTGAGTTCCGTGACCCCACAGCCAGGGAAAGTAAGTATATTTTCATCAATTCATTTTATGACTGAGACCACTTTTTAAACAAACCTAGATATCTGTACGATCGATTAGTCTTAATTTCAATGGTTAAATTCTGCTGTGAAAACTCAGAGATTTTTGAATAGATGAACTAATGGTAAGTCGAAAACAATCTTGTTTTAACAAATGCTTGGCATTGGTGTACACATTACAAAATCTAGCAGTGCTGTTCTCAAGGCCGACAATGTGCTGTTTTGCATATAGATCATTCCAGACTACTTTATCATGTTTTCAATTTTGTTATATAAAGACTCTTTATAATGTGTTCTATAAAGAATGCCATTCTTTTTTGAGAGAAATTGGACTCCTTTGAGTCATTTGAATATGTTCTGTAGAACATTTTGGTGCTTCTTTTATGATGTAGAATCTCTGCCAGTGCTTTTCAATCAACATTTATTTTTGTGTATATAATATAAAGACCATAAAATCCTCTCGACCTGCACCCCTGTAGCAAGGGAGCTGTCATCTTCTGAAATCAGAGTTTAAATGAGTCGTGTTTAAGCCTTTATGTGCTACAAAAGGGTCCCACCATTAGCATCTACTGTCAGCTACCAGTCCTTGAGATGTTCCTCATCCAGAGAGGAAAATAATGTGAAAAAATAAGCTAAATAATTCTTGTGCCTGAAGATATGGAGCATAAAGATAGAGAGTTGGCAGTTACTCAAAGCAGTGAGCACCATGCTAGGATCGTAAAAAAGACTGAGGGTGGTTTTTGTAGCACATGAATAGCCTTATACTACAAATTAATTCCTAACATGCAGTGAGCTAGATTAGTGGAAAAGTCTCCTCATTAGCTGTTTCTGTATGAGTGGGGGGAAAAGCATGGAGGGGAGGGCTCAGAGTAGTGTTTATGGCATTAGTAATCACTGCAAAATGTTAGGGCTTGTTTGTCCCTCTCTCTGGTAATGGTTTTTAGACCCAGCTGGAGAAAGATTCATCCTGGGGTACTGTGTTTGACAAACTTTAACACGGGTCATTCTTCTAAGAATGTCTGTGCTTGCATTTTCAACACTGAACTGTTTTAAGTTGCTGTTTTTCCTTAGTATGTTTCTTTTACCATGGTTATTGCATGTTACTCTGTATGGGGAAGAAGACAAGCTCCCCCACCCTAACCCAGCATTATTCCAGTGTGACTGTATGTGTTAAGTATTTAGACTGTTCTTACTATAGTAGTAATGTTTCACGCATATGTTTTTTTTCTTTAGATGGGGTCCAGAAAACAAAATCACTAGATGACCAGCAGCACCAAAGCAAGAAACTGTGTCTTGGTCACTATTGAATAATTAAGCACTTCTTCAGTCTTGATCTGTACTTTTTATAATGCAGCCTGTTTGCACTTTCAAATAAGGAAGAGTTTTATTTATTGTTTGGAGAGTGATTTTTAGAATAAGTTTATTTATTATGTCTTTAATGTTTTAAAGAATTTGCTGAAGGTCTTTTTAATTTAGAAGTTCCTGGCGAAAAAATGCTGCTTGTATTTTCTGTGAAAGTAACTAGGTGGCTAACACATTGCAAAAAATACTGGAAGTTTATTACTGGTAGATCTGATTAATAACAAAATGGTATCTTTTTTGCTTGGTATATGGATTGAGGGAATGGATTTCTAAGTTCTGGGCTAGCAGAATGCAGAAATAAGCCCTATTCTTCAATTACAATTATCAAGGGAATCTTCTAGGAAATGGTAGATAATCACCAGCAATTGTCGTTTCTGAAAGTGGCTTTTGCTTCTCAGGCTGCTTGTATAAAGGAAACAAAGCCATTGGGATGGCAGTGGTTGCCAGGTAAGTGGTTTGGAGATCAAGCTTGTCTCTCTTCTCATACATACCCTCTTCCCTCTGCCATAGGAGGTCTGTTCTATACAGTGGTACTTGCATTGCAGCTCTGTGTGCTTCCTCAAGTGCAGCCCATCTGAACTGATGTAGACAAAAATTAGCTTTGTTTTTTCTCAGCTTTTGGATGCAGGCCTGAAAGAATTTGGCTGTATGCATCGCACTGGCCCCTACATACTCTGTGAAGACTGACAGCATTTAGGTTTTGTTAATCTTCACTAACAGGGTTCTGGGACTACAGAAGTTAATAGAGTGCCAGTTGTCCTGTTGTTTCTTAGATAGGATCATCTTTACCGGTGGAATAGCCCGAATCTTTTCAGGTGCCAGTCTCTTGCATGTGGAGCAAGGGTGACTTTAAATCAGCCAGTGAAACTGCAGTCTGACATTGTTGCTAGTTTTGAGGGGGTGCTGGGTAGGTAACGGGTAACCAGAACAGGGAGTTGTACCCAGCATCTTTTGAGAGATAACTCTCCTTACTGCCATCTGTTTGCTGCTTTGGATATGACCTCTAGCTGTTTGGTTTAGCAGATGTTCCAAGACTTTCTGTTCAACTCCTCTGCTCAGCTCTTAAGTGCAAACACCTCAGACATTTTTCTGCTGCCACTGGTAGGATACATAAATGGCCTTTTCCCAGTTATTTTATTCATCTTGTCTTTGCTGCCCTCCTTAAGGTCCTGGAAAAGGAATAATGTTTTAAGATGCTGCTGTAGGTTCTGTTTGCTTCTTTCAGGCTTTGGAAAAGGTTGCAACTAGACAGTAAAGCTGTGATCGGATAGCATGCAAAGCATCCTTAATGTGGCATTAATTATACGGAGTCTGTTCTCACCCAGTTTAGCTACTGGTCCTGCAACTTAAGGTACAGTCCTTGATGCCTGGAGCTGCAGCAAGGAGCTGTGATTCTCCATGGCTCATAGTGTAACGTTGTTCTTGAGTACCTGGACTTCAGAACTGGGAATGCTCGTATCCTCTTACCACCATGAGAATGTGCTCTCCCTGGAGCTGGAGAAGCTGCTGTTTCTCTGAGCCTGGTTAGACTGAAGGCTGCTCTAGGGCTGCTGGTTGAGGGCAGTGAGTGCAGCGTTAGCAGCAGAAATGTCACGAGGCAGCTGGCAGACCTCCTGCCTCGCTGCTGTCTTGCCAGGCAAGGTACACATGGCTTCATTTCCCAGGACCATGTAGTGAGCGAAGGATAAAAGTCTGACCCTGTTTGTCAACCAAGGGAAAGATGGTGAAATCCATTTTTGCATCACACCTCAAAAGAGTCCTTTTTCACAGTAGCTCACAAGGAAGCCACTTCACCAGGTCTTGTAATCCAGTGCAGAGGAACCCGGGTCATGAATTTGCCAGCAGATCCAGCTGCAAGAGCCCTGTGCCTTTCCTGTCAGATTGAGAGTCTGGGGGCTGTGAATTAAGTTGTTGGTTTGGATGCTGTACAAGCCACAGAAAGACAGGGTTTTTTCCTCTCATCAAGGATTTAATAGTTTCATTGTTTGTAACTTCCATATGAGGTTAAAGTCAAATGTTGGTGTTTCATAAACAAGATTATAATCTGGTTTTAAATCATAAATATTTTACTTTGGCATACTTCCATTCCCCCACCCCCAGCTTCTTGTAAGCATCTTGTGTTAGAATCATTACTCCTGACTTTTTCTGCAGATCAGAACAACACTGTCCAGATTAAAAAGTCCACCCAACCCCACCCACTGAAAGCTTCTTGTTTCTATAATCTATTGGCAATGTTCTGCTACTTGAGTTAGGACCAGGGAAAAAAAAAAAAAACGGGCACGTTTAAGGCCCCTTCAAGTTTTACAGTGATGAGTCAGCTGGTATCAAAATTGGTGAGGAAGTCTATGTCTTCATAGGAACAGCTGACATTGAAATGTCCCTGGAAATGCCATAGATGGCCTGGGTACAGGGAGAGGTATATCAAGATACAAGTCAAATATCACACACATTAAATAACTGCCCTGCAGTGAATGCTGCTGGTAACCTGTACTTTGTGAGGAGTTAAGATTCTACCTTTACTTTTTATTGGTTTTTAAAAAGAAGATTTTTGTACAAAACTTGGCATGAAACTTGGAACTGCTCATCAGGCTGAAGGCTTGGAAGTCTGGCTTTATGCCTGTCTTGCCATATTTCTACAGATTCCTCCAGAGGCTCACAAACTTCTGTAGGCTCTGATTATCAGTATAACCCTATTTCTTTAATTTTTAGTGAGATTACACAGTAGGGTCCTTATCCTGGTCAATAGGAACAATGTGAATGGGGTTTCTCTGTCAGCCTGTGGACTCTGTAGGTGCTGCTGTGTGTGTCATCTGCTAACCAGGGAGAGTCACCAAAGACTGGACGTCTCCTGCAGTGCTTATTTTGCAAATGAACACTAGGATGTTTGTTTTTCATTAAAAAGAGCAATGTATTTAAAATTAAGAAATGTAAAAGTTATATACTTTGTATATTTTATCAAATTCCCATATGCATTTTTTTGTCTCTTCATTCCAGAGCAGTTATTTTAATTGTAGGCATTAACTAGTAGTAATGATTTGGCCTCTTGACTGACAATTACAGAAATTCTCTGTTAATTGTCTGCCTTACAGCAAAACATGTTTTCTGCTAATAAATGAATCGGACAGTAAAGTACTGAAGTATATTTTCAAGTGCTTTGAGTTATTAGAAACATTACAGAGTGCTTTGAGATGCTCACGCCCTTCACCTGCCCGGTGCTGTCCTTGCTCCTGCAGTCCCAGCTGGTTGCTGCGCAGCATCACCCCTTCTCCCCTGACTGAAGAAATGCTCTCAAGGTGAGACTGTGCCCCCTGCCAGCCCGGGGCAAGGGCTGGGATTCCCCCCCTCGGCCCTGCAAGCGTTAATGAGTATTAATTACCTTATCCTAGGGAGGGTAAGGACTGCCTCAGGAAGCATTTTGTGAGCTGACACAGGTGATGCTGAAGGCCTGGCCCTTCAGGGGGTTTACACCCACCAAGCTCTAGCCTGGGCACAGAGCCACAAGGCCTGTTACCTGCCGGAGTGCATTGGAGCTTTTCCTGCCTGCAAATCAGACTTCAAAAACGTGTTTGACTTTAATTTGTTAGATCCACTACATGCCATTGCTTGGAGACTAGAAAAGCAAAGAAGGCAGGCGGTGTGTGCCAGTTTCTGATAGATCTGGATTACCGTTTAATGAAGATGGTCACAGTGCCACAAGCGCAGAGCTGAATTCCACTCTGTCCAGAAAGGTAAGGGCAGAGAATTGTTGTCAAACATTTACAGAATCATAGAATAATTTTGGTTGGAAGAGACCCTCAAGATTGTTGAGTACAACTGCTAACCTAACTCTGGCACTAAATCATGTCCTTAAGAACTTCATCTACACATCTTCTAAACACCTTCAGGGATGGTAAATCAACCACTTCCCTGGGCAGCCTGTTCAAATGCCTGACAACCCTTTCTGTGAAGAAATTTTTCCCAATATCCAATCTAAACCTCCCCTGGTGCAACTTGAGGCCATTTCCTCTCATCCTATCACTTGCTAGTTGGGAGAAGAGACCAACCCCTCCATGCTACAGCCTCCTTTCAGGTAGTTGTAGACAGCGATCATGTCTCCCCTCAGCCTCCTTTTCTCCAGGCTAAACAGCCCCAGTTCCCTCAGCCGCTCCTCATCAGACTTGTGCTCCAGGCCCCTCACCAGCTTCATTGCCCTTCTCTGAACTCTCTCCAGCACCTCATTGTCTTTCTTGTAGTGAGGGGTCCAAAACTCAACACAGTATTTGAGGTGCAGCCTCACCAGTGCTGAGTACAGGGGGATGATCAGTGCCCTAGTCCTACTGGCCACACTATTCCTGACATAAGCCAGGATGCTGTTGGCCTTCTTGGTCACCTGGGTACACTGCTGGCCCATATTAAGCCAGCTGTCGAGCAAGCTGGCTGTCACTTTTTGATCTTCCTTGGGATCTGTCTGTTTTCCCAGACATAGCTCTCTGCAAATACAGCAGTTCTGTATGCTGTATGTGTACACACAGGCAACACCAGCTCTTCAGCATTTTCAGATATTGGGCAGAATATGGTGCTCGGTGCTTTACATTTTTGTTCCCTCTTTGAAGGGGAAAGGGGCTGGTAGCACAAGGCATTTTCCACTAGAACCCACCTCCTGATAATGTGATGGATACAAGTACAGCCAAGATAGGGGTTGTAAGGCACATTTAACAAAGAACGGTTGTTTTTACATAACTGAGGACCTGGCACCTGACCCCAGCATGGGGGAAGGACCGAGAGACATGGGACTATGAATTCTAAATGTAATACACAGTCTCTTCCCAGAATGTGTACTGACACCTGTATACATATGGATACCTGTATTGATAAGTTAATTTAGGGGAAAGCTAGCCAAAGTACCAGGAATCCACATCTTAAATAGATTGATAAGGAGAAGGGTATTGTGTGTGTTGGGATAGTCTGTAAACCCTGAAGTACCCAACCAATGGGGAATGGGAGGGAAATTGCAGCCAGGATTTTGGGGAGATATAAGCAGGGGCTTTTTGCCCTATTAGGTGTGCCTGCCTTTAGGTAGAACACCCAGTCTTGCAAAATCGTTATTAAAATATGCTTTACTGAGAGATCCCGCCTGGGCCTATTATATTTGCAAAAGAATTGTTTCCTACAGGGGTCATTACCTTCACAACGTGCCAAATCCCTCCGTTGAACCTCAGGGTGCTGATGCACTGTCAGAGGCCGATCCCACAGCCCCGCGTTAGAAGGCGCAGGGCGGCACCGCGAAGCCCTTGGTGCAGGGAGGGAACGGGCAGTGCTTCTGTGGCTGGCTTAACGAGTACCAGCCAGAGAAACCCACACAGTTTAGTTCCCTAGCCCTAAACTGGGGCTATTTTGCTTCATCTGCGGCAAAAGCAAACCAGCTCCCGTCCCCCAGCGGCGGGAATCACAGGGCCGCGGGGTGCGGTAGCGAGCGCGGCCGCCAGGGGGCGCTGCCGGCCGGTCTCGGGCGAGCGGCCCCGCTGCGGGACGGACCCGCCGCCGCCACGGCTGCTCCGCGCTGGGCCGCGGGGAGCGAGTGTCCGTGCGGCTGCCGCGGGAGGGTTGTTAGTGCTATAAATACTGCGGCAGGCGTCGGACAGTCCTCCTGCTGCAGGCTGCAACAGGCAAAGGTGTGCTGGTGCTCGTGGTCCATGTCAAGACACTTGAGGCGGCTAGAAAATGATAAATTGGAAGAGGAAAAACTTGAGGCTGGCGTGGCTGTTGTTAAGCAAAGGGCACTGCTCGCCTCCCAACAGCACACAGATTCATAGAATCATTTCAGCTGGAAAAAACCCTCAGACCATAACCTAACCTAGCTCTTAGCACTAAACCATGTCCCTAAGCACCTCATCTTTAGACCTTTTAAACACCTCCAGGGATGGTGACTCCACCACTTCCCTGGGCAGCCTGTTCCAGGACATGCAGAGGAAGGCTCTGAGCTTCGTCCCTGGGTTACTTTGCAGAGTGACATGTATCTTCTGCGCTTCATGGGGTCTTCTCTTTGTACCTGAAACTTTCCACTTTGTTTTTCTGAGGAGCCAGGCTCTGCCACAGCACCAGCTGGTCTTCTGAAGCTACAGGACCACTGTGCATTCCCACCACTGTTGAAGCGATAGGGTCTGTTCCAGCTTCAATGTAGATGGTACTTCTACAACATGTTAGTGGCTAGAACTAGAGGTGTATTAACACAAACAAAACCCTTGCAGTCTGCCTGTATTTTTCTCCTCCTTCGCCTTCATTGCTCAACTCTCTTTACTTTGGCTCTAGTGAGGTCACCTCACTACTTTGCCAGCAAATTTTCCCCCAGGGCAGCTAAATTTCTAACTTGTAGAAATAAATAAAGGGTTGACGAAGCCTGAAGAAACCACAAAGCGTTTAACAATAACTTTTGCAAGAACCAAGCCTTAAGGACATGTCATGCAACATTTTCCCACTCCCCAATGTCCTTTCAGAAATACCTGCAAGATGTATTTAAAATAGTAGGAATGCCTGTACATTCACCTGCTGCTGGTCTTTCATTCCCATTTTGGGGCAAGACAGATTTATCTAGCAAAGGCAAAAAGGAGGAGCCCAGCTGCATGGCTGGGGGTGGTATTTATTAGCAGGAGAGCCGGGTCTGTTGTTGGAATGAACATATGCCTCTCTTCCCTCAGCAACACCTGCTGCCCCCTGGGACATGTTGCTCTCTTGCCTGCCAGTAGGCCTGTCCCCAGTGTCCCCTTCCCTTGAGCCTTTGACAGGAAGGATGAGCCGTTGCTGTCAGCCCATAGTGAGAACCTGCTCTGTCCCACAAGCTAATTGTGGCTCTGCCCTTGACACTCCTTGGGACACAAGGCAAATCCATCTGTGAATATCATTTTTCCCCCACACCCAGCTTTAAAATGGGGAGGAGGTGCCTTTCTCCGCTTTCCCCATGAGAGGTCATGAGACCTACTCCCAGCCGGCTCCCTCTTGTCCTACGCACACGGAGCCCGTTGGGCATCTGACCATCTGCCAGAGCAAATGACAGGTTTGTTTGCTCGCTGGTAGCTGCCGGGGCAGGGCTGTGCCTGGGTGTGCCGCCTGCCGAGGAGCTCACCCACACTGCGTGTTTGCACAGAGCTCTGAACAGATGCAGCGGGATCCGCTTTGAGAACGGTATTTTTAAATCTGCTCCCAGCCCTTGTCAAGCCAGCTGTTCCACAGGCGAACTGAAGGGCATTGCCAAAGCTGGGTGTTAGGGGAGGTAACGTACTCGGCAATTTGGAAATAAAGGGCCTCTGTCCATAAGAGTTGAGCAAGGCACTTTCATGGTCCCAAAGAGATGTTCCCATCCTGTCAGTGCCCTCAGAAGTAACTCCATTCATCAGCAGACTGGTAGCTCCCCCCAGGAGAGCTGTGCTGGGGAGTTGGGTGGGTTTTGTTTCTGTAACTACGGGGAGCTGGGCTCTGGTGCTGTGGCTGGGCTGGTGCCTGTTGTGCAGCCAAAGGACTTTTTTGTGCCTGTCACCTTCGTGGTCAGGTGCTTGTTGCCTGACTACTTGTAACAGGCCAACATGCTGGAGGTGCCCGCTGGCATGAGGTGACAGTTGAAGCAGGTAGGTCACATGTTTGGCCATGGGACAATGGGGCTTCCTTCCCAAATCTGCATGTGGGGAAGAGGCACATTGCCCCTACGAGCAGCACTAGCAGGAAGCAAACCAGGCACACCAAGGGCGGGAGGAGGCTGGGGTGGCATGGGACACATACCTGAGCCATTCCTCATATGCTGCAGATGCCTTAAGTCCCAGAGACAGTCAGGGCAGTGCTATGCTTTCCTGGGAATAAAGCTCGGTAGCAAAGCTCTCCCAGCTGCTGCTGGTGCTGTACAGTGACAAAAAACAGCTACAGAGCTCCCGTAGCAATGGTAAACTACAGTGCTCAGCTGCATGATGCAAGGCAGAAGGCTGTCTCGCAGGATGTGCTGGGACACCCCCTGGTCCCCAGCATCCCAGTCAATACTAAACCAGATAGGTGTGGGTTTTGGGGGAGCCCCCTCCCTGCTGTGACACCTGGGGACAGCCAGGGCTTGGCCAGAGCCGAGCTGGTGCTGAGCCCTGGGCACAGGCTTTCCCCCTGCACCTGCCACTCGTGCTGCGTGTCACACAGCCTAAGGTGGAAAAAGTTATTGTTACTGTGGTTTTGCAAAGCCACTTACAACCAGTGCCATAGCAAAGGCGTTGCTTGTTTGATCGTTTTTCCTCCTGTCACACTCCTGGAAAGAGGGGCCAGCACAAGACAGGCACTGTGGAGCAGGACAGTGAGTCGGGAGGGCTGGGCTCAACACCTGCCTCTCCCCCGGGCTTGCAGGGGAGCCGGGCCAAGTCACAGCCCTGGGAGATGCTGAACCATGCAGCCAAAACTCACCTTGTCCTGCCTGGGTTTTCCCTCAGCCTCGTCCCATGGAGCCTGCCCGGCACCAGCTGTGCGCAGGAGTTAGAGCCGCACAGGGAAGGTGGTACGTGCCAAAATGCAAGTCCAAAAATGGCAGAAGGCCATGGAAACCTCTATTTTTATGCAAGAGTGCTTAGACAAGAAGGTACAGTTCCCTTTCCTATCACAGAGACTAAAACCCATATCCCCCCTGCCTCAGAACAGCCCGCGCTGTCAGGCAAAAGACATTCTGCAGAAAGGTGCTTCCAGCCAAAACGTTGAAGTGCTTCTACTTCAGACAGAAAAATGAAGCATTTGTTGGCCCAGAGAAAAAGCCTCTCTACTGACCAAACATCACTGCACCCTTTGGAAAGAGGCCTGTGTTCTCTTAGCCCTGCTCCAATTTCATAGAGCGAAGCACACACTAGAGAACAAATGTGATCCAGATCTCCTCTCCCTCATGTGAGTGCTTTTATCATTAGATTACAAGGTCTAAGTCATTCTTTCCTTCTCATCTCATCTTGTCCCTGCAGCATGCAGATTAAGAGGCTCAAGCGGTTTTAAGACCCACGTTTCTTGAAGGCCAGAGTCCTGCATCCTCCCCCAGTTCACACCTGCTGGTGTACATGCCATTACAGACAGGGGAGGCCATGGCTGCTTTTAATCAGATCTTTCTTAGTAGCACAAGCTGCCCAAATCCCAGAACAGAGGCTTACGGTTCAAAGATTCCTGGCAGTCTGCTGTATCAAGCAAGGGTTTATGTGCAGGATCGTACATCGCATGTTGGCAGAGATTCACTCGAATGAGCCAAACCTCCCTCAGTGCCGGGTGGGGATTGGAGTAGAGAGGTTGCAGCCCAAGCATCCTCCATCTCCTTTCTCTCTCCAGACTACACTCACCTGTCCTGACTCTGATTAACTGTGTCCTGCAATCACACAGCTACCCCCACATATTCATTTCAGAGAAACTGTAAGCTCCTGGTGGGAGCTGTTGCTTAGGGAGAAGAATCACCTTGATTGAATGCATCAAAGGAAATTGGAAGTTCTATTGTTACTTGAAAGTTGCATTAGAAAAGACCTCATTTTCACTTAATTAGGGATGTGTCCCCACCTGCTGTGAACTATTATTATGGTGCTTAATTTCATCTGCACCATTTATTTTGCTTTTTCTTCTTTCAGATAGCTAAGCAAGCTCAGCTTCGGGAAGACTCAGTTATTTTGAGGTGCATTGGCAATTTTTACTTCAGGACTGGCTTCTTGTAGGACAAGCTGCAAGGGGCCTGGCACATCATTTTACTGTAAAACCACTTGTTTTTTCCTCTCTTGCAGACACATGTCACACACATCCCTTTTTCACAAGCTCTCCTTACCACTTACTCCTGATGGACGGCTGCTGGCGCTGGAAAAGGCTGCCCATGCCGGGATGGGGCTCGGCACTATGCTCCCTGTTGGCCTCCCACAGCTCTGCCCACGCAAACACCAGGGTGTGGGTGTTACCTCGTTCCTGCTGTTACACCCCGGGTTTCATGTCTTCAATGGCACTTCTGTGTCCAGACCAGAGCAGCCCACAGCACTGACGTACTGGGCACGTCCGCATGGGTGACACTCCCAATGTCCGGGGCAGCCCCTGCCCAGCAACACACCCTTAGACACTTTTTCCAAGCATGGGCTGGAAGCCCCATGTTCTGATGTGACTCCAGAGGCTGAGGCAATGGCCACGTGTTAATCTCGGTGTTAATCCAGCCCTGGAGACAGCCCCACCCCAGGAGCTCCGAGCACAGCCAAGCACCCTTCGCTTTCAGGCTCCGAGTCTCTGAGGATCAGACTTAAATGACCAGCTCTGCGGAGCACTGTTCTGGAGATGGTCCTTTATCGACCCACAAGCTCCTGCAGACACTGAGTGCTCCCCAGGGGGTGGGAGCAAAGGTGACAATTGGGCTGTAAGCCAAACCGCAGCCCGGTTTGGGTTTGCCAGGCCCCCCGGCAGCCAGGGCTGCAGACACGATGCTTTTGAGCACGCCAGCTCAAAAGACAGTGCTCGTCTCTCTCTCCCTCTCCATCTGCTGACATAGGCGGGCAACGGAGTGAAAGAATTGAGCAGTGCACAGAGTCTGGCTATCTATCCAGAAAGGCAAGCAAAAAAAAACCCCAAAAAACAGAGATAGAAATAAAAGGTGATCAGTAGTCATGCCTTTAATAGCTTGTAAATATATAATTTTTTTTAAATTCCAGGCAACTAAGATGTACATTTGTTGTGTGTATCTGACATTTAAAAAAACCAAGAGTCCACAATCTGTTCTGTTTCATCCCTTTTCTAAAACACATAAGTTAAAGTACCACTCACTCCAATATACAACAGTTCTATGAAGGAAAAAAGTCTTGTTCTGTTTTTACAATTCATTGTCACCTTTTTAACTGAAGCATTAGCTAGACTTTTAGCTAGATAACTGTCTTACAACAAACAGGAAAACTCAGAACTTCCGCTGTCAGAAAATTCAAGAAATTTCCACTCCCTGCTCTCAAACTTCACTTCCTAATAAAGCATCAGAATAACATTTTCATTTCCCACTAGAAAACAAGAGACCCCAAGAACTCTTTGAACACACCTGGGAAACACTGTTTGGACTACAGAGCTTATTAAACTTAAAACATTAACAGTGCAATGATTCCCCTTCTGCAACTTCAACACAGAACCTGAATTCACATCGGGACCAACAAGGAAGAAACTTTTTTGAACAAGGAAGAAAGTTTTTACACTCAGGGTGGTCAAACACTGGCCCAGGTTGCCCAGAGAGGTGGTAGATGCCCCATCCCTGGAGACATCCCAGGCCAGGCTGGACGGGGCTCTGAGCAACATGATCTAGTTGAAGATGTCCCTGCTCATTGCAGGGGGTTGGACTAGATGGGCTCTGAAGGTCCCTTCCAACCCAAAGGACAGAAAATGCCAGACTGCAAGTAGCCTTTGGTGCCTGAGGCTGCTAAATGGGCTCCCACACTTGGTTTAGGTGCCCAATAAATACTGTCAGCTTTGAGTGGACCTGCAGACTCTGGGACCCCAGGCTACTCAGACATTCCAGCATCCCCTTACTGCACTTGGCTCAACCCCACCTTGCACAGGCGGGATTTAAATCCAGATGGGAAGATGCTGAAGACCCTCCTCCTGCACTGGGGCTCAGCTCTTGGCACGATTCAGCCACCACCCAATGTCACTCCCACTGACACTGGGGACAGATTTCTTGCTGATTTTAGTAGGTGCAGGATCACTTTGTCAGCGATACAGCATGGGCCTTGATGGAGGGGGGTTGGTCCTACATTCTCCCCATTGAGGAGTACGTGGGCACCGTGTACCTGGGGCTGTTCCTCATCAGTCTGCTTGGGAGCTGGTGGGAACAGCCTGTGTTCTACCACAAGGCAGAGGCAGACAGCAACAGCTCATCTGGCTGATGTCTTCATCCATTTCCTAGCACTGAATAGAAAACCTCTGATCTAGGGGAAAAAGAAGCTTAAAGACAAAAGAAAACAAAATAAAGCAAAAATGTATACTGCTTTTTCATCTCCCACTGCTTTGACTAAAAAATTTGATTTGTAAGTGCAGCTAACTCCAGAGACAAACGTACTCTTTCACAGTCTTGTGTGTGAGCGGCGCTAGAACAAAGTCACAATTACAGGTGCAAAGGAACAACATTACAGTCCCCTGGAGACCAACTCTGTGCACACACCAACAGCTTGAGTTTGCTGATAAAGTGAAGCAAAGAGGTTCATTCTTCTTGAGCAGTCAAACCAGCTTCTATTACAGAGAGATTCTAAATTGACATAAATAATTAGTCTTGATTAAAAAGAATATATTATTCTAGATTTTTGTGGTGGTGTGGTTCTTTTGTTTTGTCTTGTTTATTTATTTATTTTTAGTTTTCATGTAAAACCCTCTACTCTTGACATCTAGGAACAAAGACAAAATAAAACCCAGGCACTTGCTGTGCCTTCTCAAGCACTATTGTGGTATTTAAGGGACACAGAGAAACTTAACGAATGAGATTAACACCTACAGTGGAAAACAAGAGTAGTTCTTCATGCTGTTGGCTTTTTCAAGTCTCGGATTTGCTTAATCAGGTAGTTCTTCTCATCAGTGAATTGCTCATCATCCGTCCTCTCCTTCTGGAAGTTACTCAGAAACTCAATTAGCTTGGGTTGGTTTTTCAAGAGGATCTCCACAATAGGCTGTGTTTTGTTTGGACTGGCCACAAAAACCTAACATGCAAAAAAAAACCAGGCACAGTGAGACACAGAGAGAGAGAGAGAGACACATCAGTCACAATATCACCCTAAATTATTTTTTAAGAAGTCACCTGAAGGCTGCCAGGCAGCTGCTCTTCCACTACACACCTTGTCCCAAGGCAGAGAGAGGAGTTACAAACACGTTGGTTCAACAGCAAGCTGAAGCAAAGTTACGCCTGCATATGGTATCGCTTCCCTTTAATTTTGCTCTTTGTTGATAAAGCATTTGATTGTAAACCCAGCTGTTGAGAGCGAGCTATCAATCCTCAGCCTCTTCCACATGCAAGACTTAAATACACAGAAATTAATTATCAGGAGAACGGAAAAGCTTTGTGTCACTATTGATATCATTTCCATACTAAACCAGGCCTAAAATTAGACTTGCCAGCTTTGTTTTGGTTTGGAAAAATATGTCAGAGGCTCCACTTCCCTCTGCCTAATCCATTCACGGGAGCGTGGAAATTTCCAGCAGCGGGAGCAGGAACGCCGTGGTGCTCGCAGCGCCTGCGCTGCCCTCGCCGAGCAGAGGAGGGTGGCCACGCAGGGAGGCCATGTTTGACAAGACCAGCACCGTGGGCTTATTGGTCTTCTCAAATAGTAGTTTTTATGGATTAACCTAGCCATGTGGTGCTTCTTCCTTCTGTAAAACTTAAAGCCACAGAGTTTTCCAGCTCTGAACACGATCCCCTATGCCACAACGCTGTTTAACATTTTCTCTGCCTTACGCGCTGGCTGATGACAGGAAACTTCAGGCCGGTTGTAAAGGCCAGTGGTGACAAACTCTTCCCAGGGACCTCAGGATGCCATGGAGATGCGGGTTCTGCAGACATCAGCCATGGGGGACAGATGAACAGGGGTGCAGCACGCCCCTGGCCACCCCAGGAGGAGCTCCCACATCTGGCTCACACCAAGGTTACCATGGCTGGTCAACAAAACACCGCCCAAGTACTTGTGCAACAACATAAATAACTTGAGTTATTCTCTACCCAATGAGAAGAAATTAAGGATGGACAGAACTGGAAAATGTCCAGTTTTCCTTCAAGCCTGTCCAAACTAGAATGAAAACAAACATCTGCTGACTGGGCAGAATGGCACGTTGTCAGGCCCAGCGCAGGCGGCACCACCACTTGCCCAGCCCCAGAGCCACTGCCTCCAGACTTGGGGCTCCTTGCAGGGTCATTTATCTCTGCTGAGATTGTGTCCATGCGAGAAGCTGGGTCATGTCCAGCCGCACATGCAGGTGCTGTGTGATGTGACGTGATGTGATGAGGAACACACACACACTGTCCTGGGGGGCTGAGTTACAGCCCCTTGCCCCCAGAAACAACACCCAGTAAAGCCTGGGAGAAGATTCAGACTGGACCCAGCACCAGGTTTTGTACCCCCCAACTAGGGGGTTTTATATGAATGCTGTGGAAAACACCACATGTGGGGAATGTGTGGAAGGCATGGGGTTCTGCCCACATCAATAGTGCCACAATAAGTACTTCTGCCCAGACAGGGAGGTAAGACTGTTTTATTAATTCCATAAAGGTGAGGCAAAGCATCTACTCTTAAACCTTGTAATTTTCTGAGGCCAAAGAGCCCTAATCCCCACCTGTGCTTTTGTCTCCTCTGGATCCCTCCTCCTCAGATCACTCCTAGGAGTCCCTGTTTCAAGGTACTTTTCCCTTTGCCCTGGGGAAAGAGCTACAACCTCCCCTATGCTGGGTGAACTGGCTGCATGGCAGAGCTCAGAGGGTTGTGATCAATGGTGCAGAGTCTGACTGGAGGCCTGTAGTTAATGGGGCTCCCCAGGGGTCAGTACGGGGTCCAGTCCTGTTCAACCTGTTCATCAATGACCTGGCTGTGCTGCCATTCAGTGAGACCTGGACAGGCTGGAGAACTGGGCAAAGAAGAGCCTAATGAAGTTTAACAAGGGCAAATATAGGGTCCTGCACCTGGGGAGGAATAACCCCAGGCACCAGTACACGTCAGGGGCAGACCTGCTGGAAAGCAGCGCTGCAGAGAAGGACCTGGGACTTCTGGTCAACAACAGGTTGACCATGAGTCAACAATGTGCCCTTGTGGCCAAGAAGGCCAACGGTATCCTGCGGTGCATAAAGAAAAGTGTGACCAGCAGGTCCAGGGAGGTTCTCCTCCCCCTCTACTCTGCCCTGGTGAGGTCACATCTGGAGTACTGTGTGCAGTTCTGGCCTCCCCAGTTTAAGAAGGACAAGGAATTACTGGAGGGAGTGCAGCAGCAGCTACAAAGATGACGAGGGGCCTAAAGCACTCTTCTCTCAGCCCAGGCCCAAAGTCTTTTACAAAGTTTTTCTCGGTTAAGTGGCCAGGCCCATGGTCCCTGTGACAGTATAATATACAGTTATTCACACTCTCTTTGCACAGGCCTCCATATTGCCTTCCTCTGATCACCCTGAGCTAAAATCTCAAATTATTTCTTTTTATGCCTCCTTGCTACCTACAGCTTCTCAGGAGTAGCCCCAACTCCCAAGGATCCCTTCAGAGCAGCCCCTCTGAAATAACAGCTTTCCTGTGCGATGGTCCAAGCACTCAAGTGCAACATCTTACCAGGGAGATGTCTGTCAATCAGTGGGTCGGACAGCCCAAGCTGTCACTACACTTGATAGACTGTCAATAGCTGACTGCTCTGTCACCGCCTGCAGCATCTCAAAGCAATATCCCTCCCCTTGCAAATAATTTTGAGATGCTGCTATTCATGCATTGATTCCCTGTATGAGAAATCAAGGGTTTGGGGATGTAAATCACCACCGAATGTACTTTTACAGCTTCCAGTCTGTGCCTTATCTAAGGAACACGAATCTTGAAATATCGTGTGTACAAATGTTTTGCTCAGTCTGGGACTGCGGCAGTTGATGCCCTCGGCTCGAGCAGCCCCACGATGCATCTCCCCACGGGCTGACCTACAGCACGTCATCACGTTGATGAAGGCTGGATACTTCAGGATTTGGGCCACGGTTAAGCCCTAAGTAGCCTGGACAAGTTTCCTTTGAGAAAAGCAGTACCTAGTCCTACAGGCAGGGATGAGGAAAGTAACCGTTACAGATCTTCATTGAAAGTTTTTAATTTTGGATTTCAGTTCCCCCTTTGTGAACAAGAGAAGAAAACCATCAAGCACAGCGGCAGGACCCACATTTTCAGAAATAATCTGATCACAGTGCAAATGCGATCCATTAAAGAAGGCCTGGCCTTGAAGTGCTGAACATCTTCCACCATTTAATATTAGGCCTCCTTATAAAGATAGCTGAAGGCTGACTCTCAAATGAATAAATCTAAATCATTCTTCTTGTAAGAGTTATCTGGCCTGGAAACAGAACTGGAACGTTTTAGTGGTAAACCTAGTAAACACCAGCATTTTATATCGGTCCTACAACTGGCATTACCATAGCAAAAAAATAAAGAACTTGGTTTAATAGAAAACATCACATCCTGTTTATCTTCCTGCTTGATTATTTATAATCTTCCCCTTGCAAACCAAGCATTCAAACAAAGATCATCTTGACTGCCAGTCTTGCTCAGTGTCAACAGGGACTCGTAAAGAGAGAAGGTTAAAGGACCAGAAAATTCCTGAAATGTTATTCAATACTTCAGCTAAGCAAACAGAATCAATTCTGCTGTATCAACTAATCAGCTTCACAAAGGCCAGGATTAGGACCACCATGAGACTTTACTTTTAAAAGAGCCCCCTTCATTCAGAACTCTGTATTGTCATAGAGAAGGAGACAAATCCCTGAAAACAGAAATCGTTATTCATGTTATCTGGAACATTTCTACTATAATGAAGTTCAACTGAAGCTAAAACACTCCACAGAAAATCTTGTTTCACCCACGGTTTTATTATGAAAGGTCGCATGTTCTAGAGCACTTAAGTCAGATATATGAGAGGGACAGAGACCAAAATAAAGACAGTACTCATGTTAAAATTCCAAGTCTAAAAATAGCTGCTTCAGCACAGTTCCGTTTTGTGAATATCTGCAAAAGACCTAGAAAGAAAATCAGCTCTGAAGCTTCAAAAGTTGTCCAGAGTGGAAATGTTGCTCTTTTCTCCATTCAAAGTTACACACCAGATTTCTTCAAACAAACACCAAAATCACTTCATTAGAGAACCTGACCTTGTTTCCTTGCAATTAATAATGAGGCATCACCACCCTCTGGGACTACAGCAGGGCAAAAGCTATTACAGAGGTTGGATACCCTGGACTGGGTATTTTAAGACTTACTCTGGGGTCATGCAGAATCTTACTGTGCCAGGAAACTGCACACAGAAGTGCCTTGTGCTTCATGTTGCTTATAGTACAATGCTTCACACAACACGTTTTGCCCTTTAAACTCTCCACCTAAGAAACAGAGAGGACACATCCCCACAAATGTGGTTTCAGCTTCACACCAAGAGGAAACTGTCAGTACGGTCCAATTATGTGAGACCATTTGCAGAGCAAGCTGCAGGAGGTTGCTCTGTAATGTGCACGAAAGAGCATGGAAAAACGAAACTAAGGTCACAAAACACAGTGTACCCATTATATTTTTAGATTTAAGCAGTAAAATATATCTTGCTAAATGTCTGCTTAAGAACAAGAAAGTTGCATAATCCCAATTCACTGCTACAGGGTGTTTTCCTCAAAATAATCTCAGTGTTTATGTGAAAGCCAAGAGAGCTCGTTATTAGCCTTTTTTTCTAAATGCAGTGGGTTAAAGGAATATCTTCACCGTGTTCACGTATGTCTGAAAGCTTTGGCAAACTCAAAGTAGCCTCCACTAATAACTCACAAATCTGCCACAGGAGCTGGATAGCCCTTCCCAACATTCGGTCCCCAAAGTGTGCACACTCAAGACTGAGACCTCTCCACTAAAATCAGTGCAGAGAAGAACGGGTGACTCTGGAAGCTTACAGCTCTAGGTGATCACATTGGATTACTTATGGAGCAGGAGAGAAGAGGTGAGGTGTGCCAGCCTTTTCTAATGATTAAATACTGGCTAATCCTTATGTATGCATTGTCTGGGATATCCAGCTTTACAAAGCAGCCACAGGCCTTTAGGACGGTGCTGCAAGGCAAAAGCTCCATTTGCTCAAGCAAAAGGAAGAGAAGGAGCTGAAGCTAGGAGGAAGATCAAGCATCTCCTCAATGGAGAATGGAAGCCCACTGCAGGTGGGCTCTCTGTCTTCAGTTTCTCACCCAAAGCACCCTGGATGAGTGAAATGTTCTTAGAGCTTGAAGGGGTACTGACATTTTCAGCCACAAAATGTTCCTGCAAAGTATTTTTGCACTAGAGGTGTTCATCATTTTCATCTCTGTCTTACAGTTTTGAAACTTCAACAGCTAGAAATTGCCTCAGGGAGGTGAGAGTCACATGCCTTTTTTTGGGTCAGTTGGGGCATGGGAGTGTTGGAATCTGAACGCTTACAAAACAAGCACTTTTTCATTTCAAATGTGTCTAACTGGTGAAACATCTAAATCAGGTAATTTAAACCCAAATCTTTTGGCAGTTCAGACAGAGCAGCAACTATCTGCTTCTCAGCAGACCTTTGATTTCAAATTACTGTCGTTAGTCTACTGTAATTTCAACCAGGACCGCACAGGTATTTGCAAGCCCAATTTAAAAACGCAGGCACAGTCTAAAATTTATGAGATTAAAAGCTGAGGACAAGATTCCTCTCCCAGCTACATTAGCATGGAATTATTACAGATGACATGAGAACTGGGCTGAGGGACCCTAACCCAGAAACAGGACACAGGGGCATTGCAGAACAGGCCACAACAAGGCAGTAGTGTTTTCCCTCATTCTCTTAAATATTTTAAGATTTCCTTTAGTAGTTCTCAAAAAGTTAGAATTCAATTTAAAAAGTGAAATCAGAAGTAAACACTCTTCTCTAACCCATTCTACAAAGCTAAGTCACCATGTAAATTTCTATAACCTACCCTATACCTACCCTGCGCATGTGAAAAAAACATCATCTCAGGGAGGTTGGTACCTGAGGACAGAGTCTGGCTCCTTGAACTGGAGAGATATGACATTACCACCACATGTTCTTTTGTGCTGGGTACCCAAAGGCATCAGCGTTACATCCACATGGTTGCGATTGCAAATACTCAAGCAAGGCTGTGCCTACAATATCTCCGCTCTAACTGCAAATGGGATGCAACATACTGGAAAAGGAAAGGAAGAGAGGAATGGGAAGGCTGAATGGGAGCAACAGCAATGTGTGACGTGGTTGCACACTGGAATCCTTTCAAGTTATTCCAAAGCCTTTCAAATGTCTGTTAAAATAAGCAAAATCAGCTGTTCCCAAGGCCTAGGCCATGCCTATCATTAATTCAGGAGCAGCAACAAATGTTTCATACATAAAAGCTTGGCATTTATTCACAGGGTGGCTAAGAAAGCCCAGTCCTCTGAGATCCCTTCCCTCCATAGACATCGCAAAGGCTGCAAGTGTTTGGAGCCTGACTGCTCTCTTGTCTCGGAGCCACATACCTCCTGATAAGAAGGAGGAGTAGAAGTTACAGTGGTTCAGCTAACTATAGAGGAAGTCAGCAAGAGAACAGCTTACCAAGCTGCTTATTTCAGGGAGATGATTTTTTTTAATCCTTCTTGAAGCTTTTTTTTTTTTGGAAATGAAAAGCTTTGGGGAGAGGTTGCACATCCTCTAAGCCTCTGCACTGAAGATCTGAAAGCTTTTTTTCAAATCAGAAATGGCAGAAGTACAAAACTCAACAAGTCAACCTGAATTTGTGGAGGGTGATGTCACCTTTTTCACAATAGCATGCCTTTTGCTGTGATCTGGTATCTTCCTTAACTATCCTGGGGAAGGATAACCTCCCAGGCTTAGTATTCCTTTTCCGAAAATCATTAACAACTCTATTTACATAGTTTGAAATGAATGCATTCATTCACAATTAAAAGTAGTTTTGCATAATAACAATCCAATTTTATAGGAAAACTGTAAACTTTTCATTTATTAATCATCATGAAAAAAGAGACACTGGGTCTGCTTATTGTTTAAGACTGCATTAATGACCACTGCAAAGGACGGAAGGATTAAACTCATTTCAAGCTCAGATTTAATAAATCTTTCTAATACCTTTAAAACCAAATTGTGCTCACACTTGATGCACAGCGCTAACACCATCTACTTCTAGTCTTAATGTGGAATGTTAAGACTTCTTTTTTTAATCTCTACCCAGAATCACACGGGAAAATGACCTAAGAGTTGGGGGAAGGTACTGAGGATACAACTTAAAAGCTAAGATTTTATTACCTGTAGCATCAATGTCATAGCTACTTGAGCGACTACCCGCAGCACAAACCGAAGTGATGCTGCTTTAGATCTCAACTGAAGAAAGACAAACAGAAATCAGAGGCTAAGTGATAGGAAGGTTTTCAATTAAGATATTCTCAAACACTGTAAGTGACTGTAAATCCCAGCCTTCAGCCTTTTCTTTTTTTTCTGGGCTTTCTCTTGCCCACCTTGACAAACACTTTTATGAGGAGAAGTCTGCCATCTCTACAGCTCATACTAACCTTGAACACATGGAATGCTTCAAACTGAATGTTGGGGCTTTTATCTCGCAGCAAGTTCATCATCAGCTTGAGATTTTCTGGTTTGCTGATGTATTTTGTCATGATGGCAAAGTTGTGTCGGTCCAGAATCAATTCACCCAGCAGCTACAGAAACAATTACAAAATAACACAGGTTTTTCAATTTACCACACTATTTTTGAATGCAAAGAAAGCACCATGTATTTTGATGCTTGCCAAAGAGGTTTCAATGTCACTACTTTAAAAAAGAAAACAAGAAACAAGATTTGTTATCATGCAGTGAATTACTTAGTGCCCAGTAATGCTTATCTTGTAAATACTACAGAGAGGGATCCCACATATGGGGAATAGGAGCTGGCGTGAGCCAGCCAGGACAGAAGCAAGTGTAGCACAGCTGTCCCACAAAGATGCCTTCATTTCATGTGGATGTTACATTAACACACCTCTCTGGTCCTATCTGCAGGTCACGTCACACTTGGCGCTGTAGCAGCAAGCAGCACCAGACAGACCATCGTGTTACTCTCAAGTTCTGGTTAACCTACGCTCTGAACCAAAGTACAAATCTGAGGTCAGAAAAAAAAATGATAGTGCTTGTTCCTCAGAAATGGCCCGATGCTTCATCAGAGATCCAGGAAAGAAAATTCACAGTGAACTCTTGTGCACTGTAGGAGCAGCATCCCCAAGCACTTATTTACTTTTTTTAGAAAGTACGTGGCTGCTCTGTTGCCATACACGCATCTTCATATTACGCATAACATGGAGTTCAAATTTAGAAGGAAAGCGCTGAGAAACTTTACCTTCAAAGATTGTCTCTTCGTTACGTAATTCTCAGAATGAAGGAGTTTTTCATAATCCTCAAAGATCTAGAGTAACAAGAAAACACAAATGTATCTGATTCATGTCTATCCTTCCTTCTCCCGGTCCTTCCCACCCCAGAGGAGCAGCAGAGGCTGCAGAAGTGCCACCCTCAAACATCTCACTGCAATGCCAGCTCCAGCTCTCATCGCCTTTTTTCCTGGCTGGTTACCACGCAGTGAATTAATGCCCAGGAACACTCCTCTTCCAAATACTGCAGAGAGAGATACCACATATGGCTTGGATGTATCAGGAGCTGGTGTGAGCCAACTAGGACAGAAGTAAAGCCAGTGCCTGTAGAGCCTTCTCTTACAAGAGGGCAGGACATGTGGGTCCCACACGTAACGTCCACTCACTCATGTCATGGTCATGACTTGTTTTGTGATTCAATGCAATACCCCAAACTGGTGACAGTGCATCCCATACTGACGTATGCCAAAAGCTCCTTCGGTGAGGTGCCACCTGCCTTCAGCACCTTTACTTGTTAAAGCCCAACAAGGGCCACTGGGCACCAAGCACATGCAGGCTTTTGTGGGATCAGGCCAAGGGAATCTTGTGGTCAAGAAGACTGAGTGAGAGGGCGCTGCTATCTTCAAACCATCTAACAAACAAGCAAAAAACCCAACACTGCTGTCCAAGGATCATTTAAAAAAATGCTCACTTCCACAAATTATACTTAAAATTTTAATTGTTAAACAAAGGTAGAACAGGGGCTCTTCCAATGCCAGTGCTTCAGTACTAAAAGATTAGCAGAGACACTAATTTTGCTCCAGTTAAGCTCCATTTGTGACTCAGCAATAACAAGTCTTATTTTTATTTAACCTTCTTGGTAACTCTAGAATTAAATAAATAGTCTTCAGCCTTTTCACTTTGGCCAATTAAATAAAGAATATTTCAGGTAACATGAGAACACAACCTGTAGACTAAATCCATGATCCATATCAGCCCAACTTTAGTTGATTCTAATGGAATTTTTCTGACCCACATTTAGTTCAAAACTGAGCCAAAATTTCAAAGTGAAAAATGGCAGGAAACCAAGGGACTAATTGTTTTAGGATGGTAAGAAGAATACTTGCACCTTAGTCCCCCTGTCAGATACGTGTAATTTCCAGTAATGCTAAAACTTCTTCCAGCACCTTTTCTCCTCTGTCTCAGAGTATTATATATCACACTGGTATGGCCCTATCAGTGCTGGAATATCACAAAACTCTTCAAAAATGCGCACACCTTTTTCCCCATGATCTATTCACATACAAAGTTGACAGTTCCATTCACATATGAGGAGATGTGATGCATGCAGAGAGGAATAAAACTTGCTTTTAAACTATGAATGCTCCTGAAACCTTGGCGCATACCCCCATGTGCGTGCAGGGGGGGTACCTGTATTTCAAACACCACGCAAGGATTCTGCTTTACTAAAAGCAATGTTTTGCAGTCCTATGTGACTATTTTATGCGGAGCATGAAGCCCTCTGCTATTGAAAGCTCACTTCTTCCAGCTAAGTACGAACAGATTTTCTTAAGAATTGTTCTTTTACACTTACCGCATCATAATTCTGTTCCAGAAATTCGGCTACCAGCAATTTGTGTCGCGTTAACAGGTCCTGGGGAAGAACAGAAAAAGGTTACCTGAGAGACTGTGCTCATTATATTGTCCCTTGCTTCTCAAAGGTATTTTAGAGTATTTTTTTTAACCAGGTCATCTTTTAGAAGGTATTTACAATGTGATTTCTATAGACAGAAAGCATTTAAAAAACAAAGCTGTATTGTGCTTTTATTAGGATTTCAAGGAGAATTCAGTGAATGCTCACAGAATCAATATAAAACTATTCAAACACTTGCTCTTTATATTCCTTTTCACTCCCACCTTTTCTTAAGGCCATCGTGCACAGTACTTACAATAAAATGGGGCGTGGGAAAGGAAGAAAGTAAATTAAGCCTTTATGGGGGAATCAGCTATGGTCCCAAAGCCAAAACTGATCTACATGCTACACCACAGCTGGAAAATTGTGCTAAGTTTGATCAGACTCAAATTCAACCACTCTATACATACATTTCTTTATTTAAAGCCTAAAAGTTAGGCACCAACCTAAGCCAGCCATGCAGGCTCCCTTCACAGCCACTCCATCACCAGAAAGGGTCCTCGGGTAGGTGGGATGAATCCCTTCTGCAGCTCTTTTTCTGCCCATGGTGGGCTGACAAGAAGCAGTAGCAGACCTTTTAGTCAGCTGGACGGGATGCCTCCCATGCTAAAAGGTCAACTAATTCATATTTAAATTCAAGCAACCTCTCCCACAGAATGGGAACGCTGGTGCACAGTGACAGAGATGCGAATGTTCAGCTCCAGAGGAAATCAAGTCTCTTTGCTGGATGAATAGTTATGAAATGGCCAGTTTGAGGCATTTAAGTTTAATTTTTATCTTATTGCCTCTTTTAAAACATAAAATTGATCACAAAGAATGCCTGATGAAGTCCATTCAAGTCGGTATTTTTCCACTGAATCAGCTTCTGCTATCTTTTTCACAATTTTTTGCCTTGGTTTCCCAACCCAATCAGAGACTGAAGCTGATGAGCAGTTGAAGCAGATGCACAGACACGTCCTCTACAGCATCGCAAATAAAAGAAATCCTTTACATACTAATCCTTTAATTTATTTTTACCATCAATTATAAGAGGAAAGCAGAGTGCTATAAAATCCAGTATGTGTTTTTAATACATTCCTTTATTTAGCAGGACTGCAGTGATAGCGGTTTAAATGGCTGAGTGCAACAAACATGACTCATGAGCTTTTACGCAGGGCACTTAGGAGAGAAGTACAACATTTTTCAATAGGGGGCACAAATGGAATATAATCCAAAATGAGTTTTTCATGAAGAATCACGAGAGAGCACAGAGCAACGGTATTCAATAAGTACTCTTTCCAGCCGCTGCTTGTACCCTCCACAGCCAACTATATCTCTTAAATACACGTCATCTTCTTCTGCATTTTTAACAGCTCTGTTTCCTCCCTGCAGTACACCTGGCTGCATTTAATTAAGAAGTACATCTCCAGATCACCAAAAATTCCAATACTTCCCTACTATAAATATCCTCAGACTTTGATGCACATTTAATAGAGCACTCCTCTGGTGCACAGGCTATCCAAGGTTTTCAGCTCTGAACCAGACACCCTGGTGGCAACACTACAAACACAACACAGGGGCGACAGAACCGAAAACATGAGTTCAGTAACCCAGCCAGCAAGAAATCAGAGCACTTATTTCTATGGTATTAGAAATTAGGTAGCTCCATATTTCATGATTCAATGACTTCCACATCAGTTCTTGCTGTTCCAGCTATGCAGAGTAAGACAAATGAGAGATGAGCAGCTGGTTTATTTCCAGACCTGACCATGTATCAGGTGCTAAGACGGAATTTTAAAAGAAAAAATACAGTTCCTAGATTTTTCCCCAAGCATTTTAAAAGGTGATTTCTGACCTATGTGTGAGGATGAACTGCCCTCACACTCCTCTCTTTCCAGTGCACATGAGGATGTGGAATCCTATTTTTAAATCCTGCTAAAAATACACTTGGTTCACAGGGGTTAGAAGTCAGTTCCACAGATGTAGATCTGTGGACAACATCAATCTCTGTTTTTTTGGGGGAGGGCTGCAGCAGACTGTGGTCCTTGCCCCAACTTAACTGACCCTCGTCCCCATCCTGCCTCCTGGTTGGGGTGAAGACTGTCCATCACCACCAACACAATCTGCTGTCGTGCTCAAAGCAGGGCCTGGGGAAAAGATGTAAATCTGTTCTGTCAAGCTGGGAACAAAGTCCAGGAGCACTTTTTCTGACCAGAGACAAATATTCTTCCGAGCACAGGGTAAAATGCCAGAGACAGAAGATTTCAATATCTCAGTTACGTACCATTTTTATACAGTCCTACACTGTACTTTCACTTGTCTGTGTTTCTGTGCTACTTTCACTTTCATCACATTTACACTACAACTTAAAATAAGTGGAAGATGCTGCTATTGATTAAAGAGTGTTTGAACTGGCAATCCTGCTCATTACTGACAAATGAAATGTTATTTCCATCATGCAAATCTTAACCCCATTCAATAGAGTAGTAAAAACAGAAGCCAGATTTAAGCATGCACTGAATTGCTGAACTGAATTCTAACATTCCTTACAGTTATTCCTAAGGTCTATCTAATCATGTTTCTAATTAGCTTTGAGAAGAAAGAATGAACAACTTGTTTCTATGACAGCAAGGAACCCGATGACAGAAGGAAAAAAAGAAAAAAAGAGAGTTACATCTATATTTAGAAGAGTCTTTACCTGAAAAGAATTTTCTCTGTATTTCTTAAATTATTTTACAGAACTAAATTAATCCTCCCTGCACATAAAACTCATAGGCACCAAATTTTGCTCAGAGACTGTATTAACACCTTGCAGGAAAGACAACGGTCACAAACTCCAAGAAACTTGGCAAGCTTTGCCCAACCTCATTTTTAATACAACTCAGACTCTATACAGAGTCTATGCAGTGCTTTCTCCTACTTACAGCAGTATGGTCCTTACACTGAACTACGGGTCACAAAAGTAAGCATACAAATAAGCTGGAAAATAATCAGTGGGCATGGTGTTAGTCTAAACTTGACTGCCAAACTCAGAATGGTCAGCAAAAATGAAAGGATTTTTAAAAGTGAATTTTAAATGATTCGTTTTATTTACAGGTTGTGGTTATGATGGATAGTGGTTTTGTCTCCAAGGGAAGTTAGGGAGAAAAAAAATGTTATGCATTTTACAAGAGCTGTACATAGTACATGATTAATTTGAGTTTTAAAAGGCTGCATAAAAGACCTTGGGTTATCAAGATGAAGAACATTCGTGAAATGTAAATCTGTATTGAATTCAAGATTCTTTGCAGACTTGATCACTGTTGTGAATCCTGTTACAAACAGACTAAAGATTAATTATATCCTTTACTGAACAACAAAAAAAGTCACCCAGTTTAAAGGCAACAAAACATTCAGTGGCAACTCCTGATGGAGTGACATTTTTGACACAACACTATGATGCAGGCATTGAATAATTTACCTTGAATGTAGCGAAGGCATCAGAAGCTATATCAAATGTTGACATTTCCACATATTTAAAAAAGTCTCTGAACTGTTCCGAAAAAAGTATGATTTTGGCCAAGGGTTCATGCCGGATACACTCTCTCAGCATAATTCCACAGCGTAAGGCAATATTTGGGGATTCATACCTGAAGAATAAAAAGAAACAGAGAAGATCAAGCCTAGAAGAACAAAGATAAGCAGGCACTCTTCTAGCAATGAGGAACTTTGTAGCACAGGGAGGATGTGTGCCAGCGGGGACACGACACAAAGCTAAGGAGCAGGCGCACATAAAGCTGCCAGTGCTTTCCACTGCAAACCTTTGTCTTCCCAAGCCAAAACACATCCTGGTGTGAACGTGCACTGCACCTCCTCTCTGCCAAAAGGCCATGGGGAGCATGTAATGTTTCCGCAAAGCTCCCTTTTGGATTGATGAGAAAGCAAAGTCCATACAATATAACAACCTCCCTTTTCAGATTTAATTCTGAGCTCCCCAGTTTATCCAAGAAACATGTAACACCTCATGACCATCCATCACCTCCTACTCTCCTTCTAGAGAATGTCGTTCTAGAATATTAATATCTACTGAGGAAGACAGGAGGAGTTGATGCAGGAAGTCTACACAGGATTAAGCTTTCTGCAGGTGTGAAGATCTTTGTTGCAGTTTAGGAGGAATTCTGCTCAATTCCCCCTCTGCAGAGGCTATGACTTTGTTCAGGAGACAAGTATTCGTTCCTCAAGTTACGATCCTGTTACGGCACAAGCACTGCAATAGCCAGGAGCCAGCACGCTGCTCCATCTTGGAAAGGGAGGGAGGGGGGAGGAGATTCAGATCATCTTCTATTTCTATAAAGTCTTGATTACTTTAAAGCTGAAATTAATCTGAAACAAAACTGTTAGAAACACCAAAAAAAAAAAAAAAAAAAAAAAGGAAAGAAAAAAAAAAAGAAATCCAACAGTCAGGAAGGACTTAAAATGAACTTCTTCCAACAATCTTCAGTCATGTGAAAGTGGTGAAGTCCTGGGGGACAGAAAGCACGCTCTGTTTCAATAAGCCGGTCATACTATATCAGAACTGTGTATTATCAGCCAGAGTTTATCAGCATCATTTTTCTTTTGCACAATTCATTCTTATCACTAGGCCAAAAAAAAAAAGAAAAACACAAAACGCCATCTGTGCTATAAGTGAGTGGGCCCTCCATTTACCACCAGCTTGCAATTTAAAAGAATGGTAGTGTTTTGCGAGCATACCAGAGCGGCATACTTCAACCTGATGTCAACAATAGCTGTCTTAATGAAAAATGAACTACTATTCCAAACAGGCAAATGAAACTTACCACCCTCAAGGAAATGCAGGCACTCAAGCCCTTATTTGTTTCCTTCTGGGAAACATTTGCAAATGTGAATTTATAACCCTCTAGACAATGGAGATTCGCTGATGTTTTCCGCTGAGGCGTACCTCTCCTCAATGTCATTAACAGGAATACTAATTTCCAAGCAAAAAGAGGCGGAGTTGCTCCTAGGAGCAGAGCCAGGAAAATATTAAATAGTTGGCTACAGAATATTTTGGTTGGAATAAGAGCAAATTATATTGTTTCCAGCACAATAACTTTTTAAAACACAAGTATCAACAGAATCATTCTTAGTCAAATAACCCATTATCTGGAGGTGGGTTATGGACTTTTGGCTGTTCACATAAGCGAGGGAAGTTGGGTTTGGCTCCTGAAATATGCCTGAAGAAGTTTACAGGCTGCCTGGTCATAACTGGTATGTTCTCCTCACCCACACTTACAGGCAAAGCCACCAAGCACGAATGATAAAGATGTGGTTCAAAATCACTTCTAATGAGCAATTAGTGCTCTATGCTAATATACTCCTGCAGCAGAAAAAAGAAGTATAGAGTACGCCTCTGTTTGGATGAGCTTACAACCTAAAGAAACTTCCACATACTGGCTACCAGGGACAACCAGAAATGGAAATAATGGACTTGAAATATTTTTAAATACTTATTGTAGAGGCTGAAAGAGGCAAGACTGAGAACAGAGATGCATTTCAGCGCAAACGGAATCATACTTGTGTGGCTAGTGTGGAAGACGGCACAAGGTAAGGATCACAGGCAGGACATAGGAAGGCACTGAGCCTGGGAGACACAAGGTCTTGACAAACAGCTATATTCTGATCTGATTTTACACTAAAACTCCTATAGCTTAAGTTTATCCTTGGATACGGAATTTATCCTTGGATAAATTCAAGGGGAATTCTGCAACTTTAGCCAATATACCATTAAAACTTTGACTGCACTGTGATATGAAGAGATCATCACAGAACAGATTGAGGCAGTGGCTGAGTACATTAGACAGCATGTGGCAAGATATATATTCACAAAGGAGCTTATAAATTTGTCACTTGGAACAAACAATGCAAGTGCCACTTCAAGTCCTCTACAGTCATAGTACTAGAGGGAAAATATTTTCAATTACAAAGGACCAAAGTTATTTCTAGGCTAATGCAATATGCTGACACAGGAGAAAAAACTGGCCCAAATATAACCAGTACTCTATAATATGCACCAAACATTGTATTAATCTGAAATCCTATTCATACACAAAGGCTGCACACAGAGAAAATAAGATACTATTAAAGCAAGTCCTCATGCAGCAGGGAAGTCAACTTATTAAAAAAAAAAAAAAAGAAGGAAAAAAAAGTAAAAAAAAGTAGTGAACTATGTGTTCCATGTTTTTCTGGAGCTTGGAAGCTGGAAGGAAGTAGCCAACAAGTAAAGCAAAGCCTAAAAGGTAAGAACAGTTATCTCAAGCTGGCAGTGCCACGGGAGGATTAGGCAGGAAACACTGGGCGGGAGCTCTGATTCAGGATCCTTCCCACTCACATTATGTAATGAAAAAGCAACCTTTTGTTGAGAATTTTGCATCCAATACAAGTAAAACAATGACGAGTCTTCACAATAATGCCAGGCTGTTTGTTTTATAGCCATGGCTGATCTTTTTTTTTTTTTTTTTTCCCTCTTCAAATAATGCCATATACAAGCCAGATAAATCCACTTTCCTTTAAGCAGATTTTTATATCATGTATTTCATTTAACTTCATCTTCAAGTCACGTTTTCAAGTGGTGGTGTCTAACACATGAAGTGTGCCGATGGCACACCAGCACCGCATGCTGCCTGTACACAGCCGCACATTCGGGGCCCTACCCTTGCTTTCGGCACATATTTTAAGTATCATTTTTAAACAGCCCTGGCAGCAGGTCAGAGGCAGGTAAGACAGTATTGCGTCTGACGTCATTACACTGTTCTGCGGCAGCTGCTCAGACACTGTCAGGGTTGGATAGAACTGTCTTCTGGACTGCTACTGATGAATTCAACAGCACTTTCTAACGAGAAACTCCAGCAATGGCAGTGCTGATACAGTGCAGTGCTGTGGAGAGATAGCCAAGAAATCCAGAGCAAGGAGCCTGACGACCAGCTAACACAGACATGCTGCTGCATGCAGCAGCAATCTCCAAAAAAGCACCTAAACAATGACATTTGAATATATCCAGTGGTTCTGATCGCCTACTGTAAAATGTCTGTCAGCAGTACGTATGCATAACATAAAATCTTTATTATCATCTTAATATCCTTGGTTGTTACAGATGCCAAGGAATATCTGGAACATCACCCAAAATTATTTTTTAGCTTTAAATAAAACCCAGACATATGGTAACGATACATGCGCAACATGCAAAAC
Source organism: Columba livia (assembly GCF_036013475.1). NCBI lineage: Eukaryota > Metazoa > Chordata > Aves > Columbiformes > Columbidae > Columba > Columba livia. Next base: position 30,948,917 of record NC_088602.1, on the reverse strand, counting down.
CAAATTGAGTGAAAAAGCGAGGAGGAGATCGCCAAAGCAAAGACAGAGATGAGGGAAGAAAATGATTGTATCTATATATACGAAATTGAAAACAGTTGCACAACTTAGCGACAACTGAGAGAATTATCACCACTGTTCTGAAACAACCAGTTCGAGGTTCATATAAATGGTGAATTTTAATGAACAAACAAAACCAAAATGCATTTAACTAGCTTACTCGTTTCCTCTCTGAGGAAGCTGGCATTTAGTAACACAAAACAAGTCAAGAGTTTCAAAATGAAAGCTAAATCACAACAAATCGCCATACTTGTAAGAGTAAGACCTGGCTCAGCCCGGCTGCCCACCTGGGCCTCCACCAGCCTGCCCGCAAGGACGGCAGCAGGTCCAGGCCTCCTGTCACAGCAACCAAGAGCTCTGGCCACCACCGCCAACCGCAAGCTCAAAGTTCCCGAAATCCCTAGTTTTGACCAGTTCCCTTGGTTAATTCCCCTCCCCCAACTACTCAGCTGTGCTGGAATGTGGCCAATTTTGAAGGAAAGAACTATTTTGGAAGACTCCCATGCAAATCCCTCTCTTGGCTCGGGTCCGCCCCTGGGAGAAGAAGGAGGGTGAGGGGAAGTTTATCCTTGGGGTTCCAGCCTTGTCCTGCACAAATCTTAGATGGTGTTTGAGTATTTTCCTAACTCTGGCTGTGGAACAAATGGCAAAATCGCAAATCTTCAACCTCAAAAGCAAGACAGTATATATATAAAAAAATATATATATAATTATCTTAAGTACCATTAGTTTAAAAGGCTTATGTCATGTTTTTGAATGGTTGTTACTAGTGTGACCATACAACTATAGGAGTCCACACAGTTTCATCCTGATCAGCTAATACATGCACTTGTTTCTGCATCGTTTCTTCAATCCAAATCACATATATTCTCATTTCCTTAGGGAAAAATAAACAAAATCCTAAAGCTTAGGCTTCTTTGGCTTGTGTGGTTTGGAAAACCACAGGAAACTGAGCAGAAAGCAGCAGACTTCACGGGGCTGGAAAAGCAAAGCTTGTCACTGAATGGAAAGTGCTTTTGGTCAAAAGCAAAGGAGATAAGAAACCTCAAGAGTTTTAGGCCAACACTTGTGCACTCCTGAATGCAACTCCAGCTGATGTCCTCTCCACACAGCAGTCTGCTCCACATCCTTAGCCAGCTTACCTTGGGAACCACCGACTTATAGCTGAGCACTGACTCTCTCAAAGGTTAAAAGACACACACACACAAAAAGCTGAAAGTTGTGGAGTTCATCACTGAATTAATTTGAAATTGAAATTCACATGTGGCTACAAGCATTGGAGAAGTCTGCTGCACAGACACAACTATTCTTTTTATGCATTTTTGCTTCTCCCTGTTCTACCACATGGTGGGTCCAGCATTTGACTCCACTTATTTACAGACAGCGCTGTAAGTCACTCCTGCAATGCAAAAAGCTCTAAACGAAACTCAGTTGTCAACAACGCTACACAAGAGTTTACGGCAAGAACTGAAGTACACATCGTGTGGGGAGCAGTCAAAACCAATCACACATAATTACTCCAACATGAAATTTGGTGAAGAAATAACGGCCAATTAAAATAATCCAGTCATTGAAAAGTATGCAGTTAAGTCGAAAGAAAGTCAGTACAAAAGAAACAAAATAAGAAATCTGGAACAAAATCTGAAAATCCCTCTTATTAAAAACAAACACACAAAAACCAACCAACCAAACAAAACGACAACAAAAACACCCAAAAGTGAGGAAGCAGATCAACTGCATTGCCAGCCTGTTCCAGGCAACGCTCTTTAATAAAAATCAAATTAAAGCACCCACCCTTTTAGAAGCATGAATAGGATATGTGGATGGGCACTAATGTATTCCACAGTAGGGCTGCGTGTGCCAATTTGTCTTCTCAAGATGTTGTTAAATATCTGGGAAACATCCTTTTTGCCCTGTTAAAAAAAGCAAAATATATCTTCAACAGGAAAAACATGAACAAAAGACCATTTATGATAATCTCTATTTTAAGTGGAAATGAAATAGAAACCAAAACAAGTCAGTCTCTTTTTTTTGAGCCCTCCACAGTCCCACCACCTCATACTTGCTGTTGTCTTCAACACCACGAGAAGGCTTCCTCCCTCAGGTAGCTCTCCCCCAATTTACACTTTTCTTTTTTGAAGTGAAGATGTGCATCCCCCTTATTCTGTCAAACAAGTCCCTGGCTATCTAAATAGCAACATTACAGTACCAAAAAAGCAAGACACTACCCTGAGGCAAACAGGTTTTTGCAGCGTGTACTACTGCTCCAGCAGCCTCCAAATTTAAGTTGCCACGCTAGTACCAAGTACACCACCCCACAGCCTAGACTTACTAAGTTAAAGCTTTTCATTATTCAAATGCAATCAATGTCAAGTCTGATTGCATTTTTGGAAATTGGGTTTAAATTTAAAACTGCACCCATTATTTCACTATGAAGAATGAAAGAACTACTACTCGTAAAAAAGGCTGAGTCACACACGTCTCTGCTTTTGTCACAACTAAAATCCTTCATTTTGTCCTAATTTTCTCCTGTATACATGCATCTGCACAATTACATTTTGTCTTAAAACGTTTCCCTGTGCAAACAACTTTTCAGAAGGTCTTTCCAAATTATGTTCTACTCAGCCACAGTGTTTGCCAGTACATCTTGCGTTAGATGTCCTCCTCCTCCCCCACCACTTTCTCCCCTGGCCACAGGAGACAAGCTGATGTGTGAAATTAATGGAGAGGGGAGACTGCTGCACTAATGACCAGTAACCAAGGCATTGAGTCAACAGTGGGTCACTATGCACAGGGCAAGCTAAAGCAAAAGGTTACTTACAATCTGTACATGCTCATCGATCTGTCTTCAGAGGACAAACATTCCTTGGCAGGGAACTTACTGAATGTTTGAAGCCAAGGAGCAGATAGTTTCACACAGAGGGAAATTCCCTAGTTTCACCTCTACAAATAAATCACCGCTGAGAAACACAAAATATTCTGCTTTCATACTCGTTCCAACCCAGCTGGCTTGAGTACTCGGGGACTCAGGGAATTAAACAGGAGAATCAAATCAGAGCAGGCCAGTCCATCTGCCTTTGTCTGCAACACTTTTGACCCTCAGACATTTTTTTCATTAGGCTAATGCTTTATAAAGTCATCCCATTCTCCTCTGTCTTTACAACACCCATAACATATGTCTGGAATCCTGTGATCTTCAGCAGCTTCAGCAGTTACTCCAAGACAAAACCAGTGCAGATGGAGAAGAGCTGTTGAAAGGGTAAGGTGAAAATGGCCAAAAAATTCCATGATCCTCTCTGCCATGCCAAATTTTACATGAATTACTTAATATGAGGTGCACTACGGCATTATAGCAAATAGCAGAGAATATATACATATATGTAATTATATCAACATTTTCTAGAGACCAGCAATGGTAAAAGCCAGAGAAACTGGTCTCTTTGGGTTCTCCTGGAATGAACGAAGCCAGACAGGAGGGAACCAAGACAGACTTCCCTCACTACCAGACATCTATAAAAATTGTCAGAATGCTTTTGCATTACTGTTACTTGGATCTGCAATTTGATTTTACCTTACAATGAAATACTTATGGCCACTGAAGCACAAGGTAAGGCAGCACAGAGAGACAGCAGTTAGATAACAAAAGAAGAGCCAAGGATGCCATTATATAAATAACAAATTGCACAACACCTATACCATCATTTAGCTTCCGTTTCAAGACAAAATAAGGGAAAGCTTCTAACGTCACCAGTCCCGGGCTTGTGGCTATTAATTGCCTCCCTGAGTGGCTTTACAGTTTGTGAACCTTTAGGCTTACATGCACACAGTAGCACAACATCTTTTAATTAACTTTTACTCTGTGCACACTTCCCTTAGCTTTTCAAAGTTCAGAGAATCACAGAATGTTAGGGATTGGAAGGGACCTCGAAAGATCATCTAATCCAAACAATAAATTTTGTATTTTAAATTTCCAAAAATCCAGCCTGACCTTGATTCTGGGCTCCTGCTTAAACGCAGCTTTATTGCTTCATAAACAGTACCATCAGCAAAATTATCTATTGTATCATGAGTGGCAGAAGCAATAAACCTGTGTTTTCTATAAATGACTGATGAACATGATGAACTCAGTTCCTCGGATCAGCTGACTGAAGCCAGCTCTGCCGGAGCCGGGAGCGAAATCTCGAAGCTACAGAGGTAAGAGAGGGTAAAGAGAGGGGTTTCTGGTCGCGTTTTCGATTCCGCTACCCGGGAGTCCCCGGCAGCCCTTGCGGAACCGGCTGACGTGGCGCGACCGTTACCACGGTGACGCGGGAGATTTAAAAGCGGCTGTAACTCGAGACAAGCACTCAGTTCCTCGGATCAGCTGACTGAAGCCAGCTCTGCCGGAGCCGGGAGCGAAATCTCGAAGCTACAGAGGTAAGAGAGGGTAAAGAGAGGGGTTTCTGGTCGCGTTTTCGATTCCGCTACCCGGGAGTCCCCGGCAGCCCTTGCGGAACCGGCTGACGTGGCGCGACCGTTACCACGGTGACGCGGGAGATTTAAAAGCGGCTGTAACTCGAGACAAGCACTCAGTTCCTCGGATCAGCTGACTGAAGCCAGCTCTGCCGGAGCCGGGAGCGAAATCTCGAAGCTACAGAGGTAAGAGAGGGTAAAGAGAGGGGTTTCTGGTCGCGTTTTCGATTCCGCTACCCGGGAGTCCCCGGCAGCCCTTGCGGAACCGGCTGACGTGGCGCGACCGTTACCACGGTGACGCGGGAGATTTAAAAGCGGCTGTAACTCGAGACAAGCACTCAGTTCCTCGGATCAGCTGACTGAAGCCAGCTCTGCCGGAGCCGGGAGCGAAATCTCGAAGCTACAGAGGTAAGAGAGGGTAAAGAGAGGGGTTTCTGGTCGCGTTTTCGATTCCGCTACCCGGGAGTCCCCGGCAGCCCTTGCGGAACCGGCTGACGTGGCGCGACCGTTACCACGGTGACGCGGGAGATTTAAAAGCGGCTGTAACTCGAGACAAGCACTCAGTTCCTCGGATCAGCTGACTGAAGCCAGCTCTGCCGGAGCCGGGAGCGAAATCTCGAAGCTACAGAGGTAAGAGAGGGTAAAGAGAGGGGTTTCTGGTCGCGTTTTCGATTCCGCTACCCGGGAGTCCCCGGCAGCCCTTGCGGAACCGGCTGACGTGGCGCGACCGTTACCACGGTGACGCGGGAGATTTAAAAGCGGCTGTAACTCGAGACAAGCACTCAGTTCCTCGGATCAGCTGACTGAAGCCAGCTCTGCCGGAGCCGGGAGCGAAATCTCGAAGCTACAGAGGTAAGAGAGGGTAAAGAGAGGGGTTTCTGGTCGCGTTTTCGATTCCGCTACCCGGGAGTCCCCGGCAGCCCTTGCGGAACCGGCTGACGTGGCGCGACCGTTACCACGGTGACGCGGGAGATTTAAAAGCGGCTGTAACTCGAGACAAGCACTCAGTTCCTCGGATCAGCTGACTGAAGCCAGCTCTGCCGGAGCCGGGAGCGAAATCTCGAAGCTACAGAGGTAAGAGAGGGTAAAGAGAGGGGTTTCTGGTCGCGTTTTCGATTCCGCTACCCGGGAGTCCCCGGCAGCCCTTGCGGAACCGGCTGACGTGGCGCGACCGTTACCACGGTGACGCGGGAGATTTAAAAGCGGCTGTAACTCGAGACAAGCACTCAGTTCCTCGGATCAGCTGACTGAAGCCAGCTCTGCCGGAGCCGGGAGCGAAATCTCGAAGCTACAGAGGTAAGAGAGGGTAAAGAGAGGGGTTTCTGGTCGCGTTTTCGATTCCGCTACCCGGGAGTCCCCGGCAGCCCTTGCGGAACCGGCTGACGTGGCGCGACCGTTACCACGGTGACGCGGGAGATTTAAAAGCGGCTGTAACTCGAGACAAGCACTCAGTTCCTCGGATCAGCTGACTGAAGCCAGCTCTGCCGGAGCCGGGAGCGAAATCTCGAAGCTACAGAGGTAAGAGAGGGTAAAGAGAGGGGTTTCTGGTCGCGTTTTCGATTCCGCTACCCGGGAGTCCCCGGCAGCCCTTGCGGAACCGGCTGACGTGGCGCGACCGTTACCACGGTGACGCGGGAGATTTAAAAGCGGCTGTAACTCGAGACAAGCACTCAGTTCCTCGGATCAGCTGACTGAAGCCAGCTCTGCCGGAGCCGGGAGCGAAATCTCGAAGCTACAGAGGTAAGAGAGGGTAAAGAGAGGGGTTTCTGGTCGCGTTTTCGATTCCGCTACCCGGGAGTCCCCGGCAGCCCTTGCGGAACCGGCTGACGTGGCGCGACCGTTACCACGGTGACGGAAGTCACACCCCTCCCCCTTGCTTTGAAAAAGCCTCTTGGAGGGCAGCGACACGTCGCTGCCCACCAGGCGCTGGAAGGTGAAGTGCTTGTGAGGCAGGTGAGCACCACCCACACGGTGCTGCAGCAGCGACTGGGGCTGCTTGTGCAGTGGGGCTCAGAGGTTCTGTCACTCCTCGCTGTTAGACCTCTCACTTGCTGCTGGTGACACAGACTGGGGTGTGGCAGGGCAAGTAGACTGGACACAACTAGCTCTTGTAGGTGAGTTTGTCCGGGGTTACATTTGTTTTCTTGTCCCCAATTTAGCTAAGGGTAGCAATGGTTTCTAGAAAAAGGAAAGCTGTTGCTGCCGTTAATACAAAGAGTGTGTCTACACAGACACTACCTGCCAAGAAGGATGCAGCCACCCAGGCTTCTGGCTGCGCAGAGTGTCTGTGCCTGGCATTGGTATCCGAGAATGGTATGGGAGACACCTGTGTACGATGTGACCAGGTGAATGACTTACTGTGCCTAGTGGCAGAGCTTAAGGAAGAGGTGGAGAGACTAAGGAGCATTAGGGAGAGTGAAAAAGAAATAGACTGGTGGGGTCAGGCTCTTTTGACTCCTAAGGGTGTGCAACAGGAGATGGCAAAGCCTTGTCCCTCCTGCCATAAGGCGGATACAGCAGATCTAATTAATGAGGGGGAATGGAAACAGGTCCCTGATCGGAGAGGTAAAAGAACCCTCTCTCGAACCCCATCACCACCCTTGGTGCCCCTAACAAATAGATATGAGGCCCTGGACCCTGAAAATCAGGCAGAGGATAGCCAAGAAGATCCACCTGGAGAGCCCTCTGGATGGACCTCATCAACAAAAAGAATCGTAACTGCAGCTGTAAGAGGAAAAAAAAAAAAAAGAAGAGTGGTAGTAGTCGGCGACTCTCTTCTGAGGGGAACAGAGGGCCCTATATGTCGCCCAGACCCATCCCACAGGGAGGTCTGCTGCCTTCCTGGGGCCAGGGTGAGGGACATTAATAGAAGACTTCCGGAGCTAATTCAGCCCTCAGACTACTATCCCCTGTTAGTAGTCCAAGCTGGCAGCGAGGACATCAACAGAAGAAGTATCAAGATAATTAAGAAGGACTTTAAAGCACTGGGTCAGTCAGTTCATGGGACGGGAGCACAAGTGATATTTGCCTCAGTTCCTGTGCTAGCTGGGATGGGTGAGGAGCTAAATAAAGAGAGGAGTAGAAAAGCCCATCTCATCAACAGGTGGCTTAAGGATTGGTGTCACCGTCAAAATTTTGGGTTTTTTGACCATGGGCCAAGCTTCGTGGTACCCAGTCTCCTCAAATCAGATGGGCTTCATCCTTCTAGGGGGAGCAAGAGGACTATAGCCCATAAGTTGGCAGGGCTGATCAGGAGGGCTTTAAACTAGGTTTGAAGGGGGAAGGGATTGAAACTGGGCTCTCCAAAAATCAGCCTACGGATGGAAAGCCCAAATTAAGAGGGAAATCAGCAGCCCACTTGAAGTGCATGTACACTAATGCACGCAGTATGGGCAACAAACAAGAGGAGCTGGAAGCCATCGTGCAGCAGGAAAGCTATGACATAATTGCCATCACAGAAACATGGTGGGATGACTCATATGACTGGAGTGCTGCTATGTGTGGCTACAAGCTCTTCAGAAAAGATAGGCAGGGTAGGAGAGGTGGAGGGGTGGCTTTATATGTTAGAGAGTCACTTGACTCTGTTAAACTTGAGGTCAGCAGTGACAAGGTTGAGTGCCTGTGGACCAGAGTCAGGGGGAAGTCCAACAAGGCTGACATCCTCGTGGGTGTCTGTTACAGACCACCCAACCAGGACGATGAAGGAGATGAATTATTCTACAAGCAGCTGGCAGATGTCTCAAAATCGACGGCCCTTGTTCTTGTGGGTGACTTTAACCTGCCAGATATCTGCTGGGAGCTCAATACTGCACAGAAGAGGCAGTCTAGGAAGTTCCTAGAGTGTATAGAGGACAATTTCCTTCATCAGCTGGTAAATGAGCCCACCAGGGGCAAGACCCCGCTAGGCCTACTGTTTACAAACAGAGAAGGGCTGGTGGGAGATGTGGTGGTTGGAGGCCGCCTGGGGCATAGCGACCATGAAATAATAGAATTTTCAATACTCAGAGATGCAGGGAGAACCATTAACAAAACCTCTACGCTGGACTTCCGGAGGGCAGATTTTTGCCTATTCAGAAGTCTAGTTCAGAGCATACCCTGGGAAACAATGCTTAAAAACAAGGGGGCCCAGGAGGGTTGGACATGCTTCAAGCAGGTGGTTTTGAGTGCACAGGAACAGGCTATACCAGTGTGCCGAAAGGCTAGCCGGCGGGGAAGACAACCGGCTTGGCTAAACAGGGAGATTTTGAATGAAATCAGAAATAAAAAGAGACTTTACCGACTGTGGAAAAAAGGGCTGGCTACTTATGAAGAATTTATGGAAATAGCTAGATCATGCAGAAAAAAGATCAGGGAAACAAAAGTGCAATTTGAAGTTAACTTGGCCAATTCTGTCAGGGATAATAAAAAGTCCTTCTTCAAATATGTTAATAACAAAAGGAGGGGCAAGGAAAACCTCCATTCTCTGTTGGACTATGAAGGAAATATAGTTAACAAAGATGAGGAGAAAGCTGAGGTACTTAATACCTACTTTGCCTCAGTTTTTACCAGTAATACAGGTGGCCCTCAGGACAACTCATCTCTGGAGGTGGTTGGCAGAGATAGGAAGCCAAATAGGCCCCTTGTATTCCAGGAGGACATAGTTGGTGATTTACTGAGCCATCTGGATCCTCACAAGTCTATGGGACCAGATGGGATCCATCCTAGGGTGATGAGGGAGCTAGCAGAAGAACTTGCCAAGCCGCTCTCCATCATCTTCCAACAGTCCTGGCTCACTGGGGAGGTCCCATATGATTGGAAATTGGCCAACGTTACCCCAGTCCACAAAAAGGGCTGCAGAGCTGACCCTGGCAACTACAGGCCTGTCAGCCTGACCTCGGTGCCTGGCAGGGTTATGGAGCAGATCATCCTGAATGGAATCACACAGCACCTTCAGGATGGACAAGCGATCAGACCCAGCCAGCATGGGTTTAGGAGGGGCAGGTCCTGTCTGACCAACCTGATCTCCTTCTATGATCAGGTGACTCACCTGGTGGATGAGGGGAAAGCTGTGGATGTGGTCTATCTGGACTTCAGCAAGGCCTTTGACACTGTCTCCCATAATATACTCTTGCAAAAGCTGGTAGCCCATGGCTTGGACAAGTGTACTCTACGCTGGGTTAAGAACTGGCTGGAGGGCCGGGCCCAGAGAGTGCTGGTGAATGGGGCTGCATCCAGCTGGCGGCCAGTCACTAGTGGTGTTCCCCAGGGGTCGGTGTTGGGTCCAGTCCTGTTTAACATCTTTATTGATGATTTGGACGAGGGGATTGAGACCATCATCAGCAAATTTGCTGATGACACCAAGTTGGGAGGGAGTGTCGACCTGCTGGAAGGCAGGAGGGCTCTGCAGAGGGATCTGGATAGACTGGAAAAATGGGCTGATTCCAATGGGATGAAGTTCAATAAGGCCAAATGCCGGGTGCTGCACTTTGGTCACAACAACCCCCTGCAGCGCTACAGGCTGGGCGCAGAGTGGCTGGAGAGCAGTCAGACAGAAAGGGACCTGGGGGTGCTAATTGACAGGAAGCTCAACATGAGCCAACAGTGTGCCCAGGTGGCCAAGAAGGCCAACGGTATCCTGTCCTGTATCAAAAACAGCGTGGTCAGCAGAACAAGGGAAGTGATCCTTCCCCTGTACTCTGCATTGGTGAGGCCACACCTGGAGTATTGTGTTCAGTTCTGGGCCCCTCAGTTCAGGAAAGACATTGAAGTGCTGGAGCGGGTCCAGAGAAGAGCAACACGACTGGTGAAGGGACTTGAACATAAGACCTATGAGGAGAGGCTGAGGGAGCTGGGGTTGTTTAGTCTAGAGAAGAGGAGGCTTAGAGGTGACCTCATCACTCTCTATAACTACCTGAAGGGAAGTTATAGCCAGGTGGGGATTGGTCTCTTCTCCCAGGCAGTTAGCAATAGGACAAGGGGGCATGGGCTTAAACTCTACCAGGGGAAATTTAGGCTGGATATTAGGAAGAAATTCTTTACAGAGAGAGTGATCAGGCATTGGAATGGCCTGCCCAGGGAGGTAGTGGACTCGCCGTCCCTGGAGGTTTTTAAACTGAGATTGGACATGGCACTTAGTGCCATGATCTAGTAAACGGACTGGAGTTGGACCAAGGGTTGGACTCGATGATCTCTGAGGTCTCTTCCAACCCAGTCGATTCTGTGATTCTGTGATTCTGTGATATGTGCAAGGACATGACAGTCTCCCCCTACACACATGCCCACCCCAGCCACATGTGCTGTAAGGTACTGGTAGATGAAACACAAACGAGAAAGGACTCGAGTCTCTGCTTCTGTCTTTTCCTGGGTAGAGGCATTAGCTCTGGTCTCACTCTTCTAAACAGCCATCAGGTTTCATGAAGTCTTTGAAAACACATCTTCAAAAAGGAACTACAGCTGTGCAAAACTGGGCAGGCGCTGATCTCTTCTGTCTGGTGACCAGTGACAGAACCCAAGGGAGTGGCAGGAAAATGTGGCAGTGGAGGTTCAGGTTGGACATTCGGAAAAGGTTCTTCCCCCATATGGTGGTGAAGCACTGGAACAGGCTCCCCAGGGAGGTGTCACGGCCCCAAGCCTGACAGTGTTCAAGAAGAGACTGGACAACACCCTCAGACACATGGTGTGAACTTTGGGGTTGTCCTGCGCAGGGACAGGAATTGGACTCGATGATCCTTGTGGGTCCCTTCCAATTCAGCTCATTCAGTGATTCTCTGATTCCCTTCAGAAATCAGATTTACAAGTGACTTAGAATTTTTCTTTCTACTATTGCATATGGATCAAAAAATTAATTTGCATATTATAAAGTGGTGAAATTGCTTGTTCAACAGAGAAACGTAAATGCCAGCTGTGGCCACCAATATGACAAAACGGAAGCAGAAAAGTTAAGGAACTGAAAATCTCAGTGAGAATATGAACACAGAGCAACAAATGCTCCTCTGTCGTCTTCTTCAATGACATTTCATCCACACTGAGAGTACACGTAACAGTTTTGCTAAATGACCGAAAAAATTTTATCATGGAAAAATCTATTTTGCAATAAAAGTTATTAGAAGTGTTTGTAATAACAGTAACTCAGCAATACATTTGGTATTTTATTCAATGCTTGCATATGAAGACTACGTTTGAAATGTCCAAACATAATTTTTTTGTCTGACAAAATCAATATAGACTGCCAGGCAAATAAAATAATGCAGTGGTTTCCATTCCATGGTGTATTTGCTAACAATATCTTCCCCCCACCTCCTTTCTTAAAAATAAATAAATATTTTTAAAGGGGTTTGGGTTGTTGGGGTTTTTTTTGTGTGTACTTAAGACATCTAACAACAACCAGAGGTGGCAGGGAGATGACAAATGAAAGGATCCGAAGAAATTCTAGCATTAAAAAAATAAAACTCCTGAACTCAAGACCTGAGGAAGAGCGGGAGGACTCCACTAGCAACATTTTCAAAAAGGAATAATCAATAAATAAATCTATCTGTCCCTTGGATCCTGGATTTACTGGGTATATAGGGAAGATGGGGCAAAAGTAAACATACACCTCCCACCATCTACAAAACTGAAAGAAAAGTAAAAACAAATAACTTCAGTAAGAGGAGAAATCTTCCACAGAAACTAACTCCCACAAGAGGTGACTCTGAGAGCATCAGATGATCTCTCTGGAGACCTGATTTTTAAACTCAGTGGCTGCCCTGCCCTACCTGTCAGGTTCAGACCGCAGTAGCGGAGCTTGGTTCCTGGGGATTTCTCACTGCTCTGTGATGCTCAGGCACTTGTGATGATTCACCAGCACCCGGGAGCCATAAAAATCAGAGGACTCACAAAAGCAGTCCCTGGGAACCACTATCCCATCTGAACCATGGACCACAAGAACACTATAATGACCTGCCAGCGACAAAGCTTCTTGCCGGTCCTTGCCAGTCAAAGGTCAGTTAAAAGGGTTTATATTTATCCCAAATTACTGCAAGACTTTCTATCATAACTCTTCTTATTTATAAGCAAGTTCAGTTATCTTAGTAGTTATCTACTAAGTTCTTGGCTTTAACAACAAAACTGTCAAGGACTTCCATGAACCAAATAATGAAAAAATATATTACTATTACTCTTTCTGCTGGCAAAAAGATATATTAGTTTCTTTTTTTTAAATCTAAATAATTAAGTGGGAGCAACCCAATTTGCCTTGCTACTTGCTGTCAGTTTTTAACACCTTTTTCAACTCCTTTCCTCTCAACAATACCATCCCAATTTTTCAGTTTTCTTCACACAACATTTTCCCATGCTTCCAATTATTTTCCTTCCCCATTCCTGGACCCCTGGAAACACTCTTCAGAGATGGCATTTGGCTCTACTTGCACTATCCCAAAGTAAGAGGTTAGTCACTGCAGCTTACGAGGCTGGTCACGGACAGTGTTCTCAGCATTATTTCCTATCTTGCTTGGATACACATGGCAATATTTTTTTTTCTTGTTTTTGTTTTCAGAAAATCCCCCCAAAATAAATCAGATGCATTGCATTTGCTTCCAGTATATAGGCACATCTATCAGGACACTGATCAATCTACAGCTGCTACTTTCTTCAGCATGCAAAAAACAGTCTCGATGCAATAAAATTATTTAGACCTCAGAAAAATACAGCTATACTCACTGACAACACTGAGACCAAGGAGACAGAAAGGTTTATGGATGCTGACCCACCTCAAAATCTATCAACTGGAGGTTGGCAATAAGCGTCACTAGAAGGCCACTGTTGTATAGCTCTTGAGCCAGCTGAGCCACGACTTCTGTGGGCGGCTCCTTGTCTGCGGTCCCACACAGAATTTCTTTCATTGCTTGCAGAGATTTTGACACTTCCTCTGATGCCTATTTGCCAGCAGATGCAGGTTTTGTTTGAAAAAAAGAAAAAAAAATAGCATTTTATTTTAAAAGACAAGCAGTTCAAAACAAAAGCTTCTAACCGTGCTTACAATGATCATTATCTATTGTAAAATGGTTAAATAATTTCACGTAATCACTAAGCCTGGAGCATCCACCCTGGATCCTGCAGGTCCTACACATACACACAGATATATGCAATTTAAAGACAGTGTGTCTTCATTAACAGACCAGGGGCAGGAGTGCAATTACTAACCAGCACTAGAAAGATCCTTTAAGGCTTTGGAGGCAGGTGCTGCCCCACAGAAGCAGCAGCACTTGGACCATCTCTCCCCACATCCTCCCCAGTGAGGTCCATCAGCACGTGTGGGGCAAGAGGTGCCAGACAGAGGTACCAAACTGGCCGGCTTCTCCTGTTGGCAGAGTGGCTGCTGTGCTGCTTCCCCACCAACTGCTCACTGATGGACTGTCCTGATTCCCCTACTGGTAACCCAAATAAATCCTTGTACCCCTACCAGCTTTGCATTGCCATCACCTGTTTCTCCTCATCATGTGTGGTTTTGGCCAGCATCTCCTGCAAGGGATTTGCCTACTGAGCACCCAGGCATGCCAGTCTCAGGTTGGGAAATTAATTAAATTAAACTATTTGCTTTAGGAAAGCTCCTTGCCACCAAGCAAACTAAAATCAGTCTTTCATCTCTTACTCCCACCTAGTGTATACTAATTTCGTGCCATGTTTCAGGTACCTAATGTAGAGGACAAATCAGGAATTACCTTACAAAATGTCTTGAACAGAAAACGAAAGAGCAACGTGTATAAACAGGTAACAGTTTGGCGTTCGTGGCAGTCAGCAGGTTTAAATCAGATGTGAATTATACCGTCCCACTTCCCACGGGAAACGACTGCTGGCCACAGCACGGCAGCTCTGGCTCACCCTCCTCTCCCAGGTTTGCTCCACTTTGTATAAATAAAGACTCATGGAGCAAAAGTGTTATTTTTTTCATGTATGTGTGTGTGTGCGCTTTAAATCCCACCTGCTCTAGCCATAGTGCTATGGAGACAATGACTCTTTCTGGGTCGGGGTATATTTAACACACGCGTGACCCGCAGAAACGCTGGTTGGATTTTTTGGCAGAGAGTGGGAAGGAAGCAAGGGAGAGGTTTGAAAGCAAATCTGAGAATGGAAGGAAAGTGCCAGGCAAGATAGTTAAAGATGCTGAAGATAGGACAGCATTTCACGCCTATATTGCAAAACATTTATTTGAAATGAGCATTTTGTTAGTTTAGCAGGGACGGGAAAAAATAAATAATCAAGAGACACAGAGAAAACGCAAGAGTCATTTGTAAAAGCTAAGCAGACATTAATGGATGTTCAAAGCCAGATCAATAATTTCAATACATCTCCCACATACCTGAAAGGAAAAATGTCATGCTTTGAAATACCACCCCATCAATCTGTATAAAATAACCCCACAGTGCTGCAAAAAGACATCCCTCAACTGCTGATCTCCCAACACTTTAACGCTGATTTAAATCGCAGATTAGTCAATAAAAATCCTAGAAAAAGCCTAGAAATTAAAAACAAACAAACAAAACCCAACGAACAAAAAAAACCCCCACCACAACAAAACCAAACAACAACCAAAAAAGCCACCTTCACATTACATCTACCTGGAAGATTCAAGCATTGATTTTGTGCAGCATAAATGTTCTCCCCCAATCTGTTTGTATCTGCTACGTGAGATAGGTCAGCATGAGCAGCATGTAAATGAATATGACTATGTGATAACTTTGACCACAGCAGAAGTCTTGTTGTTCTTTACTGTTGCTCAGCAAAAGAGCCTATTTTTACCTCAATGTTAGTGGTATGTCACCAGAGATATCCCACAGAGTCCAGATGGGATTAACAACAGGGGTGCTATCTTGGAAACTAAAGCTCTAAATCTTTATAAGAGCTGTGCAAATATTTTCATATCAAAGGAAAAAGCCATACATTCTGCTGGGCAGGGTGTGAATATCTCTGACATTCTGTGGTTTAAAAAAAATACATTCCCTTTCAAGTATATGTAGTTCTTTGTGATATGTAGAAAAATGTCTGCAACACCCAGCTTTAGGTTTAATTATCAAAAAAGAGGCCAAAAAGTAAAGCATTGCAGGAGAAAAAGAAACCACAGAACACCCCGGTGTTGACAGGCACAAATGGGCACAATAGTTGTATTTCTCTAATCACCTGCCATCCCATCTGCTCATCTTCTTGGCTCTTCTACATGCAATTTACATTTAGTGTTTAACTTCCTCCCCCTTCATTTCCTCTGGATGGTCTGTGGTTTGACATTCAACCCACCATCAAAAGCTATTCCCGGTCAAATCTAAGGACTGCTCTTCTGTGCCTACTCCTCATCATCTATCTGGAGAATAATCCTGAACACAGATTCTTAAATTAACAGCCACTTCTAGCTTCCACTTTGACATTTCCACTTAATCTTACAGCATTTTAAAAATAATACCGTAAGCATATAAGCACCATTTCTGGGATAGAAGCTTGCTCAAGACTCAGAAGAGAGAGGGAAAAAAAAGAAGACATTCCAAGATCCAAAGGCCTGAGATCTGTCCAAAACAAATAACAAAGCAAATACATTACCTTGAACATATGAAAAATACAAGATGACAGAAATATAGCTGCAGAACGGCTTGTTGTAAGAAGCCAGACCAGTCCTGACTCCCTTTAGGAAAATTTGCAAAACCCAACAAAACCCTCAGCAGCACATCCTTTCCCCAACAATGTGGCAAATAGAATTTTGTGATTAAAAAACCCCACAGATTTGCTAAAAGCTCCAAAATATATTATGACTTCCATACTACTGCTTGTTCTCCACCAGTGGCAACAGCAACAATAGCAGAATGCTGCAACTCTCACTTCAGCAGAAGTTATAGAGCAAAATAAAAGGTTACGTGAAATATCTAAGCACTTTAAGCCATTCGTCTCGTTCTTGCATTTAAGCACAATCTTATTTCCAGAAGATTTTCCTTTTGTCCTCTAGCTATGGGTCTTTTATATCATGACTGAGTTTGTGTTGTTATATTTAGAGAAGTCGGTGATGAGCAGAAGGAAAAAAGAGGGAGAGGAGATAACTGAACACAGAATCCTAAACTGAACAGCTTATATATATTATATACAAATGTCGAAAGTGAGATAGGCTGAACTTTGGACAACAAAAATTGCAGACAGGGACAACAAAGCACAAAATGAACTGCAAGCTGATTTATACCACATGCATTTATTTAACATTTGCATTGCTGTCACTGTACAGATATCAGAATCTTGACCTCCTAAAGCAACTCACTGTTTTCTAGTCTACAGGCATCTCAGTTCACAACATTCAAACTTGAGAGGATCCAATTTCACCACAGAATACTAAAATTCAAGGTGGGTACATGGGTAACTCACAAATGAATGACAAGTTGATTTGCAATAGCTGTGTAAGGGGGCTGAAGGAGAGCACAACCCGCACCGATCCAGGCAGCGAAGGCAAGATTTTTTCAGTGATAGCATTTCTTCTCTACTTTGGCCCAACACTGGACTAACAAGTTTTTTCCAACAAGAAATAACTCTTTATCCACAGAACATAGTTTATAGTGACCAGCAACTGACAAGAAGCTTCTGGGTCCATTTATAAATATAACATTTTGTGTACACGTGGAAGTCTAACAATTCTTGTATCACTTTGCTAACCCTACTGGACTAGATGACACACAATAGGCTTGGAGCTTGAGAACTGACAGCATAGATAAGCACATACAATGTTTTTAAGTTAAATTACGAACATACTCGATGACCCCTGCTTATAAAGTTGCGAGTTTGTCAGTGTTCATGTGTCTCTCCAAACTTACCAACAGCTTCAACAACAAGAGATGGAAACTTTTATGAGTTGAAGATACTTGGTCTCAAGCTTATTTTCCTCATAGATGAAAGTCTTGTCATTGTTGACTTAATGCAATCATAACACAAAGACAGGAGCTTACGAAGACATTGTTTCCTGAAACTCTCTATTTTTAAAAAATTTTTCCTGAAAGACCTCAAGACTCTTCTCTCCACAACGTAACACACATGTGAAGACCAGTTGATTTTGTTGCAACAGTCCACTCTTTATTAAAGAATGGATAACACTACTATTTCACTACTACTGAAATATTTCCATACTCCAGTGTTGATCTTCCTTGCCCACAGTGCTTATATATTGAGTTCTTCAGTTTAACTTGCTCTGTGCAGTCTAGAAGACAATTTCTGAGTTTTATCCATTTTTTTGACTGATCTCTACAGCAGGGCCAAAGAACATGACAAGGTCCTTAGGGCAGTAATTTAGCATTATTGAGGAATGCTGTCAAAGAGTTAATTTTTTCCCTATATTCCACAATTATACAAGACAGTTTGTTTTGTTTTTTTCATTAAGGGATTACAAATAAATCCTCCAAGACTTAAAATTTCTCTTCTAAAATCTTCCAGAGAGATTTTTAAAAGTAGCATGGAAGGCTAAAACAAGGGTCTTATCTGTTGTTTATGCAGAAAGCAGGATTTTTATTTCCATATTACAAGAGCTGGGACTTTCCATACTCAAAGGATAAACTGGTTTAGCTCCAACGCTGCTTCTGTGTGATACAGCGAAGCAAACAAAGCAGATCTTCTGGTTCAGAAATCAAAACTTCATAAAGGCAGTTTTTTAAAAACCCGATTAGCACACCGTAAGATCCTTTACCAAGAATCCCCAACATCAGCAACTTAAATTTCTACCTATTCCAACTGGCTTAATAAAAGTTGCCTCTACTTATGAACTTTACCCTTCCCCTCTTCTTAGCTACTTAGAGCAATTTCACATTTATCTTACAAGTGCCAATATTAAGTACTCGTGATCCAGACGTAATAAGCTTGCCAGAAGGACAGAGAGATGGATCTCCTGTTGTGCAATGTAGATTCATTGCACCTTTTTAATCCTCTGCAAGAAAGATGTAAAAAAAAACCCCACCAAACAACAAAAGAACAAAAGGAGAAAAGTATCAGGCCTTGAATAATCAACAGTCAGAGCTATTACACCTGAACTGCAACTTTTTGAAGCTTTCAGTAGGTTGTTTCTATTTTACCTCTGTTTCACCAACAGGTTAAAGGTTTCACATATATGGACATATGTTACAAGTCAGAAGGACTTACTCTCACTTTTATTTATCTGGGAACTTAATATAACATTTATGAGCAACCATAACAGTGAAGAAAAAACAGATTGCGCGAACTTCTTCCACCTTTCCAAACTCAGATACCAGACATACATAAGCAAAATACAGGATGCCCGACACTGGCATCTGTATAGCCATAAGGAAATCCTCAGTTGTTCACAAGAATAAGATGAATAGGATCATACAGCTTCTGTTTGTGTACCTAGCATATTTCCAGGGCAAAAATATCTTTCTAAACTGTTCCTATCTTGCACAGCAGCAGACAGTAACACACACAGACGCCTGCCAGTGTGATGTTAAATACTCCAATGTGTGATTCAGTGAACTGCCAGTATTCTAGGCTATACACTGCAACCAAAACCATAAGGCTCCTTGGTTTGGCTTTGTCTTGTTTTAGCTTACAGTCCTGCTTAAATATATTTGCACTGTGTGATTCAAACAATGTTTTTCTCCTAAAAGAAGAGTGCCAACACAACTCTATGTGCAACTGTAAGGACTCCCAAGATAAGCCATGAGCAGAATCCGAATCCAACATTTACACAGCTTCAGGATCATCCCAGCTGACTTATTCTTGGTACAATTTCATGCTAAATGGATATATAGGAAAAAATTGTGGACATTTAGGACCAGGAATTTTGTAATTTAGCAACATATTATGGCCTAGTACCCAAGGAACCTGGCAAAGACAATTTGGCCAAGGAAGCACATCAGGGAAGCACCTTTTAAAAGGTCTTATGATTAAATGGAAGTGACAGGCTTGCCTCACCTGGACATAAATTCCTTTCCCACTGTTAATCCTGCATATAAGACAGAACTACAGGTTGTAAAGTCCTTAAAAATATTTAAAAAAAAAAAAAAAAAAAAGGGGGCAACCAGAAGAGACAGGTTTTAAACCAGAACCTGATAGCATCTGGAGCTTCTCCCCTCTCTAGAGCAGCAACAGGCTTTAGCAAAACAGGGAAGTTGAAAAATGAAACGCTCCCAAAAACACCAGGACATGCAGAGCGAGAAGGAAGTGGTGCCAAACCCTTCTTATCTCACTCGCTTCGTTTCAATGTGCAGCAAAGAAGTTGAAGGCAATTTTGCAACTGACTTTGGCAGCTGCAGAATCGCACCCAGGGGCATTTGCCTTCCCAGTAGTCAGGCAACTGTTCTTCTACGCAAATTCACATCACGTCCTCTGCACGCACCTCATCTCACACACCAGTCCCCAGCCGCTTTATTAGCACGGGGCGAGCAAGGTGAACAGGAGCCGATAGCGGTTTCATTGTTGCCATGTAAAAAATCAGGATTTATCAATATAAATATTTGTTCTGGAAATCTGAAAGTCTTTTAACTGTAGCTTTATTTAAAGGCTGCTCTCCTGATCCTTCTGAACAGTACACAGAGATGAAACAGAGGACAGATTACAGTGACCTACCTAAACAAGCAGCCTCATTAAATATATTTAAGTGAAAGGAGAAGACGCTAGACACTTCAGGTTATTTTACAACCAGCTTCACTATGTTTCTGAGCATTGACTAAGGGCGTTGCAGCCTGCAGTTCTGCCAGGAAACACTCAGCACAGTGCCCTGAACCAGCTCTAACTCACTTGGCCTCAGCTTCCACAACGAAGCCCAGTCTTGGACCAGCTATGCCAGAAACTGCAAATCTTTCAGCCCATCTAGGCCAAGCGCAAAGATTAGGCCAGGTTTCAACTGACCCTAGACCCATTTGCTGTTCTACGTTAAAAGCCTGTGACATTTTGAAGGCTTTTTTTGCAGAACGGGTTCAGAAAATGTTACCAAACCTGTATGCGCCACAGATGGCACTGAGTCACGGATGCCGCACCCAGAGGTGTGTGGTTGGCAGCGATGTGCTCAAGGACATCCTTCAGTGACATGCTGGATGCCACCTGCTCTGCTTTGTGCTGACTGGGCTCGGTGGCTGAACAGGAGACTCTAAGAAGTCAAGATATCACCCCAGTTTTGTGAGATAGTTCAGGTATCCTTGCTATTAATGTTCTTTTACAACATCCATCAACAAAAGACATGGCAGCAGGTCAGTAATCAATGAAGCAGCGTGACCAGCGTGTCACATGCTGTCCATTCGTCCTCACGTTCAACAGATCTGTCCACTCCTGCTCCCTGTTTACATGTATCCTCCAAACGCTACAGGAGTTCGTGCCAGAAAGAAGGATGAGAGTCTAAGCTCTAAAGGCTTAATTTCATAGTTATTTAAATACTTCCCTGCTTTTCTAGTTAATTCCAGAACAGGTATTTCTCACTAAATCCAAGCACAGTTTGGTCTACCTGACTGAGATTAACTTTTTATGATATTTATAGAATTCTGTAATAAAGCATAATTAATTGTTCTTCACCGCATCAAAGCCTGAAAAAGGATGTCAGCAATTCTGCATTTCACAAGAAAACCTTATTTATTTCAGACGTTGGAAGGGAGAAGGATGCTTGTTAAAGAAGGATTCAGTCCATTTTTCCAGCTCAGTCTTACCATACTTAATCCCCCAGTTATTACATTTGATTTGCCAGTGCTGCAATATCTTATTTAAAATACACATTATTTTAAAAAAATTCAAAAACAAGGTATTAGAAAGAGCAATTCAGAGGAAGAGGAGCCACGTGTGGTGGCACTTTTTAACTAGTGGTCTATCAATCCCACAAGAATGTAGCTAAGAAAATTGCAAACAAACAAAACAACCCACCCATAAAATAAAAGTATGAACCAAACATTAAAACTTAGCCTACTTTTCAACTGAGAATGTTTAAAAAGCATTATGGCATTACTGCACATATTAATAGGGTGTTTTTTTTTAAAAAAAAGGACACATGGAGGAACTGGGTCAAATTCAATCCTTATCTAAGACAAGTGCTAGCATAGTCAATAGAATTTAGTCAAAGTCTGAATGGATCCGATTCTACAACTAACAAAAAGCATCATTAAGAAAGAGTACAAACTTCCGTATATTATGTGTGTGCATGGAAATGTGTCTCGGGAAATATGTGTAATTGCCTTTATACCTACAAGTGGCTTCTCTGCATCCCATCTATAAAGTTGTGTCCTCCCCGCTCTTCCCGTTACTCAGAAAGTCTTGACTGATCTGCTGCAAAGCTCCAATTACCTACCTACCGCATAGCTTGGTAGGAACGATCATTTCTGCATTATCTAAAAACAGCCCCTCCGAGGCACAGATGGTTCCTGAAGAAAGTTGCACTAAGTTGTATTAGAAGCATCAACCCTCTCCCTGTTCAACTTTGCAGCGCATCCCCCCGCCCCAGCTGCCCAAGGCATCTTCACCCCATATTTATGAGTTCTCAACTGAGAAAGGAAACAAGGAGGTTCTCTGCTAGCCCTGCAGTTAATTTAGGCTTTGCCACACTTCTCTGCCAATTCCGGCTGTATTAGCAGCTTTTAGCTGTCTCAGCCCACATAACACACTGGCTGTGCTACAATAACAGCTCAATCGTCACAGGATAAATCTTGTTTAAGCATCCAAGGCAAGTCCTAGTTGGAAGCTATTCTGCATGCGACCAAAATCAGGGGTGCTATGGAATTGTACCCCAGAAGTCCTGGAAACTCCAGTTTTACGGTGAGGCAAAATGGCACTTCTCCAGTTCATATGGAAGACGACAAGGAGCCAGAAATCTGAAAAATCTGAGAGCCCTCATCACCAAACTTCTGCATTCATAGGCCCAAAAGGTCTAAAATCAGCTCTGGGATATCTAGTGCCTGTGGCTCTTGCAGGAGCCAGATCTCTGGGCTCTTTTATGAAAGTGTGACACATTTAATCTCCCTTTGGAAATAAAACTGGAGGCAAATTTTAAAACCTTGCCAGGTTTTGAAGAGCAGAGTGCAGCGCTGTGCTTTGGTTTTCTTTGCTTTTGTTTTCAGTTTAATTTATCTAATCATACTCATGAAAATACATTATGTTATTCATAAGTATTACTAAATGAGTAAGTATTGAAAATCTATGCACCTTTGAAAGTCTCCCCATCATTTTTTCTTCTTCAATTCAAATGTAAACAACACTTAAAAAGGGTTTTACTAAGCCCAGAAACCACTATGGATAGTAAGAGATGTGATGGGGTAATTATTTTTGCAAGAGTTATCTTTCCTGCCATTTTTTAAAGTTTATCATTGTCACAGTACTAAAGATATTCCTCATGATTTATTTCCCTAAACTCTGGAGAATTAATCTGGCTATTTTCTTTAACGGGTATTTATTTCAGGACAGCTCAGTGCAACACTTTCGATGAAAGGCAGCGATACTGGGCAGTCTCACATCTTCCCTTCCGAAGGGAGAAAGGCCCTATGTGCTTCCTCTGCGTCACACCGCTAAGTCCTGAGTCAACAAGCCATGTAAAGCAGATGTGTAAATACAACCCAAAAAAGGCTGCTTTCTTCACTTGCTGCTGAAGTGGCTGCCTTGTCCCCCTTTCCTTCCCTCGTCCAATCAGCCACATTCACCTCAGGAACAGACTACATCCCACAGCAATGAACTACAGCAGAAAATACTGAAAACAAACCTCCTCCTGCAAAATAAGCTTTGACATTAAATTCACAAGCTATTTCCATCCTAATATGCCAGGAGAACGTTCCCATATCTTCTGCTTTGTGAGGAAGACACACACCAGCTGTTTTGACTTTTATGCAAAATTTGCATTGAGTTCTTGATTTTCTAAGAAGTCTGAATTTCTCTGCCTTTGTCACTGACACCCAAAAAACCAAACCAGCTCAAAGCCAAAAATCCTGAAAACCACAACCCAGAGGAGTCATGCTGCAAAGTAAATCAAAAAGAAACCCAAGTCTAGAGCTTCTGCTTTGAATGTCTTCTTTAATCAGGCTCTGAAGGATGAATTCAGTAGGGCACGACACATTCTGTTGGTTTATTTAGTTACTTATTTTAAGTTTTAGTTCAGAGTCAAATCCTCTCAGTGTTTTGCAGTTAACTGAAGGTATTTCAGCATGAGACAGCAAGTACTAGAGGCCTCCCTGAAAGCTGTGTGACTGATCTTACATAATTAACGTACTCTGAGCTACTTGCTTTGAACCAAAAAATTTCAAGAGGATTTCACTAAGGGCACAAAGGGCTCCATGCCTACCTTTTGGGCTGGGTTCATTCTAATACAGGCTTCTGCACCAGGTGGGGGAAGCACAACATGCACACACAAACAGCAGCTTCACAAAAACTGTGTTGATGTCACTTATCAGATATTTCTGTTTCCAATGACATTCAGTTTTAAGCTAAAATAGTTTAGTTTTGTTATTAAAATCACATACTTCTTCGTGTACTTCTACTACAGTAATAATATAGAGGGCCAGAATCTCATATTTTAAAAAAACAAACAAACAAAACAAAACAAACGTAGCACAGATTCCCAATTGGGAGCATTTTGTATGCTGGGGCGCATCTTCTCAATGAATCACTGGAAAAGTGGGGAAAGTAACTCAGGTATGTGTCACAACATTAGAGGAGAGCAACAGAATTAGGAAAAACATAGCACTATAGTTAGAATACAAGTAGCACAGCCCATTTAGGAAAAGCTAGCACCCAGAAGATTGGAAAGAATGGATAGACATCTTTTTTATATACATCAGAATACATATAGGTTTGCTGTTTTATACAAACAATGTTCCTCAGAAGTAAGTTTAGCTCTGTGGGCACCTAAACATTAATTGCCAGTCTCATTTGATATCCTGCTAAAACAATTAATTGTATAATAGTTTTCAAATAGCCTTCTAAACTGTTTCACTAGATGTATTACTATTTGAAGCAGTAGATCACCCTTTGTTTTGGCTGAGGCTCCTAAATCTCAACATTTTCTGTTTGACCCCCAGATCTGTTGTACTTCATGCAAAAGGCCTCCGATTTCAGCAGAACCATTCAAACACAAAGCTACTCACATGTGCAAGTGCTTGCAGAATCACGGCAGTAAGCAAACACAATTTTAGTCCCTGTGTTCTACTGTTTCCCCAGCATAAAAACCTTATTGGTCTTCTACAGCTTTACCTCATACCTTGTCTGTCTTTTTGTCTTGTTTTTCCAATATGGCCATGTTTTCTTTCAGAATTTTCACAATCTCAGCAGGATTTTTGTGCGATTTACTAAACAAAGGCATGGTTTTTCTTCACCTGGATTTCTTCCTTCAGGATAGGACTGCCTTAAATCAAACAAGAAACAAAAATGGCTTTTAAGGCTTATGAGAAAATGCAATAAAAACACACAAAGACATCATGAACAAGAAAAGGATATGCCTCAGGCACTGTATTTTGCTTCAGCTACTCAGTAAAGCAGTAAAATTTCTCACATACAGTTACTGCAAGTTCATCAAGGATTCACAAGCCACTGTTACCATGTGGAAAGCAACTACTCAGCACCTCTGCAGGAGCTGGATGCTCCCTAAAGCCCCGACCTACAGGCCAGTGCTCCAGCAAGGCTGTGCCTATGTCCAAGGGTTGTTGGACACTGCATATCTGGCAGCTTCCACTAGATTTCTGATAGGGGTTTCTGCCAAAATTCACCAGCTTCATCTTGCTGCAGATAACTAACTGTAGACGCCAGCATATGAAGTGTCACTTGTTTAGAGCACTGCAAGATAAGGTCCCAGCTTCTCCACCATCACTCCTTCTTCTTCAGATGCTTCTCTTTCTCAGCCCAAATCTTCTCAAGAAGCAGCAGTTTAAGCTGTCCCCTAAGTCTGCAGATTTCAAGAACCTGTGGGTCAGATCTCACTTGTGTAAAACACTGCCTGAATTAAATAAGGAACAAAAGACCAGGCCCAAATACAGACACAAATGTTTTCATGACATTTAAATGAAAGACTGAGTATTTTAACAAAAATGGTTTTGTTTAATTTAAAACATTCTTCCTCTGTATGGTTAGAAGTGCAAACACCACATCACTGTATTTATACATGAAACAAACCAGGTAGCTTAGTTTCTACATAGCATTAAGTTGTGAATTCCCATGGGTTTTGCTGAGGGTCTGATACAAAGATCTAATGAAGTTAATGAACCGGATTAGGTGTTTAAAAGACGTATAGATGAAGTTCTTAGGGACATGGTTTAGTGCCAGTGTTAGGTTAATGGCTGGACTTGATGATCTCGAGGGTCTCTTCCAACCAAAAGGATTCTATGAGTCTATAGATGGGAATATGCTCTGGTTAAGGCAGCACCACCTTCCAGGGAAAGCCCAGTATCACTCTGGACTGCATTCCAGTTTGTACAGTAACAAAAGAGTGACCAAAAAAAAAACCCTCAATCACATGAAAGTACAAAATTCCAACCACAGACCTTACCAAAAAAATAAAAATCTATACAGACTCTGTCCTAACGTCCTATTAAAAACATTTCAAGTATTTTTGCAGATTATCTTTACTAGAACAGTTTGTAGACATGCAGGAAATATTTTTAAATGTCTTATTTCAACCAAAAATTCCTTTATGCCCAGAGTAAGTGAATTTGTGTATAGCTTCTTCTTTGTTCTTAGGTAGGTGAGTTTTACAGGACTATTTTCATGTTGAACATCTGAAAGCTCACCACTTTCAGATTGTCGTTTTTAAGTTCTTCACAATTCAGTTCAAACTCATTTTTATTTCTGCAGTTTTGGCTACACAGCCTTCACTCCTTGGCTGAGCTCTCAACTGCAGAGTTCTGCTCCCATGGAGCTCACAACCGCAAGGTCTGCCAGCACCATCCGAGCAGCAACAGAGTCACCTCAACCTGACAACCTGCAAGACTGAAGACGGGGTATACGAACAACTAACTCATCTGGGCACGTACAGCGACATACAAGCACTGGAAAAGACTGGAATGCCAGTATTATACAATAAATTAATTTTAAATGCTGCTAGCAAGTGCCAAGCACCCCGTAATCCCACACGTGTCGCAATTAGAAGATTAGTAATTCACAACAGACTTCCAGAAGGACTTGATTCTATATGTTTTTATTATCCGTGAAGACATGGCATGAGGATGTGAAAATGCAAAAGAGAAAAAGTCTGAGAGCAGGAGCTTAACAGACACTGCATTTCAGAAAGGAAGTGTTTTCATCCAAGGTAGGGTAGGTTTATCAGGTTGCTGAAGCCATCCTTTCATCTTCCCTTTCAGAAGTCTCCAGACAAGGAAGAGCAAAGGGGTAGCTAATTTAATTTTTAAATTGAAATACTGATGAGCTAGAGGTTGTGAGATTAAAAGAGTCCACATTTCTAACTGAAATGTTGACTATAAACATACTTTCCTGCAAAAAGGTAACTTACATAGCTGTCTACAGTATGGTGTCTGTATTTAAATAATCGCTAATTTTGCCATAAAACTCCAAAAGCCAGGCTGGTGCTTTTCCATTGTACAGTTCCAGTCTCACCATCAAGTCACCACAGCTCAGTGATAAAACAGCATTTCTCTTCACTTCATACCCTACCAATGTCCTGATCACAACAGCAAAATCACCAATAATACAGGAGGAAGGGACTCAAGAGATGGTTTATCTCATCCCTTGGCTGAACACATTCAGGTCTTTGCTTCACTTCATTTATCAGCCTTACATACAAAGCAAAGCATCTGCTGCATGCAAGTGGAAGGAGACAGAGAGAAAAAGCAGAAGAGCCCCAGACAGGCATTAAATCATCTTTTTTGATTTACCCCTTTTCAGGACACACTTCTTAACCCATCAGCATCTGGCAAAAGATGATCCATCACTTCAGAAAATACACACTGGCAGCTGCAGATTATGGCCCCTTTTGCTTCTCAATGCAGGAATCTCCCAGGGGGCACATGCTACTCAATTACAGGTAGAAGCAAATGGGGGCAAAGTCACTTTGCTGAGATTTGGGAGTTGTACTCCTTAGTCCTATGGCTGGGTATTCCATAAGGTGCTCATCAGTATTTCAATTTAAAAATTAAATTAGCTACCCCTTTGCTCTTCCTTGTCTGGAGACTTCTGAAAGGGAAGATGAAAGGATGGCTTCAGCAATCTGATAAACCTACCCTACCTTGGATGAAAACACTTCTTTTCTGAAATGCAGCGTGTCTGTTTAAGGTTATTCCACATGGCAAAACAGCTCCAGCTTTGCTCCTCATGACTGGATTCTCTAACTTCAAAGGAAGCATAAGCTTTGCTAAAGCTCTTAACACAGCTGGGGCATTTCTGCCCATACTGCTCCTTAGATCAGCTCTCCACTCACCAAGCTTTACTTGGAAAGTCTTCTCTTCGGTAGAGGCACTAATTTGGTTTAAATTCCCTATTCCTTTCATCACCTATTTTCAGTTCATTTTTTGGAACTCTTGTGTTTTTTCAGGCATCTAGCCTTCTGTCAAGGTTGCTTGAAATTGGCCAGTATGTTCAGAAGCTACCATGTGAAGACAAGTAGGATGAGAGATGGACAGCATGACCACATAAGCTTCGTTTCCTCAAGAAATCAGTCTAAAAATAACTGAAATACAAAGACAAATTACAACTGACAAGAATGCAACACAGGCTTACCAACAGCAGCTCATACTGCAATCCCTTATAAACACATTTTTAGGCAGAGAAAACACTGCAGAATCCATGCATCTGACATGAAAATACACTCAGTTGAATGTAATTGAAAATAAACTAGTTGAAGGAAAATTACCATGTACAGGATGCCTGATTATCTGAAAAGGCAAGAGCAATTTGGAGATGGGATCTTATTTAGAGAGGCATGAGAATTAAGAGCCTACCCAAAAATTGCAGTGACTCAGAACAGGAAGATAGTATCAACACAGAAAAAGGACTGGAATATCACTACCTGAGAAAGTAGATGGGCTCAAGGACTGAGATAATAAAAACGGCATAAAAATTAAGAGTAACAAGTATCAGATAATGCTGGAAACAGAGAGGTGGTAGATGCCCCATCCCTGGAGGTATTCAAGGCCAGGCTGGATGGGGCTCTGAGCAACCTGATTGAGTTGAAGATGTCCCTGCTCATTGCAGGGGGTTGGACTAGATGACCTCTGAAGGTCCCTTCCAACCCAAACTATTCTATGAGTCTATGAATGTCTGCTCCAAGCTGAGGAGTCACCGTGAGAAATCACAAAGACAGGTGCCCCGTGACTACACTGGTATTTTACTGACAAGAGAAAGACAGACACAAATCTGTGATTAATTAAGAAAGTAGTGCATGTCTTCGTACAAAGTCTTGATGGAATTTTATATGGAACATTGTAAACAATCCTGAACACCTGCAGTCAAGTAAAACCAACAGAAGTTGGAGGGGGTGTAGAGAAGGACCCTCAGGTGGCCAGAAAAACAGGAAGCTAAAAGTGCTTGCCTTGGTAAGCTTAGAAGAAAAATACAGGGAAGCCCAAGAAGTTATTTCAGCTCAAATAACAATAACACTTTATTTACGCAGAACTGAGTGGCTATAAACTGCTGATGAATAAACTTAACCTGAAAATATGAAGGTTTCTCACTGTTGGAGCTTTAACATTTTTAAATTACCTCCTCTAGCAGGCTCACTACAGAGCATCTGTTCATAAAGTTTTGACGCTGTTGTCTGGCAGGAAGGGACAGGGCTCAATGAGCCCCTTTCTTTCCTACTTTCTTAGAAAACTAATGGTTATTCAACAGCATATGTTTTTATAACATCAGAAACACATCGTGGATGCTCCTGAATTCTTAACAGGGGACGAGCCAAATTTTGAAACATTTAGTTGTGATGATTTTGTTTCACTAGTGCTCTTGTGAGGAGCTTATGAGACCAAGGAAGAAACAGCTGTATCTCACCAGACCAACTCCTGGCCTCGGGGGTTGTCTCTCCCAGTTGTGGGGTGAACACCCCGGCACCGCTGCAGCAGGAACAATGGTTTCCAAAGCCTGATGTTGCCATCAGTATGAACGGGATGTTTCAGCCACCAGAGCTGGAGAGTCCAGCGCATTTTACGAGCCACATTTTCACAAAAGCACTTTCTCGGGGAATATGACTCCACGTTTGTTTGGGAGAAAAAAAAATGGTTTTATTTTAGGTAAGTAACAGAAACACCAAAAGGCAATTTTAAAGCGCCACTTTCCAAATGTTTGGCTGTTTCTGTTCAACTCAAAAAACGAAAAAGAAATATATATATCACACAGACTAAAGCAGCAAGTTGAATCCAGAAGTAGATGAGGTTTACGAGACGTGAGTTTTAGGGTATTCAGTAGCCTGTCAAAATTAATACAACATCCCTTCATACTCAGGGCATGCCTTCCCTCGGAGGCCTCCAACTCTGCAAACATTTAACCAAGATGGAAAGCACACTTCAAAAAAACCCTATATACCTGTTGTTACTCTGCTGTCTCTGCAAAGGGAGAAGCTGAAGCACAGAAAGATTAGAAGACCGACCCAAGGCCAACGTTAAAAAAAACCCAACCAAACAGTGTTTTTGTCAGGAATGAAAGGTAGATCATTCAACACCAAAGCCAGTGCTTTATCAGTCTTCAAAGTATCTCTTCCACCAAGTTATCTGCTCATAAAAGGAATGTACCAATAAAAAAAAAAAAATAGTGCATCTTGTGTTCTTTAATACAACTATAAAGTACACTAAGAAATTTGGTTCTGTTTATAAGCACTCTCCCCATTTTTTTTTGCTCTTAGTCATATACTGTCTCAGAAGATGACAGCCCAACTGAGCTTGTAAGCACGATGAAGGAAGAATACAGATGGTAACATCACTCTGCTCACCAGCCCATCCCACTATGAAGTTACTCAGTTCAGCAGCTCAGTCACAAACGCTTCCTCCTGCCCAGGAAGGTGACAATGAGGGCACGTCAGCCCATCCATGCACTCTTCGCAGATGTTCCTCCAGATAAGCCATTTGGTCTTAAAAAATTAATGAGTGAAAAAATTTCCTTCCTTTCAAATATCAGACATCTGTCTTGTCTTATTTCCTACCTTTCACCTACTTATTGATCAGAATTGAAAGATTTTATGAAAACCGCCTCAAGTTGAGCCAGGGAAGGTTTAGATTGGATATCCGGAAAAAATTCTTCACAGAAAGGGTTGTCAGGCATTGGAACAGGCTGCCCAGGGAAGTGGTTGAGTCACCATCCCTGGAGGTGTTTAAAAGATGCATGAATTACATTCTTAGGGACATTGGTTTAGTGACAATGTCAGGTCAACGGTTGGACTCAATGATCTTGAGGGTCTTTTCCAACCAAAATGATTCTATGATTAACTCATACTGGGTGAGAGCTTCTTTGATGAAAAAAAGAACTTCATTTTCCATTTACCTCAGTTTGCCTACGACTCATATATTTTGGGCCTGAACAAGCATGATTTCTTCATGATTTTGCCTTCATAATAAAAGTGATGCCTTATTCCCTCATTGCCGCCTTCCGCAATATTTGGGAAGGTTGTTGCAATTACAGAGTCACATACTCAAAACAGGGAATGGAAGTCATCTGATCACCTGGAGAAGTCAAATCCAAGGAATGGAAGCACTCAAAGAAATTAGTAATTCTGTTCTAAATTGAGTGCTTGAATGTTCATTCAATACAAAATGAAAAGCACATATGTCTCTCAGCAAACACATGGGATAAAATGAAACATCGAACAGCTCTCTGGTCGCAGAGGACACAGTTTGATAAACACTTTGTCCCATGACAGTGCCACTGTGCTCCACACCTATTCCCATCTCTACAGCCTCTGTTGGAATGGTACAGCTGTTCACAGGGCCACATGGTGAGCCAGGTCAGGGAACTGATCCAGGTTAACAAAAATAGGCTGGTGGGGAAATAAACGCTCACACAGGTTTTCAGTCCAGTTCTCCCCACAGCCTTACAAAGAGCTGTTCCAGCACAAGAGGGGAAGAAGAAGGTGGACGAGGTGTGTACAGAGACTAGGCTGCTGGAGCAGACGCTACAGGTCAGGAGTTCACCAGCCAAACCCAGAATGAGGTAGCGATGATGGGAAAGGGGCTATAAATGTGTGATGATACAAAACAAGACTGGAAGTTAATCTAAGTGTCTTGAGTGGTGTACAGAGCACAGACTACACTGGCACAGATAAATGCCAGAATTAAAGTTAGGAACTTCTTCAGTGTTTGACTTCACTGCCTACTGTCCTTTTATTGCAACAAGTCCTGTGCTATCATATCTGTTATTATAAAATATTTATGATAAAAAATATATGCACACTGCAATGCCAGGTAACATTCAGATTCTAAACCCATGCAGAAGCAGCATCTGCATTAACTACGGGGTTACCTGTGATACAGAGGTGATTGATGCAGGTGTGAGTATGGTGCTACAGGATTACCTGTGATACAGAGATACTTCCATCCATGCTAATAAACTAAATAGAAGCAGTAGGTTGCCTATGCTGAATAAAACTATAAAGACAAGAAACCAGCAGATTTACTGCCACTAAATATGCAGGATTGATGAATCAAGAATATCTGGGGTTCTTATTTCCATAAAGGTCTTTCAAACCTAAAATATTAAGAATTCAATTCCATGCCTAACTGTAGTCCATAGCAAAGTTCCCACAAGCTCAGTCATGCAGAAAGATGTCTCTGAAGTACACACAATTCCAAGGTAACAGCCCTTTAACAGCTTTTCACTTACTTAAGTAAAAGGGAAACCAAGTTAAATTTCCATTTCTAGTAGTAATCGTAATTATAGAAATAATGGAAATTGGTAATATAAATAACATAGATAGAAGCCAAGAAGGGCTGGGACTTCCTCTAAACCCATTAGCAAGGAATGTGAATACTATTTTTGCATTTTGTTCAATATTACTGAAAGTTACCCCTCCACACAGCATTCACTTGACCATGTCCTTAGCAAGCCTGCTATGTTACTTTCAATAGCTTCAAAAGACAACAAAATAATTTGCTATAGCAGTAATTTCACTTCACTACTAATATTAGCCCAAGAAAGAGCCTTTGCTAAGAAAAAAAAAATCCAAACTTCCCTTAAGCTCAATGAAAGCTCTACCTGACAACCACTTCAGGAATAGCCCATTGCACAGAATTAGCATTTCAGTTTGACAAGACCTAGCGACTGTAGATAACGAGATGGTTAATTTACATACGTTTCTTGTGGCAGTTCACACACGCTCATCTTCCTTTAATCTCTCACCATTACCTTCTGCCTTATGCAAGCAGCCACGCTCTCATTCCTCCACATCTCAAGAGCCAGTCTGCAGCTGCAGGCAGTCAGCGGAGAGGAACAAGAGCAATGATATATTGCAGATATTTTATTTTTGGAAACCGCACTGTAAATAAAGCCATTCCCAGAGATATTCCATGGACACGGAGCGCTCAGTTGCGGAGCCAGCGCCTTATGTAACAGGAGGAGTATTGTTTAGGGTCGCCTGCTCTAAAAAGCCACTCCTGGTAACACAGTTTACAAAGCTATAAAAAGCTAACAGCGTAACTATCGAGAAGAAGCAGACAAGCAGCTTATTACGACAAGGATGATGCTCGCTGGAAAAAAAGAAAAAAATAAAAGTTTCATTAAATTGCTTAACTTTCTGTTACTCGGCGGACATCATCTCGGCTGACACTTACTGTGTGCGGAAGGTGGGGGCTCCTACGCAGCCCGGCGCAGCCCCATGGCCAGGTGCTGAAGACAGCTCTGCCGCCTCCCCGCAGCCCACGCCGCCAACAGCCGCCTTCAGTTATCTTCCATTGAATTCCGCTTTATTTCCCCCCCGCGATGATTATCGACACGTGGCAGAGACGAGGGATCCCGCGACTCGGCCTCCCGCTCTTCTGCCCAGCGACTGCCAGCCTCTGGAAAAGCGTGAGAAATGCAGAAAGGATCGCTGGAACACGCACAGGCGCTCACAAGCAGCTGTAAATTTCCACTCCCCGCTGCCTGCGGCCGGACTGCCGGCCTCGCTCCGGCTCCTCGTCGCTCCTGCTCCAACTAGCTCCGTGCATGGGTGTGCATTTTCCACCCCCCTCGCCGCCCTCCCCGTTTTCCCACTCCCCTCGCTCGCCTGGCTCGCAGGCTCACACACCCCCAAAACTCCACGTCAGAGGAACGCGTGGAGAGGCGAAGGAAGAAGCGATCGCTCCGCCGAGAGATTTCTCTGGGGTTAAGGGAGGAGATGTGAGGATTTCGTATCACTTCAGTAAGTTTCCATTCCCCTCCGAAGTCTGTTGGTGCTGGGGAGGCATCGCTGATGGCTCCTCGCACCATCACGTGGCGGAGGCTGCTGGAATTAAATTATTCACCTTGCCGTCCTGCTGAGAATGCAAATAAGGGAGCCCAACAGCGGGCTGCTGTTACAAGATAATCATAAAATCAACATGCTCACGCACCACATCTTTCAGCAGCGTCCTGCCCGGAGAAGCTGAAGTTAAGCTGCTTCCTGCCCGACTACGTAACATGAAGATCTGAATACTTTTCCACAGTAATAAGGTGGTGGTGGTGGGGGAATCTGCAGTATACTCTAAGCAAAATTTAAATCCCACTGAAGAAATGCATTAGCCTAACATAGTTTTTCAAAGGCTAATGTGATGGCGGGGGGGGGGGGGGGGGGGGAGGGGGGAAGGAATCACACCATTAAAATATTTTGAAACAAGTACTACCAGCTATTACCAGGCATAGAAATACAGCAAAATGCAATTACAGGAATTTTTAATGCTTCACTTTTCTCTCTTGGCAGCTATTGCTCATCAAGCGCCACATATTCCCAAAGGGAATGGCAAGTGGCCTTCTCCCCCACCCCCTCCCTCCCCCGGCTGTCTAACAGGCGATGAGAGCAGGGAAAGGAGGATGCTTCACCAGCCACCACGGGCACTGCGGGGTGGGATTTCAGTCTCATCCTCACCCGAATCTCAGACAAGCCCCAGCGAGGATGAGAGCCCAGCATGCATTTATGCAGAGCTCACCAGCTCGGGGGGAGATTTCACCTCCCACCCCCCCTCTTCCTTACAGCAAAGCCCAACCGAAGTCCCACATTATTATCAATAATTCTGTATATTACAATGTTTGCCTGGGGAGCTGATCTCAGGCCCTGCCGCATACCAGCACTACAGTTGCATCAGATCTTAACTTAAGGCTCACCTGCAGTAGCTATTCACAGCCCTGCCTTAAAAGCAACAAAAAAAACCCATGAGAAACCTCATTTCTGAGCAATATAGCTAAACCAGCCACCTTTAAAGGGCTAACACCCTTTGCCAGTGATCTCAGCTCCTAACTGAGGCAAACAGGAGTACCCCAAATCCTCACTTCGAAGAGCCAAGAACCAGCAGCCTGCCAGGCTTTGGTCGCTCCCCATCCCCCCTGCTCCCTCATCCTCCCCATATTTGCTCCTGCGTTTGCACAGGAGGTGCTGAGCCGACCTCAGATCAGCAGATTTGTGCTCTAGACTTATCTGTAAAGCATGCCGTCGTCTGTGCTTACATTTTACCTAACAGATCAAGATACCTCAGTCCTGTGTTTTCAGGCTGCCCTGAACAGGGCTGGGAACAGTACTAGTGCTGTTCCTGCTGCACCAAGGGACACCAAGTGGCAGTATCTGCTCCAAACCTGTGGTAAGATACTCCTCCAGCACAGAACTAAAGGTTCCACGTTGGACACCCAGGCCAGGTTTCCTCTCCAGGTCACCACCAGAGAGAGCTCAGCGAGGGACGCTGTGGACACCAAGCTCAGAGCACGACAAGCTGCCTCTGAAGCGGCGGCATCTTTCTCCATGAGCTTAGCAGGCACATGTGCAACCAGCACAGGGTGATGTTTTGTGACATGAAGGACTTAGCGGGGGGGAAAATCCAGTGCCAGGCACCATTTTACGGGCGCCTCGCTCTGCCCCAGCTCGGCGGGGAGAGGGAAGGGGTGCTGCACCCCACAGCACCCTGGCACCTCACACCCACTCTGGGGTTGGCCTTTTCTTTTTTATCAGATATCATGGCCATTGGGTAAACGTCATAGCCAAAGTCAAATGATAAAAACCCTGCCCTTGGGCTACTTCTGAAGGTATCGGCTTTTTCTAAGGCAACACAAAAATCGAGCATATTATGTCATTAATTTGCACTTCTAAGAGACCAACTCCTTTTTCTCCTCTCCCAAGGGAAATTATATCCTTTCTGTAGTGCATCCACCACTACTTCAACAGGTAAAAAGACACCCTTCTGTCATCCCATGGAGTTCAGCGTTGGTGTGTGCTACCCTGCAGTTGAATAATCACCAAAAAAAGATGAAATAATCACAAAAAAGCTGATGTAGTTGCACGTTAAGGGGCCCCACTGGATAATCTGCGTATCACAGAGTTGCATTCACAGCAGATTCTCAGTAAGCAGCACTCTGAAAGTGTAAGAACTTTATCTAGAAAAATCACTATCCTCTGTTTTGGACTAAACATGACCATTTTCCTGTTTCTGAGGAGTAAACTGAATTTGCACTCAATTTTTAGTTCAACTCTGCCAATATTCTACCTGAGGAAATACTTCTGGACTTTAATAGGAGCCCTCTAGACACCAGGAGGGCAAGACACATGTCCACCCCCATCCCTGCATTGCAGCAGGAGAAACATCGCAAAACAGAGTAGCTAAAGGGGCAGGGAAAATAAAACCAAAAAACCCTCTGATTTTTGCAATACTGTTTCATCTTCTGTGCCGTTAATTCTCAGATGACAGGAAAAAGCCCTGCAGCATCCAACATGAATTAAGGCGTAATTACTTAGTGCTCCTACCTGTTATGTTTTTTGTTACCAAGAGGTTATTAAATAATTCAAAAGAAGTGTTTGCTTCAATTCATAATTTGTAGCCATCTCAAATCTGGAATGATGTAATTATGAACATCCAACAATTCTTTATAGCCTTAAAGTATACTGAAAAAAAATCTCTGTGCACTGCTAAAGAACTCCAGCCTCCACACACTTAAATTCCATTATATTTGTTTCCTTTAAAGCGAGCAGAGTCCTCAGGCTAAAGCATGGTTAGAGTACTTTTAGAGAAATGTTTGTCCTTGTTTTCATAACTTAATATCACGCCATCTAATAAAGACCAAAGGAAGGAAACCCCAGTCCATTATTCCTGCCCTTTCCATTTATTTTCTAAAGTGGAAAAGAGAAATTAGGGAGCTTGAACAATGAGTGTGGTAGCAATAAATTACAGAGGCGGATGATAAACACACAGTACATGTATATTAATTCTGCTCATTTAATCACCCACTACCATTCTGTCTACCTCCTCCGAGTTGACTTCCAGCATTCCAAAGCCCTAAGCAGTCTCAGAGAGTAACAACAAAAGATTTCCTTCTTTTCCCCCAAAACTGTTCAATTACAAGGCACCAGGCCATCAAAATTCTTCTCCACAGTGACAGCTTTAGTTGTGTAATACTGGAAGAGGAACTTTACAAGAAGATAAACTTTAGGATTCTAAAATTATTCCCCCACCCTCCAAAACCTGAAAACTAAAGAACTACCCCTCCCCGCCCCCCCGCCCCGCCATCACAGGATTTTGTCCTACTCTTACAGATCCCAAGATATCAATATTACGGCAATTTATCGGGGTGGGAGGGAACTAAAAACAAATTATATCATCTACATCATAAAGCTGTTACACTTTAACTCCAAGCATTTAGCTTTAAGACAAAGCAATATAAAAAGTGTGCCCAAAGTCACTTCTAAAACCTCATAAGAGAGAGACTTTACAGTAACTTTGTGTTTGTATGTTAATCTGCAAGCTTACAGATACTAATATTCCTCAGATCCGCTGCAAGAGAAACGTGGCCACTCCAAATTAGCACCATTAAAACCCATCTAATCGACCCCTAATACAAACACCCCCCCCCAACCCCCATATAATCTTGGAGGAAGACTAACTCAGGACTAAGCCTATACACAGATTCCCTCTAAAAAAAGCCACTAGCACTGAAAGGCAAATTAACCTTTGGCTGCCCATCCAAACACAAACAATTCAAAAAAAGGGTGTATGGTCTACAGAGGGGCGGGTGGGCTTCCCTACAGCCATTTAAAAAGCTTCTGGCCTCCCTCAGTACTAGGAAATTGAAATTTCTTTATTGACGCGTGGGGTGTCAGCGAGCAGCCAGAGGCAGCGGCCGACCTGTAGCTGCGTTTTAGCTGAAGTAGGCGGGAGGGTTTAAATGGATGCTTTGTATAAGCTGTTCCTTAAAATGCAAAGATGTCTTAAATGGTTTTCCCCTCTTCCTCCTCCAGGCTCCCTCTAGTGCTTTTAAGCACATACTGCCTTTCCCTTCCTGATTTATGTAAATATAAGCAGTTGCTAAGGCAATTTAATTTTTTTTTTTTAAGATCTGCTCTAACTCTAATAAACTGCTCAGGAAGATATTATTTATATATATATATATATTATATATATATATAATATTATATTATATTATTATTATTTACCGAAGATATTATTCACGTGTATGTCACTCCAGCGATCATTCACTGACACTGGTCTTTCTACCAGAATCTTTTATGTATTAAATACTTTATATACAGACAAGCATGTTTAGACTTTCATTCATTTTAAAGGCATCCATCAACTCCATCCTTCAAGAAAGTCAGCTAAAATTAATCCCTTTCCTTGCACATTCTCACCCCGAAAAGGAATCTAAATAGGAGGTTACTAAAGTCTAAAAGATGAAAACTGAAACAGATTAAAATGTTATGCCTGCTCTAAAGAGTCACTTATAAGATGTTAATTGCATCCCTTATCTACTGTGTTCCAACATAAAACATCATTAAGAATCACAACTGCACTCCCACTTTTATGAGTGGAGGGACAAGGAACTCATGACGGCACCGTGCTTTTTACCTGTTGACATACGCAAACATAAAGTAGTCCTCTAAAATCAGTTACTCCCTGAAGAGCTGAGCAGGTATTTGTAATATAATTAAAGTCTTCACCTCTCCAAACTGCTTCTGTCTCAGCTCTGTATAGTCAATTACTTCAGTGGCCATGTTTTTTTGTTTAAGGTCCATTTACAGAATCTAAAATGTGAAAAGGAAAGCTCATTTCAGAAGGAACAAGAAAAAGAGCTTTGCTGAAGATTTAAAATCTAACATCTCATCAGACATGTACATGAGAGGCCCAATCTTACAGTTTGCATCACAGCACACTAAAATAAAAGTTATTTACAGTAGCAACAAACAGAAGTTATACACAGCCAAATAAGCCCTTTCTGTCTAGTATGCTGGAAGACAGTCCTTGCATCACTGCTGGCATTTTTCTTCATTAGACTGCAAAAATCTTTCGTGTGGAGAAGAGAATTTGTCTGCCATCTCCCATTTCTGAAATATTCAAACAACATTAATAGTGTTTAGTCTCCTTGCAATTACTGAATTTAGTTGCTGGTTTCCACATAACTTCAGTAAGCTATTTTCTTAATGTTAGGCACATGTTAGTAGGACAGCATGTGGCCCTGCATGTTAAGACATCCCATTCCAACACACTCATGTATGCAAAAAACCCCATCTATGTTCCCTACAATGTTCCCTGGGGGTGAAAGACAACAGAGCATCCCTAACCAGAACTTTAAACTTCCTAATAGTGCTTAAAGCTGAAAGCTGTATTAGTGCACATTCCTCGCACTATTGGTGATGTGCAATGAAAATACCAGGCAGATCAACTGACTTTTGATAAGCATCATTTCTTTATAAACAGTATGTGGCTCTGTTTCTGACAAGGTGGGAGGCACTTTGGGATTAAGACTTCTCCTCTATTGACCATTCCTATGTCATTTGTCATCAGATGCTCTCAAGACGACTTGCAAACAAACAAAATCAAGCTTAATCTGAAACACAAGTTAAATACTCCTGCAAGGCACTCACTGTAACACCCACTTCGGCATGAGGAAACTGAGTTGGCACCAAGCAAACACCCAGAGATGTGCACTCTAAAATGTACTGTTAAAGAATATCAGTAGATAGGAACCATCATTCCAGATCAGACAAGGCTCGATCAAATCCCATCTCCAAGAGCAGCTGACACCAAGTGCAAAGTAGAAAAATAATGATAATACCAGAAGAAGGACCACTCCACTCTGCTTCTGGTAATTAGCACCTTAGAGGTTTCCTGAAGCATTACCCAAAATCACTATGCTAATCAGCTACAAATGGCTCCACACCCATTCGCTTTAAAGATCCTAAAAGAGCAACTATTCCTCTTGGTGGACTTTGAAATCATATCTGAAATACTTGGATACAACAGATTGCTCCCGATTGTTCCAGGCAAGAGCAACCATTACTACCAGGAAGTCCCATACAGAGGCAGGGTGTTGTACTGATAAAGAAATTAATCCAGACCAAAAAAAACCAAGAGTCAGTTCCTATTTGTGTCATACATTTCTACATGATCTTGAAAAGGCCACTTCGTCTCCCCACAAGAAAATGAATGCGTTCAAGATCATAAGGTGCTTTGACACTAGTGATGGAACCCAAACAAACATCCTAAGCAGTACCCAGCTTGCTGTGGCCTTTTCTTGTAGATTGGGACAGCAATCTTGCAGTTTGTGGGATGTACATCTCCAGAAACCATACCCACAGACAGAACAAACTTGAGTCTCTTCTCAACGCAAGTTAAGAATCTTAATAAAGCAGAACAGTTGAATCAAAACTAGAACAATATTAGGCTAAAAGTGCCTAAACTGCTACTTTCAGATGAGGAATTACAGTTTTTTCCAGCATCAAACAATGAAACCTAAGCGTTGTTACAATTCTTGAAAAATGGCTGTTATTTTTAAGCAACTGTTGCTCTAAACTGGCTTGCTCAAAGTCACATAAGAAAATCTCCAGCTGTCAACACTCTTCCTCTGAAGAAAGAGAACCCAGGGTCTTTTCACATTTTGCTCTTTACCAGTTTTTGTCCCGCAAGAATGTTAGTTTAAAATATTGGATCAGGATAGGGAACCTTGAGAATTCATTAAGCTCAAGTTGCGCACAGAGACATTGTCTTCACAAGCACCCCAAGGTCATTCCTCCTGACAAACAATTAAGTATATTCATCACTTGTCATACTGCAAATACATTTGTCTTCATGTGACAGATACACAATCAGTCATGAAACACTGGATGCTTGCAATTTCTGTCTCGCAATACAGATCATAACATGACTACAAGGGGATCATCCTACCTGTTAGGTGACGAATGGTCCCTGTTTCCACAAATCCCCTATCACAGACTCTAGTCACATATTCTTCTGGTCTCAGGATGGAGCCTCCTATGCCTCTCTAAAGAGCTATGTAGTCCATCCTCGCCAAAAGTTGGCTATATTGAACTAATTAACTGGCATGGTATCCTGTGAAGTTCAATACTGTTACTCCCCACTGGAGAAAACCTAATCATGAACATTCCCACCCTACTAAAAAGCCATTCGCTGTTCTCCCTATCTGTGTTGCCCAACAACCGACATCACAAATTAATTATTATGTCACAACCACACAAAGTATCCAATTAAGGGCCAAGTTCCTCTAGCTTTAATTAATAAACCAGCAAGCCCACTGTAGGCTGGCGTTTTTTAGCATGGGAAGCCTGTCCTGAGCAAGGACCAACATGCAGCAGTGTTCTTGTCTTCAGCACAATCTCTGTTTTGGAGGTGTTGCAGCTGAAGCACCTGGGTGTGCTTTGATCTAGTTCTTCTCCTGGGTAGCTTCAACAGTGAAGACTGCTGGATACTTGGAAGAAAATAACTTACCATGTGACATAAACAGCATGTTCTAGATATATAGGTTGTATCGAGTTAAATATACTGATGAAAATGTTCTTAGCAAACACCACTCTTCTACACATCTCTCAATGAAATCTGGCAGTTCTTTTATTACACAGCATACAGATCTATACTTACAAACAAGGCCATGCCCTCTGGAAACAGTTCAAGAAATGACTGTTTTCTCATGCTAA
The DNA here is from genome assembly GCF_036013475.1 of Columba livia. Classification (NCBI taxonomy): domain Eukaryota; kingdom Metazoa; phylum Chordata; class Aves; order Columbiformes; family Columbidae; genus Columba; species Columba livia. The sequence continues at coordinate 30,907,462 of NC_088602.1, read as the reverse complement.
TGGTAGTTTATAAATCTGCTCTCTTCCTGTGGAAGCAACTGATAATTTTTTTCTCCACTGTGTGAGTTTTTGCAGTGTGCATTCACAAAATCACTTTATCTGCCACCCAAATCTACACTTTGAAACGGTAAAAGACTGCTACTGTCCAATTAAAAAAAGTCACGATTAACACTGAAAATTACTAAGGTGTACTCCCTCACAAATGAAAAAGGAGTGTCAAGCTGTATCAGCCCAGACATAAGAAGTTACCCAGTATCTTTGCAAAAACAAACAAACAGCTTGTATCATAGTCAGAAACTATCCAAGTCTGAACACTGGCAGAACACATTTTCTAATATCAAATACGCATTCAAGGCCTCATTTCTCTCTCATGACTTTCCTCAATGTCATATACAAGACTAACATCAGAAGGAGACAAAATTTTGTATCTACTGAATGGAGCAGAGGTTCCTAAACCCAAGGCATCAGAGCCATAGGCCTGGTAGCGGAATTGAAATACAAAACTCCATAAAACGTTTATTTCAAAACATTTGTGCTCATAAGGACATATAACTATGTCTGGCATTACTGCCAACTTTGGAGTTTCCACCCAAGTACGAGGGAAAAGAAACAGCTTGTTTTCTAAGAGCAGGCAAGATCCTGTGCGAAGGTCACCGACTAAGAATCATTCCAGTTTAACTTTCCATGACCACAGCAAGACAGACTATAGTAGCTGTCATCACGGGATGAAATTGCTTTCATGAGCATAAGAATTTCCATTGAAAGATTTCAGTACGCAAAGACTTGTGTCCAAACAGCTGCATATTAGCCAAGTAACTAAGGACGTAAACCTAACCTTGTCATTTAACCCAACCACCACAATACCTATTTTTACATTTTTCTATTTAAAAAAGAATGTAGATGTTACAGTGAGGAAGTTTAAAAGTAACATATAATAAGGATCTGTGACAATTCACACATAAATTGCAGAGAGGTCCAATGCTTGCTATAGACTTACAAAATAGCCTTATTTGGGAAAAAAAAAATGTTTGAAACTCATCTTTTCCTCTTCTCAAGAAATGAATGTTGTTACTACAAACAAAGGAATTTAAAAATTGTAAAGATCTACTCTGGTTCTCACAAAGCATCAATTACTGTCTGACATAGCTCAACAGCTTCTTGAACAAGAGAAGTTTTTTTAAAAGATTTTGGATCTTGACATTAATTTCCCGTTTTGGAGAATCTATGAAGTCAATCAATAAGCGAGTGCAATAGTTAACTAGTTAACACTTAAAATATTTTTTCACTTTATGCAAGTTAATATTCTTTTTTTACTTACTGCTTCTGTTTGCAAATGTACGCTCTTTGAAGCTCCCCATTTTGTTCAAGGATAGGTACATGATCAAATCACTTTAACAAACTCAGAATTTACTTCAACGTCACTATCCTCATTAAGTTCATAGATATGTCCTTCCAACACCTATAGCCACTACTGGCTTTGATTTAAACATGTGTCTTGAAGTGAATCCATCAAACTCTATTATTAATATATTCCAGAAGTGAGGTCAATAATACTGGGAAGGAAATCTCCTGTTCTGCATTCAGTGTATTCAACCACTATCAGCTCTTGGCTGCCACTTATCTACAGGGAGTATCTTGTCTGCTGCCCATGAGCCTTGACACCTTACAGCGCTGTTTTTTAGCATAATGTTCCTCATCCTTAAGGTGTAACCAGCCTTTTTCATGGTGATTAATTTCCCGAAGGTTTGACTCCATCTTCCAAAAGAGTCAGCTAACATGCTCTTTAATTCAATCAAATACATGACACCATGCCATCATTTGTCATTTTTCTACTCTACATGACCCTGATAAAACCATCAGGAAGGATACTGTGTTTTCTTCCAACTGTGTTTTCATTTGGCTTTTGTTTGGTTTTGTGGGATTTTTCCAAACAAATATCCAGTGATTGAACATCAGAAAATTTAACCTTAATTCAATTATTCTTCATGGAGTATAACATTTTCTGCAGTCAGTTTCTTAGACAAGATCAAACCCTTTATCTAACTGATATACTAGATAGTTTATAATACTTGTTTTCTATTAATCATATTGAATAGCACTTGTTACACACTTAAGATTTTGGACAGTTTTACATTTGCCATTAAAAAAAAATATCCTTAGTCTACAAAAATTTGTAACTCAGATTTTCAAAAGTGTTCTTTCAGTCTTTATTTACTTTGCAATATGATGGATTTGTTCGCTGTTATATGATTATTTGTGATATTCAGCTTTGTTCTCACTACAGATGTACATTAACAGTTCTGTCTTTTCAGCATTGTTGTTGACAACTTTAGTGCAGCCATTAAACATATGTCACTGTTCTTTTTGTTCCTGGTATTTTTAGAATTTCTCATTAGCCTTAGATCCTAAAGAAAATCCGAAGAGTTAAAAAAAATTACGTATTCCTGCTGCCCTTGAACCACTTCTAAATCAAGATGGGACTCTGAGTATTTGGCTCTGCACATTCCAGATAGCCACATGTTCTCACTCTTCTCCACCCCCAGATTTGAGAGGGACTTTTGTAAACAATGTCAGAAATACATTAGTGATGTAACAGCACACATCACATCACGCAAAACTGAAGATTTGCTTAGTCCTCCATGTTTTCCACCCTCAGAGACTGGAATGTCACCTACTTCTCCAGCCACCTTCTCCCATGATCTTATGAACCGCCATGAGCAAATCCTCAGTTTACAGGGCAGAGAGAGTTCAGCGAGAGGAGAAAAACAATGGGCAGCATCTCTGTGCATGTTTTCTCAGCATTTAACTGCTGCCCAAGAAACCAGAATAGCATGAGGGTATCTCAGAAAATCCTCTGGCAACATCTTCCCTTCCACGGCAAAAGAGGGAGAAACACAGATGAATAGCAGGGACATGTACCTCCTCACATTAATGTTGTTTTTTTTTTGTTTTTCTGAAGGGAAAAACCTTTTCCAAACAGTGCATATGCTAAAAACTACCAAGCCAATCTGACCTCAGAGTTTATTCAAGCCTCCCTTCCTTCAGACTGCCTTTAACCAAAAGCACTTTTGTATTTTGCCCAAGGCTGGGTGTGATGCTTGCAAGAGAGGAGTACAGTTACACACCTCAACATGGATTGTAACATAAAACACAAGAGCTATCAATGGCCCGCTGATGAGGAGGAGCAGGAGCAAAGGTCAACACAATTTCTATGTAATAAGCTTGTATTCAAAAGGTTCAGCCTTACTTAGCTCATTTGCTAAGATACATTAACCAATTAAAAAAAATACAATCAAAAAGCCCACAAACCCACAAACAAAATACCCACACACACACAAAAAAAATAAAAGACAATAAAATCTCAAGCCCACACTTGCCCGAGAGATTGATTACATGATATACATGGTATTGACCTTAACAGATGACAATTACCCTGCAATCCTGCCCTCACCATAAACATTTCAATTTGGTCTCTTACTTGTAACATCAAACAAATTGAATATTGCTGACAGCTTCTCCCATAACCAAACCAGCAGTTAGTGAATGACCACCATGAAGTGGCAGTCTTTAGCTGATTTGCAGAAGTGAAAGACAGCTGCTAGACTGCCAGTGAACAGCAGAAACTGAGAGTTCATTAAAAGCTACCCCTGAGGAGGTAAAGTTGATCCAGCAGTGCCTCCCCACCGACACATGGAAAAAAGGCCTAATTGTTGCTAGGATCACTCAGATGCTGGAAGTGAATTCTCTTTCCACATTATTTTAATCTCTCTATATGCAGCAATCTCCGGTGCCCTGACTTAAAAAGCTCCACACAACTTCCTTCCAACACTTAAGAGCAAGTTAACTATATTCTTTGCTGCAATACATTTGTACGTATAAATTTGTACGAGTGCCTTTGTGCTAGATTGGCATGAGGTCTTTAACAAAGATCACCCAATCCAACAGTTGTCACTCAACTGTCCATACATTTCAAAGTCTGGTTATAGAGCAGCACTTTCTGTCATCTTAATTATCATCTCTTGCAACAGGAAACACAAGGCACAAACATTACTGAGATATCAGAAATTGTTTTTGAACTCATGCTGTAAAGTGGTTTAAAGATGTTGTTTCACAATTGATTAAGTTGCTCTAAGATTACATCGCTGCCAAAAAGGGAAAGTTCTGCCCTGCCTGCCATCACCTCCCCTGCGCCAGTTCTAGGAATGGCAGCCTGTTGGGCACCCTGAAAATTTAACAGCTAGAAAAAAAATCAAACCCCTCTTACTTCCCTTAAAAATGCAGCTTTTTGAGGAGTTACTAGAACTTACTAAATGCAACTTGTGTGAATTTTTTGGCACTACCTTTATCAGTCATTTTTAAAATGGACTATCCAGGCTATGACACTAAAAGAAGAAAAGAAAAAAAAATCCATTCACTCTGAACACTTTTTTGGAGGAGGGGAGATGCAATTTTAAAATATTTCCACAATATGTGGTAGCAAAAAAAGCTAAAAAAAAAAAAGATCCTGTCCCTTCTCTCTCATTCCTATACCAAGGCTGCAACCACACATCCTGATCTGCTAATGCAAGGGTTGTAGCACCCCGCTATGAATTCATTAACAAAATCAATTCATCTTAAAACTAATCCTTCACTTCAAACTTATGCTACCAAAGCACAACTCAACTGGTTCATCACAAACTTGACAGAAACCATAGCTGCACACTAAATCAAGCTAACCAGCAGCATTTCATGGACATTTATTTTTTTGGCAGATACACATAAAATCTATGTGGCACTGCTCAGCACTCAACCTAAAGCTTTTTTCCTTTTTTTTAAGATGTCAGTCCGCATGCAATCTACATTGGCATTGCTACTACTTTGTAACAAACAGCATATCTATCTACTTCTGTGAAATGAATGTCAAATTCATACATTAGAGCCACTTAAATAACATTTCTTATTAAAAAGGGTTGCAAAGGTCAAAGGTTTGGACCGACAGTTCACTTCACTTATCCAATGCTGCTGAAAGGGCATTTCATACATTTTCAATACAGCTTCTTTGGTTCCAGTCATTCAAGAATTTTACAGAAAAAATATTAAATAAGTTAATTCAGTCACCTCCAGAATAAACTCATTAATCTCCACTACCTGTAAAAAGCAGGAGGGGTTTTTGGTTTACCATGACTGAGAAAGCAGAGGGGGCTTAGGACAGCTCTGCTGTGCAATAAAGACACAATAAGTTTTCTGCCCATACCAGCACTTCACTCATACTAAAAAAAGCAGTTGCACACTTCAAACTCGGATAAATGACATTGACAATAAAATTAGAAAGCAATCCATCCATCTCCAGGTGCTCATTTTGCCCCTAGGCTTCTCATCCTTGCTCCTCCTGTTCTCCACACCTTACTGCCAGATTCTACACCTCTACAAAGTTAGGCCAAACTGCTGATGCAGCACAGTGAAGTGGATCAGGAAAAACCATAAACTAAAAAAACAGGGTTTTCTTCAGCTAAATTAGTTTTCTCAGAAGAGGCTGCGACTAAGGACTACTTAGTCCAGAATATTCTTTTTAAAAGCCCTGTTGTTGAGCCTCTACACGGATCTGCCCTGTTTTCTATGGTTGCAGTCAAATTCCTTTTAGTATATCTGAAACCTTAGAAGTTTCGGTTTTATTTGAAATCAGTCATTCCATCTATACACAAGAATGACCTCAGGTTTTAGCCATATGTCTCCTTTTGATGGCTTTTATTAGGTCAGGTCCAATTCTATGCCAGGCACTCACTGCTTTGCCTTTGTACAGCTGCTACCGAGACCAGGCTGATAACTTTACAACAGCTGGCATCACAAGGACACCTTCCTCTATGCTTTGTTTTAAAAAATAAAAGGCAAATCAAAAAGAAGTTGTGGAAGACTCCAGAGAACATCTCTTAAGAATGTGAATGTGGCAAACTTATTAAATCTTGAAGATAAGTTGGAAATTTTTTTCTGCTACATATTCATTTAATGAAAACACTTTGTGCGGAGACTTTAATCTGCACGTAAACCCACAAACACAGCCCATCAAAAAGGTCAGAATACTTTATAATCACTAGCTTTACTTCAGAAAACACCAGTGAAAATTTATTTCAGATAAATACATAGCTGTGTTCACATGGAGAAATGACGATGAAAAGGTTTTTAGGCATCTATTTATTTTAGGTTCCTTTCATCATATACATTTACTGCCTGGTTTCCAGAGATCTCAAGCCCTTTCAAGTGCAACTGTAATCATGGGCTTTCAAATCTTGTTAATTCACCCAAGTCACCCAAAATTAGAGGACACAGTTTTAGGTCTTGATCAGTGTATTGTGGTGGGGCTGCGGCACAGAAAAGACAACACATGCTGCTCAACCTATTCCGGCATTATTGCACATCTAAACCAGTTCTTTCTGTGTTCATGCAACTGTCTGGAATCTATGTTGGCAATGAATACTGAGCCTGTAAGACAGAAATATAGCTAAAAATGATAACGTTTCTACTACATAAAGAGTATATAAAGAAGAAATCCACTACATTACCCGTCTCCAAATGCTGACCTTAAAGGATATGCCAGCTATTGGATGGTTAAGAGTTTCAGCATATTGGGCCAGACTCCAAAACCCTCAAGCCAGTTGGTAATTAACAGACATCGAGGTCCTCCACATGAAAGAAGTCTATTGTTTAAACAGTGACACAAATTTTTCCTTTCCTTTTCATGGCCAGTCTCTGTCTGTGTTTAAGATTCCCTTAGGACCATAACAGTGTACGATTTTAGAAGCTCCATTCTCAAACAGACAATTTGTTTGACTTTTAGTTGCCAGGAATGCAAACGTGCTTACATCACAGGCAGAACAAATAATTTTACAGCCTGAGTGGCTTCTTGGACATCCCAAATCTCCCCTTTGTTTGATTTAATAGCTAGAAAAATTAGTATCCAAATAACTTAATAATACTTAAAACCTAACATATATATACTAGCAAAAGAATTACAATACACAGCACTGAGGGCCTGTAAACAGTCTGTGACAAGTCCAATTAGCAAGCAACATACTTACAGGGCATAAGTATTAGCATGCATCTTCATAAACAATGATGGGTTACAGCAAAACTTCGGTGATAAACCAAAGGATAGTGCACTGAACAAGTTCTGTAAAGCAGCCATGGTCTGTTTTAAATTACCTGTTCTCTGATCTGTCTGTTATCTTAGTCAAGACAGATGAGATGGGTGAAAAACAAGGGACTACTTATAAACTATACTTAAACTAATCAATGTAATAAAACATTATGTTAAACTTGCATTTTGAAATAATGAGGTGTAGGCACTCATCTATAAAGGATAAAGTTAAATCCCTGAGAAGGATAACAGGGAGGATGTGACAGAAAAGGAGCAGGTAAAAGTACTCATCCTTTAAGAAGATAAAGATATTTTAAGAAGGGTCAATAAAACAAAGAGCAAATCCAGTCAGAAAAGGACAAAAAGGCAAATGAGAATTATAAAGCATTTTCTGAATGCTCATGGTTTTCCAAAGTCCATGGGTTTGAGTGTTTTGCTGTTTTCTGTAGTCTGAATGATGTCTCTGTACCTCACACAAGCCTATTGGGCCATAGAGGGATACACCCAAATTCCCACCCCATCCAAGACGATAAAAACATCCCTGGAGAACTGGATGAAATAGTTCCTTTCGAACCAGCCTCACCTCCTCGCACTCAAAGGAGCCATTTGTGTTCAGCCTTTCTATGCAATCGTTCATCTGAAGTCTCCAAATACGACCAGAACTATGTAACGCAAACACATCATTCAGCAACTCAATCAACAGCACCGTTCACCAGGACAGTCGGCCCTTTCATTGTCATCTGAACTGAGGGGCCAGCAGACACGTCAGCACACGGAATGGGCTGTCCTCACCTCTCGGTGCAGTCAGTCCAAGTCTAGACTGCAGAAGCTGGTGGGAGAGCCCCAAGCAGCTTATAATGCTGCCAGAGAAGCGCTGCAGGTAGGTTACTGGGATGTCAGGTCAGCATCGCTTGCAAGCTCCTGCCACTCAACAAATTTGGGAAGAACAGAGGTTACTGTCTCACTGGCAGAATTTGCTGCTGTGTTTCAGAAAGCCCATCCCACAGCTCTAGGTAAAAGCAGAAACAAGGAAACTCAAGTATGTTTCAAAACTGACTCAGAGGCATTAATATTTGTTTTAAGGAAGCCATATTTCCCATTCCTTTTGCTTCAAATAACAAGCAAATTATATTACTGATTTGTTTTGTCCAAGACACGCAGTCATATTCTTCCAGCTTCTTCCATCATTCCCAGTTGCTAATAAAAGCTTCTGAGAGCTACTAACACTTTATAGGGAATAACACAGATTACACCAGTGCTACCTCTTTACTACTCGTCCTCTGCAAGCACTTTCTAAAATAAAGAAAACCGCATTTCCAGTCACGCTGACATAAAAAACATTTATATGTACGTGAATAATGCAAAAGTCTGACTTTAATCGGTCCTAAATTCCATTTTAGACTCCACGGTCAGCATTGGCTTCCCTGCCCTCTTTCCTGGAGGGAGGCCGCAGGGTGCGTGACCACTGGGGTTCACTGACAGGCATGGGGTGACAGACCCGCTGCAGTGGGTGGAACAAGCTCCAGCAGCTCGCTCAGGGCAGCGGGGCCGCTCTCAATGCTCCAGGACAAATCCTCCCAAGTAAAACCATCATCGCGGTCAGATTCCTAATACTTACATTGCAACGAGTTATTGCTGGAAAAAGGCTTGAGCTTATTTGCTGCTCATAACCATGAAGCATATGACAACTTTATAATCACAAAACCCCAATCATTTCCTAAGCGTAGCAGGCAAGCAGACATATACAATCCAACTGTAAATATGATTATTTAACAACTCATTGCTTATGAGATACCATCTCCACATCGCTGATTAATGCTTACCACATAGATTCTAATCATGCTGGCAAACACAGGAGGCCATTTAGGAGGCATTTAAAGAAGGAAAACTTTGTAAGAAAATAATTATTTAAGATAACTTCTAATTAATACAATCGTTATGATGCTTGGCTCCATCTTCTCTGCATTTGGTATATCCCCCATATACGATTTGAAATGCCCCAACTGCTTCATAACAGTCAGTATTCACTTGCACGTGCACATATAGCAATAATTCAGTAAAATAAAATTAATTAACCTGCAATCATAATCTTATAATGCAGTATACCACAAGGGCAAGAAAAGCTTGTAATCAATTTTAAAATAAACAAAAAAAAACATACAGGACAGAAATCTCTCTTTTTAAAACATAACCCACTATTTTTATTGGGAGATTTGTCAGCACCTTAGTACTGGTGAGCCACTCTGTTCCCAATGTTATTGTTAGTTGTCTCATCTCTCTGTGTAGTTAGGCAGTACTCACAGGCTAATCACTGAACTTCAAACACAGGCACAGATGCAGGTGTGCCTATGTAAACATTTAAAAGGTTTTATATAAGTATAAAGCAGGTACTGGAAATCCAAACCTTCTGGAGGATCCCGGGTGTGATCTGGTCATGTAAACATAGCATTCCCCCAGCGGCAAATGAAATTTCTATCCACCCACCCACACCAAGGAAATACTTGTAATAATTAAGTTCGAAGTGGTGATAAAAATAAAGAAGTGACAACAAGGTGATGACAAAACAGCCTCCACAATTTTTAAGAGTGGGTTAACTTTTGTCTCTCTGAAAAATCCCTTTATATAGCCACAATGCAAAGATTCATAAAGAAAAATTTTAAGAGCGATGTACTTTGACACTCTGAATCACAAAAAGCAGTAATAATCTAGCATTTCATAGGGTACAGCTGCAACTGCAAACGCAAATGGCAAGGGCCAGCAGTGAAGTTAAGCAACTCATGCACTCATCAAATATTTTAATTTGGTGGACTGGAATCTAAAGCCCAAACACCCTTCAGAAACTTGCTTTCATTCTGCCCCGCTCCCCACACATGTGCCTGCCGCCCCGCTGGGCTCAGCTGGCTGCCAGGACGCCTTCCCACAGGGGCCTAGCGAAGGCCTAGACTGCACCCGGGCTGTGGGAAGCCCCCGTGGGGTCGGGACACAACAAGCCGCCTCTCTCCACTGAGAAAAGCGCCACATCCCCCAGGATCTCCGGCTAGGGGACCCCACCAAGGGGTTACAGCAGCGCCCCGCCCCACCCCAGGACGCCCCACCTCCCGCTCGCCCCGCCCCAAGATGGCGACACACCTCCTGTCTGTCGGCTCTGCCCCCACCGCTGCTCCGCCGCCACATGGCCCCTTCCCCTCCACGCACCGCCCGCACCGGCGCCCCCGCCGGAGCCAATAGCAACAAAGAAACGTGCACGTCCGTCCGTGAGCGACCCACCTCCTGCGCACAGCCATTCGCTCTTCCGGCCTGGCCCCGCGTTGCGCATGCGCACTAGCTGTAACCCAGGAGATTCGGCGTCCAATCATCAGGGACTCGCCTGCCCCTCACGGGAGGGGGAGGGCCTATAGGCTCGGCGCATGCGCTCTCGACCCACCCGGCAGAGGGCGGGGCGGTGTGGCGCTAGTGCGCACGCGCAGTGCCCGCAGTGGCGGCCTGAGCGGGGGTGAGGCCTCTCCGGTGGGGCGGCGCCCCCTGGCGGACACGGGCGCTGCTGCAGTGCGCGCTCCCGGCGGAGGGTCCCCGCTTGAGTGGGGGCGCGGCTCGGCCCGGCCCGACCCGGCGCAGGTACCGCCGAGCGGGAGCGGGCTTGGGGGTGGCGGCGAACGAGGAGGAGGGCCGACTGGCCGGGGTCCGGCCCGCGGCTCCGCGCCGTCTCTCAGCAGAGCCCCGGTGGGCCTGTCCCTGCCTGCGCCGCGCCGGCGGTCGGTACCGGCGGGTGTTGCAGCCGCAGCCGCGCGGGGCCCGTCAGCTTGCGGGGGGATCGGCTCCCTGCAACCCCGGGAACGGGGTCGGAGGAAACACGGGGTAACTCCCGCGTCCCAGCGCGGCGGCGCGTCCTCCTGTCAGCGCCGCTTTAACCCTTCTCTCTCCTCAGCGCCCGGATGGGCTGGGGGACGTTGGCCCGAGGAGGGGGCGGTGCTGGGGAGAGACCCCGGGGGCTGGGCGACTGGCCCAGGGTGGCTAGGCTCACCCTCACAAGAGGTTGGCCGCGCCACAGGTTTGTCCCCACCACATGTTTCTCCTCACCACAGATTTGCCTCCCCACAGGTTCAGCCCACGCCGGCCCGGGATGTCACGGAGCCCCCAGGCTGACAGGCCGCTCAGCTCCTGCCCGTTGGAGGGAGGACAGCGAGATCAACGCTCCGCTCGCCTGCCTGGGCTGGGCTCGGCGCTGGCGACACCCCAATGAGTGTCACAGCCCCCCATGCAGCCACCCCAGAAGATGGAACAGAAAAGAAGTAAGCCTTGAAACAACAAAAAAACCCCGTTTTGAACAGGCGTTAGGCAGATCTTGCGAGAAACATTTTCTTTGCTTAGCCTCGTTTCCCAGTCAACCAAATGAAATTTCCGTGCCAAAATGAATGGAAACATTTTTTTCTGTTATAGCATAAAAAAAAATTAAATAGCTGACTTACAAGTCAGGTATGTTTTATACTCTCTGTGTCAGTGATCATAGTCAGAAATGTGATATCTTCAATGTGGTTGAAGAATGCTGCCTTACTTTTCCCTGATATTATTTCAGTGGAGACATCCTGCTGTATCTTGCATCTGTTGAGAAACAGATTAATTAATTTTTTAACCTAGAAAAGCCTTTATTTTTCCTAAACAAATCAGTTTATTTGCAGTACTGGCAGCATTAATTTAAAAAGAAAAAAATGTGAGCTAATAGGATGCGGGAGTTATGTGGGCTCAGCTGAATATGCTGGAAAGTATGGGTCACTTAGTGACAGTGTCATGCCTGAGGGATAATAAGAAATGACCCATGTAAAAAAAAATTGCCTCACGCAGCCCATTTCGTTTGAATGTTCTTCAGCTAGGTCTTGACAAGGTGTGGATGACTGTTTGAAAGTGGGATGACTCCTACTGCCAAGCTTTATCACACAGCGTTCCCACTGATACCTGCTGTAGTATTTACTTGTATAAATGCTGAAAAGCTAAGTAGCTACAGTCATTTTAATTTCTCACTTACTTGTCTATTGTGTACCTCTTGCAGTGCAGTGTGACTGCTTTGAAGTGAAGAATCTTGCCAGTTCCAGAGAGGAGAAGATTGAAGGTATGTTGTGGTTTAACCCCAGCCAGCAACGGGGACTGCGCAGCTGCTCACTTACTCCCCACCCCCACCAAGTGGGATGGAGGAGAGAACAGGAAAGGAAAAAAACCTCGTGGGTTGAGATAAGAACAATTTCATAGCACAGCAAAGGGAGAAAAACTAATAACAACAATAATAGCAGCATATGCAAACCAAGTGATGCACAATGCAATTGGTTGCTGCCTGCCACGTCAATAGCCCATCAGTTCCTGATAAGTGGTATTTGCCACCCAGCCAACTCCAGTTTGTACACTGGGCATGATGTCATATGGTAGGGAACAGCCATTTGGCCGCTTGGGTCAGCTGTCCTGGCTTTGCTCTGTCCCAGCTTCTCGTGCACCTGGCAGAGCAGGGGAAACCGAAAAGGCCTTGACTACCCAGCAACAACCAAAACATCATGTATTATCAACATTCTTCTCATACTAAATCCAAAACACACCGCTATACCAGCTACTAGAAAGAAAATTAACTGTATCCCAGCCGAAACCAGGACAAGGTAGTATAATTTGGATTTATGGAGGGAAAGGAGAAGGTAGTATATATTTGGCACCACTTCTGGTATGAAAATGCTAACCAGTAGAAAATAGTTTTGCCTCTTATGGTGTATGTGTAAGATATTAGTTGGCAGCACTATGGATCCTTTATAGGAAACACACACCCAAGTTATTTTTCCAATAGCTGACATAAGTAGCCCTGGTCTTGGCTGCTTGTTTCTTGCTCCAGCATCATTCCCCTTCACAATGATGAACAAAGAGATATGGTCCAAAGGATCCTATAGAGGGAAAAGCAAATCTCTCCAGAGGTGATGGCCTCACCCAGGTTTAGAGATGTTGCCACCAGATGCCCATCCATGCCCTGAGTCATGAGCTGGTGAGATCATTTTGAACGCTGATGAGGTAGATGCAACCTGTGTCTGTTCGTTCCCTGTCGCCCTGGCTAGGCTTGACAATGGCAGCATTAATACTGGAGAGGAGATGAGTGATGTGGACATCTGTCTTTTTTGAAATGAAAATTATACTATAAACTTCATATGCAATCTTTGCTTCTCTGTGCAAAACCAAATTTTTGCTGCTGGGGTTTTAGAGCACTCCAGCACAAGAACTGGGGAAGGATTTATTAATGTTTACAAATATATAAAGAGTGTCACGAGGATGGAGCCAGGCTCTTCTCGGTCACAGCCAGTGGTAGGACAAGGACTAATGGGTTCAAACTGGAACACAAGAGGTTCCACTTAAATTTGAGAAGAAACTTCTTCTCATTGAGGGTGACAGAGCACTGGAACAGGCTGCCCAGGGGGGTTGTGGAGTCTCCTTCTCCGGAGACATTCAAAACTCACCTGGACACATTTCTGTGTAGCCTCATCTAAGTGTTCCTGCTCCGGCAGGGGGATTGGACTAGATAATCTTTTGGGGTCACTTTCAATCCCTAACATTCTGTGATTCTGTGATTAGCAAGGTGAGTGAGTGGTTTGAGCACTACACATAGTATATGTTTGATTTCCTTTTGGCCTAGGCAAGATTATAACTGATGGCCCAGAAATTAAAAACTGTGTTCCTGCACCCATCCTCTGAAGTAATCTATCCACCGGTGCTATCGAGACTTAGCAAATGCATTGAAATGTCTGAAAACATATAAGAAATAAGGGCAGCAGTTTTGATCTATAGTGGCGGAACCTCTTACTAGAATTTTTGAATGTGTATTTTTAAACACATATTAAATATACGTATTTCTTGGTATTTTAAAGTTGTGATACTTTCATGCACAGCAAGTGGGTGGGAATGGCCCAGGGCAGATGTCTCTTGGAGCAGTACTGTAGGGTTCCAAGAAGTGTCGTGGGCATTTTTTGTAATGGGACTTCGACCTTTTCACATTTTTTTTTAAAGTTCTGTGGATATAAAAGCTCATGACATGATGTTGAGACTTAGTGCTGAATTAGTTGTTTTACAAGATAAAGTACTTTCAGCATTGCCTGTTAGTATTAAATATTATGCGCTTAGCTGTTGGTGACATAAGCAGCTGGTGTGGTAACAAAAGAGTGTTACTTTCCTCACTGCTGTTGTGACAATTTTGAGAGTAGCCGCAGGCTCTATACTGCTAGAGCATTACTTAGTTCCTGGTATCTTAGGCAACAGGAGTCATTCTCTGCTAACGAAAGAATTAAGGAAATACTTTTTTACTTGCTGTACAAGAACGTAAACCTAGTGTGGTGACAGTGGAGTCTACCTCTAGAAATGGAACAGGAAAACAGATTTACTTATTCTTTTATGCTTGATCACTGAAGAAGAGAAACATTAATCATGAGAGCAGGTTGTCTTTTTTGGCATCGTCTGTTGACAGGTTGAACCATGTTCCCTTTTCAGAGTCCCTGCCAAAGATGCACCTGCTAATGTTTTCACAAGGGCTTTCCTGAATGGGCTTAGTACCTCAAAGATACATACACTTGGAAGAGAAGTGGTTCTGAAGCAGTAGCTTAAAAAACATTTATTTAAACAAAATGTTCTTTATAAATAACTCTAGTGCAGGAAGGAGGCATGATATAAGGGGTGTATTAATTATTGCAACTGGTATCACCTGCTGAACAAAATTTATCAAACTGCTTTTATCTGAAAATATTTTGAACATTTTTTTCCCTAGAAAATATACCAAAAATACTGATGGGACAGGATAATCAGCTTGTGTAGCTTGTCTTTTTGTTTCATAATATGTTAGTTCATTCAGTTGAAAATATTCTCCTGTGTCTCTTCTATGAGTTTCAGTGGTAATTAATTTATAGTGGAATAATTTGCTAGTGTTTGGAGAATGGCTCCCACAGCACCCTTTGTAGACATGCTGGAAAAGTTACTTGAAGGCAGCATCATGGACCATCAGAAGCCACTCCCGTTCATCACTTGATTTCTGTTTCACTTTCATGATTGGGTTTGGGAATAGGCTTCTGAATGTGAAAGCCTGAAAAAGAAGAAAGCTGCCCTGGCCAGCTTTTCAGAAGTGCCTCCCAATGAAATGAGTGGGAGCCTTTGAGAAGTCCACGAGGAGCTACTTGTATTTTTAGACTTCTTGAGAGCTGTACAGGCTTGTAAATGGATATTTGCGTTTCAGGTGATTTGAAAATGTTCTGGACACAACTGGGAGGTAGAAGAGTGGACATCATATTTGAGCAGGTGCAAAATGTGCTCCTGTCACTAAAGGAAAAGATCAAGAATGGAACTGCCACAAACCAAGGTTTGAAATCCTTGTAACAGTTAAGCTGTTAAGCAAGTTAAGCAGAGGACCTGTGGCCTGCTTTGTGTGGGGCTATGTGATATCTGCCACAATTCAGATACCTTTGAATTTAAGTTACTTATTAGTTGGCATTTTTAGGCACTTGAAAAAATATTCCTGCTTTTTTTAAAAAAGACTAATAATTTCAGGTGAATTTTGTCATTTTCTCATTTTGCCTGTATACGTTTTCAAACAAAGTGTGGTTCTTAAGCATGTGGAACTGAAATGTTTATTCTTGATAAGTAATGAAATATCTGCAGTGCCTTGTGTTTCATTTATCATCAGAAGTTTCAGCCTTTCAAGCTGATCTCAGTGAACTGAATGGTTTTGGCGTGGGATTATAAGTATTATTTCATGTTGGAGACACCATTATAACTTGAAACATTAGTAGAAAAAGGTGACAGCAATGCATTTAGGATTGTTCTTGGTTTTCATGGAATTAAGTTACTTTTATCTACATCAAAATCAGGAGTCTGATAAGCCTGAAGATGTACACAGGTTTCTTTTTACTGGTTTATTTAATTCAGAAAAAATACTTTTTTTTAAATTTTGTGCATCACCCGTGTAAATGTAACCTATGGATCTTATTGATCTTTTATGCAAGAAAATGTACACTAGCGTAAGATGCTTTTTAACTGGTGTAGCCACATTGTACTGCTTTTTATAAATGGGTAGTGCCATTTTTTGTGTACTTGAGTTCCCACACCTTGATTTTTATGACAACATATTACAGCAGTGTGTAGCTAAAAGTTGGACTTGGATCCCCAGATGACACAATCTGACGTCTTTAACTTTGAATTTTTCTATGCTTTGTTCTGTAAGGATTTAAAACTAAAATATTAACATGGATTTTCCTGACACTTGTCTGTCACCTAGTAATATTTATTGCATGAGGTAAGAGTTTGAGACAGAACTGGTCTCTCCTGTGTGTTCTTACTATCCAAAGGCCATTTCCACCAATTTAGGAGTAGCATTGATTTGGTCTGACAAGATCCAGCCCTTCTTAGCCAGAAGATGACTGGTCTGATGACAAAGTAAAGAGAGAAACTTTTATGGTAAATTGTCTTTACCTGTATTACTGCCACTGGAAGCTGCTGGTTTGTGTGTGTTTGGAAACATTCTGGCAGCTTTTCATAAGCCTGAGGTTATGCAGTGCAGATTCACAACCCCTAATATGAGCTGTAATTTTATTGTAATTCATAGACGTGTCTATTAAGGACTCTGGTGAAAAAGGTTTCTAATAGTCTGAGTCTTACAATGCTCTAGACTAGCATAATGAGGAAACGTGTCTCTGGAGGACTTATATTTTGTTTTCCTTTTCAGTACTCCATAATGTCATTGTCCCTATTATCGTTACTTAAATTGCATTTCATATCTGTTCTCTTTCGATTTTTGCATAGAATGCTGGCAGGCTTGGGCACTGGTGAATGAAGCTAAACTAGGTGATCTCTTAGACTTGACAAATGGTATGTGCATCTTGATTATATTTATTTGGTATGTGGATTTAATTTGTCTTGTTTTACTTCACCAGGAGCTTGTTTCCTTTTGTTGAAATCCATAAAATAGATCTGAGAAGCCTGTTAGCATTACAAGGAATAAAAAACATAACTGTTACTGTCCTCAGGTACTGGACTATGGATTCTCAGCTGGGTTTGTAGTTTTGTAGTTTGTGTGTACGTGCATATGGCTTGTATTAAGAGGGTCTGAACCAATAAGCCCTGATGAACCTGAGCTGGCTGCAAGCAGAGTGATTTTGTGCATGGTTCCACCAGCTGTAATACGCTGGTATCCCTTTACCTCAAATAATGAAGAGAAATACAGATTAGTGGCTCATGTGCATGTTTTCTCCATGCCCTTTGAAAGCTGCATGGAAGATTTTAATATGCGGATCACCTGATGGTCTGTGGAAAAAGGCATTTTGCTTCAAGTTCATCAGTGCACACCCAAGTTTTTCCCCTTTGGAGGAAGGAAAGGAGAAGGAGGGAGGGAGAGGAGGAGCAGGAGAGGAAGCGTGGGCATGTGTGTTGTGTGTCAGCTAGTCACTCAATTGCACACCTATATGCAAACGTGACTTTTGTATAAGCTATAAAAAGCAGCTTCTTTTTTTAGTAGGGCACTTGCTAGCATGCTCTTTGTTAGCTGTAGTTCATAGCAATGCGTTGTTTTAATGTATTTTGGCATTTATCTCTTTAGTAATTAAGTTTGATTATAAATCAAAATGTGGATTGTTGAAGTTGTTGATTGCATTCACATTTTTTCAGTAAGTGATATGTCTGATGGAGGTGACACACAGGAAATGAAACCCAAATTGCAGCATCTTCTTACAGATGAGAACATTGCAAATGCTGTAGAAGGTTCTCACAGGTCAGTGTGTGTGATAGTTTATTCCAGCCCCTTATTTGACATATACTTTTGTGCATGTGAGAGAGATCTTAATCTCTCTTGTATTTCTAAATTCCAAGTTTTAAACCCAGTTTTGAATCCTGACAGTTTTCCAAGTGAAAATATTTTTAACTTGACCTACATGCAGAACCTGTGGTTTTGAGTAGACTTTTCTAATTGACCATGTGAGAACATTGCAGAATAAACCAGGGCATTTGCTTGTGAATAGAGATCCATGAGTATTACCAGGATTATCAGGGTTAGGATTTAACAATTTTTGAGTTCTCAAACTTTCCCAGACTGTGCAGATTGTCATGAACATGACTTAGTCTGTCCATATTTAGCTATTTAGCCCCAGGTACTTATTTGGAAGATGGGGGTAAAGATATTGTTCCTTTTTTTTTTTTTAATGTCCTTTCTGTGTTTCAGTATGTAAGTTCTTCCTGGGAAGAAGCTGTTGCCTTTTTTTTTTTTAATGCCACTGAATGTGTTTTCATACGATGTTTGGATAGTAACACAGTGTGAACAGTGATTCAATGAAATCTCTGAACTTGAATCAGTTGGCTGTTTCTTTCAACTAGTAATATTGAACCACTAAAAAACTGAGCGTTTTACTGGTTGTTTAAGATTCTGCTCTTTTTTCTTTTTATTTTCTTTATTTTTTTAAATTCCAAATAGCAAAAAGGAAGAGATGGAAAAAACAGGTTCAGGGAGTGAAGAAGCATCTAGTAAAATTCAAGATATACCTTTAAACCGAGGGTATCAGAACCACAAGTGCTCTAGTGCATGTCTTGCCAGCAGACCAGCAGGCTCTTACAAGGGTGAAAATCCTCTTAAGATACCAATCCTGTTTGACTTTCAAAGACGCCACGCAAAAGCAGACTGCCTTTCGAAATCACTGGATGTGAATTATAAAGCTCCTTGTGGCCGAAGTTTGAGAAGCTTCCAAGATGTGCAAAATTATCTGTTTGAAACAGAGTGCAATTTCTTATTTGTTGATCACTTCTCCTTCAACACATACGTTCTGCTGGGCAGGAATACTGTAAATCCTGAACCTCTTGTGTTTGATTTTGACATCAGCAACGGAGCTGAGTCAGTGCCCGTTTCCTTCTGCAATGATCTTGACCGTGCAAGATTACCTTATTTCAAATATCGGAGAGCATCGTGGCCGCGTGGATATTATCTCAACAATTTCTCCAGCGTGTTTGTTGATTCATGTGACTGCACAGATGGCTGCGTTGATAGGTAGGTAGAAAAATCCAATCCCAGGCAAGTGTTGGTGTAAGTGTGAAGGTGCTCACTACCAAATAGTGCTAAATAATGAAGGACCAATACTGCTGGAATATCTGTGATACTTGTCATGTGCCATGCTCTGTGTTGACTGACACCACTGTGTCTTTGTCTTCTCCAGAACCTGGGTGCTCCTATACTTCCAGCCTCTGTTGTAGGGGTGTAAGCATCCAACAGGAGGATTATTGTGTTTCTTTCCCTTCCCAAATTGGCAGTGCTTCTCCTCCAAGTGGAGCTGGCAAGCAGATCTCTCAGCTTTGGGAAAGGAGTGAGGAAAGGAGAGAGTCTTGTGCCAGCAGAGGAAGGCTCATTTTCCTGGCAGGCAGAGAAGGATCCTGCATGACAACTGCTGCTGCAGCTCCTGCTGTGGGATGGTGTCCTGACAGCCTGAAGAGATCAGATCATTTGGGACTTAGAAGGTTACTGAGGGCAGAGGAAGGAACATCCCAGTTCACAACTTCTACTTCCCATCCTTTCCCTTGTGTAAACAGAAACTGTGAAATCTTGGAGTCACGAAACACATTTATGTTCCTAGCAGTTCAAATGGTGTTGCTCATCACTGTCTTCTTTCTAAAGCCCAGTAACTCTGGGCTACATAGAACTGTGGGAACTTGCCACAGTTAACGTATGCAAGTTTGGTGATAATGTCCTCTTTCTTGAAGGGTGTTTGTCTTTGACCTGATCTCTGTCTGTAGGTGTTATTTGGTGTCAAATCCATTTTATATTATTGATAGCTAGAGTAGGTGTATGTGCTGGTGTACAGTATAATGGCCCATGACACAACAAAAACTTGAAATCACAGCCTAATATAGTGAAGCTTCAGTAATTATTTTGTTTCAGCTGAGCAGTGGGGAACAGCAAGCACTGCTGCTTCTTTGCACTGAACTTCCCGGAGACTTGAGATGCTTTTGATGTGTGGTTTTGGGGTTCAGGATTTGGTCCATTGCTGTTTGCCCAAACGCCATGGGTCTTTGGAGTTGTCATCATGTAAGATGGTGAAAAGCAGCATTATTGCCTGAGTCCTACAATCCGTAGTGCGAAATTCTTCACTTCCTGGGGACTAGTGTGGGAGAGAGGTAACAAGGTAGTGGCTGACAGACTGGGAGGCTGTGCCAGCACAGCTGATTTTCATTCATTCGTTCAAGCCATTTGATAGTGTCCTGTTTATAATACATTTCTGTCATACTTCAGCTGTTTGCGTGTGCCTTTTTACAGAGCTTGACAGAAGAATGGGATTGGGGTGGAGAGAACATGATTAATGTAAAGCAGGCGTAACCAGGCAAGAGACAAAGAAGGGCAGGTGCCTGAAGTGGCCTTGTGGAGTAAAAGTGAGAGGAAAAAAATACAGATATATATAAAACTCTGTGTGTCTCTATAGTCAAGTACATTTAAAATTATTTAGATTTATGTTTGATTTATGCAGTCCCAAATACATTCTAAGATGTTTTAATGTTATCTTTTAGGTCAAAATGTGCATGCCTACAGCTAACTGAGAGAGGCTATAGTAAAAGTTCTCTGTCTGCAAGCAGTAAAACATCCCATGGATACAGTTACAAAAGACTGGAGGGACCTGTTCCTAGTGGGTAAGAAAAACAGAACTATTAACTGTTATTTCATTTGTATGCTCTTTTAGTGTAAGTACTACAGGACTAAAATAACTGCAATTTCTGGGTTACTGAAACCTTCTACTTTTGTCACAATTTTACTGACAGATCACAGAATCACAGAATGTTAGGGATATGAAGGAACCTTGAAAGATCATCTAGTCCAATTCCCCCCACCAGAGCAGGAACACCCAGATGAGGTTACACAGGAAGGTGTCCAGGCGGGTTTTGAATGTCTCCAGAATAGGAGACTCCACAAATCCCCTGGGCAGACTGTTCCAGTGTCTGTTATCCTCACTGAGAAGAAGTTTCTTCTCAAATTTAAGTGGAACCTCTTGTGTTCCAGTTTGAACCCATTACCCCTTGTCCTACCATTGGTTGTCACCGAGAAGAGCCTGGCTCCATCCTTGTGACATTCACCCTTTATATATTTGTAACCATTAATAAGGTTAACCCTCAGTCTCCTCTTCTCCAAGCTAAAGAGATTCAGCTCCCTCAGCCTTTCCTCATAGGGGAGATGCTCCACTCCCTTAATCATCTTCGTTGCCCTGCACTGGACTCCATCAGCTCCCTGTCCTTCTTGAACTAAGGGGCCCAGAACTGGACACGATATTCCAGATGTGGTCTCACCAGGGCAGATCACGGTGATAAGAAATAATTAATTTGACTTGAGTAATAGGAGGTGAAAAAACACGTTTGTACTGCAGATACTACAACTTTCACTCCTTAGTTCAAGATCCAAGAAGAGTGTGAAGCGTAACAGTACTAGTCCAGGAGCTCAGGCCGTATCTGGCCCATGTGCTGGTTCATTCAGGCATGCCAAGGGGAAGAGGGAGAGGAAAGGGAAACCTGCCACAAAGGAAGGTCTATCACAAGACCATCACAGGATAAATCAGCCAAAGAAGTGGGAAGCAGTAGCCAGCCTTGGTTTTTGCCCTGTATTTTTACCACACGTTTGCTCTGTGGCATTAAGAGTCCTGCAGAAATACCAGCCAGCTGCTGCTGCTGCCAGGCTTGGTGACGTGCAGCTCTTCCAGGTGTCTCCAAAGCCATCCCAGTGCTACAAGTGTGTGCTTTTTCTCTTATTCAGCTCCCATAGTTTAATATGTGGTGTAGGGAAGGTGCCAGTAACCTCAGGTGTTCAGAGAGGAGTTGTGCAAAGGTAGCTTTCTGCAGTAGCCAAGGGCTGAACCCACAGGCTTACGGAGCCCTTTTCAGTCCTTCGTTGCTGTGTCATGTTAGTTTATCATTGGTGTGCGGAATTAAAGCTGCCAGTGGATTCAGAAACAAATACAAAAAAGAAAGCACAGTTGTGAATTCTTTAAAAAATATTTTGTAGCATCCTGAAACTCAAGGCAGCTGCAGTGAGGTCCAGGTAGTAATGTGTTCCAGCATAGAATAAGGTGCTTCATAGGCATTTCTGCTGCTTTGTGATTTACTTCTATGAAATAAAAAGGTATAATATATTTTTTCTGGTCTACTTATTCCAAAATCTGAGTGACAGACTCTTAAAATTGATGAAGCAGTGATCAAGCAAGTCATGAGCTTCAGAGCAGTGCTGTATAATGAGTTTTAGCCAGAGTCTCTATCTTTTCAGTCAACTGCCTTATTAATGCTCGGGAGGGAAAATAATGGTAGCATCTTTGTTTTGGTAATGCATTCTTTTATATCGTGTTTTGTTTTGCTTCCTTTTGACAGAATTTATGAGTGTAGTGTGTTGTGCAGGTGTGACAAGATGATGTGTCAGAACAGAGTTGTACAGCATGGCATTCAAGTCAGGCTGCAAGTGTTCAACACCGAGAAGAAAGGCTGGGCCGTCCGCTGCCTAGATGATATCGACAAGGGAACATTTATTTGTACTTATTCAGGTAACAGAAGGTGACCTGTAGAAGATGTGTAGCATAATTCTCCCTCGCCTGTGGCATGTGCCTTGGAAGTTTTTTGAGAACCAAACAGGGAAATATGGGGTTGGAAGAGAAATGAGTCAATATAATCTTAACTTGCAAGATGATCAAACAGATAGAAAAACCTTGAAGAACTCTGCAACGTGATGGTATCAGACAAACAAAACATTCTGGAGCAAAGCCTATCTCAGACTGTTGTTTTTTCCCTCACAGGTCTGTGCACCTTGTGTCAGGGCTAGTATAAATGGTTTCATATTTTGCTTTCCTGAATACTGTTCTTGTATTTTTTTTTATATAAGTTTGAGCTGTGATTGTGAGTGTGACCCATCTTAACAAACAAACGATTTTTTCAAAAGTCTTTTTTTTTTTCCTTCCAGGCAGATTGATGAGCAGAGCTGAACTTCAGGTACTGGGAGATGCTGGTCAAGAGCTGCAAGAGAAGAGTGCTATGAAGAGCAGAGGCCATGGCCTTTTTTCTAAAAGAAGAAAACTTGACAGTGATTGTTCGGACTCTGTGATTGAAGTAGCACAGACTGGCACAAACGATGCTCTTGAGAAGCACGAGCCTTTGTCTCAGACTGTGGATAATGAAAATGAAACAACCCTGTAAGTTTACCGAAGCAAACTTGAACATAACAAAACTTAATATTCTGCAATTCTAGAAAGTCCTTTGTAAAACTTAGAGTAGAATTGAATATCCTCAGCTGAGGGTGTCTTTTTCTTTTTCTCTCAACTTTTTTTGTTAATTTTTGATTATTTCTTCTAGTGGGACAGAGTTTTTCCTCTCTATTAATTTTACTTACTGTATGTACTACTTGACATTTTCTAGAAATCCAAGCCATTTCCTGCATGTACTTGATCTGTTCAGGGCATTAATCATTATGCTAATTTGAAAGAGTTAACTACTTGATACTTGAGATAAATGATTTAAAGATGACACTGGAGGCTTTGCTAACAGATGAGCCACTAACTGTCCTCTCCTTTGGGCCTAGTCTCTAAACTTCTTGTTCTTTCTAACATAACCTTTCCTGCTGGGAGTCTTAACCTTTCCTGTTAGGACCCTGACAGCTCCTCACTTTTGCAGTGAATGATGCAAAACTTCTGGTCCTGTTTTCATTTTACAGTCAGAGCCTCATAGCCCATCAGGATTCCTAAAACAAAATTATTGCAAAATGACTGTGTGGCATCATCAATAGCGTGCTGTAGTATTTTCAGAAGGAAGTCAGGAACCTGTTTCGTAGACTTTATTCCCTGCTCTGCCACACTACTTTGTAAACACTTCCTTTGTACTACTCATAAATGAGTGCACATTCTTGCTTATTTCATAGTAGATTATTGTGAATCTTTGAGAAGCACCATGAAATTGCAAGTGGAAGCTTTTTTAAATACCTGCCAGTATATTCTAGCCTGCATTTCAATATCTTGGAAAACTAATGAATTAATTTTGTAAATTATGTAATTATCAGCAATCAGCTAGATTTTACTTCTACTAATTCCTGTTACTAAAAATTGTAGGGAAGCACAGTTTTAAAGTTGAGTTTACTGTGCTACTACTTGAAATCTTGTAAATTTCCTTTCCAGAGAATAAACACATTTCCCATGTGGGCTGTGTAAAAAATATGGCAAACAAAAATACTTTGTTCTCTGCCTCTTAAGCAGTGACAGTCCAGCTGATCTGAGAAGCCTTTGAGAGGACATCAGTGTGCTAAGCTTGACATGTCATTCACCCAAACAGATTGCCTTAAAAAGGACAAACAGTGTAACCATGCACTAATGTCACAAATTCTTGTGGCTGCTGCAGCTTTTGAATTTACAAAGAGGTTTAAATCTTAAGAAAGTCTTAAAGAGTAACATTTGTTGCCGTTATAGGTGGCCCAAAGAAGTACTATGATGTTTTTCGTGGCAAGAAAACACATATAAATATTGAAGAATAAGAGTTTTTACTTATTGCTAGACATTGCACAGGTATTAAGATTGGTTTTGAAACTGGTGTTTACTGCTGCACTTTTAACGTAATCCAAATCCATGTGATTTTGGATGTTTTAAATGTAAATACCAGAGACTGCTTCCCATTCTTCCTCAACCTTTTCCTGACATGAAGGAGTGAGCTTTTTTTGTGCGAGACTTTTTTGTATCTGCCATACATTGACTGTCTCCCCCTCTGTCTCCCTCTCTATCCTTAGTCCCTGCAACATCTTTGCTTTCCTGTTTGAATGCTGCGCTGTTAAAACTATTGAAATTGGTAGCAGGAAAAAAGCAAAATTCTGTCTGTAGGTGCTCTGTTTTGAGATTATCCAATATAGTAAGTCAACAGAAAATTTGATTCTCAGCAGGAGAACTGGGAAAGGATATAAAAGCAACTGCAGATCTCTCAAGGAAAGTATGAACAACTGCTTTCTTACAAATACTATTGAGAACCTAACCTAGGTCCCCAGTTCTTAAAGGCAAAATAGTCACAGAACTTGGGTTGAGGCCAGACTGCAGGCCCTGGTATAGTCTGTTCTTTATGAACTAGAGGGTCTTAGAGAAATGTGTATTGTGAGAGTTACTTATGGGTCTTTTTGTCTTTTATAATTTTCTTTTGACCTTTCTGTACAGAGTTCATCCGAGGAATTTAAGTATTGGAACCTCGAGAAGGCCTGGAACTAGAACTGTTGTTTTTCATGATCGTCAGCTAAACATGGTAATAATAATAAGTGGGTTTAATAGATTCATTTTTCACTGTGCTGAATATGTATGTTAATTTTAACCTTTTCATCTTATGCATTTAAATTGTTCTAATGATCTTTCCTCATGAGATTGTGTCATACTGTGAGCTAAGCTGGTGTGCTGGAAGCTACACCCTGTCCCTTCTCCGACATTGTCTGTCCTTCAACATTTTCCCAGAGATCAGCACTAACTACTCTCACAACTTCTCCGCCCTTTACTTACACTCCAGCCTCAAGAGTCTTAAGAAATCATTCTCCTTTCCATCCCCAGTTGTAAATAACTGCCAGGTTAGGGGGTTGGAGTGATAATATTTTTGTGATGTCTCCCTAGAGAATGACATAGGAAGGAGAAAAGAAAATCTCAGGAGTTAGACACAGTTTTATTGTGCAGTGGCACAGTTGGGAGATTTAATCTGACCTGAGTGTGAAGTGTTGCATGGAAATATGTGCAAAGGAGGGAAAATGGGGTAAACTTTGTGCACTTCATTGGTTTCATTGCACTTAAGAAATGCATGTGGTATTTTGATGCTAACATTTGGTAGTGCTTCCATTCTGGAGCTCCCGTAACAAATCGCCTTTTTGTGGTGGGAGAGGAACATCTTGCCACTTCTGTTCATCTTATTGAAACTGTGTAAAAAGCATTTTTGAGTTTTGGCTTAGCAAATTAACACAAACGTTTGAATTCTGGTGAAGTTGTTGGGACTTAAGCACTTACTTAAATGCTTTCTTGAGTGGTGAGCTCCTTCCAGGTTATTTGGAAGCATAATTTGAAATTAAGATAAAAGTTGCATTGCAGTAAATGTGTGAACCTTTGAAACTCAGCCATAGCCATGCTTTACAGAAGTTTTGAAACTTCAGCCCTAGAGTCCTAAAAGCCACTTGCTATCCTGTGTTGACCCAGAGTTGCATACAGCAGCAATACATCACAGCCTTTTCATTATCTTTTATTCTGTTTAAAGGAAATTGATACACTGGTGCACAATGCCAGCTCAGATGAAGATAATAGTTCTCAGATTCATCAGTCAAGCAAAACAAAACTAACCAGTGGAACAAAGAAAGGAAAAGAAAGTAGGTTTGCAGAGCTATAAATACTTCACTCTTAGTACACTTGTCCCCCATCAGGCGATAGACTTAAAATGTAGAAAGTGATCTCTGGATGTGGGCAAACCTATTCTGAGAGTAGAATGATGTTGCCTGCGTAATGCTTAGACTGTCTTAAGAGAGCTCAGCGGTATGGAAATTATTGCTGCTTTGCCTGTTACAGTGTATTAACTGGTACAGGTCGGTCTTTTGCCTGCAAAGTTGGTCGTGGGCCATGATGAACAGTCCTGACAGCAGCTTTTAAAATACAGTGCAATTGTGGGAAAGTCAGTCTTGCAGATCTTTTGTGTCACATGCAATGCATGTTCCAGTCAACAAAAACTGAACAGGATATCATGCGGGAGCGGGAGGTCTTCAGGCTGGAGAGGCAGCGTGAAACTGATGCTGTTTGCACATGCATCTTGTTTCTGTCTTAATTACAGTTTGTGGTTCTCTTGGGAATTAAGGTGGAGAATGATGATCAAATACTGTGTGGAAGAAATCAGTTTGGAGTGGGATTTGAGAAGAATGAGACACTAGATCGCTCACAGGAGACTTGAGCCAAGTGCTTTAGGCACCGCAGCAGGAGACATAGTCATTTGCGGGAAGATTGCTGAGAGGCACGGAAAAGGGGAGATGTGTTATGGACTTGTAAATAGCAAGGGAGCTGCGTACATTTTGGAGTACGAAGACGGGTGGGTGGATAAGAATTCAGGGCCAAACGAAAGAAAGACTATGGCTTTTAACTGGCATTGAAAAATAACTTATGTGTCTGTTGACAGAATCCACTCAGCAGCAGAAGGAAGAATGTCCAATGGAAACTGGACAGACAGAGCCTGCTGACACGGACAGTGCAGAATGCAAAAGAAAGAGTCTGTCTCCACAGGGTGTTGCTTGTGGCACATCAGGTGTGCTGGATAACACGTGTGTTGTGAGGCCGTCCAAAAAAGTACCCGTAAAAGCTGACTGCAGAGAGGAAAATTGCAGGCAGCCAAAACAGGATATATTTTGTGAGGAGGCTGATGGTGACGGGACACTTCTAAAGAATGCTAATGAAGAAAATATTTATGTACTGGATGCCTCAAAAGAAGGAAATGTGGGTCGTTTTCTTAATGTAAGTAAAAAGTTGCATGTGTTCTCATAGTTGTTTTAGCTTAAATATACAAATTATGCATTTTCATAAGCTAGACAGCTTTTACAAATAACCCATATATGTGGTGGGTGCATGGCAAGGCAGATTGTGTGGCACTGTCTGCACTCTGAAGTGACAACAGCAGGATGGGCCACACCAGCTGTTCGTGCCTCCATAAGATGGTGCATGCTACCTACTAGCTGTAGTTTTTGGCACCACTAGATTCCTGAGTGAAATAGTCCCAATTAATGAGTGACATCTTTCTCCTGAATTTCTGAATGGCCTTTTTTTGGGGCCCACAGAGCAAATGGCATGTTTTGTTAAACCACAAGCCTTGTCTCAGCCTCATTTTTTTGTTCCCAAAGCATTGTAAATTCTGGTGTATGCTGATTTAGGGTAAGTGTTGTGATATTTAGGAAATCACTGTTCAATCACAGGTTCAGGAAGTAGCCTGTCATACAGTGTACATGCCTGCTAAATAAGTCTCTGAATTTTGACTTAACAAGGAATAGTAATGAATTACAGAGTACCTCCAACTAAGATGAATTTTTTATAAACATTTCTGCATGTACTCTGCAAGTACTTATTTCTCTTTATAGGCATGAATAGGTGTCTTACAGCAAAATCCTTGCATATATTTAAGCTATTATTCGTTGCAGAGGTAATATGGTGGTAAGATTAGTAGCGCCTCTTGCTGAAACCTTTCTTCTGCATCCACGACCACACATGTTTCTACATGCACCTGAATTAACTTTCACATCTTGTGTCTCTTTGCCAACAGACACAATCATTTAATTTATAGCTTGTTCCATAGTACTGGTCCCTTGGCTGACAGGGAGATACATCTGTCACATACTGGTTATTTGTGGTGCATCCTGAATCAAAGATGAATTATCACCATAAAATTCTAGAGGAGGGCTTGATAAAATAACTTGGTGTTTTTAGACAAAAGTGCTTTCAAAATATGATGGAAGTAATACTTCAAAGATGTATAGTTGCTGCAAAAAGAAGTGGCCATGGCATTGAGTAATAGAGAATCTGTGTGGGCTGGGGAAGGGAAGGAAGAAACTACCTTACTAGTGACAGATATCTGACACAAAATAGGTTCGTCAGTTGACAACGAGGTGCCTCACTCTTTCTAACTCAAATATTCTGTTTTACAGCACAGCTGCTGCCCAAATCTCTTTGCGCAGAGCGTGTTTGTAGAGACTCACAACAGAAGCTTCCCGTGGGTGGCATTCTTCACAAACAGGTATATTTTTGGAAGTTTAATGTTGTTCATTCAAGCACTGGAGGAAAAAGCAGTGCTTAGTTATTAGGAAATAATTATGTTAAGAGGTGGCTTGTGAATCTGGCACAGGCAGGATGCAGGAACAACCACAAAACCCTGGATGAAATGCAAAGAGTAAAATCATTTCCGTTACCTTGCCAGCTCGGGGATCGCTGAAGCAGCAGAGCTCAGTCCATCCTAGAGGATCCCCAAACCTGCTGTTTTCATCTGTATTTTGAGGATTCACACAGGCACAGTTTTCCATGCTGTGCTTTGATCTTCTCCACAGCAGGGTTGGAATCTCAAGCACATTTGATAAGGTGCCGCTCAGTAAATCACAGGCCTTTATTATTGAAAGACAGAGGTTCTACTTGGCAAGCACACAAGATCAAATAATAATTAGTATGATATATGTGTTTTTCTTTACCCTGGCTGCAAGTTGCTTGATCGTGTTTACAATCCTCCTCCACAGCCTTCTGTTATATTCCCACAGGGAGGCAGATGCTTAGATCATGAAACTGTAAAACTACTGTCTTACTGGTGACTTCTTATTGTGCACTGAAGACTGAAGAAATTCAGCTGTTGATTATCACTAATGAGTTTTTCTTAAGTTTTGCACTGAAATGTAAAGTGGGGAAGCTTAATTTTGATGCATCCTTTTCAGTGATAATTTTCTTCAGTGGAAATATAGGCTTAATTCAGAACAGTAATTTTGAAAGCAAAGATTCACTGATTCCAGTATTGTGTCTCAAGGAATGGCCAGCAGATCTGGATCCTATAGGGCAGGATTGGACTCCTGGGTCTTAAGGCTGAGACACTTGGTTGGCCAAACAAGCTGGCTCCAGACCTTCTCACTTTACATAGCCCAGTGTGTCCTGGGGAGGTAACACTAGGATGCTCAGAGGTGAAAACTTCCTCTGAAAGCAAAAGTTGCGAGTCTTCCCTTAGTGGATAACAGAAGGGGACGTACAGAGAAGTGGTGCCAGGGAGACACAAGAAGACGGCAGCTAAACCCAGAAAGGGAAAGATTAATTGCTTGAATGAAGACAGCTGATGCACATGACAGCGGGAGTGTAGGGTGAGAACTCACAATAGAGAGGACTTGTTCCAGACAAACTGACCCTCTGTGGAGCCTTGCAGCCCTGGTCCGGACTGACACAGATGCTGCAGATCATGCTGTGAGGAGCGCTTCCAAGAACTGTGAAGACAATCTTTTGAAATTTGTCAGAAAAAAATATTTTACTTTAGCTAGAGTCTTGATTACTCAGGTACTCAGTAAAGAAGTGTGTAGTAGAGACTGAGGCCAGTGGAGAGTGGTAACAGTGGTTGGCAGAAAACACATAGGGAAGAAGACTGTGGAAGGAATGTTCCCCTGGCTGGCCCTCTTGCTTTCTGGCAACCGCCCTTTAAACAACTTTTCTACATTAAGGACTGCATCTGGACCACCGAGCTTAATTGTGTATCTTCCATGAACTTGCACAGTCACCTTTTTATCCATTTTGTGTTTCTGGCCTCTAGAACATCCTAAGGCAGCAAGTCCCATGTTGCATTTATGTGCTGATTGAAAATTCCTCATTTTCTTTGTTCTCAGCCTGCTGCCTGGATGTACCTTGTTTTATATTCAGTGAAAAATATCAGACAATTACTCTCTTATTTGTAATACTCATATTTCATTGTATTTTCCCTCAGTCACCCCTCAGCATCTTAGTCTCAGGTATTTAATTTGACATTCCTTTTGAGCATTGAATTTACTACCTTAGAAGTTCCTTGTCTTTGGTGTACTGCCAGAGCCGCTGTGAGCAGCGATGTACTGTACATAGTAAAAATAACAAAACTGTCTATGTGCTCATTTAGTTGTATTCACTTGTGTGTGTTTTTTTTTTTTTTTTTTTTTTTTTTGTGTTTCCCGGAATAAGCATTGAAGTTAGAGCAGGTTGTTTAGACTCTGGCCCTATTGCACTGCTTGATAAATTCTTTTCTCTTAGGTATGGGTATTTGCACTCTCTAGAGCTCTGGCAGCCCAAGCAGCATGCGTGTGCCAGACACTCCTTTTATCTCTTGTTTCTCTCCCAACAAGCTGCCTGTGTTATGCTCCCTGGCCCATACGATTTTGGGGTTTGCATGTGAGTCATTAGTGGCAAACTGTAAGCACAGTACTGATTCACTTAGTTCAAACAAACTGACCGAGTGTTTTATTTCTTAGGCATGTGAAAGCTGGAACTGAACTCACGTGGGATTATGGTTATGAACCTGGAAGCATGCCAGAGGCAGAGATTTCCTGTCAGTGTGGAGTTCAGAAGTGCAGGAAAAAAACCTTATAGGCAAAGCCTTCCTGCTGTTAACACATCATGTACCTGAAGATTTGTAAGCTGCAAGGGACTACTACACAGCAAACAGTACACTTAAGTCTGTGGTGCTAATTACATTCAACTAAAATGTCTGTCACCTGATCGTTTTTTAAATTTACATTTAAATGTCACTTTTGTAGTTTACAGAGTTAGAACTGTTTCTCAAAAGAACAGGCATCAAACTTTTCCGAGATAATTTCTGTGCTCCTAGTCTTTCCTCGCGTCTCTTTTTGTTTGCAAGCAAAGTTCACAATGCACTGGAAGAACTCGTGCTTCTGTGTCATCTGCAGCAGAGACATGGCTGATGCAGAGCAATTGTTAGTTGATGTTTTCTGTGCAGTTCCACAATGCTGAGTTAGCAAAACTTGGGTTTCTGAAACTCATTATGAATGCAAGTCTGCCTGTTTGGGGGCTAAGTGTTATTAAAGCCTACCTAACCCTGATGGATCCAGTGGGACAGATGGTCTTGAACAGAGATGAGATTAATCAGGATGGTTTTGCACAGCTGTGTTCGTGCTGCAAAATGAGCTGGGCAAGTCCTGCTGCTGCAAGAGAAAAATTACTGAAATGGAGCAACGGATGGACGTGCAGGTATGTGACTTTTCAATGTGGTGGACTTTTGGGCAAAGAAGGTGGTTTTGTAGATGAGTGTTTTAGACCACTTGAAAAACCACCACCAAAAGTAATTTTACTGAAGTAAGATGTTGTAGAAGTAAGACTTAACAAAGTTCAATGGCAAGGTTCACTCTGTTACTGTAGAGGATATAATTGTGCTTCAAAATTACCAAATCAAAATCAAAGTCACCAATACAAAATCTAGTGTGCTACAATATAAGGTTATGTGTGATACCGGTCACTTACCAAAGATACCTCTGCAGTTGGTAAAGGGTCTCTCAGCTTCAAGGAGAAACCATGAGAGGTGTCCCAGCTCCAGGGGAGATCACCGCTGTGCAGCCAGCTGCTTACAGGAGAGCTCTAAGACAGCTCCCTCCAGCTGCCATGCTTATGGAATACAGTGGTTGGCTTGTAGTCAGATTACCTGCGATGGAAAAGGTAGGCATGAGAATCTTTGTACCCACATCTTTCTTTGTTCCTTGATAAATGAGTCTTGGAAGAACCACCTGCTATTCATGTGTTAATGGTATGGTTGGTGTTCCAGTTTCCAAGCTTATATGCATTGTTTGTCACCATGTCACCTTGTTCCTGTGAGGGTTTTCAAAGAACAGGTTGGAACTAGAGAAGTTTTTGACCTGGTTGTGGCCAAAGCCTTTGCTTCCTTTGGAGACTGAACCAAACTACCATGAGTTTGGTCAGGGAGTCAAGTGCATCCATCACAGGTGGATTTAAAGTTGGCCCTGCTGTGCACCTTCACTTCCTGAATTTGTGGGAGGCCTTGCATGGCAGATCATGTAGAATTGTCTTTTAGTATTTGCTCATCCATTAGCAGCGTTTTTGTCACTGGATTTCCTGTTCTACAGAGTGGAGAGAAGCACCATTTGCAAGAGTTAGTGATGATTTAGGCAATTGTCTATGGGAACGAAACATGCCTGTGAGAGACTACTATGGCCACAGAGTAGAGATTTTAAACCTATAGCTATTCTGCAAAATGAAAGAAAAGCAGGAAACAGTTCTTGGCCCTGAGGCCACAGGCAACGGATGACTTATGTCCACACGGCTTAGGGTTAGTCCTCTTTTAATTGGGTTGCGTCTCTGCTGTGTACCTGTGGACAAACGTGGTGCCTGTGGCCCTAAGCTGTTTATTGAGTTTGGTTTGAATGCTTCAAGCTTAAAAAACATGGGGTTGTGCTGCAACACATGATATTCTCAAATTTCTGAACAGCCTGTTAAAAATGGATAAAAAAAGATATATCAGACCTGTGAACCATCCTGCTCACCGTGAAACAGTATCACAGTATCACAGTATGTTTGGGATTGGAAGGGACCTCAAAAGATCATCTAGTCCAATCCCCCTGCTGGAGCAGGAACGCCTAAGTGAGGTCGCACAGGAACATGTCCAGGCGGGTTTTGAATGTCTCCAGAGAAGGAGACTCCACAACCTCCCTGGGCAGCCTGTTCCAGTGCTCTGTCACCCTCACTGTGAAGAAGTTTTTTCTCAAATTTAAGCGGAACCTCTTGTGTTCCAGCTTGATCCCATTACCCCTTGTCCTATCATTGTTGGCCACCGAGAAGAGCCTGGCTCCATCCTCATGGCACTCACCCTTTATATATTTATAAACATTAATGAGGTCCCCCCTTAGTCTCCTCTTCTCCAAACTAAAGAGCCCCAGCTCCCTCAGCCTTTCTTCATAAGGGAGATGCTCCACTCCCTTAATCATCTTTGTTGCCCTACGCTGGACCCTCTCCAGCAGTTCCCTGTCCTTCTGGAACTGAGGGGCCCAGAACTGGACACAATATTCCAGATGTGGTCTCACCAGGGCGGAGTAGAGGGGAAGGAGAACCTCTCTCGATCTACTAGCCACTCCCCTTCTAATACACCCCAGGATGCCATTGGCCTTCCTGGCCACAAGGGCACAGTGCTGGCTCATGGTCATCCTGCTGTCCACCAGGACCCCCAGGTCCCTTTCCCCTACACTGCTCTCTAATATGTAATTTCCCAACCTCAGCTCTGCTCTCCCATGGCCCTGTTTGAGAGCTTGACATAGCCATCAAGCAAACCCCTCCTCAGCTTTTGTCCCAGTCGTTGTGCTACGGGTTTCTGCGTGGTTTTGTCATGCATCTTCAGGGCTAAATGCAGAAGAGCAGGTTACCCACAATGTTGGTGCAGTCTTCCTTCAAAGGGTGAGGGCCACCTGCTCTTGCTCTAATCCCTCCCCTTCCACCCCTTTGTTGCTGAGGAGCACCACCATGTTAGCATCGGTCAGCGTTCAGCCCTGTTGCTTCTTGCTTCGTTGAAGATCTGTCTCTGAGGAAATATGCCATAGGATAACGTGCAATGTTAAAACCTCCAGACACGTGCTGAACCATGTGGCAAACCCACCCGTAACCCAACACTGTTGTAAGCCTTTTAAACAAGTGATAATCTTGTCTCTAAGCTAAGTGATATCTGTCTCTAAGCTCAACTTGAATGTGGAAAAACAGATCGGAATGTCATTAAAGCATAAAGGGGAGGGAAAAAAACATACATTTTACTGCTGTTGATTATATTTCCCAGATCAGTGGTAGGAATTCCGGTACTGGGCTGGTGAGGAAAAGCTGTTTCTTGCTGTAGGAAACAGACCTGAAGTTTCAAAAGCTCAAGCACTTCTTTGCTTTGTGTGGTCTGCAACTCTCAGAGAGCCTACTGTCAGCATGGATTTTATGGTAGATATGTGTATGAGATGGGGCTTTTTGCCTTGCTCTATCAGGTCTGTCTTCAGGCTGGTGCTTCTGCATTCTCATCCTCTGTGAGGACACAGTAGATACAGTGGTTGCAACCCAGCTCTAGTCCCTTCTCAGTCTGATGCTTTCACTGCTTATGAATCTGATCAGAAATCACAAGCTATCCTTTTGCACACTTACCTTACAAGGTATATTTTACACCTGGTTTTGTAATTTTATTGGAGAGGGTTCTGGTGAAGGTGGCTGGCAAGTATCCTCTGCAAATAATGGCTGTGCCAGTTTAATGCACATTGTGAGAGTGCTCATCTAAACTTGCTCTCTGCTCAGCTACTGGTTCCTCTGCTTGCCTGTACACAGCACAGGAGAAGGGTGTATTTCTGCACATAGCCCCATGTGTCACCTGTGATTTTTATCATGTAAAAGCACCAAGCACAAGCACTGATGGAAGAAGAGGTGAAACACTGGAAAGCACCTCTGGAATGACACATTTGGGACTTCTTGTCAGCCTGTCAGGGGGTATCAGGAGAGAAGAGTGGCTTATGGAAAATAGTTGCATTGAGACATGAAGCAGAGCTCTGGAGATGCCCCAAAATCAGAGTTTCTGTTGACCTGCAGGACAACGTAGGTTTTACAACACCGAGGGAGGACCAGCAGAGGGGAATTCTGAAACCAATCTGGGCTTTTTCGGGGCAGTACCTTGTTTCTGTGAAATGGTGTCATCCAGCCATGGAGTGTGGACATAGCTGACACTCTCATGGTGAGCAACATAGTGAGCAGGACTGTCCCAATGGAGGGACAGCAATGTGAAGGCATAGAAGGGCTCCTTGACCTACAGGGAAATAATTATTAGCACCCAAGGTGAGCACACAAATGCAAAGACAGCTGAAGATCAGCTATGGCATAGGCATAAAAGAAACTGGACTGGAGCACATTACACTGATTTTTTTCTTTTGGCAAAGAATTACTGAGCACTAATTTCCAGCTCCACCTATTTCAGCAGAACTCCGTGGCTCTGTAGGGCAGGGATTTGGAAGAGATCACAAGGGATTTGCACTTGGGTTTCCTCCACAGAGAATTATTTTTCTGTGTTGAAAAAACAGTCTTGTGTTAGGAAAATTTTCCTAGTGTAAGACTTACGCACTTGTGAGAGTGCTTGTATCCAGTTGACTCGTTTGAGTACCATCTAGATAACAGATTCAGGTGTTGTGTAGCAGCATCTGAGTGATGGATACAGTCTAATTGCAAGCCCAGACTGAGAAGCTGACTTTATCTCTGAAGTGCTGCGTCCGGGCTAGCACAAAGGAATTTGGGAAACCAGCTGGAATAATGCCAGCAGTGCTGAAAAGCTGAAGCTGTTCTATCCAGCAAAGGATGGAAAGGGTCGAAAAGCTCCATGTTGTGTTTGGTGTGGCCTCCTGATGGTCCAGGACATGCATGTTGTGTTGTGGCTGGTGAGCCATATGGGGGTAGAAATCTAGGGTTTGTTTAATTATCCCATGCAACATAAAGGAATTTCACATGGGCCTAAACCTTGGTCTCACTGCCATGATTTTGCCTTAAGCGTTGAGTTGCAGAAACTTTGCACCTGTGTGAAGCAGGCAGAGGAAATCTCCCAATGGTGTGTGTTGTGTTGGGACCTGCAGAGCAATGAGCTTCTCCTGGTATTGCTGACACTTTGCAGTGGCCTGGTGCACGCTCATCACCTCTTCACGGGGCAGCTGGAGGGGACCAGGGTCAATACAAACTATCAGGCTTATGAGCAAGGAAGCACCAGCAAAAAGTCTCACAGCAAGAGGCATGGTAGGAGGTCTAATATCTCCATCTGCCCGAGGACAAGCCTGTCTTTGATCTCCTGACCAGGGAAAGCGCAGACCAGTGGCACTTGGACAGCCTGGTCCTTCTTGTGCTGGGTGAGCACCCCATGGCTGGTCTTGAAGCCAGTGCACTGCAGCCACCTCCTCCTCTGCCGGGGAGGCAGGACCAAACGCAGGGCCTGATGGCTGCAGGACGGACATTGCCTGGCTTTTTCTGCACATTTCCTGAACCAGCTGCTTGATCAGTTGTCACCCTGCCAGCCCCACGCTGGGCACTGATCATGAGAGCCTCATCACATCAGGTCCCTCACCTGCCATCCCTCAGCCCTGCCCTTAACCAGGTTAAGGGACATGCAAAAGTGAACGGGGGGCGATGGGAGGATGCAGGATGTCCGCTTCCCTTTGGAGAATCACAGAATTGCAGAATGTCAGGGATTGGAAGGGACCTCAAAAATCCTTTAGTCCAATCCGCCTGCTGGAGCAGGAACACCCAGATGAGGTTACACAGGAAGGCGTCCAGGCGGGTTTTGAATGTCTCCAGAGAAGGAGACTCCACAACCTCCCTGGGCAGCCTGTTCCAGTGCTCTGGCACCCTCACTGAGAAGAAGTTTCTTCTCATATTTAAGTGGGACCTCCTGTTTTCCAGTTTATAACCATTGCCCCTTGTCCTATCGTTGGTTGTCACCAAGAAGAGCCTGGCTCCCTCCTTGTGACACTCACCCTTTATATATTTATAAACATTAAGGAGGTCACCCCTCAGTCTCCTCCAAGCTAAAGAGACCCAGCTCCCTCAGCCTTTCCTCATTAGGGAGATGGTCCACTCCATCATCTTCGTTGCTCTGCGCTGGACTCTCTCCACAGTTCCCTGTCCTTCTGGAACTGAGGGGCCCAGAACTGGACACAGTATTCCAGATGTGGTCTCAATCAGGGAACCCCCTAGGGAATTCCCTGGGGAAATGGCTGCTTGACGGTGGCTACCGGAATTGCCGGGCGCGGGTATCGAACCTCTGGCCGGGGCTCCATCGCGCCGCTCCCTCACCACGTGACCGGCGGAGGGGCGGAGCGCCTCCACCCTCCCTACCCCTCACGGCGGAGCCGCAGCCAATCAGCGCCGGGGAGGTGCACCACACGGTGCAGGGAGCAGCGGTGGGCGCCTACTGAGTATGCTCGGTGCCGCGGTTGGACACGCCCACTTCCTCACGGCAGTGGGGGGAGGGTTCGCAGACGAGGAAGTGGCCGGTTTCGCGGGCCGGTGTGTGAGGACTGGGGTGCATGGTTTCCGCCACCCCGCGGTAAGTCCCAGTGCGGAAACGAGGGGGGGGAGATGGGTGGTGGAAGTGGGGACACCCGCTGCTCGGCGCCCCCTCAGTGCCTGGCACCTCCCCCCCGCGCCCGGAGCGTCGATGAACGGGCCCGACTGGAGCTCGCGGGAGAACAGGCTTGTTGGGGCGACACCGGTTTTACCTCAGTGGGGTGGTCGTTGTTATGGAGGCCACATGGCAGGGCCGGCCAGTTGACAGCTCACTCTGTCAGGCCTCAGAGCACCAGGGCATGAGGGAAGGCATCGCTGCAGCAGGCCCCATCAGCACCCAGCTGCCCAAATCGGTGGAGACACGAAGGACACGAGAATGGTCAGAGGGTTGAAACAGCTCTGCTGTGGAAACAGGCTGAGAGAGTTGGGCTTGTACAGCCTGGAGAAGAGAAGGCTCTGGGGAGACCTTCTAGCAGCCTTCCAGAACTTTAAGGGGGCTTATAAGAAATTGGGACTTTTTACCAAGGCCTGTAGTGACAGGACGAAGGGCAATGATTTTAAACTGAAAGAGGTTATGTTTAGATTGGGCATAAGGAAGACATTTTTTACAAGGAGGGGGGTGAGATATGGGAACAGGCTGCCCAGATAAGCTGTGGATGCCCCATCCCCGTGAGTGTTCAAGGCCAGACTGGATGGGACTCTGAGCAACCTGGTCTGGTGAAAGATGCCCCTGCCCATGGCAGGGGGGTTGGATTAGGTGGTCATCAAAGGTCCCTTCCAACCCCAACCATTGCAAATAGGTGAGAGTTTAGCTCTGGTGAGGAACCCTCCAGTTACCCTCATCACTTGGGTCAGATGTAATAACATATACCTTTCTAAAGAAAATGTATATTTTATTTTTTTTAGATCTTGAAAAATATTTCCTCTGTAGCAAGTGAAAGGTGATAAGACAGATGGATTTCTCTTTTGTTTTTGTTTTGGAAGTTTTGTGAAGGCTGAATGTGTTTATGCTGCTGATGACTTGGTGAAGAACAGAGGGGTGTTTGTGCGGGTCATTCTTGGCTAATATATGACCTGTGTAAAATGTGTGTATTTTCATGTAAGGATGTTTTCAGAGTTGGTTCAGGGGAGGAAATACTTAGACAAACTAGTAATGTTTCAGCAAGGTGTAATTGGAAGTGGTGCAGTCCCTGTGCACTTGCTAACAATGTCCTCCTCCTTTTTTACTTTCTGTTTCGTTTCCCGATTTCTGCCATTTTGTCACTGTTGGAAAAATAAAACAAACAAACCTGCTTGTAGGAAATGGCACAAGTACCAGAGAAGCAGCCAGACGCTCGTGACTGTTTCTTTCCCTCTCTCACTTCTCCTCTGTCTTCTGTTAATTTTCTGTGTCGGTACTGGGGGGCAGTGGAAGGGGTTCTACCTCTCCGAGGTGAATTAGTCACTTGAGGTTCCCAAAGCCTGTTTTTGTGGCAGTGAAAGCTGGTAGTGAGGAACTGCAGAAGGACTTTGTGACTGAATGATTTGGCTATAAAATAGCAGGTGAAAATCTAAAATAAGTGGAAAATTATGCATGTCAGAGCAACAATCGTAATGCTGATGTGCTCTTTACTGACACCACTTAGGAAAGAGATCTGGGGGACTATAATGCAGAGTTCTGTGAAAGCGTCAGGCCTGTGCTCAGAAGCAGTCCAAAATGTGACTGAAATATTTAAGAAAAAGAAAGAGAAAAATACAGAATGCCATTGTGACTTTGTACTGTAAATGGTAGACCACCCTTCTGAAGGTTGTTTGCTCCTCTTGGAACATGACAGGACCAGAGACGAGATTGAGAAGTGACAGGGCTGATCAAAGATGTGGAGCGGCTTCTGTACAAGGGACAACTGAATAGTTTCAGATTCTTCGACTTGAAGAAGAGACAGTGGCAGAAAGAATAACAGACCTGTGCTGTCACGGGTGTTACTGGGGGAGCTGAGTAAGGAACAACTTTTTGCCTCTTCAGGCAGGTCCTGGGGTGTCAGTGGAACCCATGAGCAGCAGCCTTTAGACCTGTGAAAGCAAGGGGTTGTGTAGATGAAAAGTAAACAAACTGTGGATCTGGAACTGTGCCCTTAGTGCCTCTTCCCTTCTTGCTGGAGAGCAGCCAGCCCAGTCCATTGCACCATTTGGCTCAGTGTCCTCCCCCTGGCAGCAGTCTGTAGAAAGCTAGAGAAGAGCACAGGGCTGTAGGAATGCTCCCCTGGGGACAGGACACTGAGCTGAAGGTGGCAGTGGGGGCAGGCTGGCTGCTGTGACCATGAGGAATAGCCAAGAGCTGTCCTCCCACCACTTCAGGAATCCTGCAGAGGGGCTGGATTAACCCCAGGGCTGATCTTGACTGAGTGTCTTCTGTTGTCCTGCAGCACCAGCATTTCTTCTGGAGCCTCTAAGAACACCAGGGACTGTAGACTCCACCTTTAGCCTCTTCCTCACAAAATTCCCAAAGCCCCTGGAGCTGGATCCTCTGACTGGGCCTGAGCAGGGCCTATGTACCTCCATCCGCTCCAGGTATTAGCTTGCTGTAGAGAACTTTTCTTGAGTTCTAAACCATTTAAACTCTAGCTTGCTCTGCTTCTTAATTTCTTTGTGTCTTTGTTTTCTATTCTATTTCAAATATTTCTATTTTTATATATTTCTGTTTGTTTCTATCATATTTATTTAATGCTTAAGTTCTGAGACTGATGTGATGGCCACTGCATAGGTAGATACTGGAAATCAATCCCTACCTATCTCTTGCTTACAAGAGATAGAAGGATGCGGGGGAAAAAAAACCCTAGATGTGTGTGGAGGTGAAGTGACTTGCCTGTGATTAAGTCAGTTCTAAGTGGCAGGACCAGAGAGGTGGGGTGGGGGGGAATCAACATAAAACCAACCAAAAACCAGAAACTAAACTTGTACTCTGGTGGTGTTCTCACTTGAGACTACCCCCTCTGTTTTATGGAAGGAAAATGGTGACTAGTGAAAACAGAGGTTGGCTGTTGAAAGCTGCAGAAGAATGTGTGAGATTTACTGGACTGTGAGACTTCTTGCCTGTTTTGTACTTCAACCTTACTGCTTCTCTCTCACTAGAATAATTTAACTTCAAATCTTCTTGTTTCTTAAAACCACATTTTTCTTACTGTTATCTTATAGGAGTTTGTGCTGTCAGAGGTGACATCTCCACCAAAGGGCAGTTTGGAGTATCACACCCCGTAGGAGTGGGAAATTGTTGAAGATTTCTGCGGCAGACTTGCACAGAAACCACAGACAAAGTAAAACTTTTGCTACTAATGTGTGGCATGATGCTCTAAACTGCTGGTGGGGGATGCGGATGAAGGCTTATCCAGAAACATTTAGACTGTTCTGTAAAATAAGTAGCTGGCCTTAAAATTTTGCAGCTGCTGGGGAAAAGAGAGACTGTATAAAGAACAATTAAGACTTGAGTG
The DNA here is from genome assembly GCF_036013475.1 of Columba livia. Taxonomy (NCBI): domain Eukaryota; kingdom Metazoa; phylum Chordata; class Aves; order Columbiformes; family Columbidae; genus Columba; species Columba livia. The sequence continues at coordinate 30,866,366 of NC_088602.1, read as the reverse complement.
GATATGTCAATAAAAAGAGAACAGATGTCCATGGGGCAAATCCCAGGGTACAGAGAAAATTCTATCACTCATGTTAGCGTTCTGCCTCATGGAGAGAGAGTGGTCAAATCTCTCATTTCTGACTCTTCTGCCGCCTTTTCTTTGCAAGCTTCTGCATCCTTCTTTGTTACATCCTAGTCACAGTAAGGAATTAGTGTTTCTTCCTTGTTTTCTGTGAATTCCTGGAAGGTACTGGAGAAGTTTAGGGACAGCAATTTTTCTCTCCTTGGTTGACTTGCAGACTCACATGGTGCAAAACTAGCTTAAGGAAGGCACTGCTATGGATAACTGATCTTCTGCAAATAAAACAGGTTTCACATCTAGGGTATGATGTGCTGGCCTGCTCTTGGGGCTGTTAGAGCAGATATTGCCAACCAAGCTTGAAAACTCTTGTGTCAGCTCCCATGACTTGTTAGTGACTTTTCAAGAGGAAATAAACCAGTTTTCCTCCTGCTCTTAACTGCTGGAGCTCTTGGGAGCTGGTTTTCATCCCAGTGCTGTCCCAAGACTGGGCTTTGCCTTTTCTACTCGTAGTTGTTGCTGGAGGAACACAGCACCAAGGTTCAGGGAATGCAGGGGATTGGGTAGTTAGAGGGCAAGAGCTAGTAAGCTCTGCTTTCTTCTGTTCGTCCTGCTTGGTGTATGCTAGTTGCATCAATTGCTTTGTGTTTTGTCCCAGTTTTCCTGCTCCAGGTGTTTTCTGGATAATGGCGAAGATGGTGAGAAGAACCTGTGCATTTTGTTCAGAAGGGGAGGCTGGTTCTGTAATGTATATTGCCAAAGAGCGAAATGTTGCAGCTCATCAGGATTGTCTGGTAAGTGGATTTTAGTTGGTTAGTACCTAAGTGAAATGGCAAAGAAGGACTAAAGGGGAAGTTTCTACTGCTTGTCTATTTTTGACTCTGCAATGATGTCTGAATTAAAAGGTTAGTTGCACAAACCAGCAAATTATATTAAATTGAAAAGCTATCAAAAGCAACAGGACTCAGCCAGAACTGGATGTGTTGATTTGTGGTGTTTTCATGCACGTCTGCTCCTGATCAGTGGTTCTGGACACACCTACAGTTCAGCAGTAGGAGCAGTTCTTCTTGAGAGACTAAATTGGATCAGGCGTCTCAGACCACAGAAAGTTGTGTACTAAACCTTTGCAGGAAAATATTCATATCACTTGATATATCAAGGTAGAAAACTTCCCGATCAGTGCCTTATATAAAATAAGGAATAAAAATATCAGAAGTTGATTATATAAAAATATCTAAAAAAGCTCTAAATATGCTATGATCCTAGAACGTATTTACTCTTCTTGCTGTCAAAATGCCTCCCCTTTATTCTGGGATCTCAGTAGAGCTGGTTCTTGGTTTGCAGAATCAATTACAGATGCCATATTATCCCTTCAGTGAGGGTCGCTTAGTGCAGCAGATGAGTCTGCTACTGGAACAGCTTTCTGGCTTTCACTGTTCCAGCAGCCTTACTCTTGCAGGTTTTATGTTTACATCTTTATTTTTCTGATATTTTTTACTTATTATTTTTCGTAGAATGTTTTTTTTAATGCAATAACTTCACTAATTTCTCTGCCTTGGGCTTCTTTGTGCTATTTGGCTTTTTCATAGTTAACCATCCCCTTCTGAGCAGACAGACTGTGCCTGCCAGTTGACGGAAGGGTAGCTCGCTTTCGTTTGGAATTAGCTGTATGTAATGATTAGGAAAAAAAGTTGCAAAGAACTTCCCCTTCCTCACTTACTGTCATGGCTCAGTTTTTTTGTGGGAATTACAGTGGCCCAAATGTGCATGTATGCATCTTCTCTGGGTTTCTCCCTGGCTTCATACAGTGCTCCTGTGTTTCTCATGTGGTCAAATCTTTTCTTTGCAGCATTGGACTGCACAGAAATTTTATTAGAGAGAGATGGTGCATCCAGCTCTAAGGCTGAACATCTGAGCAGATAACAAGGTGTTCAAGGTGTGGAGGTCTGTCAGCTGAAGAGCTTCTGCTTACTCTGAGTAGCCTGGACTTCCAGACTTGCTTCACTCACACTTCTTACTAACTTCATTTTCTCACCTTGTTATCTCTTCTTAGTTCACCTTCAGAACTGTCCTATTTCTCTTCAGAAATCTCCTGTTAATACATAGACAGAGGAACTTCTTTTGACTGGGAAAAGGTTTAAGCCCAGCTCCTTCTTCAACGTAGGAGAAACCTCTTAAAAAAAACCAAAAAAAACCAAACCAACCCAAAACACTAAAAAACCAGAGAAAAATCAGCCTTTCTTAGGTAGGGCAAGTATAAGAACAAAAGGTGATTTTATGAGGAGTGGCTGAGGGAACTGGGGCTGTTCAGCCTGGAGAAAAGGAGGCTGAGGGGAGACCTGATCGCTGTCTACAACTACCTGAAAGGAGGTTGTAGCATGGAGGGTGTTGGTCTCTTCTCCCAGGTAGCAAGTGACAGGATGAGAGGAAATGGCCTCAAGTTGTACCAGGGGAGGTTTAGATTGAATATTAGGACAACTTTATTCATGGGTAGGATTGTCAGGCGTTGGAACAGGCTGCCCAGGGAAGCGGTAGAGTCACCATCCTTGGAGGTGTTTAAAAGATGTGTAGATGTGGTGCTCAGGGTCACGGTTTAGTGCCAGAGTTAGGTTACGGTTGGACTCGATGATTTTAAGGGTCTCAGCCGAAATGATTTTATGTACTCTTCCTCTCTTTTCTCTGGAATACACTGGTGACTGGGTCCTTCTATCAATTCTTAATATTGTCTCTTTTGTATTTAGTTATTTTCCTCAGGGTTTGTGGAATCTGAAGAGTATAACCCAAATAATCTGGATCTAAGGTTTGATGTGGCATCAGTATTGAAAGAACTTAAGAGAGGAAAGCGGCTGGTAAGGAGTTTCTTTCTGAATCTGCACTTAGTCCTATCTCATGGTACTGAAGGTTGTCTGGCCTGTTTTATGCTTCAAAAAAATGCAGAAAGCATCTACTAAGACTAGGGAAAATACAGATTTAGAATTAGAAACATTGATTTGACATTGTGTTTGGTGAAATGTAGTTAATTCTGTATTAAAATGTGTCGTTTTTTCTGGCCTTTAAGTCCTTAGTCTAAGTTTCCTAAGAGACTTTGATAATGGACTGAGCCCATGCCTGAAACAAAATTGTGCAATCCATAAGTGTAAAGGGAAACACCTTCTGGTTTTAGCAGAAGGAAGGTTATTTATATGAGGTTTTCTTATTGGCTTTGTCCTCAGCTGCCCTCCTTCCTTCCATCCTGAGTGGAATTCTTTTCACTATGAAGTTAGCCTAGAAAACATAAATACAAGCACTGTTACCAATAGATATTGAAATAACTTGGGCAAGATTTAGGAGAGGGAGGGATGTTGCCCAGTGCTCTCACATGACACTTTGCATCATTTTACAAAATTCAGCAGTACAAAATAGAGGTGAGACAGCAAAAAGGCAGCTGAAGTAATGGCCGGGGTAGGAGTTTGCAGACACAAACTTTCCTGATACAAAAGAGACGCACAATGGAAGATTTTATTTTCCCACAGAGGGGAGTATTTGCTTTGTGTGGCCAGATTTTCAGCAGCTGTCGGTCATGTTTACTTGCTAAATCTCATCCTGCTCTAGGTGTGCAACTTCTGTCGCAAGAAAGGAGCCACTGTGGGATGCGAGGAAAGAGCCTGTCGCAGGAGTTATCACTACTTCTGTGCGCTCTGCGATGATGCAACAATAGAAACAGATGAAGTAAATGGAGTCTACCGGTATTTAACCAAATATTTTCTCACTAATTATTGTCAAGGTTTTGGTGGTGGTGTCAGGAAGAAAGACCTAAAAGTTGTGTGGGGGTTTTTTAAAGTTTTTTTTTGACAAGGAAGTATGTTTCCCTTTCAAAGTGGTGTTCAGTCGTCTGTTCACAAGCAATAGGGAAAATGTTTTTCTTTAACAGGAAAACACCACAGAAGGAATCTACACTGTGTTTAAGCCTGCAATGCAGCTGAAAGATCACTAGGCCAAAACTGGGGAAGTCAGTCCTTACTGACCATCTAGCTAGTCTTCAGGGACCAAGATTTTTATTCATGTCACTCAGATTCTCAATTTTTTTTGGTTCACAAGCTTCAATAAATGTGGTCTGAGCACAGAGCAGGTTATAGCACTTCTGGATCTGTTCACATTAGGCAAATTCTGGCATTTTTCCCTCCTTATGCGAGCAGAGAACTTTTTATTCCCACCAAAGACCTTCAAGTGCATTGCTAGCATTAACACAATTAAACAGACTTTAAATTCTGAGTTGCCGTTGTTGTGCTGATGAGCAATGGTTATCAAAACAAGTAGAGCAGAACAAAAAAGAGAAGGCATACAGAGCTATGGAAGTGGCTAGTAAGAGGAGAAGTGGGGAAATAAGTGTAAATGGTCTTGTCATCTTGCAAAAATTACATTAGGGAAGTGCTTCCAACTAAAGTGGCCTGAGTAGTAAAAGGTATTGTCCTTTATAAGATGGTCCTGTACTTAGGAAGGTTGTTTTTAACTGAGAAATAATAGAATTAAAGGAAGAGGGGGAAAAAGCAACCTCTAAAGGGTAATATTACAAATTCAGGGATGTAAGTAAGGTGCCTCTAGTACTTACTAGCTTTCTGATTGAATTGTTAGGCATGCATAAATTTGGGGGTTTTTGTGGATCAAAATGAGTTTCATGCGAAAAAAGCGTAGCTGATCAAGGAAGCAGACTATGATTCTAAGGTCAGTGCTTGTGTTTTGTTAAAATAAACAAATGACAATAATGAGAAAATGTCCTAGCAAACACAGATCCCTTTAAAAATTGCATCCAAACACTTGAGCGTTAGTCTTGGCAAATGGATTCGTAATGAAGAAATGGGCTAAACCACGCTCTCAATAAGGCAATTTTGCTTAAAAAGTTATTTGGGATCCTTCTGTAAGAAAGGCAGGTTATAGAAGCTGGTTCATGTTCTCTCCATATTATTATATCCAGAAAATAAGGAATATTTCCAGCTGTATTTGTGGCATTTTGCCTCTTCCAAGGAATTTGCATTGCTCTCCTGGAACCAGAGAAAATAATCCCATCTTGCATACCATTGAAGTATTTTAAGGCATGAATGGATTGAGCAGCTTTAAGCTGCTGGATCTCAAACAGGGACTCCTGCTTCCTCAGGATTTGGGGACCACCTCAGCAGCACTGGGCAGCAGAAAGGGAAGGGTTTGGGGCACAGAGATCTCTGACCAGTAACTGGTGGTGCGGGGCCCTGTGGCTGTGCCAGCACGTTGTGCGGGGCTTGTAAGTTCAAGTTGACTGGTGAGCAGATACATCTGAAGAAGTTCTGGACCTGGCCTGAGTGGTACAGGGCAAAGGGGCAGAATCACAGGAGCTGTGATCAATATTAGTACTGTGGTGTTTCATCTTGACAGCACGGATCTTGTTTTAATAAGGCGTTTCAGTAAGAGTAGCCCGGCCACAGTGATTTCCACACCAGTTGGAATGTGTCTGACTCAGGCTTAGAACAGTGAGCAAGTCCGGAGGCGGGTAATTAAACTGGTAAATCAAAGCTTCAGTGTTCAGAGTCTGCTGAGGCTCTAACAGTATGAATACAAGCTTGTCTGTGTGTGTGACTGTACAGCAGGTGATTTCCAAGGTAGGTAATGCTGAACAAAAATAATGATAATTTTTTTAAGCATCTTTCAGTTCATGTTCAATGAAAAGAGGGGGAAATACCTGGTAAAATCAGTCAACATAACTGTTTACATTTTTATTAATACTTCTTCTCTTTTTCTTAAAATTGAACTTAAATTTTAGAGTGTTCTGCCCAAAACATGACCCAGGCAATAGGACCAATCGCTATGGTGAGTTTCTTTAATGGCTTCATTGATTTCATTTGTTTTAAAAGTTTGCATCCTGCAGTCAGTAACTCATTTGAACAAAATAAACATTACTCCACCTTTATATTGAGTGGTGGATTTCTAATCTTGCACGTGTGGTTTGGTTGAGATCCATGCATATGCATTAAAATCGGGAAGGCTTTTTGAAGTAGGAAATGTTTATATTTTATCTTCCCCGACTCTCGCTCAAAACTGACACTGTGGACCTGATCCTTGATGGAATTATTCTGACTGTGTGCAGGCAGGCAGGCCCAAGCAGCTTGTAAAGCCCATGTGAGAGATGAGAGCCATGCTAAGAAGTGATCCACAAGCTTGCACTTGATTAGCAAAGAGAGGGCTGCTACAGGAGTGGTCACCTTGGGATTTTGATCTGCAGTTATGTCAAAACGTTCACATTTCCGTCTTCTGTATTCACTGCAGTAGGTTTTTAAATAGGGCCTTTCATTCTGAAGGATCCCAAAGAGCTTTTTAAGTGTAACAGAAGGGTTATACAACCCCTGTTTAAGGATTGCTTCCTATGCTATGGAAATGCAGCTTTCTTGGGCAGTCCTGGTCCTTGCTGGTTCAGAAGTAGTCAGGAATCTCGCTGAATTAACTGACCAAAGCTGCGTCTTCGTTAATGCGTACAATCCTGCTCAAAATGGGGTGGCTCCTAGGCTGGCCTTCACTTTGAAGTTAAGCTCAATGAAACTGAGAGCACTAATGCTAGGAGTGGTGTGCTCCCGCTGAAGTCTAGCGAAGTTTGGCTTATCTTGACAAAGTCTGTCTCCACCCTGATGCCTCTCAAGGGTCAGGTTAGCTGATTGTCACAGGGTGTGAAGCTTCTTAGCCAGACATACAGTCTGTTTAACACCTGATATTGCTGTTGTTCAAGAACCCAATGCAGCTTCTTATTTCACTTAGTAGTTTTGCTTTTTACTTATCCATAGTTCTGAGGCCTGACATTCCCTCCCTTTTTAAAATTAATTTGATTTCTGTGGTCTCATGGTTGTTGGTTTGTTGGGTCTGTCCAGGGTCCCAGGTGTTCTCCTGTCCGAGCACTAGACAAGGCCAGGATTGCTTCGTTTCCAGTATGAGATGAGATTCAGGTGTTAGGCCAAGCCCTCTAGACCACCCACTTCATAAGAAAGGCTTAAATTTTATGAGGTTGAAGTTCTTAGGGTCTTCAACTGCTGCATATACAATGTATGGCCTGTTCCCTGGGAAGAGTTTTCTCCTAGAGGAGATCTTCCAGAGACACATAATCTGGAGACCCTCTGTTAATGAGAGGTAACTGGATTCTGCTGGCAGTGTCTGCCCTGCCTCCTGAATGGGCTTCACCCACCCCTGTCAGAGAGCAGCTGTACCCCAGGAGGTGGGGATCAGCTCTGACGGCTGGGTAAATGACACTTGGTTCTCCAAGCCCAACATCTCCAGCCTCTGAGCGGCTCTCAGACGCTTGTATGGTGCTCAGAACAGCCAGGGCTATCTGCTGGTGAGGTGGCTGAAGAAGCAAGTGCTCTGTCTGGCCCAGCCCTGGCCCGTGTGGGCAAGCAGGGGACACCCATGCTCAGTGTGTTTGCCGGCAGGCTGGGATGGAAGCGCTCCATGGTGGAGTTTTGACTCAGGATCCAGCTCGGGCAGAGTAGCTCAGCTGTTCCCCTGGGGCAGGCTGTGCCAGCACTGGGCTGTATGGGAGCAGGAGCTGGTACAAAAGGGCTGCCTCTCCAGGCTTGTTTTCCCCAGTAGCTTGGAGAAAATGGGGTCAAGGAAATTCCTGTCAGTGTTCCTGTGCTGAAATGTCAGGGTTCTGCTGTGTGACTGGAAGGAGATCTGGTGCCTTAGGAGCCAAGAGGTCACCTTGCAGCTCTGTACAGCAGGGATGGGATGGCAGTTTGGACTTGAAAACAGGCTCCAGCCTCTGCTTAACTGGAAATGTTGGGTGTGCCCAACACCTGACAAACGTAGAAGACAAGAGAACACTGTGGGGATCAGGAACAGTCAGGCTGCTCTTTCGACTATGTTCCTTATGTTTAGTAAGGCATCCCTAAAGCAGGTGTCAGGAAGATTTGAGCAAATCCTACTGCAGATCAAAGATGTCATGTGAGACAACAAGCAACGCTTGGTGCCTGCAGCAGCATTTCCTAGACTGCTGCAAATTAGGCCACCCAGCTTTATTTTGGATGAAGTGATTTCCTTTCAGGCCATGAAAAATGAAAATGTACAGCACCACACTCAGACAAGAGTAACCAAACCCCAATCTTTCAACTGCCTTCCTGTACCAACAGTAATTCCTCATTCACAGAATTGCAGAATGTCAGGGATCGGAAGGGACCTCAAAAGATCATCCAGTCCAATCCCCCTGCCGTAGCAGGAACACCCAGATGAGGTTACACAGGAAGGTGTCCAGACAGGTTTTGAATGTCTCCAGAGTAGGAGACTCCACAACCCCCCTGGGTAACCTCTTCCAGTGTCTGTCACCCTCACTGAGAAGTTTCTTCTCAAATTTAAGTGGAACCTCTTGTGTTCCAGTTTGAACCCATTACCCCTTGTCCTACCATTGGTTGTCACCGAGAAGAGCCTGGCTCCATCCTCGTGACACTCACCCTTTACATATTTGTAAACATTCCTCTTAATAGATTGATTTCTAGTAGGAAAAACCTTACTAAGTGCTGCCCAATGGATGTAGAGGTCACTGGGAAGGGGGCATAGTAACCCCACTGCATTTAAAAGCCTTGGTTTTGGTGGGTGGTTGAACTCTGGCTTTTTCTGCTCCTGTTGTGTCTTCCTTGCCAGAGTTACCCTCCTCTGCTTGTGATGCTGCAGCTGTTTGCAGCAGCTGCCAGGTGTGATGTTGGAGGGTGGCTGGTGCATGCTCATAGAAAGGACAGAGCGAAAGCAGATGATTCTGCAGAGATCCCGTACCACATCACTAAAAATACTTTGTAGCATAAATAGTATTAAACTTACAAGTCAAATTGCTTTTGGAGGCTTTCTAGGAGGCTGTTTTATTGATGAAAACCATAATGCCATTTATGTGTCTTTGGGCACCTAAAATAATTCTCTATGTAGTTTTAGATTTGAGCATGTATCAACAAGGATACACTGAAAACAAACAGTCATCTCTCATAAATTTGCCCGATGTTTTTACCACTCAGAGGTAGTGCTGCTGTCGGGGAGAATCAGTTCACTCTGCTGCAGTCTAAAATCTTATGTTAAAAGCTGCGATTTGCTTTACACTGAGTTTAAAAGGTGAAGTGGTATTGTAATGCTACAGTGATTTGCACTTCTTCCTAATGGTTCAGGCTTGTAATTTTTCTTACGTGGAAATAATGTGAATTCCACTGAAACCTCAAGTATTTAGGGAAGCTGAAGCGTATTCTTGCCTTGCCACCCAAAGTGCCTCTCTTTCATAGCTTTTTGGGAAAGGAGAGAATTTCAGTGATGTGAAAGCGTCAGTCTGAGATTGGCACATTTCTCACTTTGTTGTTTCTTGATTCCTAGGTGCAGCTAGTAAAAGGAGAAGACATGCATTGAAGTCTTCCACCATCACGGAACAAATGGTAATTCTGCCTTTAAGTAGTCCTGAAAGAGGACCCCACATCTGGCTTCTTCTTTAGTGGAGCATTTTGATGGTGGATTCAGAAAGACTTCTTCACAGAAGCAGTAACTTTTCCTTTACAGCCTCTTGTTTTGATCTTGTCATTCTGTCAAAACAAAACTCTTTCCATGTGGAGCTGCTCCAGGCAGAGCCAGCGCTGCCCTCGGGTAACGTGGCACGAATGTGACAGGAACCACTGAGCCAGGCTGTGATCTTGACGTGACCAGAAGGAGCTTCCCTTTGGGGGCTTCTTCTCTTTGGAAGTACTACGGCCCTCAGATTTGCTTAGGGCTTGACACAGTTTCCAGGAAAAGCTGCTTTTGGAGGGTCACTTGGCATTTTAAACCAGCACGTCCTTGTTTGGGAGCCTGCGCTCAGTAAATGTGTCTGGTTTTCGTTGCTGATCTGGCAGTTCTCAGCTCTGCTGGTGGAGATGGCATTTCCAAGGGTTTGGGAGCTATCGAGCGGGACATCCCTCTGGTTGCAGGGGCAGTTGTTTTAGAGGCTGCAGTTAGAAAACCTGTAAGAACAGGTTATTTTAAGTTTTGAAATTATTCTTTTGGCTTCATGGAAGTATGCATGGGAGCTCCCATGGGCTCTTGCAGGGGTCCAGATTTCTGCTTCCTAGAGGATTTGGCATCCAGCTTTCCTTGGGACAAACTTCAGCCTTTCGCAGGTCTTGAGATGAAAGGGAGGCCATGTGAGGCCTTTGCAGCTTTTGCACTCTCAGAAGGGAAGGTTATTTGTTTCGAAGAATTTTATCAGCTGGAAATCCACTTGCATTCATGGTACTATAGCTGAGATTTGTGTCACGTGTTACCCACAGCAATGTGCTGTTTCTGCTGCTTTCCAGTGCTAGCAATCTCAGAAATCAATACAAACACTGCAAATAAGGTGTTATCACCGCAGGATAAATTGCTTACCGTTGTGTAAGCATTGCATTTTTACACTGGTGGAGTTTTGTGACAGCGTAAGAATAATTTGTTGTACTGTGGTATGGCACGGAACAGCAGAGAATGACTGTGTCCTGTCCAAAGGAAAAGAAAAACATGTCCCCTCCTCTCAAATCCTTTCTACCATTACACCTGGTCTAGGGAACTAAACATCATTTGCCCTGTGAGTTGGCAGTGGGCGTTTGTTAACATCTGTGCTATTTGCAAATGCAATAATAATTAAGGAGGGTGGTGTCCCAGGTGTTGGGCTTTTCTGAGAGAGTTCTTGCTTTCAAGCAGTTTTTGCTTCTTTTTTTTACAAAATGGAATGGAGAGGAATATTGTTAGCTGTGCAGAGAAGCGGATTGTCTTCACAGAAATCTGTGCTGCTTTTTATCTTTCTGCTGATATACAGGTAAGATAATGAAAACAGAGTAAATGTCAGTATGGGGTAAAAAGATGTTGTTTTGATTTTCTTACAGAGCACAGAAGAGACAACAGAAGAAGAGAGTTTACGAATACTAGAAAGAAAAAACAACAGGCATAAAGGTGCGACTCACTTTATCGAACTACTAGGAGATACTGTGATCTGTTGTGTTGAAGTTTAGACCTTGGAAATGGTTGATAGCAGTGGTGCTGCAAATGTATTTTTATTATTCTCCTGACACGAGTGACTTTCCATGCTCTGGCAAGGGAGCAGAAGTCTGATTTGCAGAATAACTGCTCAGCTTTTAATAGTTGTGCAGTGAATGAATCTCTGCTTTGGCTGAAAGATGCTGTAAGACCTGAGCCGGTAAATTCACCAGGATTTCTATAAGACCCCTGCTGAGTTCAGCAGTGTGTCTCCAGTGAACAGCAGCAAACAGGGATGCCTCTCTCCCCCCCCTCAATATAGTTAAATTTAAAAGGCAATCAGTCCTTCATGTCCATCTCGTTGCACTGAGCACCTCTGGAAGGAGGCAAAGGGAGCAGTTCTGGCAGGGCTTAGCAGAGGAGGTGTTGCAAGGAGGGGGGTTGAGCACTGACCCAGCAGTGGGGGGGGAATTCAGCACCCCTTTAGCAGGAGCTCCAGCTCATGGGGGAAAAATGGGGCTCACGAAATACTGCTGCAGTTATTGCTGCCATGACGTGCTTGTCTTATTGTGAGCCCTAGGTGTGCACAGGGTGCTTACGTCAATATAGGATTTTACTGCATACGTATGGTGCTACAACAGTTAAATCAACCACTGGACCCATCCTTCAGTTATGCAGTTTTCATGTTACCCCGAAAGTCCTGCTGTTGCTTGGAAGTTTAGAAGGTATTAGTGGTGAAGGGGTAATGGTTTTAAACTAAAGGAGGAGAGCTTCTGGTTAGACATGACAAAGAAATCTTTTACACTGAGGGTGGTGAAACACTGGCCCAGGTTGCCCAGAGGGGTGTAGATGCCCCATCCTGGAAACAGCCCAGGCCAGGCTGGACGGGGCTCCGAGCAACCTGATCTAGTTGAAGATGTCACTGCTCGTTGTGGGGGGTTGGACTAGATGACCTTTGAAGGTCCCTTCCATCCCAAACTATTCTATGATTTTATGAGTATTCACCTTCCCGTGGCTGTGCTTGGTATATGGACACGGTGTTGGAACAAGTAGGTGGTTGCCTAGTGTTTTTCCCTAATTTTTACTACCAATAAAGAATCCTGGAATACTTTGTAGGGCATCTAGTGCAAGTGAAATGACATTTCTTTTCTCACAAATTGGTTCAGTAAAAAGTAACATTGTTTTTAATACTGGCAGACTTCTGTTAGCTGTCTGATAGCTCTTTTCTTTTGAACAGCCCATTGAATTGATCTTACTGAAACTTGTCACTGACTTGCTGCTCTGAGATGAAGAAAAAAATAGGTAGTTATTTCCCTAGCAATTCAAATCTGACAAAGGAGGTATATAAAATGGGCTGTAATAAATGAGTTTAATGCCTGAATCACTTGGAGTAAAAGTAGCCTTAATTCTCTTACCAAATCCAATACTTGGATTCTCCAATTCACTCCTTGCACTATTTTTTTATCCTTTAGCCTGTTCAGTCCACGGTGTGGTCTGGAGAATTAGAAGCAAAAAAAAAAGCAAGACAAATCACTTGCTTTCCTATATTAGGGAGTATCAGGAGGGTTTAGGAATGATGCATTTGGAGTTGTGGAGATATTTGCTTTTGGTGAATGAAGCCAAATCTAGAGCTTAGGTGATTTCATACCCAGTGTAATGCTTATGTTTGCTGGACCGCATTTCTGTTCCTGCTGAAAATGGCTGAGTAAGTAGCTGGAGGAGCCAGAGCTTTGCATAAGCATTTTTCACTGGAAAAGGGACTTGAGCCAAAGTTTGATTATAGTTTCTGAAGCAAGCGAGTATAGGCCACTTTACAGATCACTTCTGGGTAAGAGTGTGGTTTTTTTGTTTTAACAGTCCGAATAGACTTTGTTAGAAAATGCAAGCAGGCTGGGCTTCTGGATGACATATTTGAAGAGATGCTGGACACACTTCACCTGGCGCAGGAAAAACTGATGGATGACAACACTTCAGAAACAGGTACGGAGCCCCCTGGGGGGACTCTGGTCCCCGAGCAGAAATGCTGATCAGAATACCGGGCACTGGGTCGCTTTCCTGAGGAGGCTTCTGTGGTGCTAAATAACCGAGTCCTGTCTTATTTCTGCAGCTGCACAGCAGGTCGACAGTGAGTATTTTATGGTATACCCGTGTCAGTAGACATACAGATGTGTCAGTTGGCAGGCTGCCAACTCAGCATGCTCTAGTAAGACCTTCTAATTTTGAATTTTTGAAGCCACCTTTTTACTCATTGGCATAAGCATAGGTGGGTTCAGCCAGACTTGTTTTCCCGGGCACTGACGAAGGGAGAGGTCCTGAAGACAACCAGAAGGTTTTATTTGGATCGCAAGTCTGTGTTGTTCTTGCAGCTTCACAGAGGGAGCAGCTGTCTGGAAATAACAAAACTCTTTTGAGGGAGAGATCCCTGAGTATGTACATTTTAAATTTTTGGATTATTCGTTAGAACTTTATGGTCAACTGTTAGTGTGTATTTGGGGCTTTCATTGGTGTAGACATCAGCTTGTATGAAGCACTTTGTTCTTGGAGGATTCCACTCTGATGTTGCTTTGTCCACAGCACAGTTAAAAAGAAAATGTCAAACCTTTGTCTCCTATTGTCCTCCCAGGTTTACAAAGTTATGAATAGTACCTTTGGCTAAAGAACTCTAATTTATGCAAAATAACTGAAGCACATGCGTGGGAAGCGAAATGTCCCACCCGGCTAAATCCTCCTGAGGAGCAGCTTGTGTGTAACACGGCAGCAGCTGCTGGAAGCAGTCGTGAAGTCCAGGACACATAAGGGGTTCAGAGGTCTTCACCGTTAAGCAGGTCTCTTAACGGTCGTGCAAGCTCTGTAGGCATTTCATGTTTTGTTTCAATGGAAGCCCCAGTTATGAAACTGAGGTGAAAATCTGGGCTGGTTTTTAACATGGGACAGTGATGGCACTGTTCCACCTCTCACATGATCTGTCAAGAGAAATTGGTGCAGTCAGCCCTGCTGTTACACATATAGTCCTAACACGATGGAATGAAATATAACTTAAGTATATCACTTGTGTTTAAATGGACTGTTCATGTGGTGCAAACCCAAAAAGGGAATTACAATAGGTCCCCTTTCCTATTTTCTGTATGAAAAACAAACAAAGTAGAATTGACAGATTGATCCTTCTTTCTCAAATAGATCAGATGAGAAGGAAGACATCTTAAAACCTCAAGCAATCGGTATGATATAAAATAATTACTGTTTTTGCACTACTTCTAATTAGTGCTCTGCATTAATATGAGGGTTCTGTAAATCTTTACCCTGTAATATTAAACCAAATTTTCTCTTTCCCCAGAGTATGAAGAGACAGTGATGTCACTCTTCGACTGTGGACTGTTTGAAAATATACTCACAAATATTCATTCAGGTATGTGAAAAAAGCTGTCAGAGCAGTAGCAGTTGGGAAGGTTTTTGACATTGAAGTTATTGTTCTAAGCATTTTGATAAAATGACCATTTAACATGAAAATTCCAAGAAACGATTTCTCAACACTATATACATAACTGAATAAAAGCCATTGCTACCTGAATCTTTAGAAATACAGTATGTCCAATCCAGCTGGCTGACCTGAAGGGGAGGGAAGTGCCAGTTCCGCAGCTTTAAAAGACCGAAGGGTCTCTGCCCCAGAGAAGCGTCCCTGGTCCTTCTCCCTCTCCCGCAGGCTGCACTCAGCTCCTGCCTCTGCAGGTTATTTCCTTCTCCGCAGCCTCACTTCTGCAGCTTGTCTGTGTCACAGCTCTGCTCCTGGTTGACACCTACTGTTCAGACTGGCTGTGTGTTTCAGTTAAGAGCACTAAATGCCATGAGCAGACTTACCTGCACCTGATGGCACTTTTAACTAAGGTGCTTTGAAAAACAGGCTGAGAATGTTAGGCTCCATGGGCAGGAGCGGTCTCTTGGGCCCACCAGTGTGGAAGGAGACACTGGAGCTTGGACTCCAGCGTCAGCTATCGAAAGCAACAAGGTTAAAAACTGATTTTCAGCTAGGCAGGTCTCTTGCTCCCATTTCACTCTCTAACAGTTAACAGCGTTGTTCTAAATTTGGCTTTAATTTATCCCCGTGGAAAGGGAAATGGGTTTTAATTAGTTAGCTTTGAGGTTCAAGTGTGTGAAGATGGTGTTTGCAGTTTTCCCCATTCCACCTTTACTTGACTGAAAAATCCAGGCTCCTCTCTTTAGTCTTCTCTTATCACATTTAAATTCCTCTTTTGGAAGTGGGAGTGACTGACATTGCAAAGTTATCCAACACAAGGTTCCACCAGTGCCTCCTCTGAGAGCATTAAAACATCCCCATTTATAACTCCTCATGTGACACAAGCTTGGATCACACTTGTTTCTTCCACAGCTGCATCAATTATTTCATCCTCTTCTCAACTTACTTGAGAAATTTTTTATATTGGCAACTACACACACTGAACCATGTGATTGTCATGTAAAAGTTGTCCTCTCTCAGATTCCCTGCTACCGCAGCAGCTCAGTTCCTCCTGTATCACAGAATTTTTTTTCCTGATACCGTCACCCTACTTTTAATTTCAAGGTCAATAATGAAAACACTCATCAAAGTTGGCTCCAAAACTGATCCAAGAGGAGCTCTTAAAATGAACCAGTCAGAAAGGAATGAACACCGTGTTAGCTACAAGTGAAACTGTGGGGAGAGAAGGAGAGAGAGGGCTTTTTCCTTTTTTTTCCCTTGTGTCCCAATCTGTCTTCCAAGGTTTTATTGTAGGTTAAACTAGGCATTGTTAGGCTCTGCAGTGTTAATGCATATATAACATGTATTTTAAATTAATAATAGTTACATATGAATAAAAGCTTTTATCCCCTTCTTTTTTTTCATCATAGGAACAGAGGAAAAAATCCGGGAGCTTCTGGAAAGCACAAAAAGACTGGATAACAAGATTGAGCTACTGCAGGAATTAAAAGAAGTTGTCCTTCCTCCCCAGGAGAACACTGCTAGTACATCTAGTACCATGTCTGAATAACCCCTAAGTCTGTCCGTAATGGTGTTGGTATTTAGGATTTTCTGATGATATGAACTATAGAGCACATCTGTCAGTGTCTAAGTAATTCCCCTTTCTTCCCCCAAGATAGGGACACAAGGCGGAACTGCGTGTTTTCCGTTTTTATACTTCACTGTTGCAATAATTTTAAGTTGTCCCTTTCTTTAAATTTTACCATAACAATAAGTGTTATACACCAAATTTTAGCTTTTTTTAAAGCTTGACAAAACCCTCCAATGAAGACACTTTTCTCAAAGACAAGGGAACATCAGCTGCCACAGCATGCTGGTTAAAGTCACTTTGACTGTGGGTGGTAGCTGCTTCCCTCTCTGCATCTAGACAATGATGTTGGATGGATCATGTTGCTACTTTGGCTTTCCAAAGAAGATAAATCAGCAGAACTTGCACTCAAAGAAGTCTTCTGAATTGTAACCAAGAGTTTTTTATAATTAAATGATTCTTGATTGCTTAATGTATAATGAGCTCTGCTGTAGTGGCAGTGAAACACTGTTTGCAGGCAGACCAGAAATGGTTGGGCGTCATACTCTAAACAACATGTACAATGGAAAAGGGATCAAACAATGGACTGTGTCTTCCTTTCACCATTAAGAAAGGATAACACTTCTGTATGTTTTTGTCTTAAAAAACGTTTAAATACAGAAAAGCATTGTTTAGCTACAAAAGGTTAAGTTAACAAAATAAAATGTTTTTCAGAAAGCTGTGTCTTTAGTCATGCTCACTAGCCTGCTGTTGCATGGGACATGGCTGAGAAAGGCTTACACTGTCACACTGTGGTGTAACCACACCGAGCCTCCATTGTCCTGATGATCATGTCAAACACCGCTCATCATGACAAGCTGCAGCACCATTCTGTTAAACCAGCTGTACGTGTGCCAGCGCTAGTAAACATCTGTAA
This sequence comes from Columba livia, assembly GCF_036013475.1. Taxonomy (NCBI): domain Eukaryota; kingdom Metazoa; phylum Chordata; class Aves; order Columbiformes; family Columbidae; genus Columba; species Columba livia. The sequence continues at coordinate 30,849,413 of NC_088602.1, read as the reverse complement.
CTTCAGCTTGTTCTGTATGAAAGTGGAGATCAGCAAGCACAAAACAACAACGTTCCAAACATTAGCTCTTGGGGTAGAGCTAGGAGCTGTGCCAAACAGAACAAAGTCCTGGTATTTTCACTTGCTTCTGCCTAATAACAGCACTGATTTATCTGTCAAGGGGGAAGCACTGTCATGGGAAAAGCATAAAAACTCTGGCAACTTCTGTTTCCCTATGGCAGCAATCAATTACTGACAAGCTTCAGGGCAGAGGAAAGGTCCCATGCTCTTCTGTTCCATACCCCCACCAAGCTTGACCTTTAGTCTAGAGTTTGTAATGCAAAATAAGTTTATTAGAACTATGTATGACCATACATAACCTGCTGTAAGTTTACACTCCTATATGGGCTGCTTAGTGAAAAAAATCAGATCCACAGATTGTAATTACTGGATTCTAAATTAGTGCCTACAACTTAATCTGCAGTTTTCTAAAACTGAAATGGCAAGTATTTGCCAAGCACAGTGACATCAGCAGGATTCAGTAATACACAGGCTGTGGGTTTTCTGCGTTTTTGTTGATTTTGTATTTTTTAAATAAAGCAACTTCTATGCTGTATGTAACATGGAAAGCTTGCAATTTTCTTCAAAATCTGAAGAAGTTTGCTAGTGAACAGGTACAAAATACAAAAAAGTGAATTTTATTATGTGTAGTTTGAATTTATACAACACTTAAATGCAAACCCCCCACTTTCAGAACAGTGTATCCCTTCCCCTCCAAGGGAACCAGTGTAATCTGAAGTCAACAGAGGGATTTTCTTTTCCATCATCAACCATTATAAATATTGCTTGAACAAATTACACAAAGTACACATTACAGTTTATATTAAAGTATACCCAAAGACTTACTTCCAATTAGATTTGCTAGTTACCCATTTCTTCAAAGCCACTTGCATAGGCTTTGAGAATTTATTGGTTTTGCACGCTTTTCTAAGCACCAAATACACTTGATTAATCACATACAGCAAATGGCAGATTCATTCACAATCATGCAAATGCAGTAAGAGATATCCACGCCATTTGCTTCTCTATAATCCCAGGGATTTAAGGATTTAATTGACATCATTCAGTAGCTCAAGGTCAGACTATTCTCTAGCCCCAAAAAGTAAATTGAAAATATGAACACAGGTGGTGCTGGAGTGGAGATTTCTGAGGCAAAATAGGTAAGTCCTTAACACCAGCTGGTGTCCTTTGCATACTGCAGTGGTTCCTCTGTCTGGAATCTTGAGGTGGTTCCACCATCGAGGTTTGTGAAATGCAAGCAAATATTTTGCTTGACATTTTTACAAGAGTTCACTCCTGAGCACAGACATTTGCTATCAGTGTGGCCTCTCACATCTCCTGGTACAAGAGACCAGGTAGCACTTGCTTTTACCTGTACAGTTACAACATCCTGCTACAACTGCAAGAAACCCTACACACACCCCCAGAACTTACAGCCTCATTTCAGTTCTTAAAGGCTCCACATTTACTGGCTCTAGCAATGAATTCCTTTAGCAGGGGACCATCCATTTGCCAAAATGCTGTAGTTTGTGTCACTTCTGTCAAATGATTGACACAAAATTTAAAGCAGAATTCCTCTAAGTCCTAAACAGGAAAAAAAAAGAAAAAAAGAAAGAAGTCTTATTATGTTTGTTTCCATTACAGAAAAATACACTCAGGCAGAAATGCCTGCATATACTTTATTTTTGCAGAGATTAAGATAAACCCATTAATGTAGTGGCTTTCAATGTTTTCTCCCACACAGCATCACTATTTAAACACAACAGCAAATAATAATTCTACCCATATAACATTGTTACAAAGGGAAAAGTAGCCATAATTTGGTTCTCATTATATAAACGCAGTCACAAAAATCAGCTATTCTGAGCAATCTGTATTTTAAGCTTCCCACTTAAGGCATTTCATCTGCATTCACTGACAGCTACTAAAACCCAACACAGACAGGAGATCTTGGGTTAATGATATATAACCAAGAACGCGGATTATAGAAATCCAGCTCTTTTGTTCCATACCATAAACTCAAATCTATACATAGTGTTTCTTGACTTCCTGCTTAGTTAGGGGCTGAATTAAAGCCTTGAAGTTGCATGTCACTGGGCTCAATGCAAGCGTGTGCTAACCGGGGAGTTTTAAAGCACAGTTTAGGCAGAAAGCCTTTCTGTGTAGAAAAAACAGACTCATGTGAACAAAGTATTTCACAGATGTTCCTCAAATGATTCAAAAGAAGTAGTGTGGCACAATACAGCATAATAATTCTTGCAGACAGTGAACTCTGGATATTTGAGTCTATTTGGCAATGCCTTCCATATGAGGGTTAGAAAAGCCTCACATAAACCATCATTGCACCCACATGATGTCAGAGAGAAAGGATGACTAAAAAAAAACAAGAGACAGTTGTTGTCAATATAACCTTGACCAGAGAATGTTTCCCACTCAGATTATTTGTTTCCAGCTCCTGCTTTGAGAAGCAAATCTACTCTTCGTAGCGTAGATCTAAGCTGCTACAAGGAGGATGCTGCAGCCCTCACAAAACATTTGTATAACTTCTACTTTATACATGAGAACATGCCCTTCCTTAGCTGCTCAGCAGACTGGGTGCTGCAATAAGCCATAACAAATTTGCAGAGCTCTTTAAGCCACATGAGGTATGAAAGACTGACGAATATTCGTGTTTTCACTTAAGGTCAACATTGAAAGCTACAGCAACTATGTGCCAGTGAGTGTTCTCAACACAACAATATAAAAATATATCCTGGCCTAAAACCAGGCATTCTGAAGCTTCAGATCTTGAGTTGTGTGGCATCTGTGCAATGAAAAAAGACAAACTTATTAGAACTGAACACTGGGGGTTTACTTTTTTTTTTTTAACGTAATAGAATGAACTAGCATTTAAAATAAAATTACATCGTACACATTAAAATATTTTGCACTGCTTTATTAAAAAAAACATATTCTAAGTCAATGCAACAGAAGTGTACAATAAATAGAAATAACGTAGTATTAGTTACTAACTTTGGAAAAATTAAAATTATGTATAAGAAAAGGCTGCATTTCATTTGCAGATGGATGCAATCCCAGAAAACTGTGCTTAATATAGACTGAAGTGGATAAACGCAAAAGTACATCCAATGATTATTTTTAAAGTTACAATAAGGAGCCAGACCTGACCTAATTATACCCACTTCAGTCAGTCACCAAAAGAAAGTATAGGAGAGTTTCATATCACGGCGGTATTTTAAAATAGTGAAGCAGGTTCTTCTAACTGTTGTCTTTCAGACACACAGTCCCTTCAATGAACTACATCACCCAGGCTATTTCAAGCCCCAATCTAGCACTGCTGCGTGTAAAAAATGCTTTTTACTAAAACCCAAACCCTTGGTGTTACCTATTATCTCCATGATGTAGCACTGCATTTAAGCCGACAGCTCTAACTTAATTTAGCTCATGAGGTACCACCAAGGCATAGCAACTGGATTTCTTCTACCCTTCACAAGTGCAATAAATCACACACTGAGGACCCATCCTGCAAAAAATCTTCTAAGGCTAAAATATGTAAATCTTTCTATTTTCCACTAACTCCCAAATAAATCATTATTCACAGTAGAGCTGACGCCACAATGCAGACACTAAAGCAGCCCTTTGGGTAAGGTATATCGAACAAGCAACATGGAACAAGGCTCTGAAAGAAGTTAAGACGTCTGCATGCCAATTGCTGGATATTAAGTACAAGAAAAAGCAAAGAGTTGTGTTACTTAGTACCGAAACTGCTTTACAAGGTTAAGTAGCCAGTTTAACAAATCACAAAGCTCCAAACATGATGCACAGATACTATGCTGAACACAAAGAGCCAAAGCAAGCCCAAAAATACTTCTGTTTAGTTCACGAAGCAGCACGTTAGTGATCTAGTAGTGAAATCAGACATAATGCAGCAGGGAAGTTTCACTAGGCTTTCCCACTTTTCACACAATTTTTCCATCTTAAAAATTTATTAGGCCCATAAAGCAGTTTTTATCCTGCCATTTCATTAGCATACTATGAAGGCTAAAACTCGCATTAGGTTTGCATGGTAAGGTTTAGGTAGTTGGGGAGACTGCAGGGATGGCTTCTGGAAGAAGCTACTAGAAGCTTCCCCTGTGTCCAACAGAGTTAATGCCAGCCGGCTCCAAGACAGACCCACCACTGACCAAGGCCGAGCTCATCAGCAATGGTGATGAACTGACCACAACCTCCACTCCCCTGTTCCCCTTCACTGCATGTGGGAGCAGGTAGGGAATTTGGGAGTGAAGCTGAGCCCAAGAAGAAGGGAAGGGTGGGGGAAGGTGTTTTTAAGATTTGGGCTTATTTCTCATTATCCTACTATGATTTGATTGGCAATAAATTAATTTCCCTGAGTGAAGTCTGTTTTGCTCTTAGCGGTAATTGGTGAGTGATCTTTCTGTCCTTATCTCAACCCACAAGCCTTTCATTATATTTTCTCTCCCCCGTCCAGCCGAGGAAGGGCGTGATGGAGCAGCTTTGCTGGACACCTGGCATCCAGCCATGGTCAACCCACCACAAAAGTGTATTTGACTATAGCTAAACAAAACAAAAAAAGCAGACAACAAAAAAACACCCTGCCAACCAAAAAAAACCCAAATGCACTTGATCGCCAAACCTATCACCATATCACATCACACATGCCACATAACCTTACAAGTAAGTAACTTAAGGCTTACAACACTGCTTTTCATAATGTTATGGGTTTTGCTTGTATTTAAACCCTTCCCTTGTTTCAGAGTTAGTGTTTTGATCCTCATAAATTGTTTGTTGCAGTTTGTCCCACAGAAACAGTAACTCATGAAGTTTGGCACACTGTCATAACCTTTTACCATGAAATTAAGCAACGCAAACATTTACAGATACTGAGTCTCAGCCTGGCACTTAAGTCATCTTTAGATATCTCTGTACTAGTTCACCTTCCCAGCACTGGCATATGAAAAAAAACCCATACCTCTTTCATGGCAAATACAGATTTCATCAGTCCAATATTCTCAAATTCTTAAAACGGCAAACAGTATTATCTGATAGCGAGAGTTTACACGAAAAATATAACCAGTTGCTTTTCACTACAGTCTAAGTCAGAAAGCAACCACCTATTTAAAAGATTGAAGCTTAGAAGTTTACCTCTGCATCATATCTGACAGCAGCAGAAAGCAATGAAAATGCATTTTCCACAGTAATTCCTCTCTTGATAATGTGTTGACACAACTTTTTCAGTCTATTTTCACAGTATGAAGTAGCCAAATCCAAAAGCCCTGCAATTAAAATGCAATTGTGTTAGTCAGATGTAACGATCTCTGCTCTTTCAACAAATTTTTGCTCCTGGGGTACAGGTTGCATCTGTAGTCTGTATGCAATATACTTTTTGCAAGTAGGTCACTATTCAGAAAAAATGTATTTTACCTTTACACAGGAAGAAAGGCCTTTTATTACCTCCTGTTCAAGCTGTTCCACTGATTTGCATACCTAACTGCTTACGAGAGTGGAACTGTCACCAAACAAGCACCACAACACAAGCAAAAAGCTATTACTATAAAAAACTGTGCTTAAATTACAGCTTGCTCTTTGCTCTGCTGTCCAAGTTTCCCCTATCAGATCTACTGAAATTCTTTCATATAATTCTAAACACTAATTGATCCAATTTAGTAAAATATGCAAGTATTGTAACCCAGAGAAATAGTTTCTCTCCCAAGCTTGAAAATACTGCTCATAGTTTATTTCTAAATATGCACCACTTTTGCTGTAATAAGTTCGCTACAACCATGTTTTAAAGACAGCTTAGCTAATCACCAGTAAAATGCATCACAGGCTGGACTAGAAGCCTATATTAATACATTTATTCTGCATCCCCTGCCTCATTTTTTCCAGATGCTGCTTTCTAACATAATTGGACCATAAGCAATACCTATTGCATCTTCAGGCGGAAGGTCAACACTGTCTGTATACAAGTACTCAAGAAAGGCACGATACACAGGATAAGAAAACTGGTCTATTTCTATCACTTCCTTCATATCCTCATTCCAGTATGACTGGAACATGGTTCTGAAGTGTTCACACCTAAGAGACAAAGACATAATCTGGAACACTATTATATAAACACATGAAGATTACATTACAGCCTCCCCCCAAAATATGTATTTGGTATGCTCTGCAATGTTCACAAATACTTTAACACACCCCATCACAGCCAGTGGTCCACATTTTGTTTCCTAATACTGTGGGCATTGTTACACTTTGCATTAAGATAAAACTCTTAGTTGATCTAAGCTACAGAAACGTCTTTGTATACATTGCAATCAGATCAACTTAACAGTATTTATTATCTTGGAAACAACAAATAGGCTTAGTGACAATTGAATATAGATCGTTTTAAGACAAAATTTAATATGAACCATTTTAAGAAAGAGTTTCGATTCAACTCCTTTCACAGTCACTTCATTTAAAGTGATTATGGATATATTAGATGGTTTAGGGGTCCCTCCCTACCACTTACTTTCCACCCCCCTTAGATGCAATACGGAGAGGTTATTCTGTATAAATGAAAGCTGTGAAATGTGACCACTACCTGATTTTCAGAACAGCTTTGTGGACATAGATGTACTTTCCATCCACACGAAACTTTAGGTCTGAGGTTTCTGGGCTGTCAAACTCTTTCTTCAGAGATTCTGCTACTGTTAAAAAGTCTTCATGCTCTACAGAGACAATTTTAAAATGAACAAAACAAACATGTTAAGCATCTTAAACAGAACATACACATCACTAATGAAAGCTAGCAGCTCAACTAAGAGCATTTCAAGGAAAATAGGTCAGTATCAGGATTCTATTGCCTTAAGCAGTGAAATGGGAAGCATTAATTAATCCAACACCATTTCCTGTTGGCAAGGACTACTCCACAACAGCTACAGGCAGCAGTGGCCAGCAGTTCCTGTTCCAGCTCATTATGCAGAGGTAGCACAGCACCAAGGAAAGTACCTGGAGAACTTCCTTTCTTGTTCTCCACCTGGGCAGCACCCATGAAATTGCCAGCCTCCTGGCAGCCCACTGCTAGTGCTGGGGCAACTCTGCACACTGCAGGTAATGGAAGTCTACAGCATCACCTGCAACTCACTTGAGACAGGGTGTACAGCTGCACTGGGATGGTGTGATCTGAGCCTAAATAGTAAGAAAACACGACATCAGTTGACCACTTTTTTGTGCTGGCAGATCAGACATAGTCTGTGCCTGCAGCTTGTGTGTTAACGTCTCTTCTGGGGCTCACTAACATGAACTATCATTGACATCATTATACTCAGTTTATTAGTCAGTTACGACAAAAGAAAATCCAAAAGCAGTTGAAGAAGAATGACAGTATGTTATTGGTACAACCAAGGACAGAGGACTTCAGCAATTTTGGAAGCGGATTAAAGCTGAGATATCACAGTTCTTTATACTAAGGCCTATGGCACTGGTCCCCCCAGATGTTCCATTCTGTGTCTCTAGAAATCATACAAGAGTTGCAGCACAAAGTTGGTGAAGGCTTGTGGCAAAGCAAAAACCCTGAAGTTTTAGAAAACCTAACAGAAGCCACTATTTGAAGCTTCTGTTGATGCATCTTAAAGGTGTGTTTCAAAACACGTGGCTTCTAAGCAGCAAAGGATGGAAAAGTGGATTTCCCCTATAATGGGATGTGGTCTGTCTCCTGTGTCCCACAGGACTGCATATTGTTCATCCATACACTATCCACAAATAACTTTTCACCATTAGGAACAGTTAAATTACTTTGTATTTAAAAATAAATACTGCTATAACAAATTGCTGTAACAGACAAGCCACGTTTGTGCTACAAGAGACCATACAGTCCTCTGATTTCCATGGATCATCCACAGAACCTGCACCTCATCAGGGCTAACTAAACCATGCTCCAATCCCCCTCCATCTGCTCATGTGATTTTTTTTCTAGGTCATCAGCTTAGCTTAAGCTATGCAGTAGATCAACTTTCACTTCAAATACCTAAAGTTCATTCCTCAAAAAAGGCTGCAGATTTGTATTTCACCACAGCCAATCCTGAATGACTGATTCATGTTTCTGGCACAGCCATCATAACTGGAAGTAGAACAATAACCTTTATGCAGAGTTAGCTCTCACTAAGAAAAACAAAAGAGTTTATGTGTGGTTTTTTCTTTGGCTTTGTGGTTTTTGTGGTTTTTTGTTGTTGTTGGTTTTTTTTGTTTTAACTGTGCTGGTTTGACCGAAAATGGGTTAATTTTCTCCATGCAGTTAGAAACCTTTCTTTTTTATAGCTAGCATGCTCATTATTTGGACTTAATTTGAGAACAAGAGATAACACAGAGCTAATGTTTTTAATTGCTCTGATCTGAGAGCCAAGGACACTCTGAGCACTCTCCCCACAGGTGTGAAGCATAGAGGAAGGGGGACAGAAATGGGGTAGAACTTGACTGACAACCAGACTGATCAATAACAGTATTCCATCCCACTAGCGCCATGCCTCATATTTAAGGAGAGTTGGGACCTTCCAGTTGGCTCTTCCGCTTTCTTTCATCTCTTCACTCTTTTTGTCGGAGCAGGGGGAGTTTTTGGTGTGGGACACCAGACCTTTTGACATTTTGCAGAGGCTTCTGGGCTTTTCTGCCTTTTTCCTCTCTTTTCTCTCTCTGGGATCAGCTTTAGGACCAGGTGTGGCTTGCTGGGACTGGCTGCTCAGCTGTGGATGGAGTTAGTTTGGAATTGCTTTGAGTATCTTTTATTTCTATTTTTTATATAAATATTTGCTAGTAGTGTATTAGTATTTGGTTATTTTATTAAACTGTGTTTATCTCAATCCAAGTTTCTCCCTTCCCTTTTGATTCTCTCCCCTATTGGGGGGGTGGGGGAGGGGGTGAGCGAGTGGCTATCGTGGTTGTATTGTTAGCTCATGTTAAACCACGACATTAACCTTGTATGAATAAAAAAGGTGGGAAAGGAAAAATGTATATGGAAAACAGAAATTAAAAATGCCCCCAGGATTAATGCTTTTGATTCAAATATTCAGTAAGTAGGATTATCAACATCAGAATAGAAGAAGGCCCAAAGGCCAAGAGAAATTAAAATACAGGAACAAAATTCAAATTCCTTGTTATACTCAGTCTTGGAGTACTTCAAAAAAAATCAGAAACTTGAAAGGTAACGAAACTGGGGAGATGTCATTTAAACAGCCTTCACCATTAGCAAAAGGCAACAGACCTGGACAACCATCAGACCTCTACAGAGGGCAAGACTAACATATCCCAGAGGATTAGAGAATGGAGAAAGTGAGAAGTAGGATAAAACAAGACTTGGATTTACCCAGAAGTAGATCATTCCAAGCTAATCTACTCTCTCTTCAGTAAAACTATTCAGTTTTCCTCTATAGATGAAATGCTGTAATCTGGACCTCTATAAATGGGATAGCATGCTAAATGACAAGTTAAACTGGAGAAGCTGGGTTTGGACACGCCTCATGCAAAGATCTGAGTCTGGAAAAAGGTTCCTTAGGATGTGATTCCCTCCACAAAACCAGTTTTGTACAGGGACTAACAAAATTAAGATCTATTATCAATATGGAAACAGAGTAAGACATCCGGAATGATGAGAACTGAAGCAGCAGATTCAAGATGAAAACATCTTCATGTTTTGAACATGAAAACACTTTCATGTTTTCAACAAAGTGCAAGATAAGCACTTTATAGCATATTTAGGGTCAAAAAAAGAATTAGAAGCATATGAATTAAAGATAATCAAGAAGAAAGCCTTGGGCTTATTTGTTGGACACAGAAACTCCATCCCCAAGTGTAATCACAGGTAGTATAAGAGAGTTCCAACAGAGAAAACAACTATATTTTGCTCTTGTTATACAGTGACTAGCATTTACAAGGCTGCCTGTCTTCAGGGAAAGCCAAACTAAATCAAGCTGAGATAAATCATCTCACAAAATCAAAACTTTGAATTCTGTTACTTTACTTTCTTAACATGAAATGCATGAGAAAGATTTGCTCCTACATATTCATATTGGGCAAGCTAGAGACAACACTTTGGTATCTACCAACTTAGAATTCTAAGTAGCAAGCATCATGAACAGCCTTTCAAGTAGAAACAGTTTTAAGAGAAAAAAGTTATGTTTAATGATCCAGGAGTCCTTCCCAATCCTGAGCTGGAGCTCAAACAATACAAATATAAGAAATATACAATATACACAGTGCAGTGGTAAAACAGGGTTCTCTCCAGTTGTATACTGGCAAACAATCTTGTTAACCCTGCTCTGGTTCCTTGGCTGCTGAAGTAGACTGCTTTCTTCAAAAGAGAAAAAAAAAACTAGCTAAAAGAATTACTTTTAATTGCGGCTTCTCCATAAAGCAGAAACCATCCTGTCATAGAAGTTGTAACCTGTACTAATCACTACAAACGTAGACAGATATTATAGCGCTGGCTGCCATATCGCAGCCTATTCTTACCTACTGATAGAAGACGCCACATAACGGCGGGGGTAGCAAAGCAAGCAAACACATCGTCAGTGCAGGCAAAGTGCGTGAGGTGGGGAAGGATCACTGACTGCCCACGGCACTGGCCCCACATGTACACCTGGCCGCTTTGGGTCTTGGCAGCCGACGTGTGAGCAGAGTGGCAGGCTGCGATCTCCACAACCCTGCAACCAGAAAAAACCTTGTAAGATACTTACAGGTAAGGAATTGAGTGACTTTTCAAATACTTCACCAAAATAACAGCCAACAAAACTATGCATCTACACTCCTGTATTTCTTTCTTTGTCCTGAATGAATGCTATAGTTTGAATGTATCACTATTTAAAAACTGCAGTGACATTTTCAGATTGCTTGTACATTTCTATTGTAATCAGATATTGCTTTAATCATGTCATTCTCATCAGTTGACATTCCCTCTTTTCTTTCATAACCATGGGAAAGGGATGAAGAAAATTGAAGTTTTGTTTTTTTTCCTTTAAAACCAATACACATCAGACACTTATTTTCAAGAAGAAATGCTTATGGAGCTTCTGAAGCTTCCAGTTACGGAACAGGCAGCAAAGCTATACTAAGATTCTAGCAGAGCATTTTTCAGGACTTCATTCAAACAGATGTTGTAAAAACTCTTACTTTGAGATTAGGATTCTATGTATTTTTCAATTAACTGTTTATTAAGAAACACTTCTAGAAACCCTTTAATCTGGTTTTTGTATTTAGACAGAGGTCTGACCTGCTGCCTGTACTTCTGACTTCTTATTTTGCTGTTAGTCTCCTTTCTTCACAACTGAAATTCAGCATGGAACATGGACAGTGCTTCATTTGAGGAGAGGTGAAAACACACACTTAACTTCACATTCTTGAAGAGCTATGGTTGCTTTTAAAATAAAGTCCATATAGTATTTTCACTCATCTCACATAGTTCCTTAAATATTAGAGCTGCTGATGCACACTTATGTATTATGTTCTCCCATTGCTCACACAATCCCTGTCTTGCTATCTGAAACATCACAAGAATTGAGAAGAATCACATTTCCATTAAAAGGACCACAAGGATGTTTCCAGAGTCTCTGTTCACATGATAAGTGAAAACTGGGGGAACTTCTAGCATTAGTTCAAGATAAAAGCTACGCTTTCCTGGTTTTCCTCCATGTTAAAAATGCAGCAGAGGATTTCATGTCTTTGTGCCAGAAACAGATCAACTTGGACAAATAAATATCTTTCCAAGCAGTCTAAGAGTATATGTATCAAAATGTCTATTCCTTTACAGAATAATATCCATGAAGAGGTAGCTTTTTAGGCAAGAAGCTTTTTCAGCACAAAGCCCACATTTTAGGTGCAAAAATTATTTCAAGGTAAAACACAAAGAATCTACAATCACTTTCAGTATATTTATCGACAATTTCTGGCAGATAAGAAACTACTGGGTTGTTTTACACCATCATCAACTTATGAACCTCTATGTAACACTGAAATCTTTCAGCACCTTTACATAAGACACCTTAAAGTAATTATTTAAGGGACAACTTATTGTCCATCATAGCTATCCACCTAAATTACGTCCTCCCCCAAACTTTCCTTAGGAGAACGGATTCTCATTTTTAGATTAACTATACTATACTTAAGAAGCATAATAGAACATACACTATAATATGTATAGTACACGTACAGTATACTTACAGTACACGTACAGGATAACATGTTAAGCACATACTTAACATCAAAATTCAGGAAGCTAGCCTTCATAACTGTTCCTCCAAGCTAACACAAAGTCCAAAAGTTCCTTACAAGCTATATGTGCACTATTCTTCAAGATAGCATCAAATGCCACCAGCATCACATATAAATGACAAAAGAGTTATCTAAATGAAAGGACCAGGAAAAGCAGCATTAATATGCTTCATGGGACATAACAGCTCACCCACTTATAGTACTGTTTCCAAGGGAGCCCAGTCAAGCAAGATGCGTAAGTTCAAGTGACTTATCTCTCCCTTGGATTCCAAGCAGAAGTTCTATGATATTTTTCTCCCTCCTTCAGTCGTTGAACAAATGCCAGTTTTATTATCATCCCATGCTTGAGTTCACATGCAATTCTAAACGCACAGTTCCTCTTAGTTCACTGAAGAAATAAATCGCTAAGAAAACAAAGTCAATCTGTTTGCAAACTTACACATTTCTCTTCCAGTCCTTTCTTAAAGGATATTTCATTTTGCTTCGTTAGTGTCAGTTCCTTCACAAATAAGCCAGCCTCACTTCAGTGGTTTCTATTGTGATGGTCCCTTTTTTCTTTACCTCCAACCATTTTTTTAAGCTCTTACATAATCTCAGTACTGTGCAGCTTTTAATTTAAAGTTAAGCGTGAGAAACAGGAAAAAAAAAGGAATGACTTTCCTGAAGGACAGTTCAGAAATGGAGGAGAAAAACCAAGCACAAGTGTTTCCCAGTTAAGAGAAGATTATAAATTAAGATATTTACAGGTTAAGGGATTTATAGACTGAGGTTTCCAAATAGGGGTACATTAATCTATAGGTATACACACGGGTCCAGAGAACAGGACTGTGGTCCAAGTTTGTAGGTGAACAACAAATGAGCCATCCCAAATACAAGGATGACAATGGTGCTGAAAGAGCGTGGACAAGGGTTAGGGTTATTCTTTTATGAGTCTAGGAAGCTAAGAAACTACAACGTATTAGGTGGTACTACTGATAAAAGTGGTATTATCTCTCCCTTGCTCTAGCAACCTTGCAAATTGAGTTCTTTTTACATGGTTGGCTATTGTCAGCCTTTCAGAAAGTTGTTTACTCCCCATGTGTCACTTCTATAAAGTTACTTCCCTCTCTCCCCAGTTTTTTTTAACGTAGGCCTCAATACAGCTTAAAAGCTTGGCTTACCAATTTCCCAGCTCCAAATTTTTAATGAAAGGAACCATATTTACAATAGCGTAACACAGTTATTCATTATCTTTCAGTATCAGGTAAGCACGAAGTATGTTTAGTTTCAGTAATCATTACAAATCACAAAAAGCACTGAGTCTATATTAAACAGTAAGTTACCATCCTTTCCTATGCTTTTAACATTAGCAATAGGAAAACAATCCACCAAGCCCTACACACGCATGCTTCCAGTGCTAGAGACTGCATAACACATGCTCAGACTTACATATCCAGAAACAGCTTCAGCAAGATTACCTTTCTTTTTCCATCATGATCTGCACCGGGCTTAGCTGGTTACTTTTATTGCCAGTTCCCAGCTGCCCGTAAGTGTTAGCTCCCCAGGCATAGAGCAAACCCTCATCTGTTAGTGCTAGTGTGTGCGCATAGCCACAGGCAATCTGTAAGTAAATGTATAAGCATTACTACTAAACAAAAAAAGAGATGACAAACAAAATTATTGCACACTTTACTTTAGTCTAGCTGATGTTAAATACCTTGGGCATTCTTCATTTAGCACTACAATGTGTTATTTCTCAGTGCTTAAAGCTAACACAAAATACATTAACTTTAGGTACTGGAGAAGTCCCAGCTTTATTAATGTTCATTGGTTACTCCTAAATAATTTACTGCACTCTTGCAAAGTCTCGCTAGCCTTTACTTGCTTTCAGTTGCAGACTCTTCATACAAAGAACAGTGATCATCACCATGTCTTGCAACTCTGAAATACTTTCAGAATTTGATATTTGGAATACTATACAAATTTTAAGAGCTGCAGTTCAACAGCCAACAACCGTTCAACCCAAGTTATGACATGAAACTCCACAGAACCTTACTAAAAACCCAGGAAATCCCAATTTTTAGTTTTATTCTTCAGCTGGAAACAAACAAACCTAGCCAAAAACAAACAAAAAACCCAACCACCAAACAACCAAACCCACACCCATGACTCTCATTTTCCCTCTCCCCTTACTTATCACAGAATCATAGAACGGTTTGGGTTAGAAGGGACCTTAAAGACCATCTAGTTCCAGGCTCCCTGACATGGGCAGGGACACCTTCCACTAGACCAGGTTGCCCAAAGCCCCATCCAGCCTGGCCTTGAACACTTCCAGGGACGGAGCATTCACAACTTCTCTGGGCAACCTGTTCCAGTGCTTCACCGCCCTCATGGAGCTACTTCTGAAGGGCTAATTAGAATATAAATGTAGATTCTAATTTGAACATCTTATTGCCTTTAATTTCTTGTCTTTGCCTAGCGCATGTCATTCATTCATCTTTGTAACAAAGATTTGTATTCATAACATACTTTACTTATAGTTACACTAGCTAACTTTAAATAATTCAGAACATTTACAAAAGCAAGTATTTTACAGCTTACTTGCACTTCCTATATGCCTAAATAGGAACTAAAAAAATTCAGTATTTGTATTGTGACATCTAGAAGCAGGTATAAGACTCCAAAGATACAGTTTTAGCAGATGCTAGCAACATTACTGTATTTTCATTTGCATGTTAGACATACCTGGAGTATGCACACACCATGTAACGCAGCCACTCTGCATGGTGTTAGTTGATTGCCATTGTTTCCAAGACCTAGCTGACCATTACCATTGTAACCCCAGCCATAAACCTGATTGCAAAAGGAAAATAAAATTAAACCACTCCTCTATAGAAGCACAGAACATTTATGACTTAGCATCAAGCACAAGTAAAAAAATGTACATCTTATTAAAAAAACTGTACACTGTTTCAAGATTAATATAGAGAAGGCAGAAAGATATTAAATATACTGCAATGACTGACTCTATTCCACTTTTCAATCCTGCATTTACCTTTTAAAGAAGCTTAGTAAAATATATTTGTCTTTGAACTACTAGGAATATCACACTAAACTTAACAATACGTTAAATATTTCCCATAGCCACAAGATTTTAGTTGACTTTTACACCTTATTTTCTCCTTATTACTTTTCTTTTTATCTTTAAAGAAAACAATAAATTAGTTTTTGTGATCAGCTGATTAGCTATAGGATTAGTTTAAACTAATTTTTCCTTTAGTTTTGTTATGGCGGACACATCAAGACAAATGTATGTACAATGGAATCTCATCTCAACCTCAGGGACTTTTATAGTCCCTGCAGTCACAAAGAAATGCTACACTCCAAGTTTGATGAAATGCAGTACAATTGAGGTTACAGTTCATACCTAGAAGCAAGATAGCACCACAAATATGTAAAACAGAACAGTTGCACAACACTTGGACAACATTCAAAAGCTTGGTTTTGTTGCTGGCAATTAAGCAATGTGCTTAAGAACCAGGATCAGCCAGTGTATTCCTGCAGAAAGATTAACTATTTAATTGTGCATGCTTTCAAAAAGTCTCATTACAGACATATGTTAAACAATCTATTGAAATATGGAAGACAGACATGTTTAATGCAACTGTTCAAATTCTTGCAGCTGCAGACTCAGTAAGAATTCTGTTCCAGTACAGCATTTGCCATAAGAAATAATGCTTAGAGCAAAGATAGTATCTCCGGTTAACTGCAGAGTTTTCCTTAAAATGGTCTCACAGAAGTTATCAATATAACTCTATAATTTGAACATGCCATGTTCAGACATTAGCTTCATAAATTTGGGTAACAGAGAGAGAGAGAGAGAACGTGAGAATGCAGCAATGCTTACCTCACCATTGCTTACTACAGCCATGGAGGAGGTCTGACCACAAGCAATGCCAACTACCATTTTACCCTGTAAACAGTTTGAAACTCTACGAGGAGTTGGCTGGTTTGCTGTAGATCCAGATCCCACTTGACCACAGTTATTATAGCCCCAAGCGTACAGCTGTCCATAAAAAACAAACAAGCAAAAAGTTGCAGTATAGGTCTGAATGACAGTAATAAATTATAATCTTACTGTAGTCAGCGTCAGACTGGGTAAACTATCCTATTTAATGAGCTAAAACACTTAAAATTATTTTCAGCAGCTGAAAATTATAAACAGCAATAGGACTGACGTAGCAAATATGAACATAGTTCTTTTTTCAGCTTCTTGCTACAGAACCAGAGCATCTGACTACAACAGGAAACAAAAGAAACATATTTCCATACAAATAGTCAGACTATAAGACAAAAGAGCACAGTGAGTGGACTGTCTTCATATAATACTTCCATGATGTTGGAAAAAGGAATGCAAGCCCAAATGTCACTTGTTTCCTAGGCTAAACTCCCCATTTTACAGCTTTTTAGTTCTCTTCATAGAACTCTAAATCAGGTTATTTCTGGACTCTCATCATACCTCTTTTATATCTTTCAAGAGCTATGAAAGGAGATGGTTTTGTCAGCCTATGTTTCACAGTAGCAGAACTCTCTTACACAATGGCCTTAACAAAAAAGCACCATCTCTGCCAATTCAAAGTTTGCTAGTAGCAAACTAATAATAATGAAACAAAAATATTGGTTCCTTTCATCTAGAAGTCCAGAAAACAGGGAAGTAGTTTGCTACCAAAAAAAAAATATAGCTTTGTATTTTCAGTTCCTTCAATTTTTATTATGTGTATACACACCTATAGACTATTTCTGATTGTTCATCCTGTGGTGCTTCACCCAGTTAAACAGTTTTGCCCTCTTAGAAATATCCAGCCATGGACATGCTAGCCAGTAGAAGCACACTGACAGATACCCTAATGTGAAGTCTGCACACCCTTTGGTGCCAGAAGCTGTCTGCGTACTGCAACACTAAACCAAAAGTCAAGTCATTAGAAACAAACACCTCCCCTGTCACAAACCAACCAACCACACACTCACAACCCAACATCCAAAAAGTACCCCACATCAACCAAAGAAAAATACCAAAGACAAGAACAAAAAAACTCTCACCAACACAACTTATTTACCATGTCTGATATGAACAAAAGAAAGCATTCGTCCTTTGCTTTTTGTTACTTATATTTGCTGGTTCTTTGAATCCTACATAATATTTGAAGATGCTCTATAAAATAACTTTATTTCAATGACACGGAAAAAACTGAGGTGGAAAATCTCAGAAGCTAGATCAACATGCCAAAGAACTAATCAGTTTTCCCTCTCAGAGAAGCATGAATGTCTGCAGTCCTTGAAGTCCATAATTTTTTTTAATTTGCACTGTATTAAAATTGCACTGAACCAAATGTACAAATAAATCATACCAAGTATTTCCACTAATACTTCCAACTTCAATGCCTCTCTGAAACTCTAGATATATCTAAGTCACAATGGTTGTTGCAGATAAATCTTTCTGTAAATAAAACTCTACTCAACATATTTCTCTGCTTTTAGTATAATCACTTCTGGTAAAGATAAAACCTCAGAGCACAAACAGACTAAGCTACTGCAAGGTACACTACGGATGGACTTATAGCACATTAACTAGCCACAAAGGTGAATGAGCTGAAAATAGCAACTCCATGGTAAATACAAACATTCTTCCCCTCTTCCATTGATGTGTCAAGCATGCTACATTTATTACAAGAGACAGTATGGCCATCACTGGCAGCTAACACACAGCAGCTGGTACCACTAGCTTGACTAGTACACGAACGTCCTTGCCTTCCACACAGAAACCAAATTTTATAGATTAGCCAGGAACATCTTTCCTAAGTGTACACTCTCCTTTCAGATACAACACAGATCACCTAAATTAACACAATGTCTCTTTCCTACCCCCAAAATACTGATTTGCTACTTTGTATTACTGCTGTACTATGACTTCATACTGAATCAACAAACATGGTCAGATTACAAGAATGGAAAGAATCGTGGTTTCCATTTTCATTGTTATAAAGGTTTTAAAATTAGAACTCTTATTTTGTTAAAGCGGAGCTGAAACGAGGCTTTATTCCATGCAGTAACATGTAACTCAAATCAGACACACACATACACTGGTCAAATCTAGCTAACTGGAAACTAATTGTACATGTTTCTCATGACAGATAGCCTTAAGTCATGTAAACAGCATAAAGGAGACTCTTTCACTGCCTACACACAAAGGTATTCAGAGGTGTGCAGAGCAACATTCCTTCCCAGTACCAGTGAGGAAATAATGAAGACTACAAGAAACAGACTAAAGGCTACCAGTGAATACAAACAACTCGATATAGCCCTTAATAACAGGATCGCAAGCAAATAACCATGTTAGATTCTACACCTTACAAATCATTATTTCACCTGCATCACAGCTTTCTGGTCTCATCCTTGTGAGACATACAATAAATGAAAAGACACAAAGGTTTAATAGCCTTTTATTCTAATTTTTGTGGTTGGGGTCTTTTCACTGGGGTTTGTGGGTGTGGGGTTTTTTAACTTGTTTTCAAGTCCGCTCTTAAAAAAGGACACCCAACTTTGAAGCAGCAGGAAGAAAAGGTTATGTTGCAACTACACTGTAGAGCAACAGAGAACTTCAGACTGCAAGGTCATCTGCACTATTCAATGCAAGGAGATTAAGGAATTTGAACAAGTTTCAACTTACATCCCCATCAAATGACAGCGCCATGGAATGATGAGAGCCACAGGCTACTTCCACCACTTTCTTTATTAACAGATTTGTGCAAACTTGAACAGGAGTAATGCCCTGATTTGTTGTGCCATTCCCAAGCTGGCTGTAACCATTATGCCCCCAAGCATACACTTCACCATCTGAAAAAATATTCAAGTTTGTGATAAAAAAATGTCAAAAATTTCAAGGAAGATAAACAGAATTGTAAGAAAGTAGAAAACACTGACATTAAAATGAAAGGACAGTAACAAATTGTGGAACTATTACAAGAATTATCTGTATACTAAAAAAACTATGCACTTTGTATACAGCTTTTATATACATATATCACAGTATAATCTCTAGATGTATTGTGGGAATACATGAAAGTGCACAGGTAAGGCTTAGCACATGATAAATTATAGAGAAAAACTCTACAGTTGCAACATAATGGAAATGTAACAGATATTTAATTTACCTATTACAGAATACATTCAGTTCCACTTAAGACCAGTGAGAACCCCTTAGTGTGCGTTGCCCACTTAATACCATTATACCGTAATCCACCCCTTGTTAAGTGTAAGTAGAACTTAAAATCTGTAACTTATTTTTCTATACTAAATGTTAATTTTCTACCTTCAGTGCAAAGTACAACATGGGGTCCACTTCCATAACTGAGACTGGAAATCTTCTTTCCACATAAGGCTTCTAATTTCTTTGGTACTATTGTGCTCTGATTATCTCCAGTTCCCAAACAATTGCTGCAATTCAGTCCAAAAACAAATACCTGAAAAACAGAGGAAAACTAATTTTAAGTGATGTATACTCAGGTATGCACAGATGTGGCAATAACCATGTCTTCATCAAGGCAGGACAGAGTTTTGTCATGGACTCTTAAGGGCTGAAGACTTCCCTTGTGGAAGTTAATAAGCTCAAAATTCAGTACGGGGACACTTCGGAAGTTAATGAGTCTGAATTCTTCAGATCTGTGCAGGACTGGAAGCCAGGCTTCTCATTTTCAGGAACTGTACTAGAAAAAGTATTAAACTGTGAAAGTGGAAGACAACACCTTTTTCTAAAAGAAGTTTGTAAATAGCTACAGCTGGGAGGCTCATCCCACAGGCAGCTTTGATAGGACTTAGAGAAAAATTTCCTACTCTACCCAGTCTCACAAGAAACCCTCCCATTACCACATCCCAGAACATCTAGCTTGCTTCCTTTCAGTAGCACAGTGCTAATTTGCATTGAGTTTCTGAATAATTAAAATCCACTGATAATCTTCTGCTTTATTATTACTTAGCAAGCCATAACCTCATTTTATATCTTCATACCTGGAGCACTTGCACTTAATTTCAAGCTATCAGAACTTCTTTTGAATTCTGACTGTCTTCAAAAGTGCATGAAATCCATCCTGGCCTTTGTCATTTGTTAGTTTTCTAAATACTCCATCTACATTGTCCCCATACAAGACTAAAAAAAAAAAGTTACAAGTTAAATCCAACATGTTTTGAAATATACAAATTTCACACAATGTTTTTGAAAACTTATTAATTTGCAAGTATTCAGTGGACTCTGAAAACAGAAAATTGTAGAGTATACACTCTGCTTTATTACAGCCTTACCTCATCATTGTGCGTTATATATATAGCTTCATTGGCTGAGGTACCAAATACACATGCTTTCCGAATAGATGCTACTTCTTGAGGTGACAGTAAGGTAAATATTGGCCACTTTCCTACATCCACCATGATGCTGCTATGTGTCATGATATTTCTACAAGTAAGATGACATTGCTGTAATAAAAACAAAAGTATATTAAAAGGCCTATTTTGCATTTTCACCAACAGGCAATAAGACAATTTCCTTTAGATAAAAGGTACATGTTGTGTCTCTGAAAGTATAGCATTCTATTCTATATGAAATATAGAATCATACTTCCATGTATTAAGGTGAACAAATAGCAAGTCACTGGTAAGACATTTGAAGAACAGATCTTTTCTTAATAGGATATTTAAGTAAACTGTACAGTTCAATACAGCTGAACATTTGCTGTTCTACAAGCAAACTTATTTAAAGCTCGTGATCTGGCAAATATCCACTGGTGACAGAGTGGATTTTTGAAGGAATTTTCAGAGGGGATTTCAACCAAAATTCCCATTTATAAGATTTTCACTTGTGAAATTTCTTTGTAGTCTTACAATCTATACATGACATGTAAACAAGCTGTTGATGTATCTGTGAATCCTGCAAAAAACCCAAAGCTAGGGTTGTTGTGCATATGACCCAAATCTGCCATGTCTTGCATAATCAAAAGCTGTTATTATGGTCAAAAACCATTTGTGAGAGCACAAAAGCATGAAATAAACTCATGCATTCATACAATTAAGCAGTGAAACACATTGGAAGAACGTGATTAAGTGAAACTGTCATAGTCTGTTACTTAGAAACAAGCTGGACCACATCAATGTCTATACCACATGACTGGGTATAGACATCACCTGTCAATTAACACATGTATACAATCCATCCTTCCACAATACTTATTCTTTCCAGTTTCCTCAGGGCAGTTGCACCAGTTCAAGAACAAAGCTGACAGTCAACAGAAACCTACAGAGCTTATTTAGGCTTTCAATGCCACACACGAAAACTGTAACATTACTCATACCCTGAAGGGATTCTGTCACTGACAATCTATGATCCATGCTCAGGGTATCAGTGAGTTTTGTGAAATCTGAAAAGCACTAGGTGGAGAATTCCACAGAATGTCAGTGACACGATACAAATTGCAATAAACCATTAACAAAAAAAAATGCAGCTAAGGAACTATTCAATGGGCAAGAAATGCAGTCTCTATTCAGATGCCATCCTCTCATCAACATTTAGTTCTTTCTTTTCATTTGTTTGCTTCAGCCCTATCCCATCCCCCTATTCTTTGCTCTGCTGCTTTCAAGTCAGGCTTCTTATTGATGATGCCTGGGTATCAGATATGAACAACAGTGAGAACACAAGACAGCCTTTTCACTTCTGATGCTTGGTTCTCAAAACTGTGCTGACAGCCAAGACATGGCTTCAGAAAGCTATTCAAGACGAGCAGTTAATCCTAAAATACAGGTTGTTCAGCATAGATGTTTTTTGGAAGAAGGGGTATTATTACTATTATTATTATTTTAAAGTCTGAGAAACACTTAGGTCACAGTGGAAGTACATGTATAAAAAACCCCAACACAAACAAAAACCAGACTTGTCTCCTTACCAGATTTTGTAACCTTGCTCCAACAAACCCAGCTCTGCTCTATAGGCACCTCCCTCACCAAGAGCCTGACTTCACTCTACTTTTCATATTTGAAGCAGGTCTTGAAAACTCCCAAAGTCTCCAGATGGTACATTCACAACAGATGTATTTGTAGAAGAGCTTTTGAAGTCTACCTGATGCCAAGACCACATCACATTCTACACAGCTAAACAGATTTGAATGGATTTAAGCCTTCTTAATTTCTAGTCCAGTTACAAACTCAGGCTAGTTAGCTGCTAAGAGTGGTTACCTCACTTTGGCAAATCTTTTAACATATGACAATGTCAATCAATTAAAAGGAGACAGCAATGACTTAGTTTTTTGAGCAGACCAAATAATTGTCCCTTCTAACTTCATGTATTTACTTTGCCCATATAATATACGATTGGCAGGACACAAACATCTCATAAACTGGACATTAGGAAAAATATTTTCTTCACTGAAGTTCTTTTCAACACATCCTGTCAATATAAGACATGCAGACAAATGTTATTTTGATGGAGCGTGTCCTGATAAATCAACGTTAACAAGTTTTACAGTACCCTGAGAACCCTTTCTACTCTAAAGGTAACCAGTTTAAAATGTTCTCCTTTATGATCTTACTGATCTTTGCACTAGGTCTTTAATCCTCTTGGCTTATTCTTCACTACTGCACGACTCAGTTAATCATTCATTTCTGACAAAACCTATGTGAGTTACACTGCATTTCCCATACCTCAAAGCTCAACTGGATATCTTGTCAGACAAACTAATAGCAGTAAACAAAAGAAAAGCTTTCAAGCACACAGGACTTTCCAGATTAGACATGAGCAATTAACTTCATTCACAGATGAAGAACCTTATAATTTTTGACAGATGTAACACTGCTTTATCTAAAACAATGCTGTATATTTCCAATTTGAATTGTCACTACAATCCTAAAAAGTAATTTCAATAGTTATCCCTAAAAGGTTTTTAATGACAACTCATCAGCCACTGGCAGGCTAGTTTCTTTAATAAATCACAATCCCAAATTATCTTCAGGTTTAACAACCAATAAAAGTTAACAAAAATCCTTAAAACCAACCAAACAACAGAAAGTATCTGTTGCATTTTATACAACGTGTATTGTTTATCTTCAAACATACAACTTTTCCCCATCCTCTACAAATACTAAGTATTGTCCTTAAATGCTGCCATTTGCTGGAGTACCTATCATCATTCAGCTGCAACATTTTCACGGTAGCAATTGCAGCTATTTTTGTTCATGCTCCTGTCTAAATGAGTGACACAACATACAAACCTGAAGGTTCTGGGGTTTATACATGGGCTACTGTTTCTTAAATAAAAATGTGCATAGAAAGCTGTTTCAACTACTTATTATCCATTTCCTGCAGAAATACCCAACCTAGGCAAAAGCATCACCTTTTTCCTCTCCAAACATAGATTCCTTAACCACCTTAGCCACTTTCCTAGCTTTCCAATAAAAGTCCTAGTTGTCACAGGAGGGAAAAAAGGTCTATAGTGGAAAAAGAAGTATTTGGGGAATACATACTTATATATAGTACTGTAAATGGGAGATGTCAGTAAAGTAACTCAGTGTTATCAAAAAACCAAATTAATTTTAGTATCCTTTACGACATACTGTACGCTTTCTAAAAACAGTAGACACTCTGCAATATTGTGACTGACCTCTCACACAAATCACATTCAAACTTCATCCTTGTGCAACATTTGCCTGATTATGAGGGGAAAGGCTTGCACAGACTTTCTTCTGGGCAAATCCTTGCTACAGAAGGCTGATCTAGGGGACTTCAGTCACATTGTTGCAAGCAGCTCCACAAAGAAACAGTGTCCTCTCCCCTTTCCTGTACTGCATCAGTAAGAGAGCTAAGGTTATTTTTTACTTCTCCTGATAATCACATCTAGACTGGACCCTGCTACATTACATACTACGCAACCACTGCACCTGAAGTGAAAGTTTGTAAGAGCAATGTAGTAGCACATGTACCAGATGGAGTCCGAAGTAATGAAGTTATTTTAATCTGTATGCAAATAGCTGTCTCAATATATTAGCTCTCAAGCTATTATTTAGATTCTTCATGCAACATGGCAGCAGCAGTTTTAAGGAGTATCTGTCACTTATATTTCAACATCTAGATTTTAAGTTAAGTGCAATTAAAAACTTTATGACTATGAAAGTTATAAGCTTAAACTTGGTGCTCTGGTAGACAGTTGCTTCTAGAAACACCATATGTCACTGCTTTTAACTATCTTTTCATTTCTGCTGTATGATTCAGTGATAAACAACTATACACCAAGCAGCTTTATTTCTGCTGCAGAACTAACCAGCAGAGGGAGCTTCTATAATATCAGCACCACCTCTTCTAATTGCTTTGACCTCTTTGAAGTTATCCAACAATAACTGTATGCAAACAGGAACAGAAACAAAAGATGATTGTTTTAATTTCAGTGAGGCTAAAAATAAGCAAGAAAGGATGACTTGTTGAGATGGGAACTGAAGCAGCTACATATTGTGATACAGAGAAATTGAATTTGGAGCAGTCACTAACAGTGAAAAAATCTAGATCTGCTCACAAAAAAGCCACATGCTTTCAGAGACAGAAGTCCTTCAAAAGTTCTATGCTAAACTGCTGCCTATGCATTCAGCTTCTCACTATTTTGCTTTCTAAATAAGCAGTATGCAGGCTTATTCTCAGCAATACATGAAGGCAAATATGTATCCCCATCTTAAAAAAAAAAAAAAGTGTCTACAAAATG
The DNA here is from genome assembly GCF_036013475.1 of Columba livia. NCBI lineage: Eukaryota > Metazoa > Chordata > Aves > Columbiformes > Columbidae > Columba > Columba livia. Next base: position 30,824,349 of record NC_088602.1, on the reverse strand, counting down.
TCTGTTTAAATGATTTCAAATAAAATTTTACAGAGTTTATAATTCAGCTAAACAAATCCGTGCTGCAAAGAACAATAGCCAAATATGACATCCTACTGGGAAACAGTACCAATTGTCGTTCCAACAAAAAACTATAGTTAACTCCTTGAAGACCTTATTTGTAAAGACTATTTGAACACAATTGTGTGTTTGTTTCACTCTTTCCTCAGGCTCCAATGCTGCAGTCTGTTCTAGCTCGGTAGACTTAACTCTTGAACAGAAAGAAACTGCAGACTCAGGCCTTCACTTCTCCTAATTGTCTACGGGAATTTTAAACAGCAGTGATAACAAAAAAGCTAGGATATTTGGCTTTAGAACTACAAGAAAGGTCTGTCACACTTGATCCTTTTTTAATTTTAAGTACACCTCAACCAAGAAAGTAAAATTCTAGACATGCTAATCTCCCTCACGTTTTCTACAGTTTTTGGTTTCTAATATCATAGTTCAGTATTGAGAAACAATAGGGAAACAATACATACTATTGACACTAATCAGATGTATGAACCAAGTGATTTTATTGCAGCTTTCTTCCTGCCAACAAAAATCATGTGCCTTAACTTACTTTCCTTAGACCTTACATAAGACAAGATTTCTATGACAAAATCTGTGTTCAAACCTCTGCACGATTTATTTTTGGATGTCTTTTATGAGTAACACAGAGAAAGAAAAACCTGCTGATCTAAGAACTGACAACCAGACCTCCCATTTGCTTTGAGTGTTCAGCTGAAAGAGATACAAACAAGCAAAAAGCATTATGTACATTAATACTATTAACCATGATACTGCTTTAACCATACAGGAAAAAAACCCTTAGAGCAGGATGTCAGTCATCCAGCCACCATAACAAGACTATAATCACAATCAATCTGAGCAATTACTGCAATTTACTGAACCTATTCACTCAGGACATCCTCTAATCTTCTATATTTTATTCTAATGCATACAGAGACAAGTATTCAGAGGAAAACATTAATTTTAATGCTCCAAAGAATCACTAAATCTTCCAATCACTCTTTTTCCTAAAAAAACTTTGTGCTCCAAAAACATCTCCATTTAGGATGTTTAGCACCTTCTTCTCATGACCCCATCCCTAGCTTAAACAATTAAAAGCCCATTTTACCTTTTGTCAGTAGACAACAGCACGCTTTCCAAAAGGTCAATTAAACTGTCTAAACTAGAACTCTGAAAGTTCCTTTAAAAAAGTAAATACTCCTTTAATAGTTAATTTAGAACTGTATTAAAAACTGAAGAAACACTAATTCTTTATATAAAGCCCAGTGAGGAGGGAAAAAAAATATTAAGAGCCTTGGTTTTTCAGTAAGCTAGATCTCAGCCTTCAGGAAGCTGACAACAAAGGGAAGAATGAACTGAAACACCATGAATCAGAAAAAAAAAAAAAAACACAACACAAAAACAACAAACGACACGCACAACTGTAAGAAAATATTGTGAGCTGTGCCAAGCAGGAAGAGAGACTTTCAGAGAGCTAGACAAAGCTTTGTGAGAGAAATTCACAGGCAGACCAAGAGAAAGTCCCTCGGATGACGCCCCCACAACCAAGCCCTGCTAACGTAAGAAGAACCCTTTCCCCATCCGGATGGTTAGCACCAGTTTTACAGATCCTCACCGCGGCCTCCGCGGTGACCTCCGTCCAGCCGCTCCCCACCGCCGACAGCTCCCGCCCCCGCCACACCACAGCCCCCACAGCGCCCCGACAGAACTGCCCGGGTCCGGAGAATGCGCAGCCCGGAGGCTGCGGGGCACCTATCTGGCCCCGCGCGCTGTCCCGCCAAACGCTCCTCACCCGGCCTCTGCGACATCCCCCGGTAGGCTCCCTGCGGCCCCTCCGCCCGGCGGGCTGGGCGCTGCCGCTGCTTCCAAGGTGTCCCCCGGCAGAGCCGCTGCCGTCACAACCGTTAGAGTCGTTAGGACCGTTACAGCCGCCCGGCACCTGGCCCGCCGCGCGCCGAGTAGCCGAAGGGGTGCGCAGCGCGCGCCAGCCCCGCCCACGTGACAGCAGCAAGCGCGGAGGGGGTGGGGTGGGGAGGGAGAAGCGCGTCACGTGACGCCAAGCCTCGGGGAGGGGAGGGGAGGGGGGCCTCCCGCTTGACCGTTCGCGCGCGCCGTCACGTGGCAGACCGTAGGCGGATCTTCGCCCCCTTTCCTCACCTCCTGTTGGGCGCTGTATGACCACGTGACCCCTCGTTATCCCGCCTGGCGGCGAGAGCCCTGTTTCCTCAGGAGGGGGTCGGGAGGTGCTCGCCAAGACCCTCTCGACACTTCGTTTGCGGCTGCTGTTCCGGTACAGCCTCCCCGCCTCAGCCGGCGTCTCCGCAGACATCGCCCCGATGGCGCTCAAACGGGCCCGGGGGCTCGTGTGAGGCCTCCGGACGGGGCGCGGCGCCATGGTCGACCGGGCCCAGCGAGCAACTCCGCAGGCTGATTGTGATTGGAGGGGTCTCGGCATGGGCAGGCTGGCGGGTATGGCTGGATGGCACCTTTCTGCCGCTGCATCCTCACTGCTGTGAAGTTGAGGGAAAAAGCCACAAAGGTGATTAAGGAAGCGGAACGTTTGCCTTACGAGGAAAGGCTGAGGGAGCTCAGTTTCTTTAGCTTGGAGGAGACTGAGGGGTGACCTCATTAACATTTATAAATATGTAAAGAGTGAGTGTCACAAAGATGGAGCCAGGCTCTTCTCAGTCACAACCAATGATAGGACAAGGGGCAATGGGTATAAACTGGAACACAAGAGGTTTCGTTTAAATTCAAGAAGAAAGTTCTTCATGGTGAGGGTGACAGAACACCTGAACAGGCTGCCCAGGGAGGTTGTGGAGTCTCCTCTGGAGACATTCAAAACCTGCCTGGACGCCTTCCTGTGTAACTTCATCTAGGTGTTCCTGCTGTGGCAGGCGTATTGGACTAGGTGATCTTTTGAAGTCCCTTCCAATCCCTGACAATTTGTGAAAACATGGGGTTGCCACCAGCCCAGGCTTCCTGCCCTGACCGCAATCAGAATCTCACAGGGCTGTGGCAGGATCCATGCTGGTTATATATAAGGCTAGTGCCTGTATCACCAGCAGAGACAAAGAGGTCATTATCACACTCTTTAGCTGTCATCATGTCACACCTGGAATGCTGTGTTTGGTTTTGGTCCCTGCTATACAGGCTGGAGAGGGTCCAGAGAAAGGTCACGAAGATGATCAAAGGACTGAGAAGCTGCCATACGAGGAAAGGCTGAGAGAACAGGGCTTGTTCAGCCTTAAGGGAGACCTCATCACCATCCATGTTCCAGTATTTAAAGGATGGCTACCAAGAAGATGAAGACTCTCTTTTTACAAAGAGTCACATGGAAAAGAGGAGGGGCAATGGGTACAAGTTACTCCTGGGAAGAGTCTGATTGTATGCAAGAGGGAAATTTTTCAGAATAACAGCAATCAGCTATTACGATAATCTCCCCAGGGAAGTGGTGGATTCCCCAATGTCGAACATTTTTAAGACTCAGCTGGACAGGGTACCAGGCCATCTTGTCTAGACTGTGCTTTTGCCAAGAAAGGTTAGTCCAGATGATCCTTGAGGTCCCTTTTGACCTGCTATTCTGTGATTCTATAATTATGTCTCTTTACAGCTCTCTCTGTGTTTATAACTGCAGCTCAAGTAGAAGACAAAGCTGTGGGGGAGCATCCAGGAAAAGGAAGATTGGAGACCAGCCCTCCCAAGAGAGCTCTTTTGTTACACAAAGTTGTTACCAGGAAATAACTTCCATTTTTCTAAAAATTAATTTTTTTTCCTGACGGTGCACAGGGTCAGAAGGCAGCTGGGGCCTGCAGTGAGTGGGAAGTTGATCGATCTGAAACACAAACCAGTAGGGTAGAGCCCACTGGAAGTGTCAATCTATCTTTAGGGATGGTCAATTTAGGAGAAAGCTGTTTAAAGAAGAAATTTTTTTTTTAAAGACAAGAAAAAAACTATTTCAGTTCCTGGGAATCAAGTGTGGATGGGTTGCTCTGAGAAGGAATCAGTTAGGCTGAAGAAATTCTGCCCTGGAACATGAGGCAAGGACAGCACAGCAGTAGGTCCAGGGTCAAAAGAGATTTTCCATGGCAAGTTCCCACTTGCTGTGCGGTTGAGTGACTTTAGCTGGCATCAGGAAGGCACTGCTGAATAGGTTGTACAAATTCTGGAGCAACAAAAGAAGGCGGCATAAATAAGAAGATATGTGGAAAAGTGTCATCAGAGCATCCACGGGAAGCCCTAAAAGGGCCGGAAGGGAATACGCACAACACTTTTTTTTTTTTTTTTTTTCTGCTTGTGTTTGTGGTTCCACAGAGGAATCATCTGTCAAGAGCAGCTGCCTTTCTTGACATTGCTAGGAAATGGTGCGAACGTGGAACTCTGTAAACAGAACTTTGATCCTATTTAATACTGTAAACCGATGTGCTTAGTTATGATATACAGACACCCAGTTGTTTTATCAAGTACTGCAACACAAGCCCCCAGTCAGGTTTTTTGTTCATGTGCTCTAAGTTTCTTGTTGTTACTTATCACTAATTAGTTTTTACAGTGTGCAATAAGTCCTTAAACAGTAGTTGCAGGCAGCTGATAGTGTGTCTGAGCTTGACAATCAGCTGAAACAGCTAAAAAGTGCTCTGGATGAAGACCAAGGTAATTTTATAATCTCATGAACATCTAGCTTCAGTTATTTTAATTTCAGTTTGGCTTCTCGTAAAAGCCAACAATAACAAGAAGGGACCTCTCCCAATCATTTTTTTTTCTAGAAGGAAAAGGGATTTGAAACCTTATATCCATCCTGGAAAAGTTATAACAGGAAATGTTATGAAAGCATTAAATAGGCCAACCAGGCAAAGCAATGATATTCAGAGACAAGTTTTGTAGAATAAAAGGAGTTATTATAGAATCATGGAATCATTTTGGTTGGAAGAGACCCTCAGGATCATCAACTTCAACCATAACCTAACCTAACTCTAGCACTAAACCATGTTCCTGAGAACCTCATCTAACCACCTTTTAAACACCTCCAGGAATGGTGACTCCACCACTTCCCTGGGCAGCCTGTTCCAATGCCTGACCACCCTTTCTGTGAATAAATTTTTCCTAATATCCAATCTAAACCTCCCCTGGTGCAACTTGAGGCCATTTCCTCTCATCCTGTCACTTGTTACTTGGGAGAAGAGACCAACACCCTCCATGCTACAACCTCCTTTCAGGTAGTTGTAGACAGCGATCAGGTCTCCCCTCAGCCTCCTTTTCTCCAGGCTAAACAGCCCCAGTTCCCTCAGCCGCTCCTCATCAGACTGCTCAAGACAGATACCTGTGTAACTTGTTGCTGACTTCAGCAGGTTAACTCAGATGCGGATCCCTCTCTTAAACTGTCTCAGCTTACATCTCTTTTGATAACAGTAGCAGATGACTCTGAAGTGCTTTTCTCATGTAGCCAAACTGGCAACATTTGGGATTCTAAATGAACAATAACATGGCTTGGAATTACATCCCAAACTCTAATGCAACCTGAATCAGTGGTTTCATTCGTAAGTACATATTGTTGAAACTGGAGATTACAAAGGTGTGCATAGTCATAGATAAATCCAAGTTTAGGAGAATTTATAAACTTACCAGTTGTAGATTAAAGAGTGTTCTGTTTCTGCAGCTCTGTAAGTGACCACAGTGGCAACTGTCAGTGACCTGTCAAAGGACATTAAAAGAAGAAAGCACTTCAAAGTGTTTCTCTTCTCCTCATTCAGTATTAGTTTTTCCATCAATTTATTAACTTTTAATTCGAACTGCAGAGTCCTAGGATACGATGCCAGCTAAATCTGACAGGAAAACAATCTGGAGCTAAATGTCACCTTCATGGAACTGGTGTCTTATTCCAACTCTGTTCTGCGCTCTTCACCATCAGCTTTCTATGGATGTGAAAGAACAAGTATACAAAAATATGTACAGCTGTTAAGCAAAACCTGTTTCAAAGTGATTCTGCTGCAAAAGGGTGCCAAAGGCCTGAGGGTGCTAAGTCGTCCCCTGATCAAAGCGGGAGCTCTGACATCTGCGATTTGACAGGAGCCGATTCCCCTGGAGACCCTTTCCACTGAGAGACGTGTGGGATAACAGTGACACTCTGTGGCCAGCCAATTTCAGTGCAGTTTCTGGATCTTCACAACTTAGCTTTCATCCGTTTTTCCAGGCAGAAGGGTGGTAATGATCAGTTTGTAGCTTTCATTCTTGTTAATAATTTCCAGTATATTTTCAAGACGTTTCTGTTGGTGTTTCAAAATATCCTAACCATGTAAACGAAAACAAAAACTAAGAGCAAATGATCATCCAAAAGCCATGAATCTGAGGAGCACTGAGAGGGAGACTCCACTGTTTATCTGGAACTTGGCATGTTGTACAAAATGCATTTTTCAGGTCCACACTTACAGTGTAATTTTAATCACGTTTTTCTCCTGTGGAACTGGAACGAGGGAAGGCCCCACAAGGGGAGCTGGATTTGTGAATTGCAAAGCAGAATTTCATCCAGACTAACATGGAGGGATGAGCATCAGGCCACCTCCAAGCTGTAAGTTTTATTTCCCATAGAAGTAACAAATATTACTTGTATTATATATTGTGCAGGTGGGTGATATGGTTAACCATCATTAGATAGCCTCTGTGGGGCTTCCTCTTGATAGCAACTGAAGGAATAGTCAAAATAAAAATAGTCATTGCTTCATAGCTTTTACATTCAACTAGGATATGTGAAAGGATGGAGTAAAAGCCTTTTTGGCACACAGAAATTTTATATTTTTGTGTGTACCTATTTTTTTCTCCTTTTTTTTTTTCTTTTTAATTAGAAACATTAAAAACAATGGAAGAATTGAAATTAAGGCATTTCAAGATAGAGCTGTATTTTAACTAGTATCTACAGTGAAAACAGTGTGTATGCAGTATGTAGCATAGATTCATGTATGACCTAAACTTGGACAGAGACCAACCGTAAGAGGAAAAGCTAATGAATAGTCTTGGAAAAGGGAGTGATCATGTTAGGATAGGTAAGGAAGCCAAAGCAGCTCAGTTTTGAATTGCCCTGAGGAGGAGACAAATCTGAAATGTCAAGAGTCAAAGAGGAAGAGATCTGTGAATTTAAGACATAAGAAGAAGGACCCAGAATGAGAGTTCTGGTGGTATAGACAGAGGAGTACAGAGCATTGTGATTTTATGTGGAAAAAACTAAAATAATTTGGGTAGCACTTGAATAAATGAGCCTACAGAGAGGACGTGCATCCTGGTGAAGTTGTAAATAGCTTTGGAAATTATAAATTCAGAAACTGGAGTAAAAATATTTATGAAAAATACTCTACACTCGTATATACAAGATGCAGTAGTTCACACATCAAGGCAAGGTAGGTAGCTTTCCTTTCCTCATTAGCTGTTGCAACACTTGCCAGCTAAGGGATGAGGGCAAAGTCTTTGCGCTGTGCTGTGTTTCTCCACATCTGCCTCCCTGTCAGAGTGCAGTGAGGGCTCCCAGCGGGGCATCAGGGCAGGATCTGGGAGCCTCCTCATTGCCCCCAGCATCAGGCACCTCCCTCAGAAAAGAGATGGGCTGAGGCTTTCACATGCCTCTGATCACCTCTTTGGTCACTGCATGTCTAATGGAAGGGGCAGAGCAACAGTGGCTGGGCAATGCCTGTGAGGCCACTAATGGAAAGTGCTTTGCACTAGTAAAAGGGAAGGATCAAGGTGCAACTTTGCTTGGAAGATTTTGCCTTGCTTTTGGGGATACTTCTGGTAATTTGGTAATGTGTAATACGGGCACTGCCTTCTCAAGCAGCATTTCTGGTGGACTTTTGCACCTGTAGCACCTTTGCTACATGATTAACACTGATTTCCAGTGAATTGGATAGAATTAGATGCACCTGCTTCAAAGCTCAGCCTGTTTTGGTGTATGGCACCACTGCCATGAAGACTATCTTGACAACCATGCTAACAGTGTCACAGTCTAACCCTAAGTTATCATGGTCTCCCTGTGGAACCATCAGCTATTGGTTTGTTCTCCAAAGCCTGTGTCTCATGTCCTACTGCAGGTCACAGAATCAGATTAATAGAATCATAGAATGGTTTGGGTTGAAAGGGACCTTAGAAGATCATCTAGTTCCAACCCCCTGGCCGTGAGCAGGGGGCACCTTCCACTAGACCAGGTTTCTCAAAGCCCCATCCAGCCTGGCCTTGAATGCTTCCAGGAATGGGGCATCCACAATTTTTCTGGGTAACCTGTGGCAGTGTCTCACCACCCTTATTGTAAAAAAAGTCCTCCTTATGTCCAATTGAATTCTACCCTCTTTCAGTTTAAAGTCTCTTTCTTCCTCCCCTCTGTGGCCCATTGAGTGAGGGCAAAATGCTTTGACAGTGAATATAGTGTTTGGAACAAAATTCCAGTTACTGGAATATTTAGGGCATGGGGAGGAGAGAGGATTCTGTTCTGCAGTACTAGTCCTGATTATTGCTCTTTGTGATGAATATCTAGGCAACAGGCGAATGCATGCCTAGCAAACAGAACAAAAAAAACGAACAAACTGAAATTCTATGAAATTATAAATGGAATTAGTGGCCACTGGCTTTGCTTCTGTGAATTTGGAGACAAGAAACACAAGGCAAAAACATTTGTACTGCCCATGTAAGACACAGCCGGGGTAGGGGCTGTCCTCATCTCTGAACACAATTTCTGAATTATTTAGCATACGGCCTTTCTGCCCTGGCAATAGACTCACTCGGAGCTCATCTCATCTGCTTTTACTTTCTTTTTTTTCATTCTTAAACAGACTTGCAATTGCTCCCATGTATTATTTATTGGAAATACTATGCTTTTATAACATAGCTGTGGGTGGAACAGACTCTGTAGGCACAGTTTGTACCCCATATTTGGAATGATTGTCAGGAAGAAAGAAAACAGGCTGCAGTTCAATACGTAGGGTATGAGAATGTAAAGAGAAAGAAAAAAGAGTTCCCTCTGTTTGCCCATGTATTACTCTGTTCTGTGCCATAGAAAACCTGAAAGCAATCTTCAGTGAAACTGTAGCCTAGTTGCATGCTTTGCTTTTTTTTTATTATTTTTACAGAAGCAGCCTACTTCTGTAACATGTCAGAGAATGATGCAGTAAAGACTCCATCACATCATATTTCAAATACTCGGTTATTGATCAGATGGTAGAATCTCCACCCTTGCTTCCTGTATCTATATTTTAGTTTACTTTAAAGAAATTTCAGTGCTATAAATGTCTGGTCAGGTGAAACAGCTGCATACCACAGCCTCCTATCAAGCCTTAGATAAGATGAGCAGTAGCAAATGCAAGAGAAACACGAAAAGATAGAGGCAATTCACTTGACCCACCGATAGATCAAAAAACACCAACTACATTGATCTTAAAGTACAATGTGATATGGGGAAGAAAGTTTTCCCAAAATGGAGAACAAGCAGATTAAGTAGCCAGAAAACAATTTAACTTATTTTTTAAAAATGAAGAACTCAGACAAATGGGTAACCCTCGGGCAGCAACATGCACTGCAGAGCATGCACAGAGTTCCCTGAAGGATCAAGATCCGCTGCACATAGTAGTTACCTTTTTTTATTTCCAGCTAGAGATCTTGCTGCCCTTTTTCCATTTATAGACTGGTTTCAGAAAAGATCACACATGAACCTATACTGCGTGATTTATCACAGGCATGCTGGTACATTTATACCATTTAATAACTCTGCAGCAACTGCTGTAAATAAACATTAGCTTTTGAATTAACCTAAAGCCTGGCCCTAGCAACACACCTTATCTGTACACAAGCTGCACAAAGCTCATGGAGGCTCTTGGTGCCACCCAGCTCTGTGGGTTAACTATGGGAGGGACGTGTCACAGAAATATCTTGCAAAACACAGTCTGTAGGACCCCTCGCAATTCCATGCAGTCTGTCTGGGCTGGAGTCCTCATTCTGTTTTGTTTTTCATTCATCTTTCCTTTCTTTAGAAGGTGGGAAACGGACACATCTTCCCCCCAGGGTAAGAAATATGCTTCTGGTTGGCCACCAGTAACTTTGTCACTGTCCAGACAGTCCCTTCGACACCCTGAACTTCATCCCCAGTGATGGCGACTTGCGACATGGAGGCGTCATGTGGAGACCATAGCTTGGGAAACCACAACTCCCACAGACACGTGGAAGTCCCCCGTGGTCCCAGAGAAGCATAGATGAATCATGTTTCCTTCTTCATCATCAAACAAAGGTGGCTGGAGATCAGGTCCACATTAAAGCCACGACGTGACATTTACAGCTACTTTCAGTTCTGTGTGCCTTTGAACAGCCTTTCGGGAGCAAAACCCAACCAATAAAGAAGGTAAATACCGGCTTTGTGGGGCCCCTGCCTGGCTGCCACAGCCGCTCTTGCACAAGCGACTCTGGGAGCTGTTTCAGCAGCACATTTTTGCCTCTAGCATGTAAAGTTCAAGTGGTGCTGTCTTGTTAAACATTTTTCCTTTCTTTTAAGATATTTTTTTACCCCCTCAGCCACAGAGAACAGTCTTTGCTTCAGTAAATACCTTGATATAAAGAATTTTATAGCTTTTCACCCCAGGGAAAGCGCTCTGACTGGTCGTATTTCAATGAGACATTAAAAAAACATGCTTGTGTGCATTATTTTAAATTGCTGGTTTTACCATCTGCATAACAGGTACTGAAAGCTGATGCTACAGAGATCAGTTTTATACTTTCTACCGTAAGACTGGCAGAAAAACTGTCAGTTGTTGCTCATGTTTAAACCCACACCCTTGAGCTGTGATTCAGCAAATTCCGAGAGCAACTCTGATCTGAAACCCGGTTTCCTCCTTGTTCTGTCCTGCCAGGAGTGGATTTCCCCTAGAGAAGCCAATGAACAAAAGGTCATTTATTTCTGCATGCAATGAGGAAGAAACTTGCTCCACCATTTCCCCGCCTCTTCCTGCAAGATGTTGGCTCCTTTCTGCACTGATCACTTCAGGTCGTGAATGGAAATGGAAGTTGGCGGCAGCGGAGCTGGGATATAGAAATAGTTGTTTCCAGCGGCACTCCCTGGCTCTGCTCCACACCTCATAAATAATAACTCTCACCTTGTTTTAGCTACGAAGAGAAGCAAAAGCAAGCTGCCTGTGTCTTCAGCAAACCTAAGGTGGTCTCTTGGAGAGGCAGAACTGAGCACTGTTTTTAACTAATATTATTGAGGAAATAAGCTTGCTTTATTTTTTTGGCTGCAATTTTTTTTTCCCACGCTTGTGACAGCATCTTGATGGGGAAGCTGATCTCCAAAGGCTATCACAAAAGAGATGCTCGAGTTGTCATGCTAGGGCTCGACTTTGCTGGCAAATCCACCATTCTATACAAACTGAAGAGCAGCTGGGCTATGGAGACTAGCCCAACGGTGGGCTTCAACGTGGAGTCTCTGCAAACACCCTGTGGCGTCTCCTTCACCCTCTGGGACATCGGTGGACAAGGCAGCCTGCGGACAAGCTGGCCTGACTACCTGGAGGACACCAACGCCCTCATCTTTGTGTTTGACAGCACGGACACGGCCCGGCTGCCTGAAGCAGTGGCGGCGCTGGAGGAAGTGCTGAGCCACCCCAGCATGGCTGGTGTCCCCGTCCTCCTCCTGGCCAACAAGCAGGAGGTACCGGGAGCGCTGGCTCCTGCCAAGCTGGGGGAGAGGCTGCAGCAGGGGCGGCTGGTGGGGCACCGCTGGGTGCTGCGGGGGTGCAGTGCCTGCACCGGGCAGGGCCTGCAGGAAGCCCTGGCCGTCCTGGGAGTGCTGCTGCGGGGTCTGGAGCAGAGGTCCTGAGCCTGAGAGCAAACCCGAGTCCCAGCGCAAACCTGAACCTCGGGCAGACTTTTCCCACTCGTTGATGCCCACAGGTTTGCCATAGAGGATCCCAGCCTCATGTGCCCCCTGAACTGAGCAGATCTGCACTTGGCACATACCACGCGGAAAAACACCCATCCACTCACCACTGAAACCTCTTGCCACCAGGAAGACCTCTGAGCAGAACTCCCATCGTGGAGCATTTTTTGCTCCATCTCTTGGACTTTCATCACTGGCTGCAGCTTTTCCCACAGTCACCAGGCTCTGCTTATCTTCCTTATGTATGTCCAGTGCTTCAGCAGGGACGCTTTTTGCCAGAGCAATATAAATTACACCAGAAATGCACACAAGAGACTGGGGCGTTACTTTCTTACCATGGCTCTCAGCCCCAATGCAGCTATCTTGATGGGCTGATGCCCACGGAGGGGTATTTGAACATGCTCCATGGTGCTTCTCGATCAGCTCGAATCACACTTTCATCCGCTAGAAAATCAGCAGCTGCTAAAAGGGAATGGCTGAACTGGAGCAGTGTAAGCAAAGGACTTAGAACAACCAGCAGCTAATTGGTTTTAATGAGGCATCTACAGGTATAATCTTCGAGCCATGGATGTGAGTCAGGATTGGATGTGTATATATTAATTTCTGTATTTCTTGGTTTAGGTCCTGTTCAATTGTTATATTTATCAAATACTGATTTAATGAAAGCTGTACCTCATTTTCCTTGGATTATATTTAAATATGAAGAAATCAAACCTGACTTTAGATGCTTGGGAACACATCCACATGACCAGTCAACCTCTAAATATCCTCACGGTGGCCTTAACAGCCAACATGAAGCTCAGTTTCTCAGACTTTTGAAACTGGTGAGACCACTCTACAGGCAATGGCTGGTAACTATGGGTGCCTCTGGGCATAGGCAGGTTGGTAACCAAAGGGCTCTCCACTGCATCTGGAGCAGCTGGAAGGCCCCTGGCACCTCATGATGGGGCCAGGTCCCTTGTTGCAGTGATGGTTTTTGTCCAATCCTGCTCAATCTGCCATTGGAAAGGCCTATAAAACACGTGCCTAAGACCTCCCTGTACCCAAAGTTCTGTTATTCAGGGTTAAAATTAAGAAATTTCACAGCAGTCCCTACTTTATTATGAAATTAATGAAAGTGGTGAGGGAAGTGGTGAGAAAGGACACAAAATTTTCAAGCAGCAGAAGTCAGCTGCTTTCAAGGAAGAACTTCCTCAACCTAGAAACACCAAGGAGAAATACGTGGTGAAATCTTCTGTTCATACCAGAGCATTTTACAGTTGTTAAGGAATTATCACCCAGCTTTTACTAGTGCTGTTCTTAGCCTCACTTCATAGGGGGCAGCAGCTGGAATAGAGAGCTTAAACAGTCATGAAGAAAGATAATCTGACATTTACAGGAAGGTCTCAATAAAATAAATCCTTTCCAATGGAAAAAGTCACCTTTTTTTTTTTTAGCTGTGTCACTGTAGAAGAACTATTATATGCTATAAAATAGTGCTTCAGTGTTGATCTGACCTAAGTGGTCATGGTTATGAGCATACTTAAACAGCACTGAATTGTATAATTAATTATATGACAAACCTGTGTGCATGGTAAGGAGGATAAAAATTACATCTTTGCATCTTTGCAGTTAACGTGAGCAGGTTGATCTGCCTTTGTGGTGGTGGTGGTGGTCATTGTTTGCTTCTCACACACAAGCTGTCTCCAATGCACGTGGAGTATCTGTCAGAACCAGACTGAGCAGTTTCTGTGACACAGCATAGGTGCTCATATCTAGACAGAGCTGAACAAACTCAGGTCATCTATGCGGCCTGGTTGCCAGTACATGAAAAAGCCGCATCTTCTCGCGGGCCTTTTGGCCATTTTGAACATCAGTCCTAGAGGCACAATGCAAAAGGCTCTGTGTTGCATTGCCATGCCAAAAAACATTCTCCGTATTGAGTTCGCTGGCATTTTGGTCTTTCGTCTCATGTGGTACAAAATAAAGTATTGTACATTAGGGTGGTGGATCAGCAATATTTTAAACTCAACATAGACTGAAGTCCTGATGATGATTTACTCTTAATTGGCTCTTGATGTGTGCATTTGACTCTACAGGATTGTCTGCTGGTGGTTAAAAATGGCACTGAAGCCTTCCCATTCCACCATGAGTGTTTTTTAAACCCTTTAAAGAGAAAAAATAGGCTCCTCTGGCAGCAAATAGAGGTAACCACCAGCCTTTGCTAGATACCACCAATTAAAAATCTAAATAGCAAGGTAGGAGGCGGTGGAGAAGGGGTTGTTCTTGGCAGCGGGAACCCTAAATGCCTGAAACTGATGAAGTAACATCCCAGTTACTGAAAGTGTTCTCACTTCCCCTGAAGCAGTAATTTGGCAAAATACCCTGTCTCATGGGGCACCGTGTGATTTACCATCCTTGTTTTATCGAATAAGGCTTTTCTAGATGCTCGGTCACATTACTCAGCTCATTTATGCCTTTGTTAGAGACTGTCAAAATGATGCTGGGTCAAAAAGTTTGAAACAGCAATTTATAATTATTTTCTCCTGCATTGGAAAGCACGTTTAAACAAGTCAATCTAATGAGCCCTGCACTGCTCTAACCAAACGTGTGCGGGATGCTCACCCAACAACACTTGAATGCTTCACTGTCAAAACTCCTGCCTGGTTCAAAGGAAGCAGTGTGGAAGATTGCAGGAAGAAGTCAGCTCTAGGGAGGGAAGTTTCTTGCCTCTTTTTCTAGGTAATCCTGCAGGAGAGCCTCTGCCACATGAGTCCCTTAAACATCTGCACTTACGGACTCCAGCCAGGAGGCCACCCTCAAACCGACAGTTTCCATCTTCCTGGGTGTGTGACAGATGTCGGAGCCTCTGTGCCGATTTCTAAAATATCACAGCTTCTCTCTTAGTAACAGGCAAAATAAAAATCCTGAGAACACTCTTGTTTCAGGTTCCTCACAAATTTGAAGTATCCTTTGGGTTATAGGTCCCAGACTCTACACTAGCTGGTCAAGAGCCCTTTTTAGCAGCTTTTCTGGATGTTAAGCCCATCCAGTTGCTCTCTCCGATGCTGGCTGTCTCAAAGTTAAAAGGAGATGTTTAGAACAGCAGGATGTTTTATTTCCTTTTTGGTTTTCTTCAGCAACAGGTATTTATTTGGCTCTCTTTATTTAGTAGTGCCCAACAATAGGATGAGGGGCAATGGACACAGACTGAAGCACAGGAGGTTCCACCTGAATATGAGAAGAAACTTCTTTATTTTGAGAGTACCAGAGCACTGGAACAGGCTGCCCAGAGGGGCTGTGGAGTCTCATTCTCTGGAGACATTCAAGACCCACATGGACGTATTCCTGTGTGATTTGCTGTAGGTGAACCTGCTTTAGCAGGTGCATTGGACTAGATGATCTCCATAGGTCCCTTCCAAGCCCAGTCATTCCATGACTGTGGAAAGTATTGCTTGGGAATAGTTTAACTGATGTTTTTCCCCCCTCAAACCACCCTTGTTATAACTTGCATCCCACTTTGGCCTCTGCTAGTAGCTTCCTACAGCTTCATCAGCTCTCTTTAATTGACCCAGTCGGTATTTGGTTGCTGATGTGGTCTTCTTTTTTGTGATCTTGGATCTGGTGGCTATGAGCTAAATGTATTGGCGAAAGTGGCTAGCTCATAGGATACCAAGGTTTGGAAGGGACACCTGATCCAAAACCCTTTTTAAGTCAGGTAGCTTGAGGCCTGGTGCTGCAGGTTTGAACGTCTCTAAGGATGAAGGTTCAAGAAGCTGACACCCTCAGAGGCGTTCTGGTGTGTATTAACTTTTACAGTCACTTAACTGGAAGTGATCATTTTGCATTAATCACCACTTCACTGAGAAGAGCCATACTGGTGAGTATCTGTCTTTGCATGGAACTGTCAGAGCAGCCTCCTTGCCCATGGCCATCAGCTCCTCCAGCCCTGGGACCTCCCATCCCTTCTCTGCTTTCCAGGGATCACTGCACTGGGAGCTGCCTCTGGGTCCTGCTGCCTCTTTCCAGAGCACCAAGACACTTGGGTCATCCTTCACACTGTTTACGAAAGGACACAGCTAATTACTCGCCGATGTACTAAACTTTCTGTGGGACTCGTTTTTTAAACCAGCTTCAACAAACCCTTTTCATGACTATGAACCCAGCACAGATTTATTTTTTCATTTCTGACAAGGAGTTTTTCATTCACCCTCAGATAGAAGGAAACAGTGAGCTGGAAAAAAAACCCAAAAACCAACCAACCGATGTTAAAAACCAGTAACGGAAGAATGAGTCACCTTTTCCCCTTCACCACTACAAGAAGGACAATTCACCTTTTCCCCGGTCTCTTCACGACTTCCATATTTCAGCCAGTCAGTGACACAAAATGGTTTCTACTTGTGCATTAGCCGATTTCTGCTCTTCGCACCGTTTCTTTGTTTTTGGAGGGACCTACATCACATTTGCCCCACGGTTACTAATGGGGCTTCTCTGATGGGTTTCACCACGGTCTTTCTGAAAGGCCTGAGATCAGAGGGGAACCGGGCGACCCCAGGGCTGCAGGGTGAGGGCAGGAACGGTTGACAATGAACTATTTAAAGAGGGAACAGGCGGCCACCGGGAGCTGTGACCGGCTGTAACACTGGGAGAAGAGTTTTAGGGCAGCAGCCAGGGACCTGGGAAACACCTGGGGGAAGAAAGGTCAATATTAATTCTTTTAGAAAGTTAAGAAGAGCTTTCTTTTCAAATACAACACGAAAAAAAATATTAAAGATTGCAAGGAAAAAGGCTGTATAATGCGGTGCAATGTCTTAATTATCACTTCAATACACCTAACAGCTGTGAATTAATTTCCTCCTCTTAAAGAAACCATGAAATATGACCTATAAAGATAAGTGTGTAACTCACCAAGAAAAAACAAGGAGTAAAACCATGTGTGACACCACTTCCTTGCCAAATGGTATTAAAAGCCAGCCACGTAATTACGGCTAAGACAAATGACAAACTGCAGTTCAAAACATTACAGCCCTCAAAGAGTTAATTAAATGGACTCCATCTAAACTTCCCGATACTTGATTTTTTTTGTGAAGCATTTGCTTGAGTTGCAGCCCTAAGCTTGCTGTCTGGATATCATTAAAAACATCAGATGAAGGCTGGTGTGTGTGTTTGGGCCCCAGCGATGCATCCTTGGCTAGGACCGCATCACCCCCCAGCTCGTGCTTCACACAGTGCCATTTGTACAACATTACCGCAAAAAGGAAAAAAGAAAAAAAGGATAAATCAGCCAACTGCCGAGAAAGGTGATGCCAACCCAGACATGGAAAGCATGTCCCCCTCTGCCCGCGGCCCTGTCTGCCTCTCTGTGGTCAGACCAGAGGTGTAAACCCAATCCAATGCTTGTCACCTCCAAAGCTCTAATGCTTTAAATCAGTCCTGCACCGTCAACGTCTTGTGTGCTAACTGCTGTGGGAAACAATCTCCCTGGAGCTGATGGACTGTTCTGAAATCCTCCCTTAGGCCTCAGATTGTTAGTAATTCTTTTTTGGCCTATGCTGGCTAACCACACTTGAATGTGGCAACACGTTTTTTTTTCAACAGGCCACAACTGCTTACACAAACCAAAACCACTTGGCAATTGGCAGCTCTGTGGTAATGCTCCGCTTTGCCTTGGACGTAGGTGCAATATTTGCTTTTTAACCAAACCACAGCAAGGTTACGAAGCCACCAGCTTCTGCAATGAGAGGACAAAGCCACAGGGGCCTATGTGAGGTTTGATAATGAAGGGAGAGGACTTTGGAAAGACCAAACTGGAGATTTCCTTGGGTAGAACACCATCAGCTGAGAGCAGAGCTGGAGGCATCTGATCTGTTTTCTGGAGGCATCTGATCAGGCAAGGGTCTGTTCTGCTCATAAAGATGGGCACTTTACTCATTATTATTTTCTGGCTTCTGACAGCACTTAACAGTAGTCCTTCTCTCTGATAATAGCATAAATGAAGACCAGTGCTACAAGTCCATCCTGCAACACAGGCAGCATTTCCAGAGACACGAGTTTCGGGTCAGTACAGAGCTGGAGCAGGAGTCCAGCATGGCACCAGTTGTGAGGTATCTGCACAATGTTCCTCGGGGCTGAGCTTCCACAGGAGTGGAGAAGGAGCTTCCCCCTGTTCCTGGGGAAGGTCAATACAGAGGAAAACATAACTGAGCGTTCTCGAGGATGCCCCATTTCTACAAGATGGGATGGGCCCATCACCAGCAAAGCAAGGGAAGCTCAGCAAGGAAGAGCAGTTTTTGGGCTGCAATCATGGGAATGTGATCCCGAGGCTCCAGAGCTGCCCCAGGAGTGATGGGGACAATGTTCACCATGCCCCTGAGGAAAAAGCAGCTTTTCAAAGACAGCACGTGGGAACGAGTGGGAGGTCAGTGGACATATCCTGGTGGAGGTGGCTGCAGGCAGCCCCAGGGCTTTGGGTGATGTGGGCACCATGGCCTGGCAGGAGGTGCTGGTTTGGCCACATGGTTCCCCTTAGGCTTTCTCCCTTAGAGAGACCTTTATTGTCCTGTATTTCCTCCCTGGGAAGAAGCACTTGTGACTTACTTCAATCCGACGCCACTCAGTCTTTGGTAAAGAAAACATCCTCAATATTTTTGTTGTTATTTTCTGCCTGGTGTCTTCATCCCATATAAAAAAAGTCACATTGCCATCTATCCCCTCAGCACCATCAGCAGAGGCAACAAATGACCTTGCTGTTCTCTCCCCTTGCAGAGCTGAAGACCCCAGTAGCCGTGAGTGTCAAGTCTCCAGGGAAGATCACGGCCTCGGCCAGAGGGAGAAGCTGAAAATGCCACAGATGGGTTTATGGCAGGCTGCAGCTCCCTGCATCTGTGGGGCTGGCCCCAGTTCCTCCTGCTTTTGCTGGTCATTTGATTTCATCACCAGCAATTCCCTGAGACGGGGTCCCCCGACCACCTGGTTCATGGCCACCAGCTCTCCAGCCACACGGGAGCATCTCACAGTCTCTGCCGTCTTCTGCATGAGAGATGCATCCTAATTAAATGATTTCAGTTTCGTTTGGACTTAATGGAGCTTCTTGCCATTTTCTTGGAGGTGATGTGCTGCAGGAAAGAAAATGGGTGCAAGGGAAGAACTTCTGAGAACATGCTGTGAATTTCAAGACTGCATGTTATACCTGTGGTGCTGGTAAAAGTGCTGTGCTAAAAGACATGTCAGCCTTTTGAAAAGGAAAAAAGATAAAGTAGCAATGTAAGTAATACGTCTGGGGAAACAAACAAACAAACAAAATGCAAAGCAAAGCCCCAAACCGTAAAAACCAGGAACAGTGCAGGAAGTTCCAGATGGAAACCAAAAGCTACACCCAAACCAGTCTGTCTCATTAAAGGCATCAGCTATGGAGTTGAGAAAATTAAGAAGTCAGTAAGTAAGTCAGACTGTTTGATTTTGTCACGTCCTGCCTAGATTTTGGTTTATTCATACCTGGTTAGGGGCACAGCAGCGTGTATTCCCAGCACCGCACAATCTCTGTATTCAGCGACTGAACCCAGCACATTCAGTCCAGGGGCATAAGCTGCTCCTGATACTGCAGGACACACTCCGCACTGCAGCTTTAGGACAAAAACCTTCCCAGAAACAGGAACCATCAGTGCTCCAGTAAAAGTTTCATGTTAATTTTTAAAGGTTTAGAAGCAGTGAAATAAAAAAAAATAAATTTAAAGCTACAGTAATTTTTCTGGGAGATTTTGTCATTCCCTAACATTCTGTGATTCGGTGTGTGATTCTGTGATGTGCGGACGATGCTCACCTGAGTCAGCTGCAGGAACACTCAGTAGGAATCTCACTGTGGCTTCACCCTGCTTTGCGTCTGCTGGCCACTCCCCTGCTGCCTCCTATGGGACTTCACTGACTTGTCCTTATGTCTGTAAACAGAGTGGAAGATCAAGGTTGTGTGTCTTATTGCCAGTGAGCACGCACACCAGCCTATTCCGTTCAGCTCTGCCTGCCATATATTTAAAACGTTAAGCCTCCCCTCGGCATTTCTCTCTGATATTATACTTGAGGAGGTTTTAAATTCTGAGTGTAGGTAGAAGGTGAGCTCTAGGATAGGACGTGGCTCTTGTGGGAGTTTGTTCTGACCTCATCACCCAGAAGCTTTCAGAGAGAGCTGGCAGTGCTGGAAAGCTGAAGATGTCCTCCAGAAGCTGCGTTGATAACCGTGGCAATCCTTGCAGAGCTGGAGGAAAGCTGCTGCACCTTGAGACAGAATTCTGGGCTCTTTAGAAGGTGGCAGGTCCTTGGTGCTGGGGCAACGCACCATGCGGTCTTCAAGGCCAAGGACTTCATTGGCAAGTGTCTCAAGCTGCTGTTGCCCCATGGAGGGGGAATTTGTCATGAAGCTGCAAGCTACCAGGACAGGTGGTCTCTCAAATGTGTATGGAGATGCCACCAGGAGGAGAGATCCCCTGCTGAGGAGTCTCAGGGAAGCTCCAAACCTTGCCTGTGACCTTCAAACCCAAAGCCCAACTGGATGAAGCTTCCCAAAATGATTTCTTCACCTTCCTCCTGCTGGGAGCATGAGAAACAAACCCAAATGTACTCAAATAAAGTAGGAGGAGCGAGTTTTCCCCAATCTGCCCAAGCTGCTGCATGGAGACCATGCTTTCCAAGACACCCTGGGGATGAGATGCCCTGATCCAATACCTGCTAATTAGCAGGCAACAGGTTACAAAAAGGGAAGCTTGATTTTGATCTACAGTCCATTGCTGCCAAGTGGCCACCTTTACTCCCAGCAAAGGCAAAATAGTTTATTCCCTGTTTTTTTAGCAGAAACCGAGGAGCCGGGCCACGCGGAGGAGGAAGGCAGCTGCCGGCCAGAGCTCCTGTCCCACCAGCACCCAGCTGGTCATTGAGCTACTTCTTCCAGGTGTGTTTTCATCTGTGAAATGAAGCAGAAGTGGACACTGGTGCTCCGACTACAGCAGCCCTGCATGAGCTGAGACCAGCTAACCTCCCAACTTGGCTTTTATCACAGGACTAAACCTGTTGACGTAACTTAAGCTCCTAATGCAGTGATGCATCTATGTTTGATGTTGCAAAAGGGCAGTTTTTAACCTCTTATATGTCAGTAGTCACCTTGTCCAAGATGCAAACCAGCACCAAAAGCCTCAAACAGCAAACTGCCTCGAGTCTGTTGTTTGGTTCCCAGGGATAAGCAGCCAGCCCGCCTCCATGCAGCCGTCTGCTTCGCAGCTCCGAGCAGCTACACAACAAGTAAGCCAGGAGCAAGGTACACACACACTGAGCTTCTCAGGTGTAATGGAGGGCAAAAGCCTGACTTGGGATGTCAGTCCCTGGGCATGGAGCCTGCAGCTGGCACTGAAACCTGCCCAGCTTTTGCCTCTCTGCCACCACTTTTAGCTCACACAAACTTAGCTTGGAAGGAATATTGATGCAGTTTAGCAACCTCTTCTTTTGATAATTTCCAAGTGAGAGAGGAGAAGAAAAGATCCCCCAAGTCCTCAGCATTAACACATTAATGCTTGCAGCATTTCTCTTTGAGTAGATAATTGGGGTTGGGGTAAGAGCAAAACACTGAGGAACTCAAGGGTTCCGAGGAATCTTTGTAGCAGTATTCCTGCAACTGGAAGCATGAGAAGTAGTCCCCAAGTTATGTCAAGAAGAATCACAGAAGTTTAATAGATTTCTATTTCTAAACCTGTAGGAGTCATGTTTTCAAATTTTCTCTCCCATCTTTAAGGGCCAAATCTTTCTTCTGTTTAATCTAGGCTAATAGGCAACTGCTTACGGCAGTAAAACTCCTGGAGTATTCCAAGAGCTCAGACATTGACTAAAATACTCAATACAGAGAAAACCGTGACCGCTGCAAGCAATGATTATTTCCTTTCCCATCAGTTTTTAAAATTTCATGCTCAGACCTCTGGTTGAGCTCCCCTAAAACCACGTCCCGGGCTATCGATAGCTGTGCAAAGCTCAGCACAAACACAAGATGCTGCCTTGCTAAATACTCCCCTTGGACTGTGCCTTTTTCTCAGCAAAGGCCTAAACATTTCAGCATAGGGCCCTGAAACACTGAGATTACAGACAGAGCTGGAAGTGAGTATTATCACTAGGTGTCCAACTCAGTGTCTGCACATCCAGCTCCTTGCAAGTGTTCACAAATGAGCCCTTTGGATGCATTTTTCCATGCAAGATGCAGGCATCAGAATGTGTCTTAGCAACAGTTGAACCTTTTAATTTACTGTTTTTTCTCCACTTCCAAACCTGCAGAAAACAGGTAGTTTTTTAAACTCTCATTTTTTTTTGGAAAAAAATTATTTTTAATATTTGTTCTAAACCAGTAAAGGCAACAGCTCAGCGATGTGAAAAATGACAGGTATCAAGGCATGCAAAGGCTGGAAGACTATGTTTTTGAGGAAGCTATGCATTTTTGGAAGAGTTTGGATGTCTTTGATTTAAACAGGAGAATTTGACAATTCCAAAGATGACTCCTCCACGCATTCCATTCCTTGAGTTTTCTTATGTGCTGCCATGCTGTAAAGAAAACCATTCCCAAAGAAATGATGTCAAGGGACAGACTTTGCTGCAGTCACTTCTGTAAGCTAGGGTCAGCATGACAAAACAGGGAGATCTTATCCTTTATTTCCAATATTATAAAATGCAGGCAGTATCTAGAATTGAGGGAGCCCCACCAGGATGTAGAAGTATGAAATGCAGGGGGAAACAGCTGTGAACTACATCAAACAGAAAGGAACAGTGATGGGTCTAATCCCAGAGCAGGGGGTGCAGCTTCCTTAACTGTCTCCTTGCACAAACCTGGAACTGAACTTGCTGAAGCCACTGGCAAAGTATTTTAATTTCATCCTCTATTTTAATGTACAGAGAATTTGTATGGGGGATCATCTAGCCTCACGAAGCAGGGTTCAAAAGAAAAAAAGGAGAAAAGTAACTAAAGGTGATCAGCTTGCAAATAATTAGGATGAAGACATGAACTCCTGTGCTGGTTTTGGCTGGGATACAGTTAATTTTCTTCACGGTAGCCAGTATGGGGCTCTGTTTTGGATTTGTGCTGAGAACAGTGTTGATAACACAGGGATGTTTTAGTTACTGCTGAGCCATGTTTACCGAGTCAAGGCCTCTTCTGCTCCTCACACCAACCCAGCAGTGAGTGGGCTGGGGGTACACAACAAGTTGGGAGGGGACACAGCTGGGACAGCTGACCCAACTGACCAAAGGGACATTCCATATCATATGATGTCATGCTCGGCATATAAAGCTGGGGGAAGAAGGAGCAAGGCAGGGGACATTTGGAGTGATGGCGTTTGTCTTCCTAAGCAACCATTAGGCTTTCCTGGAGATGGCTGAACACCTGTGGGCCCGTGGGAAGCAGTGAATGAATCCCTCGTTTCGTTTTGCTTGTGCACTCAGCTTTTGCTTTACCTGTTAAACTGTCTTTATCTATTAAACTGAACCCATGAATTTTCTCACGTTTACCCTTCCAATTCTCTTCCCTGTTGCATTGCAGGTGGAGGAGTGAGCGAGCGGCTGCGTGGGGCTTAGTTGCCAGCTGGGGTTAAACCACAACAGCTCCCTCCCTTATCTTCCGTTTCAGCACATGAGGAAGATCCAACCACCACCATCTCCTGCAGGACTCCATTTAAAGAGGATGGTTAATCCATCTTCCCCATCTTCAGGTGTCCCTGGGCTCTACTTACTGTACACTGAGCAATCTGAAAACTCCTCCTGCAGTTCCCTCACTGTGTCCAGGGAAGAGCCTGCCCATGGGGCACCTAAATCCTTCACAAAATTTTTCCACTGAGGTTGTGTGGTGACGTTCACCCTATTTTACTGCTGATGGGTGAAGGCAGAGAGCAGTAAAGACTCCAGCCTTCATTTAATAACACAAGAATCGTGGTTTTAATCTTTTTAGGTGTGATGCACAAGGCTGTAATGTCCCCAACACACTTTTTTTAAAACTAAGGTTGAGTAAAAACAACCCCTACTCCTTCACAAGCCTGTGTGCTGCTGAAGAAAGGTTTCTCGCTAATGTGTTTGACAAGGAAGCTGCTTGTGCTGCTGCAGCGGCAGCTGGAGGTCTCTGCAGCACACGTCAGACCTGCCCACGACCGCTTCTGCAGTGGGGTAATGCACACACACACACACACACACACACACACACACACACAGACGAATCAGGGAAGTGTGAAGCTGCTCTAGTTCATAACTCCATGTCCCACCACGAGGCAATTTTCCTGAGCACCCTGAAGCAGATCTGAGAAGGTTCCAGCTCACTCTGCTCATGCTGCCACAGAGGGATGGTGACAAACCCCTGCAGCAAAATCTCCCAAGGTTTTGCTATTGGAGCCCATCATTTTCTACTATTTTCTTCCTTTTCTTCCTGAAAAGTGCTTTCTAATGGCTTGGCATAATTTGTTGTCCTACATATGTTTGAATAGAAGCATAATTATGCCACAAAAGGGAGTCTTTTTTATGCAACAAAACAGAAGGAACACAACGTAACTAGGCTGCCTTGGTAGAAAAGGCTAGTTTGAAATACACTCAGAATCCAGAGGACATTATAGATCAGACTAAAATAACAAAATGGGCCTGAACTATCATTCAGTCTACTGAGATTTTCTTTTTTTAAATATGCCTGTTAGTGGATCTTCTTAGTCATTTCACTGTTTAGCAGATCATCCAAACAAAATGAAAGTGTTTATATTTTTAGAAGCATCGGGATATTAAGATATACTCTAGGTTTTATTATTTCTAATTAAGATGTCTCCTAAACTAATGAGTTCTTTATTCCAGTGTAGCGTCTTCCAAGTCACACAGGTAGGACCTGCTGGATAATTAACAGGTTGCAAAAAACCCACAAGATTCAAGAGTTTTGTCAACTAAAAGCTGAAGGAACCAGAGATTAAACTGCTTTTGGAAATAGCTGTTGGGTTATTTTGAGACCGTTATCCTTTATATCCCCATGGAAGAGCATCTGCAAAGATTAAACTAAGGCGTGGGAAGCTCATCTCCATCATCCACCCACCCACAGAGAGAAGGGGCCTCTCCAGGTGGCTCCCCCAGGTGACAAGGAGCAGGGACGGCAAACCCAGAGCGGGGGAGCCACAGGTACCTCTCCAGCAGTTCAAGAGAACGTGTTTGGGAAACTTCTCCTCAAAAAGCCGAAAACTCCGTAGCAGCACAGTATCCAAGGTTTCAGAGATGACTGCATTAGCTTACTTTATTCATTCTTGTAACATACTTCCAACTTTGATGGGGAGTTCTGCTAATACCTTGTCAAAGACAAAAAAAACCCCAAAGTCAGTCTGTGAAGACCAAGCAGTTTCATAATCTTCAAAATAAGTTCTTGAATTTTTTTATAGTATTTGATAGCAGCTTTTTATTGGTTACAAAACCTAAGCCCATATACAAAATTAGGAACACATTTAGATGCCTCTTTGAAAGAACGTTTTAGTCTATTTTAACTGATAGTTTAAAAAAATAATAAAAACAATGCAATTTTAAACACTGTTCTGAAAACGTAAAAGTGCAGCAATATACTTTGTTTCCTTTATTAACTATGAAATGGTGCAATCCCAATCAAAAGCTGATAAGGTCACAACACGAAGAACTGAGCAAATGCGTTGTCCTGCCTTACCCAGTTCTCCCATGTTCACTTTTAACGTAATGCATTGAGTGCAAGAAAAGGATCAAATCTTCACAGTAGTGGAAAACGGTTGTTTCAGGATCAATTTGTATGGAATCTCCGGGATAACAGTGAGTGCAGGCTGACCAGGGTTTCCGTCAGTCTATATGGCATACAGGGAGACTAAATTGAATTAGAAGGGGGCAAATATTTGTTCACAATAACATCTGCTGGAACTCTAATTTCACAAAAACTTTGTGACCTTACCTAACTTTGACGCTTTATTGTTTAGTTTTTTTTTAGCGAACACCACACAGTTTCAAGATTTTAGACTATAGTGTGTGAATAGGATGCAGTTACCATATGAAGCTTCAACTCAACTTTTGGGAAAAGAAAAAAGGCACAATGAACTTCAACTCAATTTTATGTGCACAAGAGTTGAAAAATCTGAGCCACCTTAAAGAGAAATTGATTCTAAAATTTATAAAACCTATAAATAATCAGAGGCCAAACCACTATATTAAAACAGATTATCTAGCAAGTAAAAATCTTGCAGTTTAAACATACGCTTGTATCCAGTTGCGATACAAGACAACTCACTCTTTAAAGTGGCTCCACCTTGGCAGATATATATTTAATGAATGCACACCTGCTATGCGTTGTTCATCAGTGGAAAAACAGCTGATCCACAAAGCTCTGATGGCATCTGTCCTTATCTTCATCACAGTAAATACAACCCACATCCAATAACTAAATTAGTTTAGATTTTTCTATCCCTTCACATCAATGCATTGGGAAATTACACCCAGTAAACAACAGCAACAAAACCAGTTTGTGTGATAGCTTACAGAATTCCAAAAGTATCGACCTTCACCCCAGCAAGACCAAAATCCCTTTGAAAATGACTGGGTCAGACGATTTTCCAAAAGCAATGACCTCACGTATTTTATGTAAAGTTATTTAATGTGCGCTGCACATCAGGTTTGCGCTGAATAACGGCAGCTTCCATACGGCCTCACACATCAACCAGTTCGTATCTTTCAAAATCGTGTGAATAAGATTTGAGACTAATTTCTGACTTACTCTTCCAATACTCCAAGAATGAAGCTTTTATGACGCTTCTAAGTAGTTGCTGGTTTGTTGCCAACCACATCATCATAAGCACTGGTTACTAAGTAAAAAATAGTTTAAGACTAAATTACAGTAAACATGAAAGCTCCACAGTTTAAACCCAATATAAATCAACCATATCCAATTATCAATTTAAAACAAAATATATTGACTACTGAAAGTTGAAAGCAAGATTCTTTTTAACTAATACATTTTTTGGACATTTTTTTTTCTACGCTCTGGGACTCTTGCTTTCAGCTTAAACAGAAGTTCAAGTCCATAACAGGTTGTAGCTCAGGTAAAATACCATGCACAGCATTTGATTACTTCAAAACAGCAGGAACACACAGGCTGAAGTGAGTGGTCAAATAGGGCTCGCTGTTCTCAAAAATTAGGTATAATGGCAAAAGCTTTACCAGTCCAAATCTATAGTTCATTCTCCAACCCTGGTTTCTGAGGCAGTTAATGAACACACATCAATTACTGATAGCTGAAGTAGTTTTTCTGTTTGTTTTAAACTTAAGTGTTTAATCAATTGCCAAGTGGTTTTTTTAAAGTTACTTTTATTTCAGTTTCACCAATGAAATTCATTTGGCTTGCATGTTTGAATCTATTCTTCCACATAAAGTATATGAAAATATGTTTGTGGAGGACGATGATGGAGGCTCAGAGCAAACCGGGCCCCTGTAAAGTCTTCCAAAACGTACGCATCATACCAAAGTGTCTTGATCCACAGCGCACCATTTTCCAAAGAAGCTACTTTTCCGTGGAAAGCCAATGTGCCACCACTATGGAATATTCTTAACAAAACTGCAGATTGCGGTTGTCAGCATGTGGCACCAGGAAAAAGGCAAAAAAAGGTAGTTGGGACTGTTAAAAAGAATTCTGAAACAGTTTAAGAGATCATGCATATGCATTTACAGTCCATGTGATAGTGACGTTTGGCAACTGCAAAGTGACCGATACATGGCTTGCTTTAGAAGCATCAAAACGAAGAGGCATGTGTGTCTTGGAGCCTTTTGTTTCTTCACTTGGTAGCCATCTGGTGGTGCTTCATACTGGTGTGGGACAGAGAAGCTGCACTTTTCTGAACTTAAAAATTAAATTCTTTCGTTTGAAGGTTGGCTGTTGGGTCAAAGTTGTAAGTACCTCCTTGAGTGGCTTCAGGAATGAGACTGGGATCTTCATCGATCTAGAAAATACAACAACAACAATACATGAGAGGCCAATTCCCTGCACGGTTCAGTACATGTAGAAGAGATTCACAAATGCTCATCTTCTTTTTTAAAATGTTATTGCAATTGCAGTTCTCCCAGTTCAATTCCTCAAATACATTTAAAAGGAAGAACACATCAACTCTGCTCTAATACCATCAGGGAAAAAGAAAACTGAAATGGTTAGAGACTGGGTTGCTGCTTGGTCAAGGCAGTTGCTATTTTAGCTGTATGATTTAATATTTCGGTGCCAATTTTTAGTACTTCTGGAGTTGGCTAATCACTAGTTGTGAATTCCAAAATTAGTTTTGTACTTTCTCCCATTTTTTCAACGTGAAAATAATTTTTATTGGCAGCTGATAGAAATAATTATAAAAAGCTTAAAAGAGTACTCAGTATCTCCTATCAGAATCTGGAGGATTTAGAATTACTCATTTCAGAGCAGTTTCATATAGCTCTCATGAGCACAATCTGAATTTTTTTTAAACCTGAAGTACTTCATTACTCTGTAGATATAGAATGAAAGACATCAGTATCCACCTTCACTCAGCTTCTCCAGAGCTGTTAGAATTTGGGTATTTACTGCCTCTAGGAACAGCAAATAACACGGTCAGTAGCAGCAACATGCACAAATTCATACCCTCCTCATCCTCCTCCAAACCATCAGCTGCGCCTATTCCCTGAACCTCTGCAAACCAGGCTGCTGGATCTAAACGCCTCGTTTCAAACCCTGTGTCATTCTGAAGCAGGTAAGAGCCCTCGTGCCTGGGGTCTGAGCAGCTCCCTGAGACCCAGCCTTGGAGCAGTGCGGACGTCAGAACTGACTCACCCAAAATCTTTGTTTCTCTTTACTGCGGGTGACAATACCTAAATTGCAAGGAGAGATTAAGGCCTTTGGTGACAGCGAGAATCATCAGGAGGAAGACTGGGGGCATGTCATGCCCAAATGAAGATCAAATCTGGTTTCAGAATGTTTTGCAAAATGTTTGTGAGTTGATAAATTAGCCTTCTGCAACTCTACCTAAATTCCCATGCCTTTAACACAGTAACCTAAAGCCAGGAAGCCATTAGTGCTGGTCCTTAAAGTACAGGCCTGTGCACTTGATAGGGCTCAGCACAGGAGCAGGTGGGATTAACAATGAGGAGATATCTAGTGGCCAGCAACACCTTGTGAGAATACAGAAGATCCTGAACTGACAGAAGGCAGGAATATTCCTGAGCAGCCCATCTCAACACCGCCAAGCAGGCTAATGTAACCAGTCACGTGTCTCCCTAGGACAATTTTCTTTTTTCTGGGTGTTTGTTTTTGGACGAGTTCTCAAACAACACGGGTTATTTTCCTACTTATATTTACTACCTGAGTTTTATGTTTTAACTCTTATCTCCCCATCATAGAATTTCTACAATGTCACATTTCAGAACCCCCCAGAAAACATGATAACTGAAACACAGAATCATTTTGGGTTGGAAAGGACATTCAAAGGTCATCTAGTTCAACCCCCTGCAATGAGCAGGGACATCTTCAACTAGATCAGGTTGCTCAGAGCCCCGTCCAGCCTGGCCTGGGGTGTCTCCAGGGATGCAGCATCTACCACCTCTCTGGGCAACCTGGGCCAGTGTTTCACCACCCTTTGTAAAAAAAGGTCTTCCTCATGTCCAGCCTGAATCTCCCCTTCTTTAGTTTAAAGTCGTGACCCCTGCCCTGCTAAAAAGTCTGTCTCCATCTTTGTTACAGGCCCGTTTTAAGTACCGAAAGGCTGCAATAAGGTCTCCCCGGAGAGTTCTCCTCTCCAGGCTGAACAACCCCAACTCTCTCAGCCTGTGCTCACAGCAGAGCTGTTACAGTCCTCTGATCATTTTCATGTCCCCCCTCTGGCCCCTCTCCAACAGGTCCAGGTCTCTCCTCCTGTACTGAGGCTCCAGAGCTGAACACAGGACTCCAGGTGGGGTTTCAACAGAGCAAAGGGGCAGAATCAGCTCCCTCAGCCTGCTGGCCACACTGCTTTTGATGCTGCCCAAGATAAGATTTGCCTTCTGGGCTGTGAGCACACATTGGTGGCTCATGTCCAATTTTTCATCCCCCAGTACCCCCAAATCCTTCTCACAGGGCTGCTCTCAATCCTTTCATCCTCCAGCCTGTACTGATACTGGGGTTGCCCCAACTCAGATGCAGGACCTTGCATTTGGACAGTAAAAATGGCATATACAGCAGTATAAACAATAATCTGAAGTAAAGTTTTGCTCCTGAGTAAAAGGGGTAAATTCAGAATATCAGGCAAAGAATAAATTGCATTAGTGTATGTAAAAAGTAAATGCACAGAAGGCAGTACTAACCTCAAAAGGGTGATTTTCCCCCCTGCACCAACTAGGCTCTGCTCTTCAGTTGGCTATGGAAGCCTCAGAGCCATTATGGAGACTATTTGACACTGCTCACAGAATCAATACAAGCACAGGGAACTTTACATATCTTAATTTCTGGTGACTTTAACTTCACAGTCACATGACAAACGCGTGAATTGAAAGTCTTAAAGTCAGAGCTGGAATCTGCCGAGTTCAATTTAAGAGAAGAACTGAAAACAATCTTGCTCAGCTGCAGAACTACAGACACCCTGGGTGGCCTAGAAAACATAATTATCATTTGTCTTCAAATTTCTTGTTGAAGTGCCTCTGAGGCACTCTCACAAGCAGCCAGTAACAGAAAGAGCTAGAACCCAGAGGGTCAAAATACCTAGCCAGGGTGCAAGAAAACGTCAGATGGTCTAGATCAATCAGTTACAGTTTTGATGACTCTTTTCAATGCAGAATCCAGATGGAACAATTAGAGCTGAAATAGAGCAATCTATCTGAAAGTGAGGATCCACCTCTCCTCCCCCCAAAGTCTGATGTATGAGAAAGTAAAAAGGAGAGCCAGAGAACTGTTTAGATGCTAATGGCAAGTAATTACATGTCAATTTACGTGTCAGTGTGACAAAATTAGGCCACTGCCAATCCATTTATTAGGCAAAACCAGAGTAGTTATCTTCACGTTGCTAAATAAAATTCTGGGTATTGAGAAACTCTTCCGAGGCTTTCAATTAAGGGAAGCTGTACTGAGAAAGGAGCAGGAAAACCAACTTTCCAGGTAACCTATATTCATGATGATTGGAACTGAGGAACAATGACAAAGTACTTACTAAGCTAACAGCACAGCGCATATACTCTGCAATATTTAGCATACTTACATCATCACCAGAGAAATACTGATCTATGATTTCAAATGCTAGCTTATAAATGTCTTCATTCTCATGCTGTTGCAAAGCTTCGATTTTCTCTAACCCTGAATAAAAGAAAATGGAGAAGAGTTTTGTAAGTTTAAACTGGACTTATTGACTACCTTGGAAAAACTAGGAAAAATAATGAAACATCACTACTGAAACATATTAGAAAATATGTATCTCAGTTTGCATATATTATGTATTAGTAGCTATCTTTGTCTCTATGAGGAAAGAAGTAGTTTGTGAACCTTTGCATGTCATGTAATATCCCTTTTTACGAAGAAAGGATAATGGAATTGTCTCCCTTTTTAGATAAAACTCTCCGTATTTAATTTTTCAAAGACCTCTGCCTGCTACATAGCTTTTGTTTCAGCCACTGTGCTTTATGTATATCACCAAAAGGAAGTGGCTACATTTGTGTGCTGCATACGAGTTTAAAACAACAAAGCGACAAAGCCTCACACCAAAAGCAGCTTAAAACGCTAGTCCCATTTTCAAACTGGATATGGAATAATACAGGGGAAAAACTTCCAGTGTAGTATGTTCTTCAACATCCTTTTGCTGCTATCTTACTATAATGCATTAATTAGCACGTGTTAAAACTTGGATTGCGATATCCAAAAGACTCCTCATCCCACTTTGGCCTGTAATGAAATTATGATCCTAACAACGGCTTCAAAGGCAATGAATTAAAGCAAGAATTGTGTGTTTTACTACAGAACAAAGTACACTCAGTAATCAAATGAAAAGAAATACAATTCTCACTTCAAGCTAAAAAAATCCCTAAGCTACAGAAAGCTCATTCAATGATGGGCTCTAACATGATCATCTCTAAACCAAGCAAAACAGAAAAAAAAAAAAGTTATTTGTCTCATTACAGAAGTCTCAGTTGCTTATTAAAATAGCCCATGGTAAAAAAATGCTGTAGTAAATATCAAAAGCAGCAAAAGGAAGACAGAATAATATCCCCCAAATTAATTTTTATGAAAGCCAAATAAGCACTTACCTCCACACTCTTCTATAATCTCAGCTATTGTGCTAGCCTCATCTCCAGCCATTATCAGGATGTTTTTCAGACCATCCAGCACCACCTGTACCACTTGAGAATCCTTTACTGAGAGGAGATTGCAGAATGGTGGGATTACATTTTGCTGTACGAGGTATTCAACCTAAATAATGAAAAAACATGCTTTCAATGTTGTGCTTCTTACAAATGGCTGCATGTGCAACGTTTTAGTGCCAGCTGAAATCCCAATACACATACCTGATCTTTTCTGCCACTTATTGTCAAATTGCTAATTGCCCAAGCAGCTTCCTTTTGTGTTCCAAAGTCCCCCTGAAAAAGAAAATTAAGAGCTCATTAAAATCAGCATGGAAACATCTGTCAAGCTTATTATTAAAAACCACAGACTCCTCATGTCAGATTTATAAAAAGAGGATGACAACTTGCATAGCTGATAGTTTGACTGACCTTAGCCAGCTGGTGTATGATCATAGGGATTAGCCCAGCATCTATTACAGCCTGAACTTGTTGCTGGTTTCCTGCTGTGATATTGGAAAGGAACCAAACTGCTTCCTACAATTGGAAAAATAAAAAAGCAAAAAAGCAAAACACTCTTAAAAACAGTCAACAGATAAAAACCAAAAACCTAACCAAACAACCTCAAAACCTAAAATCAAACTATGACCAACCACCAAACAGAGCCTCCAGGTTTCCTCCCCAGTAGCACTTTTAGTGCACAAACTTTTATTGCACTGTGAAAGCCAAATGCACAGGGGATCAATGTAATATCAATATGATTAATTAACAGGGCCAGATTATTACTTGCACAAGAAGTGTCTCCATACACTGGGAGCAATACAGACTTAAACCTTAGATCTGCTTTGCATTGCTGGAGTCACAGCCATATTTTAAACTTGAGATCAGTGTTGCAAAGAAAACAGGGAAACTGCTAAAACTTCATATAAAAAGGACTTATCCTGCAATATTTGACTTAGCCACTCAGCAGTATCTTTCTGTGCTGATACAAGGAAAAACAGCTCCAGCTCCCATTTTCTTCCTGAAACATGAAGTGGAGCTCCCAAAGCTCACTCAAGGATCAGACAGGACTCTGAGTCTTGAGACTTTACTCAGCTGTTATCTCCTTCAAGGGGTTCATTGGCACAGCTAACATCTATCTGATGGCAGCTATAAATTCCTGGTTACAAAGGGGGGGATACTTGGCAAGGCAATACAGAACATCTTAAAAAGGCTCTGATCTTAAGTAAAAAACAACCAGATGTGGCAAGCAGCCGATTATGAAGTACTTCAGGAAAAAAACATAATGAGTTCCATTTTTTTAGGGATGTGTATTTGGCTTTTACTTGTATGTGCCCCTCACAACATGCACCTCAAACAAAACTCAAAGCATCTAAGAGTCCCCTTATAAAAAATTAATTCCAGTCTTGGCATTCAAAAGGAGCTCTTACCTTGTTTATCTTCTCTTTTGGATGCGTCAGGAGGTTTGGGAAATAAGACAAAACATCACAATTGAGAACAACTTGTGTCTGTTCATCAGTACCAGTTACTATGTTGCCTACTGCTCTCAGTGCTGCTGTCTGAATATCCAAAGTGGGAAGGAAAAAAAATTGCATGTTAAAGACATTGCTGTTACTTATGCTATAACAAAGATCATTTTAAGATTTTTCTTTATAAAAACACTTTGCAAAATACACTTTAGCACTTTA
Source organism: Columba livia (assembly GCF_036013475.1). Lineage (NCBI taxonomy): Eukaryota > Metazoa > Chordata > Aves > Columbiformes > Columbidae > Columba > Columba livia. The sequence continues at coordinate 30,790,446 of NC_088602.1, read as the reverse complement.
TCCTCTGAGCTACTTCCTAAAAATGGGTAATGTTTCATTAAAACAGAAACACACAGTACAGGATTTTACTGAACAGACACACTGCAGCTCACCTCAAAAAGCATAAAGATTAAAAATTAAAATAATATTAAAACAATAGAAGAGTTAATTAATCACGTATCTGATCTGAGCTACAATTACATTATCTGTTTCTAGGCTTTGACTATGTCTGCCAAGGTTCCTTACTTCTCCATTCAGCTCTCCACTACAGAATTAGAAAATCCATGACTACTTTATTTATTCTCAGTTGACTTTCAGAAACGGACTCTGTATCTCTATGTACTGGTTAGTAAATGCTTTAACAAGGGACGGAATACTGGAAAGACTCCTTTTCATCAAGTTAACTGGTCTGACAAATTTCAAGACAGCCCAGTCTCATACAAAGCACAGACTAAACAAGCACGGCAAATGCACAGATCAGTAAAAATGCTCCCAATTGCGATGGCGGGTTTAGAAAAATCAAGTACACAGTAACTTTTAGTTTCCCTTTGTCTTTGAAATTAATCAATGAAGTGCAGTTATCCTACCTTTTGTAGCTAATTAGAAATTTACTTCACTAAAAGGACTCAGCATCTGCAAATATTTTAACATTCAAAAGGTCCCAAAATATTAATTGATTTTCATGAGCTATTCAGACAGAATATGCACAACCATGTATGCAGCCACAGAAAAGAGCGTATACAACTTCAATTCTGGAAAATGTAAAATCCGTTGTCATTAAATATTTTTGGACTACAAAAGGAAGGCACCCCTGATAATCACACAATGGAAGTTAATGTCTAACCTTCACTTAAAACTACATTAGAACTGTTTTGTTTGAGTTTTCTTTCATTTTAATAATGGCTTTTTCCTCAGTGTAGGAAACACCTTTTGTTCAGTTTTACCTGCAACAAATGTAGCTACGAACACCCACGTCAGTACTCCACTAATAAGCACTCTAAGGCACATTTTTTAGAAAACAGCTTACGAAGAACCATTCAATAGCAACTGAACCAGACTTACTTGAACTTTAACCTCCTGATGACTCAGAAGGGGAACTAGAAAAGGTACAACTCCTGAATCAATCACCATTTGTATCTGTTCATTTCCACCATCTGTCAAGTAGGACAAAGCCCAAACAGTGTCCACAAGAATCTACAAATTGGAAAGAATGTGGTTTACACACTGAGCAGTAAAATCCATACAATGGAGTCTTAAATTATTGATAAACATTCCACATGTCTGGGGTAAAAAAAAAGAAAAGAGCATGCAATTTAATTACAGGGAAAACTCAAACATTATGATGAGACCTAATTAGTAAAATGATAGATTATTACATACAACTATGAAAACTGGGGCCATTTGTTCCAGAATAATAATTTATATATGCCCTCTCTCATTTTTTTAAAATAAATACCACATTTTGGTGCACAGAATGACAGCATACATCATCTCACAAAGGTAAACTGTTGGGTTTGATTTGCATCTCAAAGATAGACAATGAGCTCAGCTGAGTAGTTATGCTGGTAATGTTCTGAAGAAAATACCAACCCAGCCTCCTAGCACTGCTACAATTTGTCAGTTGTGTCTTCTTCTGGTTACAGAACACCTGAGTCCCCTCAGTCTCCAATCCATGTACCTTACATCTTAGTGTTTTTGATCCATAATGTAGTTCTCAAGAGAAACTGCAAACTGTTCTGGATGTCTGCTGTTTTTTGCCTTTATATTAAGAATTAAATCCACAGCAAAGGAAAGGAATTATTATACCAAACCAACTAAAGGACTAGCAACTATTGTAATGTGGCAACCGTTCAAGCAAAGAGAAAATTCACAGAGAAATTACTATCATGCATCTTAGTGTCTTAAAGAAAAGGAAGACAGAGCTACTGATGACTTCATAAGGATTATTTGAGAGCCCTCAAAACCAGAAAGGTACAAAAGTTACAGTCATTGAAAAGTAGTGTCCGAAGCAGAAACAAAGCCAGCAGAAAGAGGGATATTCCATCTCTTAGAGGTGGTATTAGGAACTGCAGGGAGAGACATCTGGACCCCACTGAGGACATCATCTGGTGAATTATCTGTATCTACTCTATTTCTAACAAAGATACCCATTTAAAATTTCTTGCTATCAAGACAGCTAAATACTACAGCACTGAACCATATGAAGGACCAAAGTCCTGATCCACAGGCTGCTTCCACTCAGCTCCAGGGACCAGCCAGCACAGACCCAAGGCTCTCCTGGCCCAGCGTGCTGCTGCCCTCACCTGCCATTGCCACAGGGACAGCAGAAGGTGCTGCAGTGGAGATGGTATCGCAGCAGAAGCAGTGAAAGATGGTGCCTCACCAGCTTGCTGCCCCACAGCCCCGCTGTTGACGAGAGCAGCAGCTGCCAGAAGCGCTCACGACTGCTGGCTGACCTACCTCCATCACTGACTCATCTCCAAAGACAGGCTTGCTGCTCCAGTACAGAGGGGCTGGGACCAGAATGGCACCTCCAAACTAGCACCTGACCCTCAAGATCAAAAAGATGGGCACCCTAATTGAGATCAGTCAAAACCTGGCATCACATAGTCTTGTATCTACTTCACGAAGCTCTCACACAGTCATTGCTTGTGAGAGATGGCAAATTTGTCAGGAAATAAAAAAGCCTATAGGCTAGAAGTATGTTTGGGTTTGCTATGAATTTCCATTTGAGTTTGTCCAAATTACGAATTGGAAAGTCACCATGTGCTGTCTCCCACTCATATTACACTGGGAAAGCCCTGGCAAAATTCCAAATTAAACTGTTTGCAAATATTTTGTGGAGCCAAGCCCACTTCACCATCAAAAAAACAGCAGAAACACCACTACAACAGTGTGGAAATAACAAAAGACAGTTCCACCAGTCTTCTGCTCTATCCCCACACTCACCAGAAGGGTTCAATTCCTGCTTCCCTAAATTGGAGAATCACTACAGGGAGCAAGAGTAAAGACATCAAAGTCCTGATGGGAGGAGAGCGGCTCTTCTAGCCTATAGGCAGTATCCCTCGGTTACACGGATCTTTGCTCCTGAAGTCCCAATATAAGGCTTCGGGAGGTAAGTCCACTCCCCTAGGGCTTTACTCAGAAAACATACGTAAGCCCATGGATCAGGAATGTGAGAAGTATTGAAAGTTTAGTATTAATAACATGAATAAAAGTTGTCAAAGGTGCCACAAAACAATAACTTATTCCTGTTTAAGTAAATTTTTCTATGTGATTTCCTTCGTTAAACAGGTTGCAAAGTCAAGCAACAGGTTATGAAACTCAGATTTACCCATATGATCTCAGTTTTCATTGGACTGATATGTAGAATTATATTTTTTTCTACACATGCATTATATGTCATCTATGCAAAACTATAAAGTGGGGCAGAATTGAAGTGAAGCTGATGGTGAAGTGCTCAATTCCGCAAGAGAACTTTTTAAAAATGTGGCTTTTAAATGTGATTAAAAAAACTTTTAGAAAAGATATTTCAGGAATGGTGTTTTCACTTTCTTTTTCATGCTCTGAATGACTACGATTATATTAGTCTTCATACTTAATTGTGCATTTACTAGTTAATTATACATGAAATGACACACGAAACTAAGGTTGCCACTTAAATACAATCTTGAAGTATTTTCTCTTCAGAGAAAACAAAGAATCTAAATATCTAAAACTTGAGAAATTACTTACGTTTATATCTGTATGGTAAATGAGAACACACAATGCTGGCAAAATCTGAAAAGAAGTTAATCGGTCACTACAGTAGAATAAAATTGGCCATACAATCATGACTCCATGTACAGCAGCCACAAAACTTGGCTTGAGAATGCTTTAGCACACTGCGTTCACACACTTCCCAGCAGCTGGTCATTCCCTCAAAGTATACATAAAAATATATCTATTATACTTAAAATTAGTAAAAATAAAAGCCAGTACTGTATTCCAAAGACACATAAAGCAGACTATATTTTGAGGGAAAACAAGCAAACAACTGGGATAAGACATCCCCCCTGTTATTTTGAAAGCTTTGTTACCACACAATATAATAAAAATCATCAGCTTAATATCAATATATGAAACCCTCTTGGATTAAAGTAAAATTTTGTTTTTGTATTAATGTACGGAGAAAATACAAAACTGAGCTATGAGAAGACTACTTAGAACAGGGCTTTTTATTTGGTAATTATTACTTGTAGAAGTTTCCCCATTCTTCGCTTCATTTTTAAAATTTCATTGAAGTTTAGTTGCACACAATATTATACTTCACATGGCTTCAAAAACTATCTACATTTTGCAATTTATCTTAAAATGAAGAACTTAACATACAACTACAGTTCTAGTCAAATAGCATCTCCTTACTAGCTGTGCCTACTCTATAAACTGCATTTGCTCTGTTCACCAGTGTAAAAGGATTTTCAGATGCTTCTCTTCTTGAGGACTTGACATTGCACGTTCACAGCTAGTCAAAACAAACTATATTCACTAGCTTACTTACATTTCCTCTTACTGAAAATAATATTTGAATACTTCTATATCATGTTCTTAGCCTTTTTTGGAGAAAAAAAAAGGAATGTTGAGTATGTTAACACTTTCTAGTGCATTAATGTTTTGTTTTGTCCATTTAAATATATGGCTCTTCAGTCTTACTCAGTTTCAGATGTTACAAATACCTTCATTACAACCTTGGTAAGAAGTATCAAATTGGTCAAATTACTTCATTTAACAACTAGTTAGTGGCACAAGATACTGGCAAAAAAACATGCATAAATTCATAGTGTGACAATGTAAAACATTTGGCCTCTAGCCCACAGTATAAAAAAATTATCTGTCTCATAATTCTTTATTTACCTCCTGAACTGTCTCCATAGGCGGTGGGGGGTCCTTATTCCTGCAGAGATTTACAATGACCCATGTGACGTTCCGAAGGAAGGTGATGGGAATGGAGGGATTGATGAAGGACAGAAGAGGTTTGACAACTCCCAGTGATATGACATAATCTCTACACTGAGGACCATCACCTACAGAAATGAAAATTGTTGTAAAAGAAATTACATTAAAAATGGAAAATCTTGAAATGTATGCAATGGCAGGTTGGGATACTGAAATTCTATGTTTCCTCACCAATAATCTACTACTAAAAGGTCGTGTTCAAATAAATATACATACGCGCAGATATGTATGTATATTTTACGAAACACAAAATTTATCCTGTTAATATTTTGTGTAGGAAGTGATACTATTTCTTCAGAAAAAATAGGACGTACATATATAATTCTAGCCACATGAAAAATCATATTAAGCCACAGAATTTAGAGGAAACATAGTCTCATATGATAATGCCAATGTTCAAAAAGTCAAATTCTAAAATGAAACGCTCCCTGAATTCAGATCATTATAACAACACGAGTTACCTATAATATTTCCGAGAGCCCAGACGGCTTGCTCACAAACATTCTGGTGTGGTGAATGAAGTAGTCTCAAGAAGAGGGGTACTGCATCTGTAGAATGCAAAGATTGGATTTGTTTTTACCGGAATATGGTATATGCACAATACTTTCAATTGATTAATACAAAACACTTCCTCTACCATACCTAATACATGCTTCTATTATGAAGAGCATAAAAAAACCCCTCAGTTAAACATTTCTATATTTATCTAGAGGGGGGAAATATAGATTTGAGAACAAGAAACTCTTAAACAACAATGCTCCCCACATTAAAACATTTCCCCATATTCCTCAAAGTGATATGCAAGAGCCTTAAGCATGTAGGTGCTGGGTTTCGTGTCCTGGAAATTCACATTTTCCAGTTATCCAGGACCATGCTACGTACCTAACAGAATGACATGCCTACTCATGCAAACGTGCTTCAAATCTTGACTTTAAGAAAACAGCCTCCTTCCAAGAGGTGGCTATAGTTAGTTTCCACATGCAGTGAAGATTTAGATCCATCTGCCACTCCTAAGACACGTTTTAATTTGCTCTTATACAACGCAGGCAACATACCAGATTAAGGAAGTGATACTGATTTTAGATCTCAGTCTCTGCTAAATTCAATATATTTAATAGAGCTACGAAACCATCCCTCTACTATTCCCATGCACTACTTCCCTTCAGACAACTGTTTGAAAGAGTAATTCTTGCAGCAATTTTTAAAATCTATATATGATCATACTCGTGCAATAGCCTTTCTAAGCAAAGTAAAATAGATCAATTTATACAATGTTGAAGGAAAGAGTAGTTTTTCTCACAAAAATAGCTTCAGAAATAGCTTCAGAAATTTAAAAAAACTGCAAGGCAATTTGTGAGCAACTGTGAATCAATGTTCTGTTGATAATTTAACATGTGATAAGGAGCCAAAAATCCTTCATGTATTTTCCTGTAAAATAGAGAGCAATGAAGAATAGACAACCTAAAATTCCTTCCCCACCCTAGATGAGTAATTCAGCAATTGCCTACAACTGACAAGTTGAGAGTGACGGCAACACACCGTTGCTTAAGAACACTCTCACTGTTCTTGTAACAATCTTCCCACTTCTATTGGCTCAAGTGGAATATTCCAGCTTGCTTCTCAGCGATTACTGAGATTACACTTCACTGTATTCAACGTATTTCAGACAGGAGGGTCAAGTATGTAGTTTATATGAAATTGCAATCCTGGTACGCTTTCAAAAGTACAAATGAAATTATTTCATACCAGTACTCAGGCAGAAAGACAGCTGGAGAAAGCACGAGGTGCAGGTTATCTCCTTGTCTCAAAAAATGAATTACTTCTGCTCCACACTGGCTCCTGCCAACTTCTATTCTGTGTGTATAGTACTTGCCTCTTTTGCTGGGCCTTCCAATTGCCACCTGTCCCTCTTGATTGCAGGAGGCTATCTTTTGTATTTTTTTATTTTCTTCTTTTGTGTTTAGGCCACACCAGCCTCTCCTACAGCTGCAAGGGCTCATTGCTTTGTTTCCTCAAACCATCCCTTATCTGAAGGGAGTAGCGCTGAGAGGCTGCTTTCCCTTACTCATCTTCCAGCCAAAGCAGCGACACTTTTAGACTAAACTCCTTTCATTTTGTTTTTTGGAGTAAAGCTTGGAAAATGCTTTTTGCCTCTCTAAAGTCATTTTATCATATTTTCTTTTTTTCAAGCATGAGCTAAACAGATTTTTGGGAGAGAAATACCCCAGCCTGAACTTCTAGTAATGCTTCAGGTAACAGCAACACTTTTGGCTGTGCTGCACATATTTTCATCCTAATTTTTAATTTTCCCTATAAGATTTTTTTCTAGATTTTCTCTTTTAATCCTTTTCATTAGATTCATTCATTCAAATATGATAACACTACGGAACTTGAAAAAGGAAGATAACGACTAACTAATGAACAAGCTGGGAAGGATGAAAAAACTCAAACAGATTTTCAAAGTTATTTAGACACCAGAAAAACAATCTAAAAACAGAGTTGCCCAAATCACATCAGGATTTTTTTAAGCAAACTCAAGATATTCATTTTTTTTAAAGGTTTTGGATTTTTATTCAAAGACCATTTGTATTAGCATTCTTATTCTATTGCTCCAGTATTTGAAATATACAGAATCTAACAATTAGTGACATAATTCATTAGCTATTAAAACGTACAAACCAGCATTTTCATTTGAAAGGTAGGTTCATACACTTAAAAAATAAATCAAATAACTAAGTCACCGTTTTCCCATATAAAAACAGTGAATATGAATAAGCCAAAACAATTTATTACATATCTGCTTAGTCTCCTGTTGTATTCAGCATAAAGGTTTTAAGATAAGCGTGCTGATACAAAAAAAATCTATATATAAAATCCTGAAAAAGTATTTTGAATAATTTATCTTCAATTAACTCTACTGTTTATTTCCTATCTCTTTTCACAATGGAAACCTCACTGGCTGGTTATGCAAGAAACAAAGGCAGCACAACAAACATGGTGTGCACAGGAGATATTAATCATATGGTCAAGGAAAGAATGATAATTTTCTTAAATCTGTATTTAAATGAGCAGCCTATTAACAACTTCAGCAACACTGATGAACACACCTTTGAGGTAGAAAAGAATTACTTCCTAACATAAGTTTTAGCCATAGGGAAATTAACGGTACAACACTCCAGAAATAAGAATCAGAAAGGACTAACATTTTTTGTCATACTCCTAGCATCTGTCATTCTCTATCTTCTTTAAAGGAAAATCAGGTCTGGGAGCCTTAATATTAATTGTCAGTGACAAAGAGATGTTTAAGAGCAATGTAGAAACTTTTTGAAAAATACAACATCCATGCATTTCTTATTTTAATAGTTTGGATAACATTCGTTATCCAAATATCCCTTCTTCGCTTTTACCCACAATATCAACCACCCCCCCAAAACCAAATTGTAATACTTACTAGACTGTACAACAGCTTGAGTCTGTGCAGAAGTGCCTGATGCTATGTTAGTCAATGCCCATGCAGCTTCAAATTGTAATGAAGGACTGTAATGAAATAATTATACAGTAATAAGTTGAAACACGATCTGCTGATTATTTTATGGTTCATTTCAGTATTAATAGCTGTATCCACTCTGAGACGCTCTATATCTAAGCAGTTTTTTAAAAAAAACACTAAGCCTAGACATTTCAGAGGAAAAAGCTATGAGGGGAAAAAAAGAAAAGATACCAGATTCTATGACCTTTTGTAAACCACCCATCATTCTGACTTCCTACTAGTAGTTAAAAAAATAAAACCAGTAATACTTGTTAAAGCACACACCAACCAGTGAAGCTGACCACTGCTCTAGTCAACTAATTACCTCCTGTATGAAAGATTTCTAGCACTCCTCATCGTAAAATTTAATTATGCCTCTCTAACGGGTATCACAGACCTCTTCACATTCAACTGATCCAAATGCCATCCATATTTAGTGAAGAAAGTGCAGCTCTCTGGCTGCCATTAGGACTTCTCAATAAATTAACCATGTCTGACCACAACTAACAAAAACTTGGCCCTTCTGACATTACATCCCATATCAAGTGTAAGCTGGTATACTGGGATAAAGACATTTTTCTGCTCCATCCCAGACAGGGGAAAAGACCAAGCATCAGTATCAAAAGGCAGCATGATACCTGTATTAAAACTGACTTATTAAATGCAGATAAAATTAGTCACAAATATTACGAAAGCTGGGGGAACATTTCTTCCAAGACGCCTGTCATGTGTTGCCTGTGCCAACAGCAGTTTAGTAAAACAGTTTGCATGAAAACCAGTCTCAAGCGTATGATCAAGATTAAGAGTTCTAGAAGCTACAGAAGAGTTTACAGCTTATGGTGGTTAGCATAACAGTAAGGTGTCAGCTGGGAGGAGCAAAGAATATTTACTGTTAGGTGACTATTTTTCATTTGCATGCTTTTTTGGATCTTTATCAGTTATGTTTTGGATATAGCTATAACACCTGCTTCCTTTAAGCTTTTTTTTTTGTGCGTTATCTTCCAAAGCATTTTAAGGTTTTATTGGGGATGAAATTGGATAAGAAACAGATAGGAGGGCCCAAGATGTGTAAATAAGGATTTGTAAAAACAAATAGCACCTGTCAGCAGCTATCTATAAACCTTTAGATTCTAGGATCAAATGCATTAAAATTCTAGTTCTAGGTCGGTCCTTCTTTTCTCCCTCTTGCAATAAGCTTTCCCTTATAACACAAACAACAGCTTTAACAATCTGCTATACAAAGTCTTTGCAGAATTTACCTCTGCTAAATATTATATAGCAATCACAATTAAAAGGATTGCTTCAGAAAATGTTCAGTTCAATTCTGAAATGCTTATTTAACATACATAAACGATCCAAAAACTAGACAGAAAATTCAAATTAAAATAATTCTTCACAGCACTAAACCATCTACTTCTAGAGCAAACAGGCATTCACGACCCATTTTAAAATCCTATCCTGATTTGAACATTATTGCCAGCTGCCTTCTAGGCAACTGTTTTGTTAAACAACCTGAAAAAAAAGCTACTCACGCTTGATGTTTTGCAACCACCAAATTATACCAAATATACCAATTTGCATTCTTAAGTTCATAGCCCTTGTGGCTGCAGAAATCACCTTGAAAATGGAAATACTGTAAACACATGTATGGTTGCCTGATACCAAAGACAAGCTAAAACATTTACCTCAAAATGTGTTAGTTCCCATCTATCTGAATAAGGGGCTCACAGATTGTGGAATACGGCATTTTTCTTACATGTCATTAAATTCTTGCAAGTACATGCTCCGTGTTCTCTACCTCCTTCACTGAAGCTTGTTTTCAAGCACAGAATCATGAGAGAGAGCATGTTTGCTGTGTTGTACCATCACAGGAGGGAGCAGCACAGAGCCAGCAGGAAACCCACCTTGCAGTGTGAACGCAAGCAGCTAGAAACTTAAGCTAATAACCTTAATGAAAAAGGTGACAAGTGTGCTCTGGAAAAGAATAGTGCCCTGTTCACAACCAGCCACATTCTCTGCCTTCACATAAATACATGCAGTAACTCTGAGACAGGTTTATTAAAAATATCCATATCCAATGAGAAATTTAGTAGGGCTTTCTCCAGTAGCTGGATATGCTCATGCAAGTTCTAAAAACTACACTGACATTTCTGTGGCAGAATAAATACTCCTGGAGAATTTATGGTTTATCATCATGAAATGTGATCAACTGGGACAAATTATATGGTGCTATGAATCCTCAGTTTCATTTGAAATAACAAGGGGTTTTTTTGGATGCAGATTTTCAGTAAGGATGAACATTTTTCAAAGTATACTTACTTATCATCCCTTTCTAGGCATTTTACCAGAATAGGTAAAATTCCTGATTTTATTAAGTCATCAATAGGTGGATTTCTGTCGCTGGATAGGAGTTTTCTGTGAAATTAAACATAAAAGTAAATAAGTAACTTTCATAATTAAAAACATGTGGGAAATATATCTCTGTGCCATTCTTTATTTTTACCTTGCAGCCTGGACAGCACTCAGTTGGATCACTGGGTTGTCACTTGTGGCATTCTATAAATAAATAAATAATCAATAAATAATCAATAAAACCTAAAAATGCACAAAATACACACTTCTAATTAAAAAAAAAAAATAGCTAAACATAACATACCTGCAATATAGCTTCTAGCGTTACATTTTGCTTGAAAAGAAAAAAAAAAGTTTTAGTAATTTTGTTGCTAAATTATATTATTTTTAAACATTTAATACAACCAAACTGATTTTAACAAAGTATCAGTTCGTAATTCTACTTTACAATGTTTTGAGACACTACCAAAGTTTTAAAAATAAGGCGCTTACTGCTTTGAAGTCAGCATCAACATCAGAATCTTCTAAACTTTCTTCTTGGGGAACATTTCTTTTTTTCAAAAGATGTTCGTCTCTTTTGTTCTGTAACAGAATGACAGAAAAGACACAATGCTTATTACTACAGGGTGATGATATAGTGGCCCCTTTCAAAATAAAAGTTAAGACAAGACTGCTATTTTTTAAGATACATTTGTAACTGCAAATAGAATTTGCAGTATTTCAGCTGTAAGAATCTATAAGCTTGTTAATCACAGAACTATGACAACCCATGCCATTTGAATCAATTAAAACTTATAGTTTGGGGATCAATTTTGTAACAGACATTTACCATACACATAGATCTGCATGACATTAACATTTAGCCACACATAACAGAAATTATTTTCCAGTGTCAGATTAGTTTTCAGCTAAACCTACTTCAACGTTCCCTGGTTACATGTATTTTCATCTTGTGTGTAAAGTAGCACAATCCATGTACATTGACACTTGTAATAAATATTGCCCACTTACACTGTTAGCCTGATTTCTGACTCAAAATAAAGCATCCGCTAGCCTTAGCTCCTTTAAGGAACTACTGAAGAAAAAATTACCTTCTCAGTGGTAAAGTACCCATTTAACATTTCTACCTTGCTTAATTAGAATATTTGAACACTTAAAGCCCTAATTTAAAAAGGAATCAAATCATCAATTGTAACTGTAACCAGATGCATGTTTTCACAAATTTAAAATGTACTAAAGCTATTATTCCAAACGCATGAAGCAAAGTTTTCTAAATTTTAGACTTTATCTTTTGCTTGATACGCCTAGAGGTACAATCAAGGATCAAACAGGCAATTGAAGATTATGATGCAGCACATATATAGCTAAATACCTTTCTGTGGTTTTGTTTTTAATAAGCACATTCAGATTTTAATCTCTAATGAAGAAAAACATTGAAAAATGTGTAAAAAATAGCTGTAACACCTAAACCAAATATACTAACAAGGAAAACCAGGCTTTTCAGTCTCAAACAACTATCTGACAACCAAACAGTACTGATTATAGAGACCACACTATACCATGCCTTGCTTGTAATATATAAATATAAATATATATATATATTATTTTTTAATTTTAGAAAAAAAGAGCAACATGACATCCAAAATTTCTAGGACCTGCTTACTTTTTAGACATTTTAAAAATAGACGTTTTAAAAATAATTTAAAACAACTTTTCCAGCCTCAGTTTGAAAGGCTCTCAAGCAATATATTAATAGTGGCAGCATACTCAGACCACATCCATACAGACAACATATTTTGTTGTCAAGTGGTTTTGGAGAGAAGGAAGATGGAAATGAGCAGGCAGTTAAACAGTGTTGCGCAGACAAATGGCATCAGACAGGTACACACTGGGGGATGCTTTCGCTATAAAGTCCTAGAATATATTTGATTTTCCACACTAAGTACATGGCACTGCCATTTTAAGCAAAGAAGTGCTAGGGAATAGACTGCCTTGGCTTAATGAATTATTTGGTATACTGACTCTTGTGGAACTTGTTTAGAAAGTGCTTATATAGAATTCTCTTAGCACAGGTAAAATTTGCTTTGCGTAATTTCTGCAAGCTGTGAACCTTTGAAACTTTCTGCTTCATTAAATAAAAAAGGCCTCAGAGTCTTCAGGCTAGAAGATGAGGGGAGCTGCATCCCTGGAGATAAGTAAAGGAACAGAACGGTGTCTAACACAGAAGATAAACCAGAAGAATGTTTCAGTTTGCCCAGAACTTTTTCTTCAGCTGCAGGTACAGGTCTGGCCTTTGACTGACAGCACACCTGATGAAAATGAAGAACAGGGAGACCCCAGACTCTAATTTTGCAATTGGCCTGGAGTGCCACACTAGGCAGTGGGGGGGCTTGGACTGCAGGGCTATAATCATCCAAGTTTTTGTTCTGCTGAGGGTCCCTCTTCAGGAGACCCCCAGCTCGAGCTGCTCTACACTGTACCTTGTGAATAAATTATTTGTTTTAGAAGACTTTCTGGAATCCGTGCCTGAGTCTCTGCTGTGGGGAACCTAGGGAAAAGGAACATCCCTAATGAGGAAACTTCATTCAAACCAAATCAATCTGGCTTTGCTCAAGTACAATTCCTTTTCCTACTGTTCATCTAAACGGTAGCTATACTTTGGCAACTACAGGGACTGGACCAAATTTCCAGAGGCCTATGCTCAGGTCAGCTTTCTCCAGCACAGGGCTACTACATGCATCTCCCCAGGGAGGAAGGGCCTCCTGCCCCCCTCGGATGAACGGCTCCCCCAGGATCAGCTGTGCTGCCAGGGTAAAACAAGCCAGTCTCGGGACAAGGGACTGAAGCTAGCGGAAGGCCCTGTCTTGAGTCAACTGTCCTCCTCTTCCCACCCAGAGGCATCACCACAGTTCATGGGCATGAGCAAGTCAATACATGCATGAACATACAGGAATTTACATATTTATTTAGGAGGATGGCAGACACTGGTCCCGCAGATGTTCCCTGGCTACTGAAAAGGTGCAGCCTGAAGGAATTGTGGTCTTAGTGCAGAACCATCACCAGCTGTATGCTGGACCAAGTCAAATGATCCATATTAGATCATTGACTTGGAAGGGTCAAGTTTCTTTGTCACTATCAGTAAACTACTGTGGTACAAGGCAGGTTTTTCCCAGTTCTGCTCTGCTCTGCCTGAGGTATTTGGTTGAATTTTATACATCTTGTGCTCATAAAAGTCAGAGAAAGAGATTTGCAGAGTTTTTGGAAAATATGGTTCTTGTAAGAATTGTTATTCACAGATTCAGTTGGTGATATTTACTTGTTTCTCAAACAATTTTTTCAGTATCAGCAGCACTCAACTATGTGTCTTGCAAGATCTTGCAATTAGGACAGGTGATATTTACTTTTAAATTTCTGTAGAAAAGTCTTTTAGATGCTGGCCTCTTGCAGATTCTTCGATTCAAAAGATGATTAAATTGATTGCTCAAGAACTTACTATTAACTAAACTATTGACTAACTAAGAACATACTATTACTAAACTATTTTTATTGAACTTACTGAAAATAAAATTCTAGTTAGGAAATGTCACATCTCATTTGATATTTTCACATTTATTGTGTAATTAAAAAAAGAAAAAGCTTTTTATGCGCTCAAACAGCAGATTCTCCCATTTAGGTGTTTCACATCACTGTATTAGCAGATTCCCTCACCACCGAATCCTCTGACCTTACGGAACTATCCCCTTATTTGGGGAGAATTATGTCACCCACAACATACTCATAGGTAAGCTTAGGAAGTGTGGGTTAGACAAGTGCTCAATGACATGGATCATGAACTGGCTGGATGGCAGAGCTCAGAGGGTTGTGATCAATGGTGCAGAGTCTGATTGGAGGCCTGTAGTTGGTGGGGCTCCCCAGGGATCAGTACGGGGTCCAGTCCTGTTCAACCTGTTCATCAATGACCTGGATGAAGAGACTGAGTGCACCCTCAGCAAGTTTGCTGATGATACCAAACTGGGAGGAAGGGCTGACACACCAGAAGGCTGTGCTGCCATTCAGCAAGACCTGGACAGGCTGGAGGACTGGGCAGAGCAGAATCTAATGAAGTTTAACAAGGGCAAGCGTAGGGTCCTGCACCTGGGGAGGAATAACCCCAGGCACCAGTACAGATTAGGGGTGGACCTGCTGGAAAGCAGCGCTGCAGAGAGGAACCTAGGCATGCTGGTGGACAGCAGGTCGACCATGAGTCAGTAACGTACCCTTGTGGCCAAGAAGGCTAACAGTATCCTGGGGTGCACTAGAAAAAGCGTGATCAGCAGGTTGAGGGAGGTTCTCCTCCCCCTCTACTCTGCCCTGGTAAGGCCACATCTGGAGTACTGTGTCCAGTTCTGGGCTCCCCAGTTTAAGAAGGACAAGGAATTACTGGAGGGAGTCCAGTGGCAGGCTATGAGATCATGAGGAAAGACTGAGAGAGCTGGGTCTGTTCAGCCTGGAAAAGGCCGAGAAGGGATCTCGTCGATGTTTATAAATATCTCAAGGGTGGGTGTCAAGAGGATGGGACCAGACTCCTTTCAGTGGTGCCCAACAATAGGATGAGGGGAAACGGCCACAGACTGAAACACAGGAGGTTCCATCTAAACACATAGAGAAACTTCTTTACTTTGAGGGTGTCAGAGCACTAGAACAGGCTGCCCAGAAAGGTTGTGGAGTCTCCTTCTCTGGAGACATTCAAACCCACCTGGACACATTCCTGTGCAACCTGCTTTGGTGAACCTGCTTTAGCTGGTGGGTTGGACCAGATGATCTCCAGAGGTCGCTTCCAATCCCAACCATTCTGTAAGAGAAACTGGTACACTACCATTCTGTGTTGCTCCCCACAAAAGAACCTATGTTTGTACAGAATGGATGCACTTTGGGGAGCTTTGACTGAAGTCTGTCCAAAATGCAGAGGATAAGCAAAAGCCATTTAAAGGGATATTACTTCACTGCTGTCATATGTGGAAACTTAAACAAGGCCAAAGCCTTCTCAATTTTGTTGAAATTAAATAGATGGCATCCATTTGGAATGAAGATCACATTATTAAAATGGGTAAGAATATTAGATATTCACATAGATGTGGGCTGCATCTATCGTGCATGTTCCACCCTCAATACTTTTCATCCCCAAAAGACATTAACCATAAACAGTTGAAACCATATCATACATTTTCTAGCTTGAAAGATCTCCAAGTTTTTGGATTCAAAAAGCAAAGCCACACTGCAACAACTGTGGTACTGAATGTGTATCCCTCTATAGGTGTGTATCCCTCTCTTCAACATACACAATCACATCATTCTGAGTGATAAGGGTTTGTCAGGGTTGTGCCTCTACTAGAGTGTAACATAAGGGCTATTATACCCAGTTACTCCAGAGAGCAAGAATGAAGGTGAATCTTGAGATCCTCTCTCAAACACCCCAAAATACCAGGATGGCAGTGGCTGGAATATAGCTGGAACAAAGCAAGAGTCCCACTGTGGGTGACCGAACAGCATCCTCCCAGAATGACAGGAATGAGCCGCATGGCCTTCCGCAGCCAAATAGCTAGAAAATCACCTTCCACAAACACGAGGCAGAAAGTCTGGAGCATAACAGTGGACAAAGCACTAGATTATTTCATGCCACTTCACCCAAAGATCTTCAGAAAGACTACCTGCCTGTAACCATTATGTGATACACACTTCATGGTTAATCACTCAAGTACTGTTAGCTGAAATAATTCCCTTGAGTAGTATTTAGAGGGGCATGTACAAATTGTCTCTGCTTGGGGCTACAGAATTGGTGATGAACACTTTTTTTGGTAGAAATCTCTCAGGAACTTGGACAAAGAAGAAAGGAGGGCAGGTTGTAAATGAACACATATTTACAGAAGAACAGCAGGAGAACAGTAACTTGCCTCTCTACTTCAAGCAACTGTCCATACCCACATTGAGGCAGTGGGTATCTCCAAGCAGTATTCCTCACAAAAATTCAACTTCCCTGGAGGAGAGTCCCTTGAATCCCCAGGTGAACAGATACTGAAGGACTGTTCTCCTAATGGCAGCAGCACGCTGAGAGGTAAAATAAAGCAGAGAACCACTTAACTGTTCTGCCGCTATCAGGAACAGAGACATCCCACTGGGAGGCCACCGATGGGTGAAGATTATAACAAAGGAACAACCTTTCAAAGTCTGGCCACCAAACACATATAATCTAGGTTTAAATTCCACTATGAGACACAGCCCGTTGGCAAGAGAAAAACTGCATCAGACTAATTAGAAATCTCAACACCATAAGACAGCAACACTGAAAAGCCTTCTAATTGTAGCTGATTGTTAACAATGGCCATAATAGACACCACAACTGAGACAACCAAGAGCCCAGTTCTCACTTGTTCCAGCAAGCAAGTTAATAGCTCCTTAGAGAGCCTTTATACCTGTATACACAACCATTCAATTCCTTTGGCAACATGAGCATGCCTAGGAGGATGCTTCCTAACGTTAATGTTGACCAAAATACATATGAGTAAGCAGGTGTATTCTAATACCAAGATATTTTACCCTCCTTAGAAGATACAGCTGAACTTCACAGGACATAATTGACCACAAGTTGATGCTAGAATTTCTGTGAATGCAGACAACATCTTCAGGCTGTCAGTCATGTGGTGCCACAAAAAATGACCTTAGCCCCAGAAAGTATGAGCAAGCAAGAATGTTCCTGTAGCTACTCACTGTTTGCAGATGGTTGGGCTGAAAGCAACTGTCAGAAACACACCTAAAGGAGCTTTCACAACAGCCTGAAGCAGAGAAGCTAGCGCTTATTCAAAAGCACTAAAATTTTCTTACTAGGTAAAAGCTATCCTTATTAGCATTTCTTATAAAGTCAAAACGTTCACAGAACCTTCCGGTCCTAAGAAGTGGCCCTAAGGCTATTTGAAACAGTTCTGTTTGTTTGGAGAAGCATCCAATTCCTGGACAGCTAAACCACTGTATGCTGTAATTTGACAGACAAATCCCACCCCCCCGCATGAGGTAACAGAATACGATTTGCAGCTTGGCATGACCATACTGTGACAAACTAAAAAGTTTTTGCCTAAATCACAGCACCGGCCTCTTCTGCAGGCTCCTGTGGTGAAAATGAAACCAAATGAGCACACCTGGATACAGCCATCCTGTTCAAAGCATGGTGAGAGAGCCCTTTCCAAGGGAGAGGTCTCAGACTGGAATCCCTGATGAAGGCTAAGACCTTGTCACCAACAAAACTGAGAAGCTGTCCTTCAGAAGTGAAGATCCTCAACCACTGCTTGTACCATGCATGATATCATGATATGTACAACCAAGTCTGAAAGCTCACAAACCGTTGGTTATAAGCACGTCAACATTCTGGTAGAAATCCTACTAACACTGTCTACAGAGGTTTCAGTATGAACAAAAGCTATGTGGACACATTCGCCAGGCAAAAATGCTGAATGGTTAGAAACAACAGGAATGATACCATGAGTGTGATGATCTGTTGAGAGTTTTTGATGACAGATACCCATTGTCTGCTTCACTGACAGTGGGAAGGTCAGGCTACATGAACAGTAAATATGCAAACCCTGCAGATCCTGGTACTTCTTGCTGACCTTCTTGGAAGATGGCCACAGGATTAAAAAAAGTTCCTATTAATGCAAACAAGTTTCAAAGACAACATGATTAACAGAAGAAGAATCCTTGTGGGCAACAAGGATGTCCATCAGCTCTGCGCAACATTCCACTTTAGTACTATAGCACATGACCAATAGGATATGCTAATGGAGTGGTCAAAGGTGTTAAGCATAAATTTATACATGGTTTTCAGCATTTGACACATAACTCTGTGAAGTCTCAACTCTGTTGGGAAGATTCAAGATCACAAGAGAAAAGAAATACACAAAATCTTTGCCTTCAGGTAGCAAACACCATTACTAAATGCTTCTTCAGATCACGGAGAGGCTTAGGAACTCAGCAACCAGTAGGATGAAGTTCTTTTGTTATGAAGGTTATGATATTTATGTTTGAGTCCTCTGAGGACAAAGAGTAGAACTTAAAGAACATCTCAACATTAGAAACTGAAGTGCCATCCAGCATTAGCTTTATTCACAGGTGAAAAGCAGCAGCTCTTTCATCTGCTCTTACATCCTAGGAAAGACTAAAGGATCAGGCCAGTGATGGAGGTAGATTCAGGTTGTCCAGATGTCCCTTTTAAGCTACCATGATTTCGACAGATTGAGCTGAACTTCTAGGTTTCACTTACATGTAATGTCCAATTTTGGTTTTGGGGAGTGAGAGCACCTGCCACAGTCCATCATGAAGAAAAAGCCTACCACTCCAGCCTCATCATGGTAAAGGGATGCTCTGAAAACCTCTACTGAATATCCTCCAAATCAAAGTTTTCACAGGTGGCCTATCTAGCCTGAGTAAATTTAGTAAAAGCTTTTGGATATGAACCTTGGGGAAGATTCTATTTCTTTAATGGTTGGGAAAGGACTATTAGTTGGCTCTACTCACTGTCTTAGAACTGATTAGCGCCTACGGAGATTTAAAAAAAATAAACCCAAACTGTAAAAAGGCTGAACAGGTCAATCTGATGATCCTACAATCCATGGATATCAAAATTACACCCCGCATGCTCAGTGAACTATGTGCCTTGCATCCAAAGGCAATCAAATCAAAGTGATTCCAAGACTGTTCTTCAGATAGAAAGCACAGCTACAGATATGCAGTTGGAAGACGAGGGCTAGTTCTCTACATTTGAGCTCTGCTAACTCACTTTTGTGACAACAGA
Organism: Columba livia; assembly: GCF_036013475.1. Taxonomy (NCBI): domain Eukaryota; kingdom Metazoa; phylum Chordata; class Aves; order Columbiformes; family Columbidae; genus Columba; species Columba livia. Next base: position 30,770,773 of record NC_088602.1, on the reverse strand, counting down.
CAGCAGTCACAATGTTCCTGTTGGGCCAGTGCACATCATGGAAGATGAGCAGGTTGACTAAAAATAAGTAGACATGTACACGTACACCAGCATGTGGCCCCAAGCAGAGATTGCAAAGGCTGAGGCTGGTTAAGTTAACCAAAGCAAACTCTTACTAAAATGGATTCAAGCAATCCTCCAAGGAATTTCTTCATAGCCTTTTTCAACCAAGTCTCCAGAAGAACACACTGAGGACGTAATTTTCCTCCTAGGGTCTTTTTTTTTAATTTGAGGAATCAGTTAAGGCACAGTAGATGCAAGCTCTTTCCTAAGAATCTGTGCTACTTACACTGGATAGAGAACCCTCCAGAAGAAAATACTAATAGTGCTTCAGTCTCCCTGTGATTATAGCTGTTTCTTTGAACTTGGTGGACTTAGACCTAAAAAATGTGCTTTACAGTGAATGGAAGGTTACACTTTCACATTCAACTGGAAAAGACACGTAACCAAAGCAAGTTTTACTGTCTTGAACATGAAAATGTGGACTTCTTTAACTTTTTTCTTTGCGTTTTTAGACTTCCTGGGAATCAGAAAAATATTTTTCCCACCCTAGGTCTCCCAGCAAGATGAAGACAGACTCCTTTCCTTAAGGCACACTACTTTATTTAGGTGCTATTGTGGATATAAGCCATCTTATTTAAGAAAGATCAGAGTAGGGGCAACAAGTACAGTATGACAGAGAAACAGGTAAAAAAGACTTATGCCCACTGCTCCTTAATCCACCACTTGTTTAGCAAATAATTGCTTTGCCTTGCATCTAACTTAATTGGCAATTAGAGCTTTCATGAGCTCATGTCTATGAGCTCTCAGAGGCAGTGGAGTTTGCCAAGAAAGTAAAAAATAAACCTTGTGAGAGATCCTGGAAGTTTTTAGCATTCCAGTTAGTTAGCAGGCCTCAAAGGAGGGCAGGATCCCCTGTTTCTGCTGAGGTTAGGAGTGTTAAGGCCTCCTCTGAAGGGTGGCATCTGACTGAATGACCACAGCATTGATCACCTTTCTTAGAGCACACAAGCTGCCCAGCTCAAGCTTCCTCCTCACCAAAGGCCAAGCGCCCAAGAATGAAAGGTGCTCTCACAGCAATGGACTTACAGGCTTTGTCAGGGATGGAACCTTAAACTGAATCCTAACCATTACTCACCCACCCCACTCCCCTTTAGTGTGAGACTAATCAGCTAGGTTAGGCAATTAATTCCAGAGTCCCTGTTGCTAACAGATCAGCCTTTTGGCTTCTGTAATGTTAAAATTAAGTGTTAAACATTCTAAATCAGACTTCGCAAAGACACTATACCAAGAAACTTACATTTTAAATCCTGAGACAGTCTCCATGACCAGAACTGACATCATTATCTTGTCTGTCTGGCAAGAGAAATGTGCTTTGGCCCATTGCTGCACTAACAATATAGCCAGAGACCATCTTTCCAGAAGTTTAGTAGGTCTGTTCCCAATATGCGTAAAACACATGTTCAGCAAGGCCAATATGGAATCAGAAAAGGGCACCTGACCACCAGGAGCACCATCTGACTGGCTCGCAGTGCCAAGCCTCGCCTCAGCCAGGATCCTGCCAGATAACTGCTATCCTTTTATGTCATAGATAACTTTGTTAGCTCAATTCCTAATGAAAAAGTGAGAAAACTGGGAAGGAAAAAAAGTAAGGTTTCTTTCTGAAGAAGAGCTGCAGTGTGGTGTGAAGATAGTGAACAGAGATAATACATTTTGAAATACAGAATGTGTTTCAAATGCACCTTGATGTCTGTAATCTCAAAAGAATAAACACCTCACACTAATGCATGCAGAAATTGTTTACTTACTACTGTTCAAAGCTGTGAGGTTTTTTATTTATTCCATCTTGCAAAACAAAGATGTAAGCAACTTTATCAGATCCATTCATTTAATATTTATATTATGGTATATTCAAAAGACAAACCCATTACTATATAGTGTTTCACCCGAACAGATTAAGAATATGCTCAATTTTCCTGTTTCTTCAAAAGCACACACAGCATCTGGATAGCTGGGATAAAGGGAAGATGACTCTGTTTTGAAGAGGCACTGATGGATTACTGAAGTCACACCAACACAAACAATTCCTATGTTTGGCATACTCTTGCTAGGGTAGCAGTGTTAGCCATGAAGATGAAGACTGAAGCAATGATATTACAGCTTATCCTTTCCACTGTTGGAGCTTAATAAAATGTATCCCTTTATATTTCAGTCCCAATTCTTTACCAGAAGCAACAGCCTCATATCTGCCACAGAGTTCCCACAGCAAACCAGTTACCCACAAGCACCAGTTCAACTGCTCCAAACCAGCAATTCGGACACATGCTGAATCTCTTAATGAAGCAGATTTCTTCTGCTCTCTGCAGTGAAAGATGTTCAGCAACCACTCTAGAAGAATGCAACTTCCTACGTTTAAATGTTCTGCAGCTGCTGTTCACTCTTGATTTACAGTCTGACCTACATCCAGTGCTTAGGCTTCTCTAAATGTGTAACTGATCTTTGCACATGCAGTTTTCAGTGAAAAGTCACTAGCAGCTCACAGGCTTCCTCTTCCTCATTTTCACTCATGTATTACTGGCACATACAAGACTCCTTGCACACAGAACAATCCATTTCCTTAAGTGTATGACTTGTTCCCCACCATGCTTCTGTAATAAAATGACCTTGAAACTGTGACCTGTTACAAAAAACAATTATGAGAATTAAATTAAAATTAAAATTCTCACTTTGTACTGCAAAGCTCTCTCCAAAGTCTGCACTGGAATGCTTGCATACAGTCTCAATTTAACAAGATGTATGTGGATATGCTGCATTAGCTAAGCCATCTTTTACAGCACTGCTTTGCTAGCAGGCATTGGCTGCCAAAGTGTTATGAATGATTCTTCCCAGTGCAAATTTCACAGTTACACAGTGAGTTTACACTGAGTCAACACACTAGTTCTGAACAGAGAAGGCCTTTATAATATCAACATAAACTTCAGCTGTTGATAATTCAGAAACCAAAATTACCTGAATCTCATTTTAATAAAAAACTGGCTAATTTCCTTTTTCACTTGGCACCTGCCACTGTATGTAAAAGTCACCTTCTCCACACCTTGGTCATCTGGCAGTACTGGTAAGGCTTAAGCTTAAGCTACACAACACATTCAGACATCTTCAGCTAGATTCTTTGCTTAGGAAAATATGAAAGCATTAAACAATTTTTAGATGACACATCATGTTCATGTTATTATGATTTTTTTTCCAGTCATCTGTGTCCAATTAGGTTTCCTCAACTAATTCTTATAGTCTCAGGATGAACCTTACAGATAGTTATTGTAATGAGATACAGAAGGTTTTCTATGAGACCTGGGGAAAAAAAAGGTCTCTTCAAAAAGAGCTGAAGGATCCCAAGAACATACTAGCACAACATTTTTGGTAGCTCCTACACAATCAGGGGATAAGTGCAGACACAACTTCTCAAAAACAAGTCAGGCTAATTTTTATCAACATAACTTCCATTCAGAAACACTTCACTTTGATTTTAGCAAGGTTTTCATCTTCTCTCTCAGTTTGCAAGTACTGAAAAGAAAATTTAGATGAAATTGGGCGGGTGTGCACTCCCAAGTATGGCCCAGACTGTCAATGGTTCAACTGGCAAACTGGAGATACGCATCACATGGGAGACCCAAAGAAGATTGTCCTACAACTAGAATACTGAAAGCACACACTTCCACCAAGTCATTCATGAAACTGTTAGAAAACATGGGTGATACCAAGGTGGGGAAGTCTTAAAGCATTCTGGGGAACAGAATGGGAATTCAGGTTAAGAAAGTCTGGGAATAGCAGAGACAATTCAAAAGACAAGAAGCAATCATGTTTAAAACTTCTGCATTTATTTAACTATGCAAATAGAGAACACAAACAACTATCCTTGCTTTGCGGTACTGTAGGAAGAAGTGTCCAAAGAATGTAACAAACCACAGACTGAGTGCAAGTCAACAACATACTCAATATAAATAAGAATACTGTGTGAAAAATTGTTTTTCACTGTCCCATTTAAACCTCAGCTGTGGCCTGCATACATCTGCACTTCCAGAAAGATACAGGCAATTTGGATCTGAGGAGCAGCAACAAGTCAAATCTAGGAAACAGAATGTTGAAGGAAAGGGCGAAGAACTGAATTTGTCTCAACAGGATAAAGCTAAAGGGGCCAGTATCAGTATTCAAATGTATTGAAGGTACGCAAAAGCAGATAAAAGTTCACCCTTTCTCTTTACACACATAGCCCAAGAGTGGTTTAGCTTGTGAAAACGTCCTCCAGCAGCAATCAACCCTTCAAGGTGCTTAGAAAGGCTGTTGGCAGTGTTATGAAAGATGAGGGTGTAACACACCTTGTATTTAGGCAGAGCACTGAACTAGATCACCTCTCAGAGTCATGTTCTTCCCAGCTATATTGGCATTTACCCAATACAATCAAAATATGAGCCTAAAATTAACTCCCCTCTATAGCACAGAAGCAGTAATGTCCAGAAAACAAAATAAACGAACATACACACTTTCTAAATCCTAAAGCTCTCCCTTTACCCATTTGGAGGCTTTAAACATTTAAACTGATGACGCCTTCACTGTAACAATAAGGGAACTGGTACAGAAGCTGAATATGGATTATTTGCAAGTGATACACTGGAGTACAGCAGTACTGTTCCGCTGTACTGAGCTTAAGGACTTGGAGAGTAAAACTAACATTAGAATCTGCAGTTAGTAATCTACAAATTTTTTTATGTAAGTTTGGAGCCATGAAGCAAAGCTTATGGCAAAATATCTACCTTGGACATCAGAGCACTATTAGTAAAGTAACACAGTTGACAAACAAAAGCAGACTCACCTTCCGCAGTTCAATTGTAACTTCATTTCTGTGTCTTCTCATAGTCTGTAAATAAAAAATAGAAAATATTTGCATGTAAAGAAAGAAGTGTTTTGGTTTAGAGTCAGTTGTTTCTAGGTCAAAAGTGCAGTTATTCATCAAAAAGACACTGAAACCAGTGTGTGTAATTTATAATTCAATCTTTCTTAGCAAGATGCACGAGTTGTTGTTGTGTTTTTTTTTTTTTAATTTTATTTTATTTTTAAAGACTACATCTTACAGAAAGCTTTGTCATAAACTACAATAAGTATCCCAAAGGCAGAAAACATTTACTTCCTCATGGAGTCTCACTGGAATGACTCTTCAAGTACTTACATGTGCACATCAAAAGGAGCAGCAAATGCAGGTTAGACAGTCTCGTATTCGCATATGATCACTTTCATAACCTAAACGCGTAACCTATGCCAGTTATTTGGCCAAAGTCAACCATGAGTGACAGAAGATGACTGAGCTCAATGCAAACAAGACAGATAAGGCTTGTGGTAAAAGAAAATTAAGCACAGTGACACTGAGTCTTCTTAAGTTCTATAGCCTGAACACTGTAAAGAAAAACCAGCCCATAAACATATCAGCTCCTTAAAGATACTGGGAACTCAAGACACATCCCCTACAGTGCTTCTTAGCTGAAAGAGATCACAAGCCTGAGAAAGAACAATTTTAGCCTAGTAAAGGCAATCTCCCTGCATTCATTTCACAATCAATGGAAAAGACATGTAGCATCAGAATGCAATAGAGTGAAAATCGGAACTGGATGACTGCTGGCAGCCTACAAAGATCACCCACGCTAACTAAAATTAGCCTTCAAAATACATTCTGTGTCCTATCCTTCCTACTGACCTTCACTGCTGCTATCACGTTCCTTTTGAGTTTGGGCAAGTAACTTCCCTAAACTACAAAGTCTTAGTGAAGACCAGCAGTACACAGAAAACATCAGCACTCCCCATCAGCCATCTAAAGAAACACCAAACATGCTAAAACTCAAACACAAGTAAATAAAATGAGCAAACTTCACACCATGAATCTACACAGGATGTAGTTTCAGTGCTTAGATCACTACCTTAACTTCACTGTTCTCAACCAGTTTGCATAGCAGTATTCATTTTATTACCTTAAGTTAATTTAAAAGTATGGAAGGTGTAAGGCTTGTTTTCCTGTCCACTGCTTGATTAACCAACTCACTCAAGTAAACACAGACACAATTCTAATTTTTACATCTACAAGCATCAACTACACTACTTTAAATAAAACAAGTCCTCATTGCAGTAAGAGGACACTCTCACTACAGTATCTAACAGAACTACGTTTTTCTTCCTCCTCGTTATTTTGCAAAACCATTTGAATCTTGTGAGCATCTGAGCCTGCTGTAAACACTCAGTATGACAGGACTGGACTGCTGGGGAATTGGGAGGGCATTGGGTAGGTGGGGAATGGACAAATTGAAGAACCTGAAAAGTCATTGCATGCAACTAGCAAGACCAGTCATTCAAGTTTCTCATTATATTAGAATTTCATATTTGAATGATTTTAAAAACTGGATCAAATTTAAGGGCACTAAACACCCTAAAAATGTTTTTCAACACTTCTTCCCCATGATAACTCCCATTTCAATGGAAAAATGTTGTTAGGCAAAGCTGTCTTAGATTTCTGCTATAAAAGCTCATTTTCTCGATCATTCCAAACGTGCTAGACACCAAAAGTCCTTTATGGAACTTCCCACTAGAAACAACCCCCCCAACTCCACTCTAAAATCTAATATTTTGTTCCTACTTACCTTAAATGTTATGGGGTACTCAAATACATGAGAAATTAGTTAACTTGAGTGTCTATTCGCATTTTCTCCCCAAAATCCAGTACTGTATGTGCCAGATTTGAAATCTCAGTGATTTCATGGATGCAAGACACAATTTACTTAAGTTTGCTCCTGGTTACAATTTATTTTTTCATTTATCTATGGAATAACACTCTAGAGTATTTTCTATTGAGCAAAAAAATCAGACCAAACCTGAAGCTTTTTAGGGGACAAGCATAACATTTGCCAACTACCATTCTTCTGGAAGCAAGGCAGATTTAAGAAAGATTATATGTTGTGTTCAACAGTTCAACAGCTTAGTATTTTTCATTTACAAAAAGACCAATACAACACAGTCCCAGTCAAGGCATTACTATTCATTTCATCAATTTACTCTAAAACCTCCTTTAACAATGCTTTGACTAAAGACAGTTTCTCAGAGTCATCCATCCATAAAGGCTCTTCTGGGAAGATTCTAAGCTTCTTTCTAAAGGCAAATAATTCACTCAGCTTCTCAGTTAGGGTTTTATCTTTGTTTCATACTTCCATTATTTCAGCCCCACTGATCCTACCCTATTGCAATTCTGTCTCAATATTTTTTACTAGTTTTTCGCTTTTATCAAACTGTTCTTCAAAATATTTGACTACTCCATAATGGTTTTACATTTAATGTGCAAGAATCTCTCATCTTCTCCTCATTTACAAAGCTACCACTCTTTAGAAAGATTCTTCAAAAAGGTTATCAAATACGTGGATGTTTTGCTGACTAGTGGCATACATTTTCTGAGCTTTAATATGCATCTTAAGGCAATCTCCGTACTACCTAGGCTTTATCCTTTCAGCTGTTCTTCTGTATTTCCCTTTAAACTTTTTATATGTAGCTTCTCTTTCAAAGCAGTTCTGGTTCATTTGCTTTTCTTCCTTCCTCCTTTAAAAGACAGAATAGGCAGCAGTCACCATTAAGTCCAGAGCTGCTTCTCTATTCACAGAGCAAGCAGGTTGATAACTGGGGATATCACTTAGCCTCAGCTTCACAGAAGTGCTGAGTTTTGTCTGGCCCCCACTGAATTAAGGTCTCCCAGTCCTGCAGAGCTTCCTGCCAGCACGACATCTTTAAAAACTCAGCATGTTGGGGTCACCAGGGTCATCCAAGAATCAGCAGTACAGTGTTAGGACTACTGGAAGTCGTCCTACAAGGATAGGTACTGAAGTTCTCAAAGAGCCTATGGTACATTCTGGCAGTTAAACTCGGTTGCCATGGTGGGACCGTGACCAGTGCCCTCAGCTAGATGTATGCTGACATTATTTCTAACTTGATGATACTCATATTTCACTTCCATGTCCCTGACATGAGATGACCATTGCATACCAATATATTTAAGACCACGGAATCCACTTCATATATATAAATTGTTGCAATTATAGACTGTACATGCAAAACATGTATGCACTTGACAATGGCCTGATTTCTCAGTTTTACACCTGCTACTTAACTGGGATTTATTCAGGCTGTTACCCATCATGATCTTCTCTTTACCACAAGAGCTGCTACACTAGTGATGAACTGCTCTACAATAAACTGCTGCAATTCTGCAATTTGGCTCTCTTTGCCTAGAGAGACCACACTCTTAAGATCAAAAATATGCTTCAACTTCATTACATTACACAAAATCAAAGTATACGTATAGCACCATGTTATATATTGGACTCTCCTGCTGGAGTTTTGTAAGCTTTATTTTAAAACCTGCAGACTGATAGGCACAATTTCTAATCTAATCTTTTGGGGAATGGGGGGTGGGGACAGGCAGGGAGGGCTGGCAAATCCCGAATTTTATTCCTCCAAAGTCAGACTTAAAACAATCCAGGTCATTTTTTGTCCCGATTTGGCATTTCTTAAAAGGTAGCTATTTAAAGCTTGTTTTTCTGATGAAGCATTTTAGAAATACAGCAGGTTATCAGGACCTTCCTACAGCCTTTGAAAAAGTAAACATACTATAATCCAACAGTATATAAAGGAAGCAGTCTTAAATACCACTGTGAGCCTCCCTTTAAGGAAGCATTACCACTGTAAGCAGAACACCACACTTTTATACTACCTGCAAGCCCCAGCATGCAGGGAACTGACAGGCTTGCTTACAAGAGATTTATACAGTAGTAGAAAGGTTAAACATTTTCCCCAGCTAACACAGGTCAGCTGAAACAGAGAGAAGAGACAAAATTATTCTGCAACTTAACCCCACAGATTCATTATCAGCTTTCAGGCTGGGAGGACAACCATCTGCCAAAGTCTATATATGCTATACTAGTTGAAGCCTAAAAAGATGTTACCGATGGATCTAATAGTGTTTGACATGCACAGCATCTGACTACGGTCACTTCTCAGCTTAACATACTCAAACAAGTAACTTCACATCACACCGAAACAGCACATCTCAAAACTACCTCCCCGAGACAAATCTGAACTGTTTCACTGAATTAAGAAAATCAGACTTCAAATCTCAGAGAGGGAAAACTTGGCATAGACAAAACCCTACAAACCACAGAAAATTATGACAGTTTATTCTTGCAAAATTTGAACTGTGAGGCCACACCTAAACACAAGGGTACTAATGCACCACACACAAGGTGCAGAAAGTAAAAATTAATAACTATCAGTCAGTATGTACTATTGAGAAACAAGAATATACAACACTTCCCAAGTTGTGCTACAACATTACAACTCAATTGTTACACATGACTCAAGTCAGACTTAAGTTCATAAAGCTTCTGTAACAAGAGATTTCTTTTCCCCAGTTCCCCATCTGTGAAGAATAATTACTTACCAGTGTGTTTGACAGGTTGACATAACCACAGTAATTCACCAAGTACCCTGTCTTATTACAAGTCAGAAGTATTCAGCAGTATTTCTAATTTCAAGTTCCTTTGCATGTTGTTATAAATAAAATAAATCAGAAAATAATAATAATAAAAAAATAAATCTATCAGATGCTGTTAAATAGATCAGTGTTCTCACTTCTACCTTGAAATTCTGAATACTATTCCAAAGCCAGATACAAAGCATTACATGCCAATATCTCTCCCCAACACCTTCCAGTTGAAAGAAAAAGGATCCTTAGGTTCCCTCAAAGTATCAAAATGGAAATTAATTTAATATGCCCATTATTTAATATGCCCATTTAAAAAAAAAAAAAAAAACACTACACATATTAGGGCTGTTATGTCAAGGGCTGCAAGGAACCTTCTTTCATGGCGATACAAACCACAAAAATGCTAAGCTGACAAAAAAGACACTTGACCTTGAAAACAAAGCAAGCCTCAAGTGAATGTCCAAAATAAGGTTTCAAAGAATGCCCTGTAAAACTGCCTTTGACACTCTCAGTGAGCAGAAGTGACACAGAATACAGCTTTCCTCATCAGACCAGTGTTTCAGCTGGTATCTCTCTCCCAAGAAGAAGCTGACAAGAAACTCAAAGCTCAATTTCAAGGCATCTGTGGAGAAGAGAAATGCTTTGGTTTATGACAGAACAAAAAACTGTACATAAAACTCCTGATATCAACAGTAAGCCTTACTGTCAGCACATCAAAGAATTGTTTTGATGTAATTAAACATTTGGGACCCTCTGGTTCAACTATGTCATACTTCACAAGTACTGTTTATGAAACCCTGTACAAAGGTGCAGGAGATGCTCATTACATGTTAAAGAGCAAGCATCACTGCTGTAACACTACCACTTTATGTCTTAAGACAGCCCATGCACACCTTCCTGGCAAATGAACAAAAAGATTACTTTCAATTTTTGAACAGCATTAAGATTCTAAGGAGAGAATAAAGTCTAACAAGCTTCTCTGGCTTCTTGACCCTTTGTTTAACATAAAAACCATTGAACAGCGTAAGTCATGTAACTGCCAGAAAGGCAACTCATATAGCTCCTGTAAACTAAAAAAAAAAAAAAAAAAAAAAAAAAAAAAAAAAAAAAAATCAAGGCATCCCAAAAATCAATCTGCTGTACCTGTCTAACATACACCAGAACAAGATAACATTTTTCAAACCCTCTGTAGCCAATCCATAATGTAGAAAGTTTTTCCTGAGGGGGACACAACGACAACAAAAATCAAAGGAAGCCAACAAACCCCACCAGAGCTATACAAGACTACAAGAACAAAACTCAGGCTAATTCCAAAGGACAAACTCCTATCTGAGACAAAGCAGTCAAAATAATCCTATTTATGAAAGAACAATTTAAAATACTGGTACTACTTTATGCAGGTTAGATCTCATTCACAATGAAATAACTGAACTAGTCTTAGGGTTTCTGTTAATTTGAAATTTCTACTCAATATCTAAAAATAAATCTTAATTGATTATAAGCACTTTAAAGTCCCTTAAGTCTATCACTTTCAGAGACAAGAAATTCTGGATACTCAATAAGTTACTTCATCCTCAGTTACAGTACAAATCGAAAAACCAAAACTATTTGTATGTGTGAATGATACAACTAGTGAGAAGCTCAAGTCATTACATTCCCTTTATTATGCTGGGATAAAGATTTTCTAAATGAAATTAAAAACAAAGTTTCGTGTACAAGGTGTTTAATAATGTACATTCTCTGCACAGAAAAAAAAAATCAAATGCTGCAGTGGTTTTAAACATTTTAACCATTTTTAGCTACACCAACTGCATCAGATGGAAGATTGAAGTATAACCATAACCTAATGACTAAAAAGTCTACCTACCATTGTAACAATGAGATCTGGAGCTCAGTGTGGTGCTCACCCTGACTAGACACCTCATTAAGTGGGAAACCTGAAGTGTCATCTTTTAATTAACACATTTACACCCCTTCCACTGCAACAGGAGCAAGTCCAGATAACACCAGAGATGGAGAGGCAAGAAACAGATGTTTTTATGCCAGCCAGCACACCAATATTGCCAGGACAGCTGGCCTGACAGCTGCCCTGCATGCAAGCAGTTCATTGGCTGCCCCTGCTCTCCTGCAGGCCAACCGGCACGCACCGGTCTCCAGCCAGTTCACAAAGTGGGAAAGCCAGGCTCATCTTGACAAGACAAACACCACACAAGGTCAGTTTTGGCTATTCTGTGGATACACGAGACACATTTCCAGAAACTTTGGTAAGATGTGCATTTAGTTGCTTTTTAAAGTTCAGCTCCTGTGCTGGTTTTGCCTGGGACAGAGCTGATTTTCTTCCTAGTAGCTAGTACAGTGCAGTGTTTTGGATTTATACTGGAAACAGTGTCAATAAATACAGGGATGTTTTAATGATTGGCCGAGCCATGCTGACACAGAGTCAAGGCCTTTTTTGCTGCCCACACCACCCTACCAGCAAGTCATCTGGGTGTGCACAAGAAGTTGGGAAGGGACACAGGTGGGACAGCTGACCAAAGGAACATTCCATACCATATGATGCCATGTTCAGTATATAAAGCTGAGGTAAGAAGAAGGGGGTGACATTTGGAGTGATGGTGTTTGTCTTCCTAAGTAACTGTTATGCATGATGGAGCCCAGCCTTCCTGGAGATGGCTGAAGACTTGCCTGCCCATGGGAAGTGGTGAATGAATTCCTTGTTTTGCTTTTCTTGTGTGCACAGCTTTTGCTTTACCTTTTAAACTGTCTTTATCTCAACCCCCAAGTTTTCTCGCTTTTACTCTTCTGATTCTCTCCCCCATCCCATGGTGGGGGATGGCAGGGGGAGAAGCGAGTGGCTGTGTGGTGCTTAGTTGCCCGCTGGTGTTAAACAACAACAAGCTATTAAGCGGAAAAGAGAACAAATTCACTGACTGATTCTAACTTTTCTGCATCTACAAACTTCTTTAAAAGATAACTGGCCATTTAAATTCTTTATTTCTGCTCTTGCCTCTCAACATTACAGGAACCGGACTCAGAAAAACAGAAGATATGTGCTTATAGGAAAGAGCTGCCCTGAATATGTAGCTGGGATAGCAAAGTAGCTTGATTAAACATATAGAGTACCCAAAGAGCTTAGCATTTGCAAGTCAATTCCAGACTCCTTCCACCTGCCTAAACTGAAAGAAAAAATTTGGCCCAGTTCCAACAGTTGGATTGGATTTAACTAATACCTCCCCTCTTGCATATGAGCATACTCTAGAGCAGGGGTGTCACTCATTTTCACTGGGGGCCACCTCAGCCTCGCGGCTGCCTTCAAAGGGCCGAATGTAGAGCCGAATGTAATTTTAGGACATTCGGCCCTTTGAAGGCAGCCGCGAGGCTGAGGTGGCCCCCAGTGAAAACGAGTGACACCCCTGCTCTAGAGTATAGTTTAAATACAATGTAGGTGTGGGTGCAATACAGTGAAAGGAGAATGTGTTTAAATTGATGAAGTAAACACTGTTCTTCCATAGAAATTGCTTTACTAGCTTTTTTTCCTTATTCCTTTTCTGACACCTTTTAATGAGCATGGAATACTGCAATGCACATGAAAATGCAGAAGCCTCAGGAGCTGGGCTGGTTTTGGGCAGAAAAAAAACCCCTCAAGTGCTTTTTTGTACACAATAGTTGAGATGATTAAGGTTGTCAGCTGCCTATTTTCGGTTAACAGTAGAAATTAAATATTCCATATTTGCACAGGAACACAATTTGTTAATACATATAAAGTTGAGGCTCAGAACAATGACACTGTTCTACTTGTTCTGGCACAGTTGGCTTCAGCCAAAAATAAAGAGACAAATGGACACTGATAGAAGATGACACTGATGTTCTACCTGTTCAGACTTTCAAAGTGCATATAGCTTAGTCCAAGAATTGCAAGCAAATCACAATACATGAAGGAAAAATTCTGGGATTACTAAATCAAAATTCTGGGGCAGCATCATGATGGTCTGAATGCAACTACTTAATCACAACTGAAAGAACTAAAATCAACAATGCTGTGCATGCTGATCCCCTCTATTTCTTTTGAATGTGCAAAAAAATTTGACATCCATGCCAAACTAAACTAAATGTTTTGCCAAAATTAACCCTTCCTGCTAGATTTCTTCCTTCAGTCACAAGCACCATGGATTATTACTCAACCTTTTTTTGCCTCTAGTGTATGTTCTAGGCAGCCCTTCCCCACACCTAAGTTTGAGATTTACCTAATTACCAAGTACTCTTATAAGGCTCCAAATTGTCTTTCTAAGAAAAACAGTGATTTTTTTTTCAGTCATATAGACTACAAAGTTAGAACAACTTCACCTCTGGCTTTGTTATCATAGCTCCATATTAAATTATGCTGACCCAGTTAGAAATGCAGGCAGGGGGCATGGATTCCACAGTACAAGCAACAGATCATAGAATCACAGATCCACCAAAGAAGCCAAATACACTTAGAATGTGCCTGTACCCTGATCTGAGACTCCAAGAGTCTTATTTCATTTGATTACTGGTGGACCTGAACAGTATTTGCTCCTCTTTTATGGAAACATTCTATAATTTTGCAGAAAGTAATAGGACTCAGTTCAGATTCTCTGTGTGCTGCAGAACCTTAATACTATAAAGTTTCCTTCTGGCTTGTAATTTTTAATGCAGCAATGGTACATTAGGAGCAGAATGCAGTATTTATGCTACTGTATTTTATGCCATAATCTGTCTGGGACTTGTGTTCCTCAGGGTTAGGAAAGGCCACTGAAGGAAAACTAGTTCTTTTGTAGCTCGAGCTGCCATGCTTTTGCCTTTTTTTTTTTTTTTTTTAATCCCCAGTTTGGGGCCCCTAAAATGAATACCAGCTGCTTTTTGCTAGCCAGTCTGTGGCAAGATAATTCAAGTATCTATGTGAACCTGGCTAGTCTCAGCAAACTGGATGCGTGAGATATCCACTGTGATTCCTTTACTTGGTGAAGGGTAATGACTCACCAAAGCCGGACATGCGTGTCAATATGAAAAGCCACAAGCCTCCAATTATTGTTGCTGACGGTGCTGACTCACCTGAAAGCCCTATGGAAGCAAACAAAGCTGCCCATTCACATTATCTACTTCTATTGCCCCAAAATATATTGGCAGAAAAGCAATTCCTAAGTTTATTTCATACCAGTTCTTTTGTAAGCATATTCTTCTAGGTCCTGATATCCTCTATGCATTTGTTTAACCTGCATACTGAGCTACTACCAGTTAAGAAGTGAGATGTGAGCACACGTTTTAATTTCCATATACCAATTACCCAGTTTACAAGTACAGACATATCAAACAAACCTCAGGAAACTGGACCTGAAGCAATTTAGCTGGCTGCATTCAACAAAAATTGCACCAATACTGAAGGACACAAAGCAGTCCAGGATATAATCAACGTGTTATCTGCTGTTTTAATATAGAATAAAAGAGCTGGAATCTCTATTCAACACCAAAACTCAGCTGGGGGAAGGATGACAGAATCTAGTAGATTTTCAGTTACTGCTCTTGTGTGAATCAAGGACATTATACCTAGTCAAAAGCTGTACAGCATTTCCATTCAGATGTAGATCTTAACACCATTAATCACACCTTTACTGACATCAGACCAAAGACCACAATGCAGCTATATGGCCTCCACCTGAAGTCAAACTGAAGTCTCCAGGTAATCCCACGACACACCAAGCTAACTCATCACTGCACAACAGTTGGTCTGCACAGACCAGCGGGCAGGCAGCAAGGATCACCAACTAATTCAAAATATTTGGCTTGTCCTGTGGTCCTAGCAGGGCAAGGAACCTGTCCATGTAGTCTTCCAAAGAGCTGCGGCAACGCAGCCACTGCTATCTCCACTTTGACAAGAGCCCACCATGAAGAACTTCACTGTGGAGTTTGGTCATTTATGCAACAGCCCAAAAGAAACTACTGGTCTGAAGGATAATTCTATCAAGTTATTTGTTTGGTTTTTGTTTGGCTGGTTGTGCTTTTGTTTTTTTCCCCTGTACTTTTTGAAAACAGAAGAGCACACTTAATTTTACAATGATGCCAGCTCTGCCTATCTGGGCACTGTGATATGCCCAATAAGCACCAAGAACAGTGGATAACCTAGACAGTCAAACAATTCCTATTCACACTTTTTTAAAAACTTAGGAGATTAAGGCTTGACACAGTCTAAATACGTACAAGTATTTGAAACTTGTTACAGTTTTGTCACAGGAATCTGCTTTTGCCAGTACACAAATTTCTATTAAGTTATGTGAACACTAAAAAGATATTTGTTATTTTCCCATATTGCACAGTGTAGCAGATGCTTTAGAATCTCCTGGAAATAGAAGTTTATCCTGCCCTTGAGAGAAAACAAGCAAAGCACCTATATGACTCCCAGGTCTCTCCAAGACATGACACCACCTCTGTCTTCCAGAATTTCTAAGCAAGCATCCCTCCCATCATTCCCTTAGCGAGGGAGGAAAGTACACCAACCTGTCTACTCAAGCAGAACAGTTGATTGCCACTGCAAAAGAGCAGGAGTCCCTTTCCTCTTTTATAGTCTAGAATACCCCAATTCAGAGGTATAGGTACAGATTGTTCTAACAGATGTTGGCAGAAACCAAATGCACCACAGACTTTTAATGCCATACTTCAGAGCAAAAATACTGTCTTTGCTTGTGTGCAGGACACAAAAACAGAAAATAGCAGAGCAAAATTAAAATGATTATTCGTGGTAACTATCTGAAAACATCAGACGAAAATTTTGATTTTTAGATCACCATAAAGATTTAAATAAATTCTTTTAAATGTAAAAACTTTTATAAAAATAGTAGATAACCACTTTCAAGAATCTAATTACAAAATCAAGTGTTTGGTCAAAAAGGTCTCACAGACTTCTGGGGCAAATGCCACAGAAGACCAGACACTCTTAAGCTTGCCAAATATTTATACTAGTTTCCCCTAGGAAGAAAAAAAAAAAAATAAAACCTTCTAGACTAAATACTAGCCAGATACCTTCTTGTGCAATCTGTGTTTGAACAGACACTCCCTTTCCAGATACGTGAACAGTCTTCAACTGTAATATCAAAGTACCTGACAACTATTCTATGATTCTATGATGTATTTATAAGCACCTCCCTGTGAAGAGAGAAAAAAGTCCTATTATTCCATCTATAAAATAGGAAACAATAATTGCAATTTGCATATATTCATAGGGTGCCATGAAAAAAACAACAAACCAAGTCCCTACAGAGCTAGTCTATATTCAATCACAGCAAGGGTTTGTTTTTTTTTTTTATAATATTACATGGCTCAAATGAAATCAGATTTTTTAATCTATTTTTTGAAAGATAAAAATCAAAAGGCAAAAAAAAGATTAAACATGTGCTAGCTGCCTAATTAAATCTATGAAGAGATGATTCTGCTCAAGATGCAAGATAAAACAACAAACCCAGCTGACAACCCAGGAAGAAGATGGAGCATCAGGAATTGGAAAATACACTCCAATAACATTCCACAGTCTCTTATGAACCCTGCCAGCAACCCTTCTGATTTAATAATTTTAGTATTCTGAAAGCTAGGTGCTTCTACCTCACTTTTTAACATGATATAAGCCCCAATTCTATGTTTCTGCTGTTTGAACATTTTGGGTATCATACTTTTCTCCTTGAGGATACCTTCAGTTTCTAAAAATTCCAATTTATACATCTTTCCATAGAAAGGGTATCAGCTAGCCTTAAGAAGTCACTTAGACCACCAGAAGCAGTCTGGTTTTGATGAACAAGAACCAGTACAAAATTCCTTCAAACCTCACAGCTATAGAGCCCACCAAAACACAGGTTCCATAGAGGTATAGTGGGCAGTATCCCTACTGGCAATGGGCATGAGGAGAAGGTACTGCCAGATTCTGAACTGGTGACTCCTGATGC
This sequence comes from Columba livia, assembly GCF_036013475.1. Taxonomy (NCBI): domain Eukaryota; kingdom Metazoa; phylum Chordata; class Aves; order Columbiformes; family Columbidae; genus Columba; species Columba livia. Next base: position 30,753,223 of record NC_088602.1, on the reverse strand, counting down.
TCAAAAGCGCCACCATCTTGGTTGTCTATGTCAGAGCTCCTTAAACATCTCTTCTTGTCTGGAAGGTTGTTCTTCACTGTTGTTTGTTCAGTGTTATGAACACTACCCATTACCAGCCTACGTTCTCCTTGCATGCCTGACAAACAGTGGTTAACAGGATCCTGCTGACTCCTAGCAGGGCTCTCTCATTTCAAGATTCTCTCTTGATGTGGAAAGCCTTCTATATCTGGATGCAAGTCAGGTTTTTGGTGCAGAGAAATCACTACCACTGACTTTGCATCTAACAGTTGTGTGCAGGGAAAGAAGCAAGAAACCCTGATGCCAAAAAGCTTCATGCAAAGACAATATCTGCTGCTTAGGGTGACCTTAGCTTACCTGGGTAAGAGCTACAATGTCTCTCTGCATAATTCCATCAACTTTCTGACTTGCACTGTAGTTGACCAGGAAAACACAAGGGCCAGGGCATCCTGAGAACTGCAAACCTGAAATCTCACACTGCACCTGGCCAGGAATCCCTTACTGCATCTCTGAAAACCTGGCCAGAACTCACCCAGGCACCCTGTCTGACCACCTTCTCCTCCTGCAAACATGCTTTAACTATGTTCCATGCCAGCAGGTTTGCAATGATGCTCAAGCACTCACTAAAATACAGGGTTTTTCAAAAAGACAGACCTGATTTTTTACTTACACCATTTTGAAATTGGGTCCCCCTTTTTGAAACACCCTGAACATCTCTATCAGGGCTAACAAATGAGGAAGCCATTTCTCCAAGTTGATTTTGCAAATCACCTATTCCATCACTACCTCCAAAGTCCATCTTACTGAAACTGAAAATAACCAAAGTTAAAAAACACAAAACAAGAGATCCTCAGCTGGTCAGACATGACAGAATATAGGGAACAGAGTAATTCAGTAATAGGTCTTTGAATGGGGAAGATATTAATTTTGTCTCCTGTTCTGCTGCTATTTTTACAGTATATGTTCCTATTTTTTACTTGCTGTATTTATTAAACATACACACAAAATAAAGCTTAAAACTCACTGTAACATTTGTTTGACCTGAGAAACGAGATGAGTGTCAGCTGACCCAGAAGAAACTACGTGGAGCTTCCCCCATAGATTTAATGGTGTCAACCTGACTGTGAAGAGATAATAATCCAACAGTTAAATATCACAAGACAAGGTGTACCTCCTCCCCTTCACACTGACCTCTATGAGCCAGCGCTGGTCTTCCCCAGACATGAAGAGCTGGCTGAGGAAGCTAAGGGAGCAGAAAATTACGGAAATATTAAAAGCTTTGTAACTACTTAACTCCAAGGCACCGCCAGCTCTGATGCAGGACTACCTTCTTGGAAGAAACTAGCTCTTTTGACTACCCATGTCAAATTTTGTGAAATGGGAAGCGAAGCCCACAGATTCTGCTGTTACAGAATTAATCGGGGAATACAAATTCAGTATCAGAGTTCCACAGTGCTGGGTATTTTGGAAGGAACTGATAGATCCTATTCTTGGAAAACATAGAGGTTTAGATTCCTTTTTCATTTCATGTCAGTTCATTTGGAAATTTGTCTTAACTACTTGATGACATGCCCCATCAGCTTCAATCAGTTTGTTGCTCCTTCTGGCCTAACCTTATAAATTAGATGCCTAATTTCACTTCCAACCCCACAATAAATACAGATTTGATCACTCGCTTGTAGCTGGTACATCCTCCTAATCGCTGCCTTGTCAGATAACACAGTTTTAGAGGACAAAATGTGCTGGAATTGCGAAATATTATGAAAACCTAAAAGGATTTATGTGAAAATAGCTAAAGAGCTGTCAAAACTAGTACGCCAGTTATGCTGCTACCAACTTTGACCAGACTTTGACAGTTTACAAGTTAGAAATCAATCCCTTAATAGAAGCAGCTTTAGAGATATCAGTGCAACTGCTATGGTGTTACAAATACGCAAGAATGAAGAAAAACAGATTCTGTAATTACAGGAAGATTAGCTAGGGCTTGGTATATCACAACAACAAATAGCAATAATTGGGCCTCAATACAGCAAGCAGCGATCCCAATCAGCTTATGAAGATTATGTTCATCATGAGATGCCATCTCCAAATTGTTTTCTGAAATAAACTATGGCTTCATAAGGTATCTGTGTCTTTAAACATTTTAAAATGCAACACATTCAATTGATTTTTGACCTCACAAGGAAAATACAAGACAGCATATTTAAGTGGAGCTAAATGTTGTTTGCTTTCTGCCAAGAGCCCAAAACATTTAACGGCATTGTACTACCTACATGCAGATTAACTGAAGTTTGGAGAATCCTGTAGCAATAGCAACTGAGGAGGCTTCACACATCTACCTCTTACTTCTTACCCATGTTATTTTTTCCAAGGTACAAACACACACCTGTATTCTCCCAAAAGTATATTGGCCTGAGAGTGCAATAAGAAGCTGCAGGAGTCAGAGCTTAGAAACTCTGTGTGAAAGTACTGGATCTTATATGAAATCCAGTTCTTAACAGGAAGCTACCTGACAGCTGTGTTTTCACTTGAACTATTGAGATTCACTGAGTCCATGAGGTTATTAAGACAGCAGGTCTATAGTATCTCAAACCAACCTAAATCAGCTGTCCCAGCCCTATTCCCTCCCATCTCTTCGTTTTGCCAGTATCAGTTCCTGTACCAACAAAGTAAAAGGCAGAAAGCTGATAAATTTGTAAAAATTTGCTCCTGAAAGAAACTGAGTTGTTGTAGAGTATCTGGGAGTAAAAGGCTTTCTGGTATTGCTACAAGCCTTATTTGCTTAATATAGTGTTTGAGGGGAACACAGCGGAGTACAGCAAAAACACCAGCCAGTATCAGGCAATGAGCCGGTAGCATCACATCTGCTCATTCTTAACATTGCCCAGCTATGGTACCTCCACTACAATAAGCCTTTGACCAGAACATGGCTTTAAGACAACCTATACCTTTCTCAGATGCCCACAAACTACAGATTTGGCCTCCCCAGAATGACACTCTTCTGCTAGCAAAAAAAAATCATGGCAGCATGACAGAAAAATGTGAATAAATTCAAGCATCCTCAAGAACTAGATCCACACTGTTAGCAAAGCAACAACGGTAAATACACTGAAGCTGCCAGAGCTGATGATTGAGATCTGAGCTATGCGCAGTTTCTTCTTCTGCCTCATCTGGGGTCAGAATAAAGATACAGAATGAAAATGAATCCTTCAAAGTCCCTGAACCCAAAGGTGATACAAAGCAAAAGGTGATCCAGTTGCCCCCAAAAAACTCTAAATGGGGAAAAGACATAAGTGGCCAGGACCTCTGAAGCTTAAAATCAAACAGAGTGGGAGTAGATGAAAGACGACAGAAGAGCTACATCTCCTTTTGGTAAATAGTCTTCAAAAATTTCAGGAGGTTAATCCTATGGCCTAAACAACATAAGTTCAAGGACTTGTGTTCTTGACTTATGATTAGGGGTGTGACAAATAAACGAAATTTTAATCCCCATCATTCAAGTGGTTTTACAGAAAGATATTTAGGCTATAATGCACTAAATCCTCACTAGTTCTTGTTGGTTTGGGTCTTTTGTCCTTTTGTTTGGTTGGTTTGGGTTTTGGCTTTGTTTGGTATTTGGTTGTGGGTTTTTTTTGTGTGTGTGGTGTTTGTTGGGGGAGGGGGGGGTGTTTAACTTTTTGTTGTTGTTTTGTTTTTTAAATGAGTGCACATGGAGCTTTATTATTGAACCAGTATGCATTTTGCTAATTATATGACCACATAGCCTCACTGCATTACACACAAAAATAACAGTAAGTCATGCAGATAGCCCTACAAATTATAACATCTCCATTCATCAAGAATTTTTCCTCAGTTTAAGTCAGGGATGCTGACTAATCCCGACAAAAAGAAATGGGCTGGATTGTTTGATTTGTCACCTTAAACATCACAACAATGAGCCAACATATGGGTGCCTGCTATTGTAATAAAGAATAAGTAACACCTCTAGTCCAATAAGTTAGAGGAGTAAAAAAGTCTAAGAAGGATGTTACTAGGCGAAGAATGAAGGTGAAGAACTGTAAATAGAAAAATCAGAAGGCTCAAACTAGGCTTTCTTTTTTGAAAGCTAGTCTACCTTAGACGTCAACATAAACAAAAAAATACAGCAGTTACAAGGGTTATCACAAATTAAGTGACTGCAACTTTTCAGTCTTGTCCTATAAAGACTCAATTGTATTGGAATAATCAGTGCCATACACTTAGAAGAAACCCACTGAGACTTAAGACTACATGCCTACAATCAACACAGGAACACCTTCTCTTCATATATGAGACAATTTAAAAAGCCCTTTCACATCTCTGGAGAATATAAAATTGAGAAGGTTGTGCAGAGAAACTGTTCTGGAAGTTGTTTGTCCAGATGAAGCCACTAGTGTCTTGGCTCCTTTTCATTCAGCTCTGCAGGTTCAGATTAGCTCTGTCTGCTGCTAATCACATGTCAGTACCTACAAAAATAGAAGAGTCTCACTAATAAAAACAGGAACACAAACTCTCATTACCTGAGTAATGCTTCATTTCTGGCATTTGATTTTCCTATTATCCCTTTTAGGGGCTAAATACTTTTTGGAATTATTAACAACCTCAAGATCAGAATTCCAGTTCTATACACACAACCTATCTCCCTAACAGAGGAAGCCAACAAAAAGGTAAGAAACTTCCACCCAGACCTGAAACTATGAAATGTGCAGGTCAAGGATTCAGAAGCTTTGACTTCTGCTCAACAGATCCTTTTCTTTGCTAACAGAAAAGGAGCATAGTGAGAAGTTGCATGGGGTACTGAGATCTGCCTCAAAATAAAACAAAAATAGTTATCTTTTCTTTCCCTTAAAACTGCATTAACAAAAAGCAAAGACAATTACATGGTATAAGAAACCTAGTAATAAAACCTGAGTTAACAACAAATTAAAGGAGTAAGTATTTTGGTCTGCCAGAAGAGTCTGTACCCAGAGGGGATCAGTAATAACTCATCAGTATTTATAAGAAGCCAAAGGAAGATTACTAAAGAATGTATTCAAACCTGATGAGTTTAAAGGTAGTGACTGTCTCCAGGCAGAAGGTGACTCAAATGCCACTGTTCTCAAACTGAACTTGAGAGCATACAGCTTGGAATATCTTAGACCATGATTTATTACTCCATCATCCTAACCATTTATTTTATCTTTGGTGGAATTTGACAAAATGTGTAGATCAATGTCAATGATAGCACTGATGCCTCCTGGTTTCCAAAGTTAAATACAGAAAACTGGAAGAAGAATCTCTATTAAAAACTCCTTACTGTAGCACAGGCACCAAAACAATTGTATTTAATTGCTGACCATTGGGAATTATGTAGAATATTTGATTTAGAAAATAAACATTTTGTGGAGAACTGGTAACTTTCACTAAAGACAGACAATTTGTCCAATCAGCAGGTCAGCCTGTGTACCAGTATTTCAACAGAAGCACAGTAAGTAATGGCAGTTATACAACACTGCTGTGCTCCTTCATTCTCCACTATAAACTGAACTGATATTGTTTTACTTCTAGAGAGTTAAGTTAAAGTTTACCTGGAAGGGTACTTCTAACACAAACTTATTTAAATAAATACCAGATCAGAAAAGAGGCAAAAAGGAGGTCTGGTAAAAAATTTCAGACATTTAATACAAATTAGGCTATTTTGAAAGACGCTGACACATTTCTAATCTTGTACAGTCCTTTAAATGAATCTAAATTTCATTTTAGCCTATCACTACGTGTATACAACTTGGACATACTTCTGTGTTTCATCTGTTTGTTGCCCATAAAAGAAAGATGCTTCTTAGATTTTAACCCTTTTCAAAAGCATGGATGAAACCTTTAACCACATTAACATTGTTGGAGCTATCTACTAAACGACCTCAGGCTCAGCCACAAAAAGAAGCCAGTCAGCACACCGGAAGATAACCCTAGAGGATATACTTCTCCCTAACAGCAAATACCCAATTCCAAAATAATTAATCCCCTTCAGGAGCTAAACTACCTTAGCTGGTCTGGCATAACTAATTTCAGGAAAGCTCAGGCAGTCAATTCCCTTCTTCCCGCCGTAGAGGCAGATATTTAATTCCCCTAATCTCGGGCATGCTATAATATAAGCAAGTATGGATGGTAGATCAGTTCACACGAGGCACAAACATACCTAACCTTTCCCTGTTTAGAGGTTTGATGGATTCAGGCCAGTGACTGAGAAAGCAGCAGCAAAGTCAGTAATCAAGACAGGGAGATGAGACAAGGACAAAATGAATGAGGAGTAGTAGGACGAGCCTCACTGGATGAGAAGGGGAAAAAGAAACCCCTCACGCCTCCTCCTTCCCCTGAAAAGTGAATGCTAAACAGAAGGATGGGCAATTTTTAGTTACCTTCTAACATTTCCTAAGGTTAGCCAGAAGTGTTGAAGTTACCATACCCTTTACACACAATATTTTCTGTGAAAAAGATTCACTGTCACCAAGTTAAACAAAAAATAAGATAAAGATAAGTTTACACTGTGAATGTCATCTTAAAGACACTGCTGCTGCTAAGCCTGACCTGCATAAAATTGTCTCCACCCAAACAATAGCAGCAGAGGTGTGGATTCTGCTAAGATATAAAATGTGCTTTCAAAGGACCAAAAAACAAGCCCTGCTGACCACAGAATTAAGTGATAAAATCAACAGAGGCATTGAAAACACCCTCAGGTGAAGTCAAAGTAACCTGACACATTATCTAGGTTTTCACTCTAGCGAATCCTAATCGGATTTCAATACTAGTCTGATTCCAGAACAACTCCCTCCCCGTTCCTTTCCTATTACAGAAACTTAAACACAAGATCTGGGATTGCCTCCCTTTTCAGTTGAGACTAGAACTGAAGATGTCCCCGGTAATGTCACACAGATTCAGAAGACCTTCGGAATACCTCCAGAGAATAAGCTTCCAATCACCCAGGGTCTCTCAAATTCGGGAGAGTAAACTAATACCCCATTAGCCTTAATAAGCACCACACTCCTTCCCGATTTAGCTGGAGACGCCCAGCAGACGATTACTTTTGTGCCTACAAGCATTAAGGAAAAAAAAAAAAAAAAAAAGAAAAAAGAAAAAAAAAAAAGGGTTGATTTAAGGCAATACAGGAAGCAAAATGGGCCAGCATGGTACCCGGTAAAAAGGCGGATCAGAGTGTGGGAGCGGCCCCTACCACCAGCAGAGGCCTCCGTGTGCGGCAGCGGCACAGCGGGGCACGGGAGGACGGGCAGGGCAGCCCCTCGCCCCGGCGGAAGGGTTACTACCGCCCCGAGGGGCTGGCACAAAAGGAAGCCGACACCATTGTCCACCCCACCCGAGCCCCGATCCCGCCGCGCACGGGGGAGGGGGCCCGGGGAGGAGGCAGGACGGGAGGCAGCTGGGCCGGGAGTGAGGAGCGCTGCGGGAGGAGGGGACGCGGGGCGGGGTGGGGGGGGGGCGGGATGCATCCCCCCGCCTACCGGCCCTGCCCGGGCACCGCCGTCGGCGCGGGGCCCAGCGGGCTCTCCCGAAGCCCGGCAAGCCGGGGAGGCGGTGAAGGGGGCGCGGTGAGGCCCGCACGCCGCCCGCCGGGGTTGCGCTTGGCCCGGCCGCGCCAACCCTTCCCCCGCCGCCGCCTCCTTCGCCCCCCGCCGGCCGCGCCCGCATGACGGAGGAGAAAAATCCCCCGCGGGCGTTCTCCCCGCCGCCGCCCGCCCGCCCGCCCCGGGCGACGGCTCTCCGCCTCCTTCCCGCCGCCCGCCGGCGGCGACACGAGCGCGGCCAGGCCCCGGCCCCTCCTCTCGCCCGCCGGAGGCGGAGGCCGGGCCCGGCCGGGGGCCCCGCACCTACCTCCACGTCGCGGCCCTTGTTCTTGAAGCTCTTGATGCGGTGGTTCTCCAGGCCCGCAGCGGCGGCGGCGGCGTTCTCGGCCATGGCGGCGGCGGCTCCCGGCGGCGGCGGCTCGCGGCTCCTGTGAGGCGGCTCCGGCGGCGGCTCCCGGCGGCTCGCGCGAGGGGCGGGCGCGGGGGGAGGAGAGGGGGGCGGGGGGACGCGGGACGCTCCGTGACGAGTGCGAGGGGGGAGGGAGGGGGGAGAAGAGCGAAGAGGGGGGGCCGAGCGCGCGCGCCGTTGCTGAGTGACGGGGAGGGCGGCCGCGAGCCCACGTGACGCGGCGGGCGGGCCCCGCCAATCGCGGCGCCGCCGCCTCGCCCCGCCCGCCCCGCGTGACCGGCGCAGGGAGCCCTGCGGGGCGGGGGCGCCGGTGCCGCACCGCATTCTGGGGGGTGTAGTCCTGGGGGGCGGTGGCCTCGCACGTGGAGCGGGCGGGAGCGCGCCCTGCCGGGCGGGCGGGGACGCCGCCGGGCTCCCGGCTCCGGCCGCGGAGTTCCCGCTCAATGCTGAATCCTGTTGGGCTCCGGGAAACGCTCCGGGCGGCGGGGAGGCCCTGGCAGCGGTGCGGCCTCATGCTTCTGAGGGGCGCCAGGGCCTTACGTGCCCCGTCCGGATCAACCCTGATGGGGCTGCGGTGGGTACAGGGCACCCCGGCCTCCGGGAAGCTCCCCGAGCCCCCGCGCCCCTGTTAGCTGCCGGTTTGTCCCCACAGTGCGCTGCGCGGTGACCTCGCTGGCGTGGCTCACCCGCAGAGCCGGCCTCGGGTGGCTCTGGCAGCCACGGGTGCACAGGGGGCCGCTCCGCACCTCCCTCAGCGCTGACATCCCTGTATGGTGCCTGGCATATGCTGCACGACAAGCACCCAGCAAATCCGGATGTTTTGGGAAGCCCCAAGTCTCCTTCAGCTCCCATGCCACACAAGGGAGCCCTACCTGGGAAGAAAGTCCTGCACTGTGCGAACGTGCCCTTCGTGCCACACGTGCACGTGGCAGCCCTGTGCGTCCCCGGGATAGCGTACCTGCTGCAATGTGGAGCACCCAAATTGTCAAAACTACAGCAATCCCCCGCCCGGGTCATGAGTGCAGGTCGAGATGGAGAGTCAGATGGGCACAGCAAGTTCGGTCAAACACAGCGCCGCAAAGTCGCACCTGGTATTTGCAGGCTGGAAAAGAGGATGTGTGGGGGTGAAGTAGCTGTAGGCAGTGGTAAGCTGTGATCTAACACCCTCCATAAAGCAGAGTATTATTTCTTTGGAGGACAAGTATCCAAGAAAACCAGAGCCCCAAAATAATGAAAACATGTAATGTTAATATCTAACACACCTTATACTGCATCAGGTTCTGCAACAGGCCCTTATAGCTATATATAAGCTTTCCATACACCTCTTTCAGAGTCACTCCCTTTAATTGATAGCTCAGCCTTTTAATTGCCTTCCCCCAGCCCCTCTTTATGTTGTTCAAATGACTGTAACTTGTAACTCACAGTTCTGGCAAAACAAGGCTTGCAGCCTGATGGAGATGAATAAAAATCTGGAAGACTAATGTTCTTCTTCACTGTCGTTCAGCTGTGTGCCAAATGTTGTTATCTGAGGGATCAATGTAGCATTTCCATCCCTGTTGTATCCAAGTATTTTCCGCTCCCAATGCACTTTCCTCTGTGTCTTTTCTCAACGGCTTTGTCTGGGTGTGCTGCACCATTATTACTAGCAGTGGAAGAGAAGCCAGGAGCAGGCAAAGCCCAAATGGCAGGCTGATGTGACCAGCGTTTGTCAAGATCATTAATGTCAGAGATGGCTTCTAGGCTCTGGCACTTGCTTTTTTGAAGGAGGATTGGATCCAGCTGTCTTCAAGGGAGCTGCTAAAGCAGATTCAGTAGCTGAGAGCTTTGCTTTACCTGCCAGGGAAGGTGGCTGTAGCTGCCGGCTGTGGCTTACTCTGGCCTGCTAGGACATCAGAGCAACGCTGATGTGACCCCTGCAGGCAGGGGTGTTGCAGTTGTCCTCTGGAGGAGCTGCTCACCATTACCACAAACAAAAGAGGTTTGTTCAGCTTGTAATCTGTGTGGTAAAACGAAAACTTGCAAATAAAAAATGGATTGTCTCCATATGGGGACAACTCAGTTTACCAATCCATAAATCTATACCCATTCCACTAGATAGTATTTATAGATACCATCATGGTGATGTTTTTCTTTCCCATTTCTTCCTATCCATATGAAAGCTTTTCAGAGTTTCTATAGTGCATCTCTGTAGTCTTAGTAGACACTCAGGAATTGAACACCTCTTAGATAGAGCAACATGGAAGTTTCTTGGTGGAGCTCTTGACTGGATAATTAAACTTGCATGTACTCAGAGAGAAAACATTTCAGTGTAGTTAAGCAAATACTACTTTTTGGCACTTTAATTAACAGACGATACTGAAATATAAGGAATGAGTACTTCACTGCTTTGAAAACGGAATGAACAATGTGTTTCACTGTGGTCATTCTTCCTCACTATATGAGCTTCACATCAAGACCTGCAAGATATATGTTGGGGCCGTGAGCCCACTAGTGGAATTTACTGACCCCACACAGCCTCTCTGCTCTCCATTTCAGCCCCCTGCCCCAGCGAGGCTGCAGCAGTGCCGGTCTCCAGCTCCACCGCACCCCTGGCCCAGATGTGCAGGCTCATGTACTGGCTGGGCTGAAATAGGGCTCCTGGGTGATGGGAAGAGAGAATGGGAGGAAAAGAGTCTGGTTAGAGCCAGCGAGGTCTGTGGGTGCCTTCAGTGCCACAACAACATAAACTTCATAGCTTAAAGAGCTATGTGGGGGAGAGATCTTTCATACTTCAAAATGTGGGGCAATAACAACTCTTCGGGTGTCCCATTTCTGAACAGCATTGAGCCGTGCTTGGTTTTGGGATGACCTGTTGGCTTCAGCAAGACAAAATGAACCCAGCAGGTGATATTGCTGTATTTTAGGAAGTACAGGTGGTCAGCTCAGGAACCACCTGCAGCTCCAGAGTCAGAGGCCACTCACCCTGTGGTAGGCAGTCATTTGTTCTTCTGCAGTCAGTGATTTTGTCTATATCCACCAGCCAATACAGCTGCAAGAAAACCGGTATGTAAAAGAAATATAAAGAACCTGAGCCATGTTCTTGCTGGCAGTCTCTCCAAGAAGGATTGCGGAGATTTACATGCAGTGCTTCAAGATGCTACCTGCTGTCAGTCCCACCCTGCTAGCAGATGTTAGAAGGCGAGGCAGGAGAGGCAAATAAAACGTGTCAGCTCCTCAGCCTCTCTGTTCACAGCCACAAGCAGCTGAAGCCAAGACCTGTGGGGTGGAGGAGGTGTGGATGCCTCCCCAGCAGAGGAATGGGGCAGGTGGTGAGGTGGTATCATCTTAAACCACTGCTGCTGACTTGGCTACAAACCATCTGTCAAGAACACGCTGTAAAATCACGCAACTTGTCATTATAGAAAGGTACAAAGATTGTCACTTAAGCCATTAAGTTAAGCTAAACCACTTGTGGGTCTCTTGTCTTCCTTGCCCATCTCAAAATGGGATGCCTAGGCATCTCTGGCTTGGGTTGCATGGCAGCTTTAACTATGTATTACCATTGGCATGGCAGACCAAGAGAAAGCTTTTTCCTACAAAATTTTCCACTGTTTGTGTGCTCTCTTAACTTCCAGCAGACATTAACTTTCACACCTTGCTTTCTTGTGTCTGTTAGAGGCAGCATAACTGGCACAGGCTCAGACACATGCACAGCCGGGGTCCCTGCTCCGATCATCTCCAGCTGTTCCCACTGTACAGATAGCTCTCCAGCAACCAGCATCTCATTTGATGTTGCTCTCTGACAAAAAGGGATGAGCAATGCATGAAGTAAACTGAGGCAAAGTTCCCTACAAACAATGCCCTCACCACCCATTTTCCCTTAAGATACATGTATCATTTTGGTGAGTTATTAATGCACATTTGCAGTTCTCTCCCATCACTGAAGTAAAAATTGGTCTTCATAGGAAAAGAATTATGTTCTTACCTCATGGTAACGAAGGCTTAGTAATGAACGTGAAGTAAATCCTGGTAAAGACTCCAGCTTTGTCAAAGGCTGACATCAAATACTGTGAATGCTAAGAGGTAACACGCACTCAAGGAGTCATGATCTAGGTCCATCGAAGAGAAGCCCATGGAAATTTTCTGTGTACAAAGATCCACGTACCCAGGTCAAGAAACTCCTAATCTGAAAATGGTTGGAAGTTGGGAAAGTGCTGGGGAAAGCATCACTTTTTTCCTGTTCCTATGCTTTTCTTAAAACATCCATTTACTGGTGACTTTTGGACATGCAATGCTGAATAAGACAGGCTTCTGATCAGACCCACAATAGTCCTGAGATTTACAGCAGAAAGTGAGTACTCAGTGAACCACACCACTATGAACTTGGCACCTGAATACTCTCAGGCTACAGTGTGGTCTTCCAGTTTCAAAGCAGTAGGTTATGAGTGTCACCAGGCTGTCCTGTTACTGCTTGGCCCCTTTCACGCCAGGGTCTGGGTTCTCCAGTCACCCACCCTAGAGGCAGTTTGCCACGTGTCAGACTTCAGTGTGGCGTGAAAACAGCTGCTCTTTTGGCAGAAAACTCCAGCGACAGGCTAGGATAGTCCACACAAGGAAACCCTGCCCTGGCTACAGTGGGGATATGTATGTCATCACATTTGGCTCTCTGATGTCTTTTCTCAGTCCTTCAACAGCGTCTCAATGGACCTGGCAGTCTTAAATACCTCTCTGCAGTGGTGCACCATATCCTGCTACCCATAGGCAGCACAGCCAATGGCACTTTGCAAAAACAGCTCCACTGGGTTGCCAGGAGGTGTGTGGGCTGGTGAGGGGCTCAGGGAAATGAAGACCCTCCTCAGTACGTCTGTGCCAGGATCGGTTCCAGAGAGCTGCCCTTGCTGCTGGGAGAAGTTGCTTTTGGGGGCAACACAAAGTGCTGGTGAAGGAGCTGGTGTGAGGCTGGCCTTGGAAGAACCAGTGAACAGCCCAGGGTTGGGATTTATAAATGCCTCGTTATCTGCAGACCAGGAACAGAAGCACTGAGGGAGCAGCTGGCTGGTCTGCTAGCGTTTCCAGGATCTGGGGGATGTTGTTAGTGAAGGAGGAACTGTAAAACCTCTGGTTATTCATAGGTCCTCTGTGTTCAATCTGAGCCAAGTTGCTATCTCAGCATTTTTGTCCACACTTTGAATGGGAGTAGAATTAGGGGAAGCTTCTCCTGGGACAGAGCATCACTTTCTTCCTCCACTATTCTCACAAGAAACCCCTTTGTAAGTACACACCAGTTCCTCATCTTCTGCTGTTTCCTGCTGTTGGGCAGCACCACACAAGAGGGTGAGCTGGGGTTGAGAGTGACAGCAAGGTGGGCATGGGGAAGGGCTTCGTGGTCAAGGGCCTGTTGCCACAGTACCCAAGCAAGAAGAGCTTGGTTGGGTGATGGTAGCTGAGGTCAGCCAAAAGCACGATCACCAGACAAGCCCATAGTGATAAGGCTGGTCCTGGGTCACACCAGGGTCCATACTGGTGAGTTATATGGCCAGGCACAGGCGTAGCTGCAGTGTAGCTCAGGCAGAGACTAAAGGGCAAAAGCCCTGCTTAAAAGCAGTTCCCGAGATAAGGGGAGCGAGTTCCCACCGAGGCTCCTCACAGCGTGTTCTCAAACAGCTCTTTGATTCAAGGCCAGCCAGCTGCACTGTCAGAGCTGGCCCTGGGCCCAGGCAGCCCAAGCCTTGGGAGGAGGGGGGTGTGCTCGGGGCCTGGGAACCCACCTGGAGCTGAAGACATCGCTTTCTGCTGATGTCTGAGCTCCAGGCTGCCACAGAACCAGAGGGGTCGCAGAGACTTACACCAGGGCCTGGACAGCTTTCCCAAATATAAGGCAGATGGTGATCAGGAACAAGAATATCACCCTGCCCAGAGCTTTGATCCAAGCAAAGCTGCTGAGATACTGTTTGCATAGCCATGGGTCCACCAGCCTTCTGGGCTTTTGCCTTGGGATGTAAGTGCTCGGGAGGCTGGGCTGGGCTGGGCTGGGCTGTAAACAGCAGAACCTGATGGGCTTGCTGGTTTTCCTGGTGGGAACAGCTTCAGGCGATCTGCTCCATGTCCCAGAGCCTTCACCACAGGCAGCCTGGAGATGCAGCAGTTGAAGCCCAGGTCCAGAGCCAAAAAGGGCCAGGAAACCCCTGACACAGACTACGCTGTGCCTGAAGGAGACAGCGAAGGAATGCAGCTTACCGGAAAGGTCCCTGGGGACCTGGGAGTGCCTGTCTGGAGGATGGCTCTCTTAATTTATATTTCAAAGTGGATAATTTAATTGGCATAATTGGGAGGCTTTTTTCTTCTCTTCATTATGGATGCACAGAATGTGGTAGCACAAAGACAATGAGAAGGAAGCATGTCTGGGAGGGAGATAACTGAAGAAGTGGTCTGCAACCAGGTAAATAATGTCTTCCTATTCAGGAAACTGCAAGGCTAATAAAGATCTCCTTTAAACTTGCCAGTCACAGGGTCTGGGGTACCACATTCGTCACCCGCTGGAGCAGGAGAGGTTTACTTCCGTGTCATGACAAAGGGGAGAATCAGTCCTCCTGGGGAATATCCTTGGTGGTGCAAGCCCATATGTTAGGACCCTGGGGCCAAGATGCAGGTAGCCTGGTGCCAGCTGTATGACTGTGCATGGCTTCCCAGGTGTCCCTCCTGGCCCATCAGCCACAGCAGTGCCAGGCTGTGATGACACTGCTGGGGGAACCCTGTCTTGATGCATCCTCTAAGCAAAAGGAGTCCTCAACGCCTTTGTGCAAGCTGTGGGGACTGCAGCAAGGTGGAGGGCATCACAGCAGGTGAGGGAAAGCCTGTCTTTGGAGCCCTGGGACTCAAAGTCAGATACTCAAAGTCCCCTGTACTTCATCTTGCAAGAGTCATGGGCCCAGCTGAAAGCTGCTACACTCCATCTATGAGGAGGTGGCCATTGGGCCCATGGGGACAACTGTTATCAGCCACAGTACATATTTCAGCCTGCAAGCTCTAGCATGAGGAGGATCCGCCTGCTATGAAGCCTCTGGCCTCTTCTTGAAGACTGCAGGTGAGTGTGGGTCAATCCTCTGTGGTCAGACCTCATCAGCATCACTTGCAGCGGGGTGATGGTACTGCACATTTTAGTGTGGTCACAGTGTTTGCACAAGATGGATAATGCAGAGCTGGGTGTGTCGGCCAGGCCTGATGTTGGTGAGATTTGGCAGCAGGTGTGCAGCTCTGCTGTCACAGCCCACTCCTGCTGGCTGCCAGGATGCGCATCCATGGCCTATCCAGCCCAGAGGTATTGAAGCTCCTTTGGAGGTCCTGCAAACCAGCCTACATACCCAGCCCAGGGCTACAACTGGACCAGGGGAGACCTGGTGGGCTCTGGTTGGTCTCCCAAAAGCAATCCAGACAGGACTGCCTTATTTTAGTGAGCACTTAAAATATCTCTGGAGCACTGGTAGTTTGCTGAGTCAGGCTTGAGCTCACAAACTCCCTTGTGTTGACAGCCCCAAGCAATGAGAGTTTTGATGCACATCAGACAACTCTTTGTACTCCAGCAACACAAGGGAAGAAGATGGCTTTTCTCTTGTAGCCTCCAGTGTGGTGGTGCTGGAGGATCACTTCTGAAGTAACCAAACTGCAGGTTTGGAGCTCTGTGGTTGGAGTGACCTTCATCATCTCCGAGTCATAATGCGAAGCCCAATGTACTGCCAGCTTCCTAAACACCATGGTGCTGTGACGCTGCAGTTTTGAACAGGAACTGAGTGATACACATTAACTGACATGTGTTAACATCCATGCAGGGATGGGGAAATGGTGGTTTAATCCACATTAGCCAGATGTATTTAGCTAGCACAGATGTAAATAGCCAGCACGTTACTATCGCAGAGCACGATGCCCCATTTCAGATTTTGGCACGTGTTAGCAATACACTTTTTCTCCCAAACACAGTCGCTGAGAGCTGCAGGACTTACACCTGCACTGCAGAATATAGGCATTAGTTGAGCAGAAGTTATCTCGAAGTGGAATTGCAGTGACACCAAAGTATTTGATGCTCACGTTGTTAAAGGTTATCGAGAGCCTTCACTTGGATTTGATCTGATTTCACCAACTCAGATTAAGAACTTTTTGTATAAGACAATTTAATGCAAATAATTATGACAGACACAGCAAAGATTTACTGAGGTGGATCTGGGGGGGGCTTATGGTCCCCACCACTCCTCTCGGTCCCAGCAATACAATGTGCGTTTCCACGCTGCGTGCATGTTGTGCAACCAGCACCTCCCCGCACCCACCCAGAGCAGGCTGTCTCAGTCCCTGGTTAATGCAGCTCTGATTACAGCATCCTTAGAAAGGCGGATTTTCTTTTGTGCTCTCATATCCAAGTATTAACCTGCCCTGACATTGCTTCCTTTGCAAGAGCTGATAGCACAGCCTGAAACCGGTTTGCTGCAGAGATTACGCAGAAGTAGAGGCAGGTTCTAATAACTTCTGCGAAATAAGTTTTAGTTTCCACTCCAGTATAAGTTTATATATATGCATATAATAGTTTTTTTTGACATAGAGATAAGAAAGTCCCAGATGCAGTGCTATGTGAATTTGAAACAAGGGACACTTCCCTTTGTGTGCCTTGATGGAAGGAAATTCATGTGTATTTATGCTCCTGGTACCAAGTACAGCTGGCTCTTGCCACCATCTCCTGCTCATTTGAGGAAATGTTCTATATATTTAAAGCCTGCAAATAATTATACATTTGATACCAAGCTGTTATGAAAAAGATATCATATTCTTTGTAAGAAATCATCAAAACGGCAAGTCCCTATACTTACACAATGAAGCCAGTTTCACATGATTATTGGCAGAAATGGCAATTTTATTTTAAAACCTCCTGTGATCTGATCTCAGGATCTATTTGGATCATCAGTCCCCATGGCAATAGCTTCTCAAAACCTGAAAATAACAATGTGCGTTGCTATTTTGACTGAATAAACCAGACACCACACACGTGTAAGGCTAAGCATATGGGTGCGTGCTTGAAGAGAGGAGGGTTGGCTTTGGTCATGAAAGTAAATGGCTATTTTCTGGACACAGGTAGACATCTGCTCTACTTGATCAGGTATGTCAAGTAAGGGAATGCTATTTTTACACTGTCACTTTTTAAAGCGGGTATCCTGCATCCATCCATTTGAACAGCTTTCTAATGATATGTGCACCAGGAACCCATTAGACACCGCTCTTCCCAGCAAAATACCACTGAAGTGGTGTCACAGAAGAAGGAGGCAGGAAAACGTGTCCTGGCCTTGTTTTCTATATTCCTGCATCCTCCCTTTGGACTGGAGCTGTTAATCAAAACAGGAAGCCTTGTGAGTTGTTTTGGTTAAAAACAGGAATTCGTTTTCATCTTTGATGCCACTTCAAGTATTGGAAGATAATGTAGGATGAAGGAAGAATCAACTACACAGACAGTGTCTTTGCTCACAGCTCTCTGCCTTTCTGATGGACCTGGACTTTGTTCAGCGAGGGTGCTCCAGCAAGGCTGTGCCTGGATGGACCTCTTCCCACAGGCCACCAGCTGTCACATGGACCTCGCACGCTGATTGCTCAGCTCTGCATCACACTTGAAGCTCACCCCTGCGTGATCCCAATGCAGGAGCGTCAGGGGCTGGTGACACCATGTCCCATGGGAAGATGGGCACCATTTTCTGCAGGTGCTCTCCTGCTGGCTGGTGCTCAGCTGCTCACAGCCTCTCGCAGGATGTTGTGTGGAGGATGTTGAGACACCTGGACCTATGCAAAGATTTATTCATGAGGTCTGGAGCTGGTGATGTGCATTGACTCCAGAGGTAATAGCTGCTTTTGGAGAAAGAGAGGAGGGAAAGGAAGGGGATTTCCATGCTGATGACCATCACTTCTCACAGGAGCCTGTCGTAACAGGATTGCAGATACAGGGCCATAAGAATAAGACAAGAACAACATGGGTTGACAATGGAAAACCACTGCCTAGGGCCTAGAGAGAACACAGCAACAGGGGGGAAACACGGAGCAGTGAGGGGGCTGCAGAGCTGCAGACAGGAGCCCTTAATGTCACACAGGTTGAGGCACTTTCAGGCTCTGCATGACACAGTGCAAAGCCGGCGCATGGCTGAGAAGCACATGTGGAGCCAGGAGCTGGGAAACGCTCCCAGTTGGAGCTGTACAGCTCTAAATTGTCTCTTTTTATTATTGCAACCAGCAGAGCGGGTGACGACAGCCACTTGCTACAATGGCATCTCACCAGCTGTGAGTGAGCTTGCTGAAATGCGAGTGTCTTCAGCTCCTTGCCCTGCTCTCGTGGACTGGCTGGCACAAGGGCACCCAGGTGCACCCCCGTGGGATTTGGCCAAGGTGACTGAGGCCTCACGGCTCAGTGGCAAGGATGGAGCGATGCCACGCTTTGCACTGGACTTGCTGGGGCCCTGCCAGAGGGGATCGGGATCCATCACCTCCAAGCTTGGTGTGAGTTGTCCAGCTGCATCCCAGAAGCACAACTGCAGCTGGCTGATGTTCGTGAACCTGGCATCCACTGATGGATTTTCATCCCAGGGCAGGGACAACCAAACCACCTGCTGGTGGACTCACCAACTGCTGGTGTCCAGCACCAGGTGTGGAGCTAAGCCAGACCTGAGTTTTACTTCGTCTTCAGGGAGTTCTCCGCTTTTCTTTGTCTGTGCAAGGAAAAGGGCAAGGCAAGGGGCAAGGCAAGAAAAAGGACAGGAGGGCAAGGCAAGGCAATGCAAAAGAAAAGAGGGAAAGGCAAGGGAAAAGAAAGAAAAAGAGAAAAGAAGAAAAAGAGTAAAGAAGGGGAGAGGAGAGGAGAGGAGAGGAGAGGAGAGGAGAGGAGAGGAGAGGAGAGGAGAGGAGAGGAGAGGAGAGGAGAGGAGAGGAGAGGAGAGGAGAGGAGAGGAGAGGAGAGGAGAGGAGAGGAGAGGAGAGGAGAGGAGAGGAGAGGAGAGGAGAGGAGAGGAGAGGAGAGGAGAGGAGAGGAGAGGAGAGGAGAGGAGAGGAGAAGAAAACTAATGAGTGCTATAATTCATACTTCACTGCTTGTCAAGCTGCAGTGGATTTAAAGTGCAACCTCAAACGGCATGACTGTTGGCAACGGTCTATCTAAGCTAAGGCATGATGATGACAACATAACACAGATAAAAAATGTGAGTGTGGAGTAATTGAGAGAGGAGGGAGCTTTTTGTAAGCATTTGGTTGCAGATAGTTTTATGATGATTCAACACAGTCAATGTAAAATCTGGCTGAGTTGAACTGGGTGTCAGCCAGCCTGGTGTGGCTACTAAAATTTAGATGAAATTGGTATTTTATCCCAATTTATTTAGGTGGGGAGGGAGGTGCTGCCTTTTGGGAACATCTCCCCGACCAGCCCAGCCGCAAGGGCTGGTTCTGCTTCCCTCAGGGTCCCCACCACAAACCAGTACAGGCGGTTGGCAGATTGGTGGTGAGCCAGGTCAGAGAACTGATCCAGGGGAAAAAGAGAAAAAGGGAGAGAGGTGGGGTTTTTCGGTTTGTTTTCTGGTTTTTGGTTGGTTGTGTTTTTTTTTGTTGGTTTTTGTTTGTTTGTGTTTTGTTTTGGTTTGGTTTTTTAATTTTTTAAATTTTATTTTGCCAGGCTATTTTTCCTGCCCACAGCCAGCTACTAAGCAAGACACCACCAGGGCCTCCCAGAAGTCCTCCAGCAAACCTGCAGCCATGCAACTTGGTGTTCCTCTGCTGCCAAGGTACAACCAAGCAGGGAGGAAAAACAACAGTGGTTAACCCCAAAACCCTGTGAGACTTCTTGATCAACTTTGAAAAACGGTAGCGACAGGGGCCACCATTTGGAGGGACTCCTGGATGGGTCCCCTTCAGAGAGCCCCTGGGCAAGACCCTCGCCCTCTGCTCCCTCTTGTCCCTGGTCAGGAGTGCTGCTCGCTTTGTGAAATGCTGGGCTGCTGTCCCCCTCCACTCTGCACAGCACCACATCCTTGTCAGCACTCAGCAAGTTGGGATTAAAACAAGGAGGAGACCAAGTGGAAAAGAAACCGAAAACCGCCCTCCTGGCTGCGGGGAATTCCTTCCCTGGCAGAAAATCGGCACCGGCTCGTTCCTGTCATGCCAGGTATTAAGTGAGAGTTCAGATAATTATGTCAGTGCTACAGATTGTATTTTTTAAAAAAATATTGTATAGAGCGTGCTTGGTGAATCCCTGGCATTGCCATCAATGTAAAAGGAATAGGGCTTCCTTGTATTTAATGAGATAACAGTGCTGCAGGCTACAAAAGATAACTGTGCTTTTTAATTGAATCTTACAGCCATGACAGCAGTTGCAGGGGGTCTCTCTGCTCCAAATATGCTCAACCTGCATTGACTGATGGCTGCTATATCTGAAACCTCGTAGGTTGCTGTGGGGAAAGTGCCAGAATAAACATCTCTGCTTACCACAGGGGCTTGGAAGGCTGAGATGCAGTTGGATGCAAATATCTGATTTGATAGCTGTTAGGTTTGGGGGTTTGTCCCAAACAAAGGTACTTGTGGTGATTTGCTAAAATTTACAGTTACATTTTTGAGTAATATCAAGCACTGGGAATATACATTGGAGTCCTGAAGCTGGAGGGGAAATCCTTATGGATTATGAGGAGGGAAGAAGGCCACTCAGTCTTCGCCTTCCCTTTACATTTAATTGTTACAATTAACAGTTAAGGCAGAAATGATAAGATTTCTGTGCAGATCATTAGAAACCCATATTGGTAGGGAGAGAATGAAATATGAATGCATTTTGTAAATCTAGTAGAAATGCAATTCAGGAGGATGAATGCAGCTATTAAAACTTCACGTCTTAGATATATTTGACCAATATACACATGTTATTTGGAACTGTAATTTTTCAAAGTTCCTTATAGCATAAAATTAGCAATGAATCCCTCATAGTGAGTATTTATTTAGTGTCTACATTTTAGTTCATTCCCCAAAAGGATGCCAAGAAGAGAAACAATGAATTAGAGGGCAGATGCCTTTCATCACCTCTCCTTAATTGCTGCCCAGGTTGCATTTCCAGCAGATTGGCAGAAGACCTCTGCAAAGACCAGTCACACTGATGCCATGGTGATAGGCATAGGAAACATCAGCAGCAACCTGGATAACTATCACAAGTGTATGTCTGAACCAGACTGTTACAGCAGTGACTTCCCAAGGTGCCAACCCTGTCACAGTTCAAGGAATGGGCTTTTTAAGCCACCTGTGGGAAGCCAAAAGTTGGGAGAGGACCCACAGCAGATGCTTACTGCTAGAGAGGTAGGGGCCACAAATCAGACCTAGACTGGTTGCCACCTTTCCTCTTCTACATACCCTTCAAAATAATGGGTAATGTCATGTCAACCCCTTTTCAAACACTGCCCCATGAGTTTTAAGTACACGTTTGCTCCAAAGGCAGAGTGTCTGCTCTGCTCCATGATCTGCCCTGCACTTGATGGCACCAGGACCCTTCTTTGTCACCTTGGCAGATCCCACATGCTCATCATTCTCATCTACTGTATTTTGATTATGGCATTCAGCAAAACTCATGCCCTGGTCCTACAAATCTCTTTTTGAGCAGCAGGGATACAACACAGGGGAGAACAAAGAACCAAATTTGCTTTCCAAGCATCATCTTTTATCTTTAGATTTAACAGGTTCAGGGTACTGGTGGCTGGTTTTGTTGCATTTGGGTTTCTTCGTGGTGAGTTTGGCTGGCATAGGGGTTTTTTTGACCACTTTGATGGGCTCTGATGTTGTTTTCCCTCACCTTCCTTTCACCAACTTGTCCTTGAAATGATAGATTTATACATAAAAAACCACATGCCATGTCATAAAAATGCCTGATCTCGACTCAGCTTACCCAGATCAGAGGCAGATTTAAGCCAAATCACAAGCACATCCCCTCTGCTTTTGGTATTGATTTTAACTGGGGAGAAAGTAGGAAGATTAAAGGTAAATTGCCTCCTTTATCCTCCACACACCAGCCTGCCTGAGCAATGCGCGTGGGTGGTACAGGCTGTGCCCATCACCTTCATCCTCTTAGCACAAATGCACATACTCTGGGGCCAAAGACTTATAAAATATCCTCAGCCCAGCAAAGAAGCACATATAAATGGTGAAATTATTGGCCATGAATCACGTATTCATTATTTTAAAGAGAAGACGGTGTCCTTGGAAATTGCTGAGGGATGCGAGTCACCGTCTTAAAAGCATTCATGGCTCTTGGCACAATGCAGGATGAAAAGGTTAAGTAAGCAGCAACACTTGTTGAATTATGT
The DNA here is from genome assembly GCF_036013475.1 of Columba livia. Taxonomy (NCBI): domain Eukaryota; kingdom Metazoa; phylum Chordata; class Aves; order Columbiformes; family Columbidae; genus Columba; species Columba livia. The sequence goes on along the minus strand of NC_088602.1, from coordinate 30,730,901 downwards.
GCCAAAGTGATTTCACAACAGCGTAACTTTCAGTGCACTGAGTGTCTCCTGGCGATGGACACAGTAAACTGCTGACAATGTTGGATTTTAGGTGGGCTTACAAGGAAGACACTGAAGCACAAGGGTTGTTTCTGCTGCACAGGAAACATCAGTGTGCCTGGGGGAAAACGTGGGTGAAAAGTTGTTGCATTTTTGTGCCTCTTCTGGGTGGCCAAAAATGAAGTTATACAAAAATAACATGGTTTTATCACATTTTGAGCTTAATACCTGCTCCTCAAAAGAAGAAAATCTGATAACTATATGCTGTCTCTTATATGAAAGAATGTCTCCAGGACTTCCAAGCTGCTGTGGATTAATAGCTTTCCTCAGATGCTGCCCTAAAAAGCACCACCTCCTCTTCTGAAGTGACGCCCAGGGTTTTATCTCTGAGAGGGCCAGGAGCTCTGTGTGGACAGAGGCTCCAGCTGTGCAGGTCTGCAGGCAGGGTGAGGACCATGAAAGCCACCCCAGGTCTCTAGCGAAGTCATCCCGCCTGTGGCCCAGGCTTTATGCCTGCATGCATGTGTCTGGCAGCTGCCCAGATAAATCCATGAGCTCAGAGTTGTGTAATGCGTTTCCTTGATGGATCATCTTATAAAATCTCCAAGGGATCCTGAGGCAACCTGACACCTGTTATCAGCTGGAGGAGCAGAATCTTCTTTGGAAGGCGACTTGGCAGGGGAGGGCAGGGTATTTTTTCCCCACATTTTTCCTTTCTGCCTGGTCACAGCAGGTTATTTGACAATTGTTTAAATTGGCTAGAGAGTAATTGTATTTCTTTTGAATAAACCCAAGTTGAAATGAAAGAAAACTGTGTGATCTTAAGGCTGTGGGGTAGAAAGGAGGAGGAGAGAGCAGAGCTGTAAAAAAATAACACTCTGTCTGAACAAGGCACAGGGATTTAACCCCTTACATCCCCATTAGGCTTACACTGAAGAGGTGAGTCTGGTTTAAGCTGGAGGAGGGTCTCCATAGCTTCTGCTGTCACAGGGATCCTGGAGCAACTCTTGCCTGGCTCATGCTTATAAACACCTGTTCCGTGGTGGGGTGGCAACTACCTCCCCACGCTGTCCTGTTTGTTCCAGTGCCTGCTCCCCCCAGTCCCTTCCCACTCACAGTTACTTGGATGCAATAGAACGTAGCACCCTGGAGCCCAGAGCTGGGTATCTCCGCCCCAAGGATTTATGGTGCCATCTGTCCTCTCCAGAATGCTGAGGACAAGGGCTGACCCCTCTGGGGCAGCCAGTTTTGGGCCAGCTTGGTGACCCAGGATGTGTCATGTCTTATGAGGAGCAGCTGAGGGAGCTGGGGCTGTTCAGCCTGGAGAAAAGGAGGCTGAGGGGAGATCACTCTCTACAACTACCTGAAAGGAGGTTGGAGCATGGAGGGTGTTGGTCTCTTCTCCCAAGTAACAAGTGATAGGATGAGAGGAAATGGCCTCAAGTTGTACCAGGGGAGGTTTAGATTGGATATTAAGAAAAATTTCTTCAAATAAAGGGTTGTCAGGCATTGGAACAGGCTGCCCAGGGAAGTGTTTGAGTCACCATTCCTGGAGGTGTTTAAAAGACGTTTAGATGAGGTGCTCAGGGACATAGTTTAGGTTAGGTTAATGCTTGTACTCGATGATCTTGAGGGTCTCTTCCAACCAAAATGATTCTATGATTCTGTGTTGGCTGTGAGGTGCCACATGCCTGTCCCCAAAGGGCACTGCTGTGGCCACTGCAAAGGGAGGCAACAGGGAGAGCTCAGTTCTGAAGGGAAACATGGATGCCCTGAGCTGGTGTGCTGGGTCATGCCAGGTCTCAAGACACCAGGCCAGGTGAGCTCCAACGGGTCTGTGCAGGCACCAGGAGCATCACCGCAGCGTGTGGGGCTGTGGATCTCACACCAAGAGACAGCCAGCCCCAAGCAAAACGTTGGGACACGGAGTGGCAGGTTCAACCCTTACAGGAGCTGGGATTGTGCAAGTAAGTTGGGAAGCTGAAAGCTGGACTCCAGTGGCATCAGTTGTGCCACAAAAACCACAGTCAGGCCCTGCTTTGGCTGTGCTGCATCTTAGTGCTGGTTTCATCCGATGAAGAAAATTCTCTTCAAGCCTGGATAAGCTAACATTAATCAATTAACACTGAAGTATTTCATTTAATGCCTATTTGCAACTTTAAATATTTTTAAAATAACTAAGTAAGTTATTAGTATCTTTTTTTACATCCTAATTGCAGGAACACAATATTTTTGCACTGATGGATTTGTAATTTACAGTGTTAGTTAATTCTTTCTCAATATTGACATTCCAAGAAACAAAATTAGTATCAAGACATAAAGCAAAAAGACCAAGTGAAGAATATTTACACTATTGTTTGCCATGTTACTCTTAACATAGCCATCACCATCCTTATTATACATATTAAGGTTAATCATTAGCCATGCAATGTCCATCTTCAGGAATGCCATGAACTTATTTCTTGGGCTTCCCTTCTGCAATTTGTATGTCCTGGGGAATTAACTGCTATGAAATTCAGTTATACATAGAAATGTCAGAAAATATGAACTTAAAAACCAGCAAGGCATAAAGATGAAAAAATGAGGAGTGGGCAAATCAACATTCAATGAAGATAAGACACTTTTGTTAGTATTTGATTGTGGCTTTTCCCTTCTGAAAGGAGTACAGACTTAAGACATCATTGTTAGCATGTCTGCTTGCTTCAGAAAACAGAAATTGCAAAACATTGGTATTTCGGTTCTTCTATTTTCCTCTCTCATTCTCTGTTTAGGAGTTGATCTGCCTGTATTAACCCTAAGAGCCTTAGGACAGGTTAGCACAGCTGGCTGCCTTTTGTGACTCAAACTGAAGATGAAATGCCTTCTTAGGTACCCGGGTTTATTTTTGATTCTCACAACTCAGCATTTTTGCTGACTTAACACAGGTGAGCATATCTGGGCAGATGACACATGGCACATGATCCCAGGTCCCTTTGGGGTCCCATAGCACTCAGCAGCTGTTTTGCTGTAGAAGGTGCCTTTTGAGGTGCACCACACCAAAGTCCTACTCTGGAGAAAGATTTAGTGGCTATGGTTAGCTTAGGCCACAGCTCCTGAGACTAAACCCAGAGTTTTGAACCTCAAAATCCTGCCCAAGCTCCTGCTGAAGCTTGGAGATGGTTCAGACTTAGGGCCACAGCATCAATGCACCTCATGTTTGGAAAGCAGAAGCAGCAAGAGCCCAGTGACAAGAGCCCGGACAAGCCCACCCTGGAGGGCCTGGGGCAGAGACGCCTGCTTTGGGTGATGGTTCATTGTGCCGAGCACAACTCCTTGTCCCACTGGACGTGGTCCTCCCTCCTGTCTTGGTCAGATCTGAGCTACCACAAGGTTACCCTAATCTGCAGAGGGACAGCTTCAGGCACCAGCAAGTGGGCTGAGCTGAGGAAGCACCTTCTCCCCTCACATAAAGGATGTGATCTAAAGCAAAGCCCTGGGCCTGCAATTGCTAAAGGTCTCCCCACTCACCACGTCAAAGCTCCTCTGACACTCATCCCCATCAGTGATACGGGAACCACAAGCATCCACCTCTGGGCACAGGCTTCTCTTCTTGGACATGTGGGAAAAGGTTACTCTAAAAAACTCTTATTTGAGCTAAAAGCAGTGACTTAAGTACATTGCATAGCCATAATGTATCTTTATAAACATAAATATATGAACATAGTATAGAAGCATTTGTGTTTGTTACAATGTAGTATCAATGTTTCATATATAAATGCTCTACATATATATACAGATTTATATAATCTGTGTAATTTTTGTTTATGTAGACACGTTATATATGAAATATGTATTTGTTTATGTTACATTTTGTATTTGATATACCTAGTGCTGTGCTGTCCTTTCACTTGTGGGTGGAGAGGTTTTGACCTGTGAAAAGTGCATCTTTGAAGCACAACGTGCAGAAAGGCAGAACACAACCCAGCTCCAGTCGGTTTAATCCACCCCGATGGTTGCTCCAAATTTCCTCCTGAAAATGCCATTTTGAGGTTTCACTAGGAGAGACACAGAGATGAAGATGTGGAAGATGGGGATTGGACTAGATGACCTTTGGAGGTCTCTTCCAACCCAAACTATTCTAGGATTCTATCATTCTGTCATGATGGGGCCTGCTTTCTGCAGGAGGGGTGGGTGGTTTTGCAGCATGTTCCTGGCAAAGGAGACAGGTGAGCAATGGTGAGTCTGTGTGTTCATGCAGTGGGGTGGGGTGGCCTGTCTGCTGGATGTTGTCAGCCCATGCTGGCCTGCACAGACATTTGTGGAAGAGAAGAAAGGGTGAGGGAAGGTGCTGAGGAAGATTTAAACATGCCGGGGCTTGGGCAAGGATGGGATTCCTGGTGCTGCAACTCACCTGCCACAGGATGCTGCGAACGCATGGGGCATCACTGAGGTGCCACAGGCATGGTGGCCATGCAAGGTTTGGGGCTGCTTGGAGATGACCAGGCTGTTCCCCTTGACATCTGGGAAGGCAGATTCCCCATCAGTCAGGTCAATGCTCCCAAAACAACAGCAAGATGTCAGTTTTGTTCTGAATCCCAACAGAGGGAGAAAAAAAATTTAAAAACCTGGAAATATTTGTGACAAGCCCCATCTTCTTGCAAGGAAGAGGGGGAATCACCCCACAGTGACTTCCTCCACATGGGCATCATGCAATGGTGGTGCCTGTGCAAGGGCCAAGCTGTGCCCTCGGCAGCGTGTCCCTGTCTGTCCCCCTGGACTGCAGATCCCACGTGGGGGCTGCTTGGGCAGAGTGTGGCCAGGAATGGCCAGATCTGGTTCCAAAGAGCCCATCTGAGCAGGGCTGCTGTCGGCAGAGGGAAGCCATCTGGCTGGGACGGAAGAAGAGAGCCTGTGGCTATGGAGCTTTGTGCGAGGTTCCTGTCTGTCGTGCGGAAACTTGCCCATGCAGAGCTGCTTCGGAGGGCTCTGCCATGCTTGGAGGGAGAGAGCAATTATCTGCTCTGTCAGTGAGTTCTCAGATTTATGTATACCCTGCACCTTCCCCTAAACAAGCTTTCAATACAGAAATCGCAAAGCTGAAGAGAACCTCTGCAGTTAGGGGAGAAGACATCTCTCTTTCAGTTAACAGGAGAAAAAGAGCCAAATGAAACCACGCATTGTTAACGCGCTTCGGCTTAGTCACTGGGGTGGGTATTAAACAAGGCAGACTTGGTTGGGATAAAAAAGAAGTTGAGTATGGTGAGATTATGAAACAATAGGTACTGATAGAGAGACAGCCCGGAGCCAGCCGCAGAGCAGAAGCTTTACTGAATGCCTGGGTTTGAATGAATCCTAATGATAATCATGGGCTACATGGCAATTCGTTTAAATAACGTGCCTCCTGCTTCCTCCCAGCCTGACAGAATGAGCCCGTACATGTTAATTGCTTCATTCTGAAGAGAAAGCTCCTTTCTGTGTGACAATATTATATATATTTAATTTTTGCTGTTTATTTACTCTGCCCTTCTTCAAGCCTCTTGTTGTCTACAAAGGCATCTGCTGCTGTCATTTTGCATTTTGAACAAAGGTGTTTGCATCTAAACTCTGAAGCTGTTACAGGGAATTCGACAAGGAAAAATGGAAAGGACTGATTGCTGCCCAGGATGAGCCAGATTTCAGGAGGGAGGAGAAGCTGGTGAGCCAACCTACATGTCAGAGGTAAGAACCCCAGCACCGCAACTCTTCTGAACTGTGCAAAGGGTTGGGGCAGGCTGCAAGTTGACCCTCTCAAATGTCCTGCTCTTTTCCAAGCAAAATCGGGTGTGAAGACTCAAAGCACTCCCAGGAACGCATTACTTAAGATTAACGTCGAGTGTGTTTGCTGGGCATGCACATCGGAGAGGTTGGCAAGCTTAAAATAGGTTTCTCGGAAAGCAAGCACAATAATAATAATAGTAGACCGAGGTTTTAGCAAGATTACTCACTGATTACATGCCATTTTGTTGCTGAAGCAGAAGTGTGGTCTGCCATGCTCTTGCACTACCATAATATTGGTGGGGACGAGCAGAATCAGTAGCACCTTTCTGGGTATCTGTAGCCAGACTTCTTGGTGCTGCTGCTGAACTGAAATCCTGGGTCTCCTCTCCCTGCGCCTGCTCAGTTACTGCTGAGAGCCTTTCTCAAAGGGTGATTAAGCCATTATTGCTGCAAATTTTTTGTCTTGTATTTTACGGCCAAAAAGGAACAGGGAATTCAATCCCAGCTGCTTTTGTGCACAGTAGTTTATAGGTGTGAATTAACATCCACTAAGTTGTGTTTCGTCTCATGTGAGTCTGTCCTCTCCAGTGAACTGCTACATTAGCTCATTTCATTTCCAGAGGTTTTTAAAAATGTTTTTATGGGGCTCATCTCAAAAAGTGGTTGTGAAGGTCACCCTGTCCCGAACCAGCCTATTCCCCAGAACACTTGATACTCAGATTTACCACTTAATTTGGATATTTCATCTTCCACCAAAGCCTGCTGATTAAAATGATGCTAGCACACTGTAGGATATTTATGAAGGGGTTACCATGATTAGAAAAAATAATTAGAATATACTGGAAAAAAATAGGAATGCTTCTTGCAAATGCAAATAGTGTTGCTAATAGCTATTTTCACAGGTCTGAAAGCAGACAGAATTGCTATTTGTTTTCTGCAATTACAAAAAACAGTTTTTTCTTCTTCATTAACATGACTAAAGGCATTAGAAATCAGATTTCAACAGCAATGTGTCCAAATGGTACCGTGGATTTATATGCAGTACTATTTATGACTATTAAACGTTACTTAGAACAATGCCTTTATGAGTGGTAGGGCATATTGCTGTGGCCCCCCAGGAGCAATTTGACCGCTGCAGCCTCACATAGTAGCGAAGTGTGGGAGAAGGAGCAAGTCCCTGCTTGCTGGTGTCCCTTGTCATCCCCTTGTGAAGCTGGCAGGAGGACTCGGACTTCCAACTGGCTCCCAGGCTGGCCTCTGCCTGCACCGCAGGAGGAAGGCTCAGCGTCATTGTACAGGAAATTCTCTGGGGACCCTTCTCTATGTTGGGTCCAGAAACTCATTACCAAGATGAGCTCCTTCCCAGCTGCAGGAAAGAAGGCGCTTCATGGAGCTGAATCCTCCCTGGCCCTGCACGGCCCATGTTCAGATAATAAGTTTTGGTTACAAGTTTTAACAAGCTTATAGCTATAACTAATGAATGTCTTGAAAAGGGTGCAAATGCATCTGCATTTAAGTCGCTCTTTTTTGCATGGTTTTTGGTTTGTTTTCACTTATACATTGAAAAAATCAGGTACTTGTTAGTGAAAGACACATGATTTTATGTGGCTTACAAGACAGATGGATGCATTACGTGTCCTACCACAGTCGTTCTGCAAATCTGCTCTTGTCCGTGCTCCTTTTTGACATGAAAGATGTGGCCATACAATGCTGCTTCTCAGAACAGGAATGAGGAATGTTTTACTTTCTCAATAGATTGAAAAGCAAAATGCCTTCAATTGTAGGACCTTGCTCCATCAAAAAGCATTAGAAAAGAAATTACCAAAAATCAAAAAAGCTATTTGTGCCACAGATTTGCAGCGTAGAATGAGTCTGAAACATGCAGCTCTACAAAACCGTTCCCAGATTGTACTGCTGCTCCTGACAGACACTCAGGCCCCATCCAAACACAAAAGTTGTTTCACTTTCATTCTTCTAGTACTCTACAACCCCGATGCCTCTCTCCTCACCCAGCATGGAAGCAGATATTACAACAAAAAACTTATATTCATAAAAAAGGGGGAAATATGTTATCATGCCAAAGTACACGTGCATGCCACCCTGAATTCCACCTCCGTGTTTCAGAGGAAAACTCTACCCTTCTCCCAAATCCTGCAGCCTTTTTCTTCAACAACAAAAGAGCGGTGTGCACACCGGGCTTTAGGCTCTGCCTAGAATAAAAAAAAAAAAGAGGCATTTTTTCTTCCCTCAGAACCAACATAACTGCTGAACATACTTTTTCCTTGGTGTTTTGCAGCTGAGTGTGTTTCTGGTCTGAATTGCTCATGACAGTTTATGAAGCCTACTGCCAGCATGAGGAAGAGGATGAGCATGGACACCCTTCTTGATGCCAATGTGGACCTCTCAGTCAGTTACATGAATATTTCTTGAGTCTTTCCAAAGACTCTGAAATTGCTGCACAAGAGCTATATGCCTTTGCCTGTTTTCCAGGAATGGGGATCAAACCAGTTATTCTCTCTGCTATTATTAAATACCTTTTCCCAAAGACTCCCTTGGGAATGGACCACAGAGTGAACGACGTTTTCTGGAAAGCTGCACGGGTCACAGCTGACCGCTACTGCTTTGAGGTGGAAACGCTGTGGTGATGCCTCTTCTGTGTTGCCCGCACGATTTACTTATTTATGCTTTGGATCTGCACTTGGAGTTTTTGGCCAGAATATGGGGTAACCAGGCTCCTCCTCAGCTTGCAGAGTTTCAAACCACTCACCTCCAGGACAATCCATTAACAACAGGCTCCTTCCCTGGGTGAAGTTGTCACTTCACATCGCAGGTCCTGTGCTGAGAAGTGCTTTGTGATTTGTACTACACAAGGGCTGGGTAATTACAGGGTATTCAGGAAAGCACCATCACAGCCTTCTGTCTGCTGTGGTCTTCCCTACAAATGCACTTTTGGCTGCTGCGTTTGTGGCTCCTATTGGATGTGATGTTGGAGTCTGCACGCTGGGCTGAGCAGATTTTCAGCTTCACCCAATATGGACAGTTTTAAAAAAGATGTCATCTTCATAGCATTTAAAAGAACATGGGGTGGCTACTGGTAGTCAAAAGGAGAGTCAGAGCAATTTGAGATGCCCTCAGCCACCTTCAGGCATCATGTCCTAAGCAAGAACCACCAATGCTCTGGGCAAAAGGTATAATAAGTGCACAAGTATATTCCAGATCCTGTCCCCTTGACATCCTGGTAGAAGGCATGATTTACATGCTGCCATCAATGTGAATAAGCCAATGAGAGTGTTTTAACTTTTGCGGGCCCTTCAACACATCAGGCTAAGAGCAACTCGACAAATACACGTTATCCCTAGTCCGGGGAACAGCACCCCCTGACACTTCAGGTGCCTTTCCCAAGTTTTCTGACTTGGGAAAGGGGAAAAGACAGTCCTGCTGTCACTTGTTTACTACTGACTCTGGCTGGCATCAACCAACCATTGCCCCATGGCACCCTCCAGGTTCATTGTGCAATTAATGCTGGTTTGCAATGAGGCCACTTTCAAGCTAATTTTTAGTGCCTGAACATTGTGCTGTGCAGGGCACTGCTTTCAGGACTTTGTATATTGCTGGAATATGGGTTTTGGTAACAGATTGGGAGAAAGCACAGACAAAGGTTGCTGAAAAAAGGCACCTTTTCCAAACCCATACAGACCAAAAATAAAAAGCCTTGTTAAAGTTCTCCTGATTAAAACAACAAAAAGCCTTGATAAGACATACTGAACAGAAAATGTGAATAGAATTTTTATTGATTACTGATTTACTCTATTATCCGAATGTGCTCTTCATGGGATCAGAATACATGTTTTGCAATGCAGCCATGGCATGCCTGGATTTGTATAACCACATTTCCAGAGCAAGCTGTCTGCGTTCTAACCTGATGCGACTGGGAATGTGTGTACAGCACAGGGAAGGGAAGCCCAGAGTGGGCAGGAGTCTGACTGGCAGGGAGACCAGCTGCACCTGAATCAGGATTGTTTTCAGCCTTCCTGCAGGCCCGCTTTGACTCCTCCTTGCCTGTTCTTCTCTAAGTGCCATCCTGCTTACAGCTCTGCTCAGTTATTGCTCTAGTAGCATCTTTGTATATGGTCAAAGTAATTTTGCTGAGAAATAAGGGCGTATGCTTATTCCTGTCCTCAGAGGATAAGGAAACCAGGACCAGATGAAAGCAGTGTGGCTAAGAAGGGCATTGAACTAACTAGAAAACTATGTTAGATATATTTTCTGGAGCACACAAAGAAGTGGATCCTGGCTGCAAGCGAGCACGACTCCACATGACAACAAGATCATGGAGGCCGAGAGAGGAACAGGGCAGCAGCTGCTGCAGAGTTACTTACTCTAGTGCAAAATGACTCCAGGCTCTAGGAGGAGTCCAAGCCATTGAGCAATTCACCAGTCAGGGTAACACCAGCAGCTGCAGATCCTTCTATGTCAACGCAATAGGATTTGCACTGGTATAAATCATGCGCGTCGCTACATTCAGAGACAGGAAAATAAGGAAGGAAGAGAAACAAAGGGCAGAAATAGAGATGGCCCTAAAAGGGAACTTACTTTCTTACAGAGCAATCCTGAAAGCAACAATAAGGTACTAAAAAAAAAGTACGGCTAAGCCGTTCCTTGCTACACAAGGTCACAGTCTACCTTCCCCCACAGCCGCCCCCAGTGGGAGGCTCATTGTGGAGCGACGGATGCAGAGCCGAATTGACAGGCAAACCTGAGGGACCCGGCCGCTTCCCCAGGATGGATCTGACATCTCTGGCTCTCAGGATGAAGATAAAGGGTGAGGGAACAGAAATATTATGATTGCCCTTCTACAGAGGACAGTGAATAGCAGCAGCATTAAGGCTGTCTGCACGACAGGATGGCTTTATCGGTACTGGAATAGCAGTGTGCCATCCTGCAAAGCACGTCTAGTGAGGACGGAGCTATTTCAGTAAAACCCTCCTGAATGCAGCAAGCAGTGATGCAGCTACACGCAACGTATTTGACACTTTAACACTCACTAGCCCAGAAGCTCCTTCCCGCTTGCATGGCTATGTTAGCTGGAAATACCAGCCCTTCCCTTTCCTCACCGATAAAAGTGGTTCACCTGATTCAGGCATTCTGTGTGACCTGGGACAAAATATTTAAGGTAGAGCTCTGCCAGAGCCTTGCCAGAGAGGTGTGCTTTCCCACCAGTGACTGTCACTGACTCTTGCCACCCCACCAGGACAGCAGCAGCAGATGCAGAACATGCAGGGGATTTTGGGTTTGCCCTCACCATTTAGTCCAGCTCTGGCTCCTCTCCCTGGAGCCCCAACTTTCAGTGTGCCGATGCCGCTGAGAAGCCTCCAGGCAGTTCAATTTGCTTCCTTATCCTGACCAGCATGGCTCTGCAACGAAAAACTTCAGCAATACATAGAGTTATACTGGAAAAAAAGGCCATCTGTCACTACTGCTCACTCCGTTTGAGGAAATTATTCAAGCTGCAACAGCAGAACTCTTGCTGCATGACATGTGTCTCCCATCAGGGGTTTAGCTGATAGGGTTATGTTAACCATTGCTTTTTATGTATGGACAAAGTTTCCAAGAATTTGGGAATTGTCAGCGTGCAACAAATAAATGGCTGGCATATCACTTTTTTTAATACTAGTGGGAAAATGGGCCTTTAGAGCGGATGAAAACAAGATGATGAATTAGATGAGAAGCAAGAAAATGGGCTATAAGCAGCCCAGTCCTCTCCTAAAGAAATTTCTGGCAAAATACAGACTCTTAAGATAATTAGATGTCTCTCCCTTTACTGTAACGTCTGAAGGTGTGTTCACACCCCCTACTCAGGGAGCTTAATTTAGGAGTTATAACTACTACACTCAAATTAGTCATGAGTGATTCACACTGCTCAGACTCGATTCCTCAGACAATGGAGAGACGGAGTTGTGACAGGTACAAGCTGTCTGAACATGGCCCTGGCTGCCTCACACTCCCCGGATTTGTTCTCCTGACATCCCCCCAAAGTGGGAAGCACCATTTCCATCCTACATACAGGAAAAGATGGCTTTGTCTGGAGCATGCTACCAACTTAGATGAAAAAAAGCCGCTTCCACCAGCTTATCTCAATTTTGCCAGAGTTTACTTTGGCCTATAGCTACGCTTTTTCCAGACAAAACCCTCACTGAACTACCACAATCATTATTCAGTATAATGCTTTTTTTCTCTTATGAAAAGGTCATAAGCCATCTTATACTGAGCACAGATATTTTAAGGCAAAAGGGAATTTAGATTTCTCAACAATGGGGATTTTCACATGTACTGCTTGCCAATATAGTGAGTGCATGCAAAAAATATGACTCAAGTCTTCATGTTTCTTGAAGCTAGGAACTGTCTTGTCTGCTAAACGTGCCAGAGTTTTTCATGGATGTGACTTGGCTTCTATTTTTGCTCTCCCTGTATTATCTTGAATTAGATTGCCGGCACAGTGCAGCCTGAATACATATACACAAAGGTGTAAATTCTTTTTTTGACATGTTCTGGAATTAGGGAAAAGTGACCTTAGTTTTATTTATGCTCTTCTCTTCACACTGAATTTCTGGCATTTTAGCAGATGACTCCCCACAAGAATGTTCTTTCAATCTTATCTAATCCCCAGCTCACCTCTCTTGACTGCAGCAAAGGAAAGGAAATTCCAATGTCTAAGCAGCTATTCCTCTTCCCTGGAAGTGTCAGACGTTTGGACCACGTGGGGAGATAAAGAGCTCTTCTGCTGACTCATCTTGGCGGCCACATCAGGTGGGCTTCCTTAGGTCCAACACAGGGCTCGAAAAGGGGCTAGGAAAAGCTAAAATATCTGGATGGGGGAAAGAAAAAGGGAAAAAAGGCCTCTCATACAAGGCAGTTCAGGAAGGAATTGGTCCTAACAACTCTTTGTTCTTGCAAATATTCAACACACAAAATTTCAACGTTCAGGCCACCAAGATCTGTCCCAACAGAGAGTTTACAAGAAGCACTCAAGAAAATCAAAGGTCTGCCACTGTACATCTGAGAGCCCTCCCTAACCCTTTGAGCTTTTCTCCAGGTCCAGGTCCGAGGTGTTGTTAACCTGAAAAGTATTTTATCGTGAAAGTAGGCAAGGGAAGGAACAGTGAAAAGGCACTTAGATCTATTCCAAATTTCTGTTGCAGGCTTCCTGCATATACCTTTGCGGCATTACTTCTGGACATATTTATGCAACCAGGTCCTTCACTACAGCAAGAGGTAATCATTAACCCCCTTTCCAAAAGCAACATTGGCTCTTAACACATGAGGTATCTTGAGGGATCCTTGGGCCTCAAAGCCTGGATTCTGAGGGACACATAAGAATCTGTGTTTCGCTGATTTGCTTGTGGGCATTTGTGAGACATTATCTCAGCCACGAGCTCGATCAGTTGTCAGAGTACAAAGCAACATCAACACAAACTGACAAAGAAGATGAGCGAATACTGCAAAAATAATCTAAGAATTCACTCAGGGAAGGTCAAGAAATTCACGTAAATTACTAGGACCCCGTTCCTTCTATTCTTTGTTGGTTTTTTTTTTATTTTGTACACAGCTGTATGCACAGTAGTGCATCTCCCCCCAAAAAAACCCAGCCTCAATACTCCAATAAGTCTGTATTCTCATGAACACTTGCACCTGAATAGCAAGTCCTGCCATCTCTGAACGCTCTTTGTCGGCCCAGGAGCAGAACTGCTCTCGCTGGGATTTACGGCACCCAATGCACATCACAGTTTCTCTTTGCAGAGCATGTATGTTACTGCATCCTGGCATGATTCTTTTATGGAAGGGGACCTCTTTAGGCAATTCTTGACAGGTGTTTCTAACTTCATAGTATCTAATTAGGATTTTAAGCTCCTTGAAATAGTACTACCTGACTTCATCTACCCCTGAAGCACCATAAACATTTTCCAGTATTATAAAAATAACAGCACAACTGATCTATATGTAACCTCTGTTACGTGCCCTGTTAGTTCTATTGATTTGTGGATGTGCATATGAAGTCTAGTTCAGACTTTGTATCTTGCTGACATGGTATTATCTCAAATGGGCTCAGTAAACACACAGGATTAGTCAATACAAAGTTTTGCACTCAAAGATATAGGGTGCCTAAATCATAACATTCAAAGATTAAGAAAACATTTGGGTACAAACAATTAGTGGAAATACCTGAACCATTTCACTGGGAGGCATGATTCACGCTTACTAAAATGAATTTGCTACTAGTAAGTATATAGCTAAACCTTAACTGAAAATTACATTCTAGTGCAACTTTTAGAAACAGGCATTGCATCTCAGTTCCCTGGGCAAAGCTGGGACTGGGAACACATCTGGGGAAACATCTGGGTTTGTTGCCCGATGTTGAAACTACATGGGCCACAAGTTAATTCACATTCTGTTTCTGTGGCACATCTTAACTCTACCCATGCTTCTCTTATGAGCTATAGCTGCAGAACCTTTTTTCAGGTGAAAACAGTGCTCACTTTCCATTTTGATAAGTAGACGGCAATAATATTTTATTCACACCTCCCTTTCCCCCTTATTTTATACAGTTTCCCTGTGTCATCAGTTACAGAGCAAGAAGTTTTCTGATTTTTATCGTAAGAGGTGTAGTTACATTACATAGTATTACAAATGCATCTTGCTCTGTTTGAGATGAGAAATGAACAACCTTGAGCTATAAAAGCAGGCTCTTTTCCTATTCTTTGGTGAATTTAGCAGCTGTTTTGAATATCCTATATTTACCAAAATGTTTTCCATTTCAAACACCAGCTTTGAAGAAAATAGCCTTCTCTGTATTTTAAAACAAGCCTACATTAAGCTTGAGGTAGCAGCTTTTACTGTTAAAATTCTTAAACACAGCAAACTTCAAAAAAAGTTGTTTGTTGCATGCAGTTAGATGAAGTGATAAGAATTTCTTTAAATATGTCCTCCTTCCCCCAGGAACATAAGAAATATAATTCCACAAGAAGCACTTTCATCTCAGTAGTCTTTCATGGAAAAGAACCACCGATGAAGGCATTGTTGAAAGATATCAAAACGATGTCCTCCTCCTTTTATACATATATATATATATACATATAAAATCATTTCAAGTTTGAAGAGCTGACAAACTTGATTACAGAAACGTTATGGTATGTGTCAACTGGTATAGCAACATCACCTCAAGGAAGAATCACAGAATGGTTGAGGCTGGAAGGGACCTCCAAAGGTCATCTGGTCCAACCCCCCTGCCCAAGCAGGGCCACCTAGAGCCTGTTGCCCAGAACCATGTCCAGACAGCTTTTGAAATCTCCAAAGATGCAGACTTCACAACCTCCCTGAGCAGCATGGGTCGATGCTTGGGTGACCTCACAGTAAAAAAGTTTTTCCTCATGTTCAGAGGGAATCTCCTGTGTGTCAGTCTGTGCCCATTACCTCTGGTCCTGTCACTGGGCACCACTGGAAAGGCCTGGCTCCCTCCTCTTTGCAGCCTCCCCTCAGGTGTGTGTATACATTGATCAGATCCCCCTGAGCCTTCTCTGCTGAACAGTACCAGCTCTCCCAACCTTTCTTCAGAGGAAAGATGCTCCAGTCCCTTCATCATCTTCATGGCCCTTCTTTAAACTCTCTCCAGCATGCCCATGTCTCTCTCGTACTGAGCAGCCCAGCACAGGACACAGCACTCCAGGTAGAGCAGAAGGGAAGGATCACCTCCCTTGACCTGCTGTCCATATTTTGTCCAATGCAGCCCATGATCTCATTCACTTTCTTTTCTGTAAGGGCATGTTGCTGAGTCATGTTTAACCTGGTGCCCACCAGGATCTTTCCTGCCAAGCTGCTTTCCAGCTCATTGGCCCCCAGCATGTACTGGTACCTCGGGTTGTTCCTACCAGGTGCAGGACTTGGCACTTTTCCTCATTGAACTCTATGATGTTCCTGTCAGCCCATTTCTCCAGGCTGTTGTGGTCCCTCTGAATGGCAGCACAACCCCCTGGTCTATCAGCCACTCCTCCTGGTTTGGTGTCATCTGCAACTTGCTGAGGGTACCTTCTGCTTCATCATACAGATCATTCATGAAGATGTTGAGCAGGACTGGACTCAGTATTGACCCCTGGGGTATACCACTAGTTAAGGGCCTCCAACACTACTTCATGCCACTGATCACCACCCTCTGGGCTCAGCCATTCAGCCAGTTTCCAATCCACCTCTCTGTCTGCCTACCCAGCCCATACATCAACAGCTTGTCTATAAGGATCTTACGGGAGACAGTATAAAAAGGTCTTAATAAAGTCCAGGTAGATAATATCCACTGCTCTCCCCTCATCTAACAGGTCAGTCACTTTATCACAGAAGTTTATCAAGTTGGCCAAGCACAACTTCCCCTTGATGAAGTCATGCTGACTACTGATATTTATTTGTCCTTATATGTGCCTGGAATTGTTTTCCAGGATGAGCTGCTCCATCACCTTCCCTGAGATCAAGGTGACTGGCCTGTAGGTCCCTGAGTGCTCCTTCTCACCCTTCTTGAAAATAGCAGTGACATTTGCTTTCCTCTAGTCTTCAGGCGCTTCTCCCAACCACAACTGATCAAAGATTATCCAAGAGTGGCCCCACAATGACATCAGCACACGAGTGCATCCCATCAGGGCCCATGAACTTCCAGATGTCCAGTTTGTTTAAGTACTCTCTGACCTGATCCTTCTCCACCAAGGGTACATCTTCCTTGCTCTGACCTTCCCCCTCGTCTCTGGGATTCCTGAAGGCTCATCTTGCTAGTAAAGGCTGAGGTAGAGAAGGTATTTGGCACCTCAGCCTTTTCCATGGTCTGTGTCACTGGGTCTCCCACCTCACTGACCAGTGGGTGCACATTTTCCCCAGTCATCCTTTTGTCTTCTATGTACTTACAGAAGCTCTTCTTGTAGTTTTTGACATTCTGAGCCAAATTCAATCCCATTTGTGCTTTAACTTTCAACTTTGTCCCTGGATGCTCAACACTTCTGTATTCCTCCCACGATACCTATATTTGCTTCTACCCTCTGTATGCTTCCTTTTTGTGTTTGAGTTTGGCTTGGAGTTCTTTTGTTCATCTCTCCTGGCCTCAGGGAGCGGTCCCAGGCACTCCCTGCAACCTGGGACTTGGAGGGCTGCATCAGCCACCTGAAGCTCAGTTCGTGTGGAAGCATCTGCCCTTGCAGGGACAGCTGCTCCCACATCTACTGGGGAAACTGAAATTAAACACACAAATGTTTTGTATAACTTAAGATGATGTATCTGACCACAGGAAAGCAGAGCAGATTTCAAGGGGAGACTGTAAAACTGCACTCTGATCTCCCGAGCTTTATACCATCCTGGTGACACAAGGGCATGGTTCCTTTCAGGTTGAAAAGTTCTACCCAACACTGTCATGTAATAGCAAGGCTACAAGCAAGGAAAACACGGGCCACTAGGAATGAAAAGACAGATGCAGAAAATCATAAGGTGAAAGGCTTTGAGAAAGCTGTTTGTATTTGAAAATCTCAGAATTAGATAATTTCTAAAAATATATAAATAAAATAATTCATATATGCAAATGCATTAACCCAGGAAGAGCCAAAACAACAAAAAAATGAAACATCCAGTATGAAGATTTTCTTTACAATAAAAATTTTTCTAGGAAGTATATTCAATATATGACAAGATGGGAAAAAAGCATCTCACAATTTATATTCAAGGGCATCACATTTTAGAACAATGTCTTAGCCATTAATCACTTATAAATGATTCACAAAGAAATTAAATACAATATTCCATAAAAGAATAATCTAATTTACAGTTTAAATGTAAGGCTTCACCGTAACATCTCATACCCTTCACCCAGCTCTTTGCACACCCAAGTTGAATACTTACTCTCCTATCACAGTAACAGAGCAAGGTGGTCCTCAAAAACACAGGCAGTGCTCAGGTTTACTTTTGAAGTTCAACAAAAAAGTATGACTAGAAAGTGTCCTATTATTTGTCACAGTAAAAGCAAATGAAAAGCTAGGAGAAACAGATGTTATATTGAGGGAAGAGATTAAATTACACCTTGCAAAAAAAGCCCAAAACGTACCTGGCTGCTAGTTATGCCATTGTATCATTAGTTATTGTGCACAACTGGGACATCGCAACTCCAATTCACAGACTAGAAACACAGTGCTTCCTTTAAACGAAGTACATAACTTCCATGTGAAAAAAGCTGGGGAAAAAAATTGTGAAAACTATCCATCTCCATAGCTATCATATGCATAAGAACTATCGGCTTTACAGAGCGCCAGTTTATTCAAAATACTGAATGTAATACTGATGTCAATAATATCCCTTAGTCTCCTTATGCATCAAGTACAAATCGGAGAAAAAACGTGCCCCCAAACACTCATTTTCAACCACAAAACATTGCCAGAAATCCTGTATTTGCAACACAGTTAGCTGGTGTTGCAGTTAACATAAATTCTGCAGACAACAGTCACAAGTACTTACTAAAAATACAGATATGTTTCCTAAAAGTTACGTGAAGCTTTATTTAAGATGACAATGCTTTTGTAACAGTGCAGGGTGCAAATTTTCAGTATGAAGACATTCAGAAGATCTGCTGCTCGAAGAGGATCTTTTCAAACCCTGGTGGAGGTGTATGATAAAATTCACTGAACTGACAATCCAGAATTGCACTGTCATCAACTGCAGAAGAAAAGCACACAGAAGGAATTAGAGAAGGAACACTTACAGTTTGATCCTCTGTTACACCACTTTACTAGATTATACACTATGCTCAAACCATGGAGATTATTCTCCAATACATCCATGACACATATACAATTAAAAGAAACTTCAACGCGTTTGCCAAAGCGCTACACACATACTTCTGCTATTTAATCAGTAATGGTCTTTGGTGAAGTCAATGAGAACGCTACCTCTGATTTCACTGGGAGCGTTACAAGCACTAACTCCCAGCCAAGGTTGGGATTTGTCCCTCCTAGGCTCAGTTAAAACTCCTAGCAGAATATTTATATGGTTCTACAGCACTTACACAAAAGTGTCTGAGGTACAGCCAGTGAGGGGAACAATCTTCACGTTCAATTTCTGTTTTACGTTCCCAGACTGGACACTGTGTTTTCTTCCTCTATCATGTTTCTTCTAAAAATATACCTATAGTTCTAGTCTGAATTACAGATAGCGTAAATGTGTAAGAAACTCTCTTCTCTATGGTCAAATCCTTTCCCATGACTAGAGGAAGTTCACATTAAATTAAGGACAATTATATTTAAAGTTTATACCAAGTAAGTACCATGAAAAAGCAATTTACAGGCCTCAGTTGTATATGTATAAACATCATAATTATCAGAAAATTATGTCCACTTGTGGAAAGTAATAGTAAGAGCCTGGCAACAAAAGGTCATTGCATTCACCAGGCCCAGAACTGCCTCAGCTAGAGAAAGAGACAATTTACAGCAGGCTAGCATGCCACCAAATGCTTTCTGAAAGCGACCTGCATTCTCCACTCTATGTAACACCATTTCCAAAATGTGGGGAAGGTGCAACATTCAATTATCACACAATTATCTGTTTTCGCGGCCTGCCAAGCCTTTGCACATTTTAGCAGCGCCATCACGTGGCTTGAGGACACATCACAAAATGAACATACAGAACAATTTCCACTCTCACAGCTCAGAAAGATACTATTTGTCAGCTACATTTTAGAGACTTCAAAGGCTCTACTACACATCTAGAATGTTTTCTTCCTGTTCATAAATTCAATGTTACAAATGTATCAAGATATAAATGGGAACGTGCCAAAAGTTCATTAGGAACCAACCAAGAAATGAAAGAATTATCCACATCACATAGCTGATGGTACCTCGAAGAGTGAAACGGTTTTGGAAGAGGCTGTTCCTCAGACGAAGCTCACACAGGAATAAAGATAAACTGGAGATGGTTGTAGGTGTCATACAGGGAATGCAACAAACAGTTATCACTTGCTCGAAGTTACAAGGCAACCCAGAGCGCAGCGCTGATTACGCACTGAGCCAGGGGATGTGCTGCCCTTCCCATGAGATGTGAAACAGAATTCTGACTACTCGGGAACTACAAAACTACCGCCAAGTTCCAGAAGAGCAAATTGTTAACACATGTCTTGGCCAAATTCCAGCTTCCATAATTCATAAATTCTTTCTTGAACTGCCTGTGCAGGGATTAATTGGATATGGTGTTTGTTTCTTGTTCAAAACTGCTGTGTTGTATTGATGGTTGCTGGCAAACAGCCACAATTCACTCACCAATTGTTGGATTTCAGAAGCGGGCATCTATTTGGTAAAGCAGCAAAGAGCTGTAGCATGATAAAGCAAGCAGCTCTACTAGTACTGCATTAAAGTTTTTATCTCCAAAAGAAAACACAAACGGCAATTCAGTATCTATTAATATTTAACACATTTTTAACATGCATGGAGTGTATGAAATTAATAGCCAGAAATACCAAGTTTCAGAGATAAACCAGATTAGTCCTCAAGTCTACATTAGTTTGAATTTGCTATTTTTCTTTTTTTTTCATCTGCTTCACAGTTTTTTTTATCTGGCAATTTTTAGGCTAAGTGCAGAAACTCCCCAGCTTGTTGCAAGTAGAGACTGCAAGTAGTCAGTAAGTGGTGGTATATTTTCTAGGTGGTAAGCAGCATTAAAAATGAGGTGAAAATATACTTTCGTATTTTCCTGCAATCTAATGTTGTAGGTGCCAAAAAGAAATGATGGATGTGTGTTCCATCTAAGTGAGAAGAAGAATGCACAGCTTACAAGACAGACTTGGTATAAAAATATTGTCTGTACTTGTGAAACAGTTTGAAAATCTCTGACTTACCATAGACCACTGGATAGACTGTCCCTCGGATTCCTGAAGCTGGACAATGCATGTTCTTCCCATTTAAATATACATTTAATTCTACATGGTCATATGTAATGCCCTATGAAGTACAGAAAATTAACAAAAAAAAAGCGTGAACAAGTTTATACATATAAGACTGCTACTTAATTTAGCTTTCTTAGCCACAGGCAAATTTTAACACCATTATGCAAACCACAACATCCCAGAAAACCTCACTTGAAATATTCCTGCAAAGGACTAGAAGTTAATAAATGACCAGTAACATCTGTATTTTCAAATACTCAGGATTCCTTAATGCTCATTCAATTTGGATGCAGCACAGTAGCGCACATTGCATCTTACTACATTTACAGAACAAACTTTGAAATTATTCTTCACTGTGTTCAAGTAACACAAAATTTCCAATTATTTTTAATATTAAGCAGTTTGCAGTCTTTTTGTTTATATCTTCTTGTTTATATAGCATCATATCTGATGCTATGAATTAAGTTTATCTGTCCATAGTTCCATACAGAATCCTCTCTCGGCTCATTTACTCTGCCAGCAGCAACAGTCCATGGGTTCATACACAATGCTATAAATAGGTTGACTACAGAGCAGAAAGGAAATACTAACAAGGTAATAAATTACTCATTTGTTAGCTAATGATTTTTCTCACTGTTTTGGTATGGCTGAGTGTGGCAACTTGTGTTGTTCATTCAGTACTTCAGGAATCTATTTTCATGACAGAATAAACTGAAATTATTAAAACTGGGGAGTTAGCAGTAACCTCTCAGCTACTTTTTTGTGATTACCTGAAGCTATTCAGACTACATAGGTTGACCCAACCCTGAAACAGTCTGCAACCCTCCAAAGAAACAATTTCAGAAGGAAATTAAAAGAATAATAACAGTATCTGAGGGTAAAGATTGGAAGCGTCGATCTTTCTTAATAAGAAATTTCTAACCACAGCTATATAGAGGCAAAGTTACCCAGCAAGAAAAAGTAGTGGTGAGAAACGGTCTCAATTTCATTGCATTGTTACCATGTATTTTTGAAAACAAAACTCTAACAGGACATTGAGAAAAAGGCAGCAATAAAACACAATCCTTTGAACAAAGTCACTTAAAGATGTGTTGAGAAACCTGGAACAGTAAGGCACAAAAAAATCTTAAATTCCCCATTCTGTCTCATTCTTAATCATTTCCTCGGTAAGCAGGATTCCCTCTCTCTTTCCCTACAAAAGTTTGGCCAAAAATACAGTTCCTCTATCACCCAGGACCTATCTCTGCTCAGCTCTGTCCTTCTAATCATTAACCAGTGAGCTACAGGATCCTGAGTTCAGCTGGGCATGGTGTGTAGCTACGTAACGCATTCCAGCACATTATTTGTTCAGGAAGGTCCCATCTCAAACAACAAGGACCCTTGTGATGGGAGTTACCTGTCAGGCAGATACTACAACCAGACTTCAACAGAGCATTAGAGGCCACTTTTCAAACACCAGTAAAGTCTGCTCCTCATCCAGAAACGTATCAATGCTGGGAATGAAGGCCACTGACATCCAGGCTGCTCATCGCTTCAAACACAACAGGAGTCTGAATCAGCACTTTCCAAACTGGGAGATGCAGAATGAACAATTTGACTGAAACCATCAGTCTGACCACATAGCTGTAAATACGAGAAATCTGGGAACAGCTGGGGAAATAAGAAGCCTTAAGAAACTCACCACCACATCGCCCTCCTGAGGAAGGCTGTTTGCTGGTAGTCTATTTTTCTCCTCATTGTTATAGTAGAGAGCTCCATCATTCCTCATCACCAGGCTATGGACATCTCGACCAAGTGGAATTTGATTCAAGTTTGCTTTCTGGGTTGCAACTCCAATACCCCAAATCCCTAAAACGTGACATTAACATGGTAAGAAAAAACATTATTTTGAAGACTACCTGACTGAAGCAGGACAACATAAAGAATTGGTTTTAACTAGTGCCACGGTGGTACTACCGGTAAATCTCTCTTGGAAATACCAGGTCTATTGTGGGTTAGCCCCAGCAGGCAGCTAAGCACTGCTCAGCCACTCACTCAATCACTTCCCTCCACAGCCCCCAGTGGGACAGAGGAAGCGGAAAAGAAGAACAAAACCAAGAAATCTTGTGGGTAAAGACAAAAATTGTTTAATAAGCAATGGAGAAGTGGAAGAAAGAAAACAAAACAAAGCAAAGTGATGTAATGGCAATCACTCACTACTTCTCACGGGTAGGATGCCCAGTCAATTCCTGAGCAGAAGACGGGTAACCTCCCTAAACCTCCTTCTCTCTCTTTTGTTGCTGAGCATGACATTATGTGGCATGGAATATCTCTTTGGTTAGTCCAGGTCATCTGCCTGGTTGCGTCCCCTCCCAGCCTCTCGCGCACCCCCAGTCGTATTCACTGGAGGGGCAGAGTGAGAAACAGAGAAGGCCCTGTGTGAACACTGCTCAGCAACAGCTAAAACATTAGTTTGTTATTAGTATTGTTTTCATCACAAATTTAAAACACAGCACCATAGGAGCTGTTATGAAGAAAATTAATTCCATCCCAGATGGACCAAATACAAGCAGCCACAAGAGACTGAAGATAAACAACATGTACCCTGAAAAAGAAGGATTCATAGAATTGCAACTACTTAGCTTAACTTTTATTCCCAGAAAAATACTGAAGGCAAACTGAGACTGTAGAAGGATGTAAAAACCAGATCCAACTAGCATGGATTTGTGAACAACACAATTTCCTTTTCAACTGGTTAGACTAGTCTTGGAGAAAAAGAAGAAATTGTAAATATGACAGATCTTGATTTACTAACGTTTTTGAAGCTCATACAACATTGAAACAGTCAAATTATGAAAACACGGTCTAGACAGTTACAATATGATGCACAACTGGTTAGAAAACTGTATTCCAGGACTATTAATCAGTTGCATCCTGCCAAATCAAAAAAGAAGACCCAAGTGGGGTTTGAGGTTTTGCATTGAATGCACAAGGTCAGATACTGTTCTGTATTCACATTAGCAACTTGGATAATGTTACAATGTGCTTATTAAATGTGCTGCCAATACCAACTGACAAGACTGCAAGCTCTTCAGAGGCCCCTCAAGTTTTAAATGATCCTGACAAATTGGTTAAGAGGTCTGAAGTAAGGGAAATGCATTTGCTTTGTCTGAACTATGAAGAGCAGCAGGTAAGCAGGAGTAGCAAGTGGCATAAATACAATTGTGGGTTGGAAACCAGTTCACAGGGAGTTACCACAGACCACATGCTGATTGTGAGTCTGTGCCCTACTGTTGTAAAAATCTTCTGGATGTATGGTACATATAAATTAGACATACTGTATGTACAGATGAAGGACATCTCCTGATACTGTAACTGGAGCAGATTATCAATTTGAAGCATCATACCTCAAGACAAATTAGGTCAATTACAGATATTCTAGAAGAAACAACAAAACTGATCAAAAGTGTAAAAACATCATCTACATTTACATCATCTACCCTCTGTACTCAGCATTGGCGAGGCTGCACCTCGAATTCTGTGTTCAGTTTTGGACCCCTCACTACAGGAAAGACATTGAGGTGCTGGAGAGAGTGCAAAGAAGGGCAATGAGGCTGGTGAGGGGCCTGGAGCACAAGTCTGATGAGGAGCAGCTGAGGGAACTGGGGCTGTTCAGCCTGGAGAAAAGGAGGCTGAGGAAAGACCTGACCCCTGTCTACAACTACCTGAAAGGAGCTTGTAGCATGGAGGGTGTTGGTCTCTTCTCCCAAGTAACAAGTGACAGGACGAGGGGAAATGGCCTCAAGTTGCACCAGGGGAGGTTTCGATTGCCTATTAGGAAAAACTTCTCTACAGAAAGGGTTGTCAGGCATTGGAACAGGCTGCCCAGGAAAGTGATTGAGTCACCATCCCTGGAGGTGTTTAAAAGATGCGTAGATGAGGTTCTCAGGGACGTGGCTTAGTGACAGTGTTAGGTCAGTGGTTGGACTAGATGATCTTAAAGGTTTTTTCAACTAAAATAGTTCTATGATTCTATAAGGAGACAATGAAAAAAAAAACCACCTTTGGACTGTTTAATCTACAGAAGACTGAAATGAGGCAAAGATAGAATAAGTTTCAAAAGACAAAATTGCAGAACAATTTATTCTATGACTTATATGCCCAGAATGAAAAGGATGAGAGTGTGAACAAGATTCTGATTAGACTTCAGAAAACCTTCCAATAGCCAGGGTGACTCCACAGATGATCCATAATAGATTGCATAGGGACACTTCAGAGAATTGAAGTTTTAAGTGAAGTGATCTACAATTCTCCTTCCTTGGGGCACAGGAATAGAGGAGACATGGCTCATAGGGATCAGGAGAGTTTATTTCCTGTGTTTCTCAAGTATAAGCAGCTGAATACTGTATCTGTGTAAATAATGACCATATACGAACAACATCTGCCGTGGATTCTTCCCCCAACAGAAAGTGTATTAAAATTGCCATGTTAAGACTGATCTGGGGTTTACATGCACTTTAAAACTAAACAAATGGTTTGACTGCAAGGTGGTTTGGACAGATTTGTGTTCCTGCTGCCTGCACTCCAGCCCAACCGAATGTGAATGACCCTTACCCAAAAAGTGCCGGGTTCAAGCTCCAGCTGGTATCGTAAGGCCTGTCTCTGGACTAACACATCCCTTCTTCTTCCCTCCCCCTACACACTTAGGGAAAGAGCAGCTTCATTTTTACAATGTCTGTTTTTTTAAAAGATACAGGCTGATTTTTAATGTTAGAACACAGGCAAGCCTGGAGTGCACTCTCTACTAGTGAAGCTGACTGTATTAGTAAAAGCATAAGGCTTCCAAGTTTCATCCACTTTCAGCTGCCTTGCACCAGATCTGTGCAAAACAAATACAGAAACAGGGTGCTGAAAGGCTCCTCTTGATACGGCAGTGTTGGAATAAGTGCTGCACATTTGATTCCAAGAGCAAAATGTAGCACAAGGAGTGTTACCCTTGCTCAGGCAAGCTAAGTGCATGTTAAAAGCAAATGAAGCTATAGCTTCAAACAGCTACAAATATTGCTGGATAAACTGCACTATTTTAAAAAATACTTAATAGCTACAGTGTTTTATGTGGCCATAAGCACTTATTTACCAAGGAACATTTCCAAAATACACTAACTGAAAAACATGCATATAACAGTGTACAAAAGCATATGGTGTTTCAGTATTTGCACTCCTTCAGCAATATACTTACCATTCTTTTCAATATTTCAGAGCCACAATGAAAAAAACAAAAAGAAATTTGCTTTTACACAATGACAACTTATAAAATTCTCCAATGTTCACAAGTTCAAGGATGCAACTAGAAAGATGCATGTGCTCAGTATTTGAGATATGACCTCCAGCAGGCAATCTGACATACCTTCCAAGTTTAAAGTTGTACATTTTTGCTGACTAACCTGTGGACTGGACTTTGAACTCAAAATAGCTCTTGTTCTGATGCAAAGGTGCATTGGCTAAGCAGCCTCCTGTGCCACATATTCTTCTGCCATTTTTCACAATAACAACATCCGTTCCTGGAAGAAGAAAAAAACCCACAAAACTTCAAAATATTTTTAGAAGTCTGGAAGCAGCCCTTAAAACCCCTAAACACTGAGAACAGTTTTTGTTCTTTCTGCCCCAAGCAAGAGCTTAATTAATCTATGAGAATTATGATGATGGATGACACTTTGAAGTAAGAAAAGGAAGGCTGTTGATAGCCTAGTTCATCTTTCAGCCAGGATTTATTTATTTAAAATCTATACGCTGCTCTAATTTCACCTCTTGTGTTTTACGGCACCATGCTGATTATAAGCTTTGCTCAGCCACTTCAGAAGTATAACTTACAATTTAGTCAGAAAGGGTTCACTGTAAGACCAAAGCCCTGTACTCTGGTCTTTATACACCACAGAAAAAAATTCTGCAAGGAAAAGGCAAGGCACATTGGGTAGAAATGGTGGTGGAATTGCAAGGTGTTTTATTATTTTCTGAAAAAATCAATTAATTAGAATCATGCCTGCCATGCATGCCCATCCTCTGCTAAGTTTTCGTTCTCCAGTGAAAGACTTCATCTTAGGCACTCCTGTCACGGTCAAGAACATGGGAGAGAGTCAAGGTCCACTGATACAACTGAATAAAACCAGGCTAATAATTGCACTTGAACACTGGACCCTGGATCATTCACACTGCTCTCCTGCTGGTCCGTTCCCTGGCGCTGCTGCAGCTGACCCAGATTACTTCTCAACAAAGCCTGGGCACGGTTTTGTGAATGCTTGTCCTAAGGGTGATGCTCGCAGAGGGGTACGGACAAGATGCCGTATGGCTTAGCTCCTTCTGTGTTTTCACCACCATAATATTAGGGAAAGGAGAGGGTGGGAGTGGTGAAGCACTGGAGCGGGCTGCCCATGGAAGTGGTGGAGTCAACATCCCTGGAAGTGTTTAAAAGACATATAGAGAAGGTTCTTAGGGACGTGACTAAGTGCTAGAGTTAGGTTGATGGTTGGACTGGATAATCCTGAGGGTCTCTTCCAACCAAAATGATTCTATGATTCTAACTTGTCGCCTCTGCTCTAAGCCCCCATCCCTTGCCCAACCTGACCCAGACCTTCAGTCCCCACCGGCAGCCTCCTCCCCTCAGATACCTTTCTGAGACTGAGGCACCTCCCCAAATACTCATTCTGTTGATGAACTCCAACTGAATTTAAACCAAAGTGAGATTTATTTTTTTTCTGAAAGCTGCCAAATCCATCTAACGAAGTGCCCCAAAGTGACTTGCCCAGCACCTCTCAGTGAGAGGATGAAGTTTAAGGGCTGGCACACATCCCTGCTGCGGCCGGTACAGTTGCAGTGCATTAAAGGGTGACAAAGCTGGTGAGGGGCCTGGATCACAAGTCTGATGAGGAGTGGCTGAGGGAACTGGGGCTGTTCAGCCTGGAGAAAAGGAGGCTGAGGGGAGACCTGATCGCTGTCTGCAACTACCTGAAAGGAGCTTGTAGCATGGAGGGTGTTGGTCTCTTCTCCCAAGTAGCAAGTGATAGGACACGAGGAAATGGCCTCAAGTTGCACCAGGGGAGGTTTAGATTGGATATTAGGAAAAAAATTCTTCACAGAAAGGGTTGTCAGGCATTGGAACAGGCTGCCCAGGGAAGTGGTTGAGTCACCATCCCTGAAGATGTTTAAAAGGCGTTTAGACGAGTTCCTTAGGGACATGGTTCAGTGCTAGAGTTCGGTTACAGTTGGACTCGATGATCCTGAGGGTCTCTTCAACCGAAATGATTCTATGATAAAACAACAAGCTCTGCCAGGGACACACAACCCCGGCCCCTCCCGTCTCACCTCCTGCCGCGCCCCGGGGCCGGGCCTGCGGCCTCCCAGCCGGGCAGTCTCCCGCTCGCCCCCGCTGCGGGCGGAGAGCCGGTCCCGCCCCGCTTACCCATGCGCTGCGTGTCGAGATGCACCGCCGGCATCTCCTTCAGCGGGATGTGTCCGGCGCCGCCGCCCCTGCACCAGGAGAAGCAGCAGAACACGGAGGCGGCCATGACTGGCCGGACCCCGCCGCGCCGCGCAGACGCAACGGCGGCCAGAGGGACAGGGGAGGGGCGGAGCCTCCGCAGCGCCCCCTGGCGGGCGGGAGGTGGTGCCGCGCGGCGGAACGGGCGGGTGTCGCCTACCCGCTGCCCGGCCCGGCGCGACATGGCGGGACATGGCGGGACATGGTGGGTAGCGGCCTCGGCCCGGGGCGCTCGTGAAATCCAGTACAGTGTAAAAAAAAACCAAACAACAAAAACCAACACATACGTGGCGGTGGCCAGAGGCAGCGCTCTGCCCCGCTGGCCGCCTGCAGCCGCAGCACACGGCCACCTAAAGGACAGTTTGTACATAGATCTGTATGTACAGATGAAGGACAATTCGTGCATAGATACTTAAAGAAAAGAGATTGCTGATCATGCTAGGCAGATAGGCGGTATCAGGTCCACGAACCCTGCACCACGGGGCTGTGAGGGAAGGCACTGCTTCATGGAAATTTATAGAATCACAGAACGTCAGGGATCGGAAGGGACCTCGAAAGATCATCCAGTCCAATCCCCCCATGGAGCAGGAACACCCAGATGAGGTTACACAGGAATGTATCCAGGCGGGTTTTGAATGTCTCCAGAGGAGGAGACTCCACAACCTCCCTGGGCAGCCTGTTCCAGTGCTCTGGCACCCTTACTGAGAAGAAGTTTCTTCTCATATTTAGGTGGAACCTTTTGTGTTCCAGTTTGAACCCATTACCCCTTGTCGTATCACTGGTTGTCACTGAGAAGAGCCTGGCTCCATCCTCATGACACTCAGCCTTTACATAATAAACATTAATGAGGTCACCCCTCAGTCTCCTCCAAGCTGAAGAGACCCAACTCCCTCAGCCTTTCTTCATAAGGGAGATGCTCCACTCCCTTCATCATCTTGGTTGCCCTACGCTGGACCCTCTCCAGCAGTTCCCTGTCCTTCTTGAACTGAGGAGCCCAGAACTGGACACAATATTCCAGATGTGGTCTCACCAGGGCAGAGTAGAGGGGAAGGAGAACCTCTCTCGATCTACTAACCACCCCCCTTCTAATACACCCCAGGATGCCATTGGCCTTCCTGGCCACAAGGGCACAGTGCTGGCCATTTATTCCTGGCTCCAAGTAACAAGAACCACATTTACCTCTCTCTTTTTAAAATTTTTTAATTTATTTTTATTTTTATTTCTTGGAAAAGTCAGAAGAGACAGGACTCCTCAAAGAAAAAGGTTCACCCCATCAGGGTCTGGCCACCTGTTCCACCCAGGGTCTCTCCACCCATCTCCGTGGTGTTTGCTCCCTACAAATTGCCCTTTCTCCTCATCTTCCAGACCTGCCCGGCTGGTGAGCCTTAACTCTGAACTTTTGGAGTCCCGTTTGCTTCTAAAGTACTTTCTCATCTGTTAGAGAGCTTTGGTAGAGTGTTTTTCCTGATTTACTCGTGACCAGTTGAACTCAGCTGCAGAGACTGCTGCAGGGAAAAGCCAGCACGCTATCTTGTCACTTAACACTTTTTTTGCAAAGCACACTTTGGGGTCAGCTTTGTGTCCCTTTCACAGAGGCAGAACACCACTGTGGCAGTTGCACACACTCCAATAAGGTCTGGAGCTTTCAACAGAGCAATTGATGGCTCTTTTGAATCTTTTCTGCCACACCATGCCTATCCACCTTGGTCCATGCTGACCATCCCTGGGGCATGGTGACTCCAGTGACCATGGTGACTTCAGTCACGTTCACTTCGCCCCAGCTGGGGCAGCAGGAGGGTCAATAGACAGGGCCTTTCAGTGCTTCTATGCCTACAGCCGAATCCGACCCGGCTATAATGCGGGGCCCATGCTGAAGACCCCCTTTGGGTGGTCGTCGTGGAGCAGTGGGTCTGTGAACAGAGCCCTGCCCGATGCCATCTAAGGAGACTTCCCGTGACTGAGAGCCCTTGCCTTCTCTTTGATGAGTGATTATTTTATTCTGGATATATCCTTGAGTGAGCCCTTGCCCACCCTGGGCAAGTACCCTTGAATGAGAGAGGTCTCTTCTTTTTATGAGTGTGTGCATGCTGTGGATCATCATCCTTGTGTGACTGTATGGTAATAATTTTCCTAACTGGTATATTGAACCTGCAGTTTGTTAAGTGTTGCTGGAGTACTGATTGATTTTTGGATAACCCCCCTGCTTGCATTGGTTTCTGTCATTCGGTTTCGGTTCCGAATTAAAGTTGGTTTAAGCTTACATTTGCTTGGAGTCGTTTTGGGGTGCTTCCATGGCAGTCATGTAACTTGAAAAGCTGCAGCTTGACTTATGGTCTTTGGGTTACACAAGCGTTTCTTTAGCAAAAGCCCTGGAGCAGTCCCTACAGCAAGCAGCATACAGAACAGGGGCTACAAAACAGGTTCCAATAAATATAATAAATAGTGATAACATGGCCGTAGAACCCCACCTGTGCCTACTTTACATTTTTATTTATCTACAGAAAAACATCCAATAAATGTTGTGCCATGAACTGCTGATCTAGAATGTTCTGCAGGCATCAGATAACTGAAATATTTAAAGGCTTATTTACCTCCAAACCAATTTGGGATGAAATTGTTGTTTCACATGATTTTCTGCTGGTGTCTTATTTTGTGGCAGTTCACCTATAAAGCTCCATTAACATTTTATTACAGTGTATAATATGATGCAACTAAGGTAACCCATATGGTACAACGTTATCTGTCTTGGGAGATGTAGGGGGTTAAGCAGATATTCAAAAACCCTTGTTAAAAGAAGTCTTCATAGCAAGAAATATCTCATTGGTCTGGATGGGCTGGATCAGTCACACTTACCCCTTTACTTGAAACATGAGGTGAAACGCTGTCTTTCTCAAAACTGTGCCTAAAACCAATCTGATTTTAAGAGCAGCTTTAAAATATGCTTCCGTTCTTTTATTAGATTTACTGTTACAGCCCATAAACATTTGGGGTCAAGAGCTCACTTCCTTAAAATATGCCAAATGGGATTAGTCTTGAAATTCTAAGAAGTAAATATTAGGTGGAAACTGATGTTTATTTATTTCATATGGAGGGCATCACGATTCTCATTGGTAGCTTGTTGTTCACATAATTAGTCCCATTTAAGTCACTGTGGGATTTTTATTGTCTGTCACACACTGTGGGTTTGTTACAGTAAACGACAAATGTTAATATAGTTAAAAAGCAAAACCAAAAAGACCTTAGGAAGAGACTCAACCTCCGAGTGACTCCTTGTCCCATTTTTTTTTCCTCTGTGCCGAAAGCAGCAAGTCCTTTCTTTCCCCAAATGAGCACTGGGAATACAAACACATCTTGCCATGTGAAGTCAGTGCTGCCAAATCAGTTGGGCTCACGGGGCTGGGGCTGTGGGGAGCCTGTGCCTTCGGGCCCATTTCCTGCTCCACGGCTTCCTTAACTCGAGAGGCTGGTTTTACGGGCCAGCAGACTGCAGCACGTGTGGGGCAAAGCGCACAGCACAGCTTGGAAAAGTTGCCGGTGCTGCTTTGGAGCACGTTGACTCCAGTGCCGATGTGCTCCGCGGGCAGGAAGCCTCGGGGGAACCAGGTGAGTGCAGCTCCCACCCCTGCGCCTGTCCCATCTCCCTCAGGCGCGCAGCCCGGGTGCTGAGCACCGCGACAGCGGCTGGTCACAGCTCGGTGTCACCGTGCGTTTTGCAGGAGCCGTGGCAAAGATGTCTGCATGCCCTGAGTGAAGGCTCTGGTGCTGGACAAAATCAAGCGGCTAACAACGCTGGTCTGGTGGAAGTAAGTTAGAAGTCAGCTGGTGAGACACATGGTTTGTTCATATGCCTTTCTCGGAGGGTGAGGGGAGCAATTCCAGCAGGATAGCGCTGTATTTGTAAATGTGCTTGTCAGACTCTTTAGAGCATATTGGAACACCAGAGATTTTTGCAGTGCACAAGGAACTGCCCCAAGGAAATGAAGATCTGGGCTCCAGTGTTTACAAGTATAACTCTGCTTGGTAATGAGGGGTTAATTCAGCTTCTGCCTTCCCCGAATGTGCATTTTTTTCACTGGGGAGGCCAAGTATTTAGGACCCTCCCACACTGGAAGCAAAATTATGCTCAGCATGCCTAAACATGTTTGTTACGCACAGGGTTTTCACTTTATTTCCTTGAACAGTAGCACCAGAGACATTTTGTTAGGGAACCATGTTAGAAGAACAGGAAAATTACCGGTCCCATCCCTTTCACAAATGCAGGTGTATTTGGAGGTCCTGCCAAAATAACATGATGTGTTCTTGACGTGTTTCGTTCTCTAGCTCAGAGCTTCATTTACAAAATACAACTGTCTCTCATTAGACCTGCAAAGCTCTCTACTGGCTGCAGATGAGTGTGTTTCAGAAAGGTTCCCTGATACTGCCAGATTTGCGAGAGAAAGGGGAACTCTCTCCTGTTGTTACAGCATGTAATAAAACACAACTAATCAATTCTCAGAAAAATAATTCCTCTTCACCCTGCTGGTTAAAACCATTGGGACTTGCTTCTCTGCTGCCAGCAGCTTTATGAAGGCATTTACACCTGTGAAAACCAATGGAAAAAGGTAGTTATTAAATATGCTGGAATAGATTTAGTAACGTCTCCGCGCATCTAGCACAGAAGTCAATGATGGTGCAGGACTGGAAAATCAAGGTTTGTTTACTGAAAGCAGTCCTTCCACTCCCAGGGTCAGACCTGTGGTTTGGAAGATGATACAGACAAGGTCTCAGATGAAAAACAGGTTGTGCTTGTACTTTTGAAATCTTCATTATAATGTGTTCTTGTGAGGATTAATGTTCTGTAGGAAGTCTTCTGTTTTATACAGTCAATCTGACAGTTGCCAAGTCATAGAAGAAATTGTATATGAAAATTAATTTTGTTCCTTGTTGTTCTATTTGCTTTGGAGGTCACTTTTCCTTTTCTCTTTATGCAATATAAGCAAAACCCATCAGAGCAGAGCTTTGATCCACAGGCAATCACAAACCTCATTAAAACTGACAGGCAGGCTGGCCACGCTTCCTTCAGGAAGGAGCAATTAAATTCTTTCATGGCGTAAGACAGCTAAAAACTAGAAACCGCTGCCCACGGCACAGGGCTACGTAGCCAAGCGCTGAGATGAGCTAACTCTTATGAGCAAGCACTAATTTGGGGAAAGTCGGAGAGGTTT
Organism: Columba livia; assembly: GCF_036013475.1. Classification (NCBI taxonomy): domain Eukaryota; kingdom Metazoa; phylum Chordata; class Aves; order Columbiformes; family Columbidae; genus Columba; species Columba livia. Next base: position 30,697,465 of record NC_088602.1, on the reverse strand, counting down.
CTCCAGGGACTGCTTGCGAACGCGGCAGCGAGAGCCCAGATTGGTTGCAGCTGTGTTTGCCTGTGCGTGTCCGGGGCCGGAAACACCTCGCGAGAGCCAGCAGACAGTGGGAGAAGCAACGGTGCATGGCCCTGAGAAAAAGCCAAGGGACAGCTTCTTCTGGGCAGGCATCCTGGCTGGAGCAGCAAACTTGGACTTCCGCGCAGCGCTCCCTCCCATTTTCTTCCCCTGCGTGCAAGGAAATGGGACGTGGCTGTACATTCTTTGCAAATAAATAGGATTACGCTAAGGAGATAACAGAATTCATCATCGATCTCCCCCCCCAACTTGCAGGAAAATCTGGCAAAGTGATGAGTATTAGATAACCGTGTGGGTCAAAGTTCTGTATGTAAAGCTGCAGAGCTTTTCAGAACTGGTAAAAGAGTCATTGGAGACGCGGCAGGTATCAAGGCAGCGTCCGAAATTCAGACCTCAAAACAGCAGTTGATCATTTCAGTCCCTGATGATCCTTCATGGATTTTTTGTGCCTGGTATTTCTACAATGCACATTAAAAGTAGCTTTTATGGAACAATTAGAAGGAACTGCTTTCTCTGATCCCTCCTTTGGAGTGTTAATACAGTCCAGATGTATCTGTTGAAAAGAAATGTAGTCAGATATGATATAGTTGTGGAACATTTATACATGAGGAAGGTGTTTGACACATGGAGCTGTTTTGAATAGTTTATTTGTGTTATCATACAGCATCTTCTTACCAAGCTGCTATCGGCATCAAAGCTCTTGCAGGTTTATTTCCATATTTAGGTCCCCACAGCAACTACCTCGTGCATGTCAGATTGTCTGTCTCCATCTGAGGGGATGCTCACACCAGCACAGCTGAGTGAAGCAGCGTGCTTCAATAAGCCACTGTCCTGATGCCAGACTTGCACTCTGTGTGCGCTGACACCTCTGCAACAGGACGTGCAGCCTTAACCTCCTTCAGTGGGACGTACCAGGCAGGCTCGCCACCAAGGATAAGACTGGAAAACACCCTGAACTCACCTCTTTTCCTTGGTGTTTCACCTTAGGAGACAATTACAATCTGACAGGTCTTTGTTAGCCTGGCTTCAGAGAACTGATGGGGAATACAAACCTGGGGGTGGGGGGAAGCCGTTTTTAACTCCAGCTACATTTATCGATCAGTTTTGTGCTAGACATCTTCCCCCGCACAGCACAGGGGGTGCCTGGGGCCCAGAATGAGCAGCTGGTGTGGCCGAAGGGCAAGGCTGTGTTAGTCTTGGCAGCAGTGCCGGCAATAGCTGGCTGCAAGCGTTTGTGAAATTATGGTCTGTGAGGGCACTTCTGGTTTATGCTGACGTGTGTACCGGCTGCCACCAAAACAGGCCTTCTCGCTGGTTCCTCTTGGCACGGGTGTTTGTTTGGCTGTGGGATCAGCTGGCTGCCAAAATTGGTCCTGCTGAAAACTTTTTTTTTTTATTTTTTTTATTTTTTAAACTGCATTAGCTTTCAGCTCTGTTGGCAAGTGGATCTAGCCTAACATGTGGCTACATGAATGTCAGAGCCAGCGGAGAGAAGGCATCAGGAAAGCATGGCTAAGGGAAGGGAAAAGGATGGAATGATCTCTTTTACCAGTAGCACAGTCTCAGCTTGGCTTAACCCCCAGAGAATCTGGCTCAGGGTAAAATTACCTATTACAGCTTGAGTCACTTCAATGGCTTTCTTCCACAGAAAGGGGAAAATCTTGTTCCTCTTTTCCTCACTCTGATATTAGACCTGATGATTGTCTAATCTTGCACTGGGCTGGTTTAGCTCATTGAGTCAGCAGAAAACTAACCCAGGCGAAGAGAAGAGAATAGCGTTCTGCTGGCTTAGAGGGTGGAATCAGCTCAGCAAAGCATCTGCTGCGGCAGGCAGAGCTGGTGCAGGCGGGGAGGGCGGTAGCAGGCAGCTCTGAGGTCGCTGACTGAGCCACAGCATTCGGCTTCGGTCTTGGAAATCTCCTGTCATAACGTTTAGTAGAAGACCCACTATCCGTGTCCTCTCTGTAGTTTAAAGATGACAACAGGTGCTATCCCTTTGTCTTACAACAAACACGGTGTTTGTCTTGAAAAGCTGGAAATTGCCACTATTTTATAATTCCTTCTAATCTCCTACCCCTGTATTTTCAACCCTCCCATGGGTAAGTGACAGTTATCCTAACGCTTCCCTTCAAGCTGGACCTCTCCTTTGAGCCTTGATTTCCCTTGGGTTTGTTCCTTATTAAATAGGGAAAATTGCCACAGATCTACTCATGTTCTTTTCCATTAGCCAGATCTTTTCTCTGAGACTTCAGTGAATGGCCTCTGATGCTGCTTCGGGAAGACGCTCTGCTTTCAGGTGTGGGAATGCAAGCTCATAAACAAACTGCTATTGAAAAAATCTACAAACAACAAAACATTTGCAAAGAGTATAGAAAGATGGACTCGCATATGTGTGCAAAACAGTTTGTGTGCAACTCTATTGGTCAGATAGAAGCAGTAAAATTCCCAAATTGTATTTGATCTTGCTCAGGACAGCCATGGTACACATAGGTACGGTGCTGGCTGGGCACTGTCTCTATGCACCAAGCACAGAAATCCCGTGCTGTGTTTGCCCAGAAGTTTAAGTTTTCATCTTTGGCAGAAGAAAATCCAGGAAAGGAGGGACACACACAACTGGAATATTGTGTCCAGTTCTGGGCCCCTCAGTTCCAGAAGGACAGGGAACTGCTGAAGAAAGTCCAGCGCAGGGCAACGAAGATGATTAAGGGAGTGGAGCACCTCCCTTATGAAGAAAGGCTGAGGGAGCTGAGTCTCTTTAGTTTGGAGAAGAGGAGACTAAGGGGGGACCTCATTAATGTTTATAAATATATAAAGGGTGAGTGCCATGAGGATGGAGCCAGGCTCTTCTCGGTGGCCAACAATGATAGGACAAGGGGTAATGGGATCAAGCTGGAACACAAGAGGTTCCACTTAAATTTGAGAAAAAACTTCTTCTCAGTAAGAGTGACAGAGCACTGGAACAGGCTGCCCAGGGAGGTTGTGGAGTCTCCTTCTCTGGAGACATTCAAAACCCGCCTGGACATGTTCCTGTGCGACCTCACTTAGGCGTTCCTGCTCCAGCAGGGGGATTGGACTAGATGATCTTTTGAGGTCCCTTCCAATCCCAAACATACTGTGATACTGTGATACTGTGAACTTGAGATAGTCCTAATGAAGAGGGGATATCCCAGGTGGGAAGGCATCCACTCATGCCCATACAGCTCCTTCTTTTCTAAGACGATGGAGCAGGACCAGCCAAAAGAATTAGTGAGGAATAAAAGGTACTCTAAAAATATATCAGATAACAAGTTATACCAAAAATATATGAACTTACAGTGAGTGAGGAATCAAAAATGCCATGATGTTGTTAATATCTTTAACAACAAAATTAAAGAGATTAGTAGAACTGGGAAATTCTTAGTATAAAAAAGGCTGTTGGAAAAGTAACAGGTACTTGGAAAACATAAAGGTGCAAGCATTGGGATAGCACTTGAAGGCAATTTGGGTAGCTGAGGAATGATTTATGCTGTCAGTTTTCAGACACTATCTGGAATTACTTATTTTTAATTGTAAAGAAGATGCCGGACAATTAAGAAGAAATAAGCAGGCCACTGTAGTGCACCTCAAGGTCTTGGTTGCTTTTGTGCAGCAACTCTGTCTTCTGGGACCTTTCTCCAGTAGACAGTGGATGAAATGCCCAAGTGTGTGAGCCCTTGGAAGGGTATTTTTGAGAATACTTGTCCTTGATCAAACTGTTCCCATTGAGTCCAGCTGAGCAGGCAGGACAGCTCGGATGGAGACAGGAGCAGTGAAGGCGAGGAAGAGGAGAGCTCTTCCTCTTCTGGCTGCAGTAAACTGGGGAACCACAGCCTTGGCGTGTTGTTGAACAGCTTTTAAAATCCAGATTCCTAAACGATTGGAAAAAAAGATGTCAGATGTGTGAGGGAGCTTCATTTGATAGAAATGCGGTCTGGCCTGTGCTGTTACTTGTGTGGGTGTCCTGAACGTGAGTAGTCTCCTCTGTGCCAATGAGTGACGTGACTGCAGCGGGTGACTGAAGAGCAGAGCAGTGACAGGGATGCGGGATGCAGGGTACACGCGTGTTTTGGAACAGCTCTTGATGTGGTGTTTCACAGAGCCTAACTCGAAAGTAAGTTCAGTTGGCTTTGTTGCAAGACATGTCGACTGAGAACTAACAGAAGGACTGCAGAAAAGATAAAAATCATAAAGGCTCTCTGCAGTCTCGGCGCTTCCAGCTGCAGTTCCACAGTCCTGTAACAAGAGTCCTCCCAGGCAGATGCGGGATCCCTCCTGCTCGTCTCCCCGGGACTAGTCGGGTGATTGCAGGAGAGCTGTGCAGGTTTGACAGGCCATGTTATTCTCCAGCAGAGTCCCCAGTAGGAAATGGTACAGCTAGTGTGTTAAAATGAATGTACCTCCATCCTTTTACAATGCACATAAGGACATCTGGCTAAAACAATATTATTTTTTTATTAAGAGCGTTCAGGAGGTGGAAGATGGATGCTCGGCGGGGTTGCCACCCTGGTTAAACTGTGAAGCACACACCTGCGAGCTGCAATCCAAAGTCTAATTTAGCAGAGTTAATAAATAACAGAAGCCCGTAAATATCTCGGTGGAGGAACAGGCAACCGTTGCTTTGGGCTGCGCACCTCGGCCGCTGGCTTAGACAAGCAGCACCCGCCGCCTGCCCGCCAGACCGCCCGCTCCTCTCCCGGGCAGCCTCGGGGGCCGGATCGGCCAAGGTGGGTGGGCGCACCCGTTCCGGGCCGACGGGCAGCAGCTCCCGGCCGGTCGCTCCTGCGGGCCGGGCCCGGGCCCTTGCCCACCCCTCCGGGGTCGAGCGGCAGCGGCGGGGCGCGGCAAGGAGGGGCGTGCGGCGGGGCGACCGGCGGATGGCGGCCTCCGGCATCGCTCGCTGCCGCTGACCGCGCCGCCGCGGCCGGCCGAGGTGAGAGCGGGGCGCCGGGCCGGCCCGGGCCTGGGCGGCGGGGGGCGGGAGCGGCGGCCTCGGGCCCGGAGCGGGGCGGTGGCTGGGGTCGGCCGCGGCTCCGCGCGGTGTGGGCGGCCGAAGCGGCCCGTTCCCGCCGCTTCCCCCGGCCGCTCCGCAAGCCCCGGCCCGCCATGGTGAGTAGCGGGGGCCGGCGGCGGCGCGGGCCGGCGGCGGCGCGGGCCGGCGGCGGCGCGGGCCGGCCGGGGGCGGTGGCGGCGGGAGGGGCAGGCCCGGCTGGGAGAGCGCAGGCCGCGGCATTGTGCGGCCGTCGGCTTCTCTCTCAGCCCTCCGCCCGCATGGGCCCCGTTGCCCGCTCGCTGTTTACGGGGCTCAGGGGGACGCTGAGGGCCGCCCTCTCCCGAGCGGCGGTGCCTGTGACCGCCGGGGAGGCGGTGGCCGGCGGCTGGGGAGCGCGGCCGGGCCTGGCAGGAGTGCGATCGGTTGCCGGGGATCCGTCCCTGGATGGAAGGGGGTTGTGACCAGAAGGTGCGAGGAGCTCCGGCCCGGGCAGAGGGACCGAGAGGTGAGCGAGGAGCGTGTGTTGGCGCTGGCCCTGTGTCCTGCTCTTGGCAGATGGTAAAACGCCGTGGACGAACCGGCTTTCTCGGGGCTGTGAATGCACTGGGTCAGAATTGCTTATTTATTTCTCAAGCGCTTTCTGAACGTGTTCGATCTACCTGGTGCCCCTGGAAGAAAAAACTTTAGTCATGAAATAACACGTTGAAAGCATGGCCACTTCCCTTAGCTCTTTTTGGCCGCCTGGATACCTGGTGCCCCTGGAGGTCAATCGTTCACTGTTAAAATGTCTGCACTGACCCCTGTTAGGCTGCGGTTCCTCTCGGTGGGGTGAGTGGAGTGAAGATCGTTGCTGCTGGCAGGAGGAGCTCACGTCTCCCTTCCGCCTTGCCTGCGCCAGGCTCTTTTACAGCTGATTCTGGCCGCCAGTCTGACAGAAGGCTGGTAGGATGGCGCACAGGAGGTCCTGTCAAGGACCAAGGCCTTTGCAAAGGAAAGGGAAGCGAGCCCTCTCCTGACTAGCTCAGCTGCTTGTGGAAACGCAGCCGGAGTCCGTCAGGTTTTGTTTGGAATACTTGGATACCGTTGCAGGACACTTGCAATTGAAGAGCTATCTTTTTGTTTTGTTTGAAGTTTGGTGAAATTTTGGTTTTGCTTTCAGCCTGCTGCTGGCTGATAAACCCAACTTCAGTGCTGGATGAATTTCTCTCTGGAGCATGGGAAGAAGCTACTATGGTTGTTCTTGCATTTACGGTTTGATTTGGTTTGCCATTCTTCTTAATAATGATAAAACTGTGCAAGTTGTTCTTTCTGATGGGTGACATATGCTGGGTTTGTACCTGGAGAGTCTGCGTAGCTCAGCTGAAGGAAGAAACCACTGTGCCTTTTGGCCCATGTGCTCAGAATGGGGAATTCCAGGGACATCCAAACCTGAATCAGAAGTTACACAGAAAAATTCCCAGTGAGAAATGAAAATGTTCCTGTAGTTCAGCACACAAATACCAGGTTGCTAATACAAAGGGATGTTTCAATCCACAGGCAACTTACTCTCTGAAATTAATGTCCTAAAGAAGAAAGAAATTCAGCTGTCCCAACCAGTCATCCAAGTTTTCAACATTGTGGTTTGATGTTACTGGTGGTATTGTAAGGGGGGGGGGGAAACTCGTAGACCTGTCTGGTTTTTTGTTGTTGTTGTTCTTGGTTTTTTTTGGTTGTTTGTTTTTAATCCGAAGTTTTAATTATGTTATACAATGGTTTTGAAATTCAGTTATATTTATAAAGCATAATTATTTACTTGGATAAGTGGGGTTGGAATGCACCGGGACAGTTTTATTTGGATCGCAAAACCTTTTTGTATATGTTTTTTATATTTTTAGGAGCATGAAAGTCTTCAGTGTTTGCCCTGCCGTTTTGATGGAACATGTTGTAGTAAGCATTTTCTGCAGTGGTTTGCAGCACTCGCTGTCAGGCATGCAAAGCTGCTTTTCCAGGTCCCTAGCTAAAAAGTAAAATCTCCCCTGGTAAAGGAGACGGACCAGAGCAAATATTTTCCACATTGTGAATTTCCATTTACTGGAGATGGAGAGCTGTCATTTTAGTTTTGTAGTTGTTGTCCTCCTAATATGTGCGCAAAACTGATCTTTGTGCTAGTACCACGGCTAAAAGCTGTGAGTACAAGTTGGAAAGAGAGAGATAAGCAGGAAGACTCAAGAGTATGGGGGCAAAATTATCCTCATCCCGTCATCCCATTCTTTTTAGCAGTTGCAAGAGGGTGGAAGACAAACCTTGGTTGTTCTAGCACTGAGAGGCACTTCAAAATTAATTTATTACAGAAAATGAAGCTTCTGAATGGGATCTGCGGTCTCATGGGAGACCTTTGGCGGTGAATGGAGTCATTGGAGTGTTTCTCTGGGTCTCCATCCCTGGCTGTACCGGCGGCTCCTTCTGCCTGATGGTCTTAGTCCTGAGGATGAGTAGAGAAGCTGGCAACTTTTTCAAACTCCCCTTAACCAAACAAGCAGGGGGAGTACCCGTCCTCCTCATCACTGGTGAAGCACGGGAGGTTTGCTTGTACCTCTCAAGAATGGCTCTTTTACTGCAAAGTCTTGCTAGGACTGTATCTGTCCTCTTGTGAAGGAAACTCAGAATTGACCTTGCCTTTCTTCCCTGTAGTTGTCTTTGCTTCCGTATTTCTTTTATTGCTCTTCTTGTCCTGTACAGCATAGATGTTCCCTTGCAGCTCTTTTGGCTCTCATGTTGGCCACTTTATATCTGAGGGGACAGTAACCTTAGAAATAACATCAAAACTAATTAAAAGAGCTCATTCATGTGCCTTACTGTTGCAGGGCTACTTTGATGCTTTTTTTTTGTGTGGTACATGTTGAATTTTATTACATATATGTATGAATACATATTGTATAATATGGAATGAGTTTATACAAAGGAAGCATCTTTCTAATTATAGCTCAAAACTAAGTGTTTGAGGGTTTTGGCGAATAAAAAACATCATCCATTTTGATCTCTATTAGCAGCTATTATTTTTCTTAGAGCATGCCGTAAATTATAAGGTGTCTGCATCTGAGCACTTGGCTTTGATTAGAGGCACTGGGAGAGTAGTGGGCTGGGTCCCTTCACTGAGACTTTACGGTACAAGGGAGCACAAGAGAAATCCTCTTCCTGTAGGTCCCGTCCACAAAAAGAACTTGCTGAGGCATGAACGCTGTGACAGTGGAACTGGGAATGGAGATTGTGGATGAGTAAAAATGGTTAGCAGTTTTGTTTCATGATGAATTATCAAGGATTCTGGGCAGTCGTTCTTTGAAGTATTTGAACTTTGTGCTGAGTAGCTCAGTGATAACATATTTGCTTGGTTATTTTAAAATATTGCAGGAGTGGGAGAAAAGCTAACTTTTTAAGTGAGTGGTGACGCCCCTTTGTCTTTGCAGGTAGAGCAAAGGGCCACACCACATATTCCGTGGCTGAAGAAATTCTGAAGCTGGTCTTTTCCAGTCACCTTTAATATTACCTTCTTCCAGTAGCAGTGCATGAGGTTTGAAACTGTAAGCTTCGGAGGAGCTGAGCAAGCAGAGAGTAATCAAATCTTAGCAAGGCTTACCGGCTGGGTATCTTTTGTGAAAATCCAGTTTCTGGGTATTGCATCAGTGAGGAAAGATTCAAGTCTTGAACTCTTGTTATGAGTACACGAGTTATTTTCATTCAGAGTCCTTGCTGGGTTTGGCAAGCCTTATTTTCTGGCGTTTTTAGTTGAGACTCCAGAAATGGTTCTGCCTGGACTGGGAGCTGTTCTTGTGCCTGCCGTCTGCTGGCCAGATACCACAGCTAACTGGACTGGCTGCAAGAACCCAGCAGAGTCTCTGTCTTAAGGATATGGGAGAAAAAAGTGGATCCTTTTCTCACTGAGCCGTGCCTCAGATGGAGATAAGTTTTTGCATGGTTTCCTTTGAGGAGAAATAAATAAGTTCCGTTACTATCTTTTTTCTCTTTTCTAGGACATGATGGAGCTCCTAGAGGAAGATCTCACCTGTCCCATTTGCTGTAGCCTTTTTGATGATCCTCGTGTCCTGCCTTGTTCACACAACTTCTGCAGAAAGTGTCTGGAAGGAATTCTTGAAGGAAATGTGCGGAATGTGCTTTGGAGGCCCTCCCCTTTCAAATGTCCCACATGCAGGAAAGAAACTCCCGTTACTGGAGTCAACAGCTTGCAAGTCAACTACTCCCTGAAAGGTATCGTGGAGAAGTATAACAAAATCAAAGTAACTCCGAAAATGCCTGTGTGCAAAGTGCACAGCGGGCAACCCCTTAACATTTTTTGCCGGACAGACATGCAGCTCATTTGTGGGGTTTGTGCCACCCGTGGTGACCACACGAAGCATGTGTTCTGTTCTATTGAAGATGCATATTCCCAGGAGAAGCGGGCTTTTGAAACCCTGTTTCAGGGCTTTGAAACCTGGCGTTGTGGAGATGCCCTCTCGCGGCTGGATACCTTAGAAACCAGTAAGAGGAAAGCTCTGCAGATGCTGACCAAGGATTCTGACAAAGTGAAGGAGTTCTTTGAGAAGCTGCAGCACACGCTGGAGCAGAAACGAAATGAGATTCTCTCTGACTTTGAGACCATGAAGCTTGCAGTGATGCAGGCCTACGATCCGGAAATCAATAAACTGAACACAATTCTGCAAGAGCAACGGATGGCTTTTAACATCGCAGAGGCCTTCAAAGACGTGTCTGAGCCCATCATATTTCTGCAACAGATGCAGGAGTTCAGGGAAAAAATCAAAGTGCTCAAAGAAACCCCTTTACCATGTTCCAGTGTGGACATCAGCCCTACAATCAAGAGCTTTGATACCAGCCAGTGGAATGGAATAAAACTAGTTGATGTGGACAAACTTTCCTTGCCTCAGGAAAACAACACTCTTAAATTCAAGATTCCCTCAGTCTTTTCACGCAGATTTATATTGACCTCTCTTGTTTGCTTGCTTATTCTTGCTGTCACCAGAATGTCCTTTGTGGAGTCAGTCGTTGACAATCTCCAGTGCTGGAAATCTCAATTCTTTACAATTAGCTTGTCCTATTTGGCAGATACAGTGGAGATCGCAGATCATGCAGTCTTCTACTGGGAACAGATGACAGATGGAGCTTCACTTCTAAGAGAAAAGTGTAAAAACTATACGTTGGTTGTACTGGATAATGTCGCACAGTTTGTGTGCAAATATAAACTGTTGTGAAGTCCTTACTGAAACGTGACAGAGATCTGGTGAAGAAAACACAGAACTTTGTAAAATTAATTTGTTTTAAGCCTTTCAGTGAAAACATTCGAAGATTCAAAATGTTTCCAAAACATTCATATTGTTCTTGTAGTGTGAGCACTGGTAAATTGGAAGGTGAAGCAGAACTTTGAAAAACACACTGGTTCTAGATGCTTCTTTCAGTGGTGATTATGGGAATATTATTCACTGTAAATCATTTTTCTTACCAAAATACAAGGCCAAACTGTGTCATTAGTTTAATGTAATTGTAGAGTAAGATAAGAAGTGTCACTTCCTGAGAGGTCATAGTTAAAAAGGCTTTTTTCTAACTGGGAAGTGGTTTGTAAACAGGAAGAACAGTTGTGACTGAGAAGAGTGCTGTACTGAGAGGCTTGGTTAGCACTGCCCTTCCACTGCAAAATACAGAGCGCATCGTGCGTGTTCTGGAACTGCTTTCTATCTGAGGATGTTACTCCTCACTTGAAATAGATATATGTATTTTTTTGTATAACCAATCGTCACAATTATCCTGTGCATCCAGATTACTGTAGGTATTGGTTATTGTTTACATGTTCTATACAAAAATACAACTTCAGGGCAAGCATAAATTCTAGGGGTAAAGAAAAATCAGTTGAGGTTGGTCAGAGAAGAACAAGCTGCAAGATAGTACCTACTTTGCAGTTTACTTTTCCAGCATCAAATTGTTAGAGTATTTGAGCTGTCTTGTTAGATCCATGTTTCTCTGAAGCCACAGGTTCTTAAAAAGGGGCCTTAATGTCACCAGTTGAGCGGGGTGAAAGGCAGGTGGGGGTCAGCCCCAGGACGGCAGCTGATGCTCCAACCCTGCAAAGCTGGCAAGTGGAGCAGGTTCTCTCCTTTTGCTCTGTCTCTCCACATTGCAATTCCAAGAGCTGGGGAGAAAGATGTGGTGATTCCTTGGAACAGAGTGTGTAATGTGACAGGAGTATGGGCGCTGTTGGTGTTTGGAAATGCTCTATAGGATTGGGATATATATAGGCTCTTCTACTGTTACTGTATTTTCATGTACCTTGTTTGAGGAGTGAATTGAATTTTCTGACTTAGCGATAGGATAACGGTGATTTAAAGTGAACTGTAAGCTTGAGTTCTCTCAAGTGCCCTTCTTTAAGAGCACATGATACTGAAATATATTGCTTGAAGCACATGGGACCTCTGTTTGCAGTGGCCCTATGAACAGCAATATATTGAATGAAAACATTTAGTTGACATTTCTGGGAAACAAATGTAATGGGTGCCATACTTTGAGGATGTTCCTTGGCCTCTCTTAAGGCTTAGTAAGTTGTGATGGTCAGTTCAGTGTCTTGCAGTAGTCCTTGCAAGCTGTTTGTTTGGAAAATAAAACATTAAATTCCAAGAATCAAAGTTTCCAAGCAACCAAACCCTGCAAACAAAACTATTGTACATGATATTTACATCTTTGTTGCCTGGGAGTCCTGTTGCTGCTCCACACCTCACTCCAAACACTTGCTAAAAGCACTGAATGGTTCTTGCAGCTGCAGGTGCCTTGCCGATCAGGCGAGATCAAGTCACAAACATGTAGATCAGAGAGTTAAAATTCTTGAGTGGCCAAGATAACGATGAGTAATCGAGAGGTGGTCGTTCTGAGCGTGGGAGGTGTGAGATTTGTAACCCGGGCTTCCACCTTGCAGCAGTTCCCAGAGTCCAGGCTGGCACGGATGTTGGATCATGATGACCAGGAATTCAAACTGGTGAATGGAGAGTTTTTTGTGGACAGAGATGGAACTTTGTTTAGTTACATCATGGACTTCTTGAGGACTCTCCAGGTCTCCTTACCTACTAATTTCTCAGACTACCAGAGGCTGCAGAGAGAAGCCGAATTCTATGGGCTCTACCTTCTGGCTGACGTCCTGAGCCAGGAACACTTGCTGAGGCCGAGGCCGGAGATCTTGGAAGTGCGTTTTTCTCTCCAAGAGATGCAGGCCTTTTTCCGGATCTTTGGCTCTTGCAGCACCACTGTTGAGACGCTAGCTGACCAGATCACTGTGTTTACAGGGCAGCAGTCAGGACAGAGCTGGAACAGCCCTTTTTCTTCTCAGAAACCACTTGTTCCGCTTCCTTTGGAAAGACCTTCTCATCACGACATGTTTTTTCAGTGTGGTACTGACTGCTCTGCTGGTGACCAGTTTGTGGCCAGGTACCCTCCTCGAGTGTGACTTCTCATTATGGAAATGTCTTAATGACTTCCAGTTCATGGAGTACATGCTACATGCTAGCAAAGCTTGTCCTAAAGAAACTATCGGACAGCTGAGAGAAAAGAGAGATGTTTCCTTCTTTCTGCTAGTTTAATGTCATATTTTTTCTAGTTCTGGAATATCCAGTTTAACTTCTGTTACACCGATTTGCCTGTTCTTCAGCTTTCTAAAATACTGTTCTCGATGCTCATTTTTGAGTCCTGTTGGGTGTTTCTCTGCCTTTTCCTCCTCACTTGCTCTCCCAGGCTTTAGAATTTCAGGGTATCAATGACCTTCAGAAGACTTGAAAAACACAGAGTAAAATTAAGCAAAGGAAGTAAATAAGGACTGAATGACTGGAGAAACCTACAAACTCCACTAGCTCATGGTCTTTCATATGGAAAAGAGGACAAAGAGAATGGCTCACCAGGGTTGAAAACACCAGTAAAACTAAGATGTCAGTTGAGGGACTGGAAAGCTTTTGTAGAGCCTTTTAGTAGGGGGGAGGGAGAAGGAGTAGATTATTAACTATATGCTACACAGTGGGTTTTCTTTGAATTCAGAGCCAGGTTCTGTTTTTATTGCGATTACTGTATATCAGTGATTTTTGTGATAGCAGTATCGTATTCTAATGATAACTTACGTTTCTTACTGGATATCCTTATTGTATGGAGACCTGTTCTTACCGTTTAAGAAAATGTAACCTAATTTGTCCTCTGTGGCTGTTAGGACAACTGAGATTTTATGGAAATTTCATTGAAATTTTTCCAAAAGAGTTATTCTCTCTGAATATATGAATCAGCACACCAGTCCTTTGATTATTTAAAAAAAAATAATCAATAAAGATTATCTTCTAGCTTTCTTTAGTTAAGCAAGTAGAAGAAAAGCTACTTTGCATTTGCGAAGTAACATACATTTATGTGCCAAACCTTAATTTTATAATGTGTTGGTAATTTTAATGGACTAACAATTGGTTGAGTAGGTTACTTTCTGCATCTTCCACAGTGAGGAAAATATTTCTGATTCCTTCCTTTCTTGCTTCAGACTTCGTAAAAATTTTGTCTTGATTAATGGAACAAGCTGAGTTTGATTATGTTGCCTGCTGAATTTCTCTTGACTTTATGGTGACATGGACTCTTTTCGCCTTTTTGTGCTTTCCTTGAACGTTTGGTGTACTTTCTGTGAACTCTGGAACAGTTTCACCCCTGTCAGCTTATGTATTTTGGAATGGTATTTTTACCTGACTTCTGTTCCTCCAAATGTCTGGATAGGTTCTTGAACTGTACTTTATATCAAGTAAAATCATTCCAGGCAATGTGAAAATGATTTTCATACTTGTTACCACAAGACCTGCTGTACAAGGTAACTTTGCAATAAATGTCACTGTTTGTAGCGAGAGATCCCGTGTCATGACAGGTGATGCTGTTGGCCTGAACGTGGCTTCTCTGTCCCTCCCATCATTTATGCTTTCTTGAAAAACTTGTAGCACTATGGAGAGCATCCCATTCACCTCTGCGCAATGAAACAAGGTGGAGTTTATCACAGCTATTTCTTAAGCAGGTTTTATTGAGATGCTGAGAGGTGTTTCCTCTAATGCATAAATGGACAAGCTGGGAATTACTGTTCTTATAACAAGTGAAAGAGTTAAAGTGTCCTTAAAGGAGGGAAAAAAACCCCAGAACCTTGTTTGCTGTAAACCTGTGCAATTGTGCTGACTTGCATCCTCCAAGGACCTGGTTTGTTTAAAAAAAAAATAATCTGATTCCATTCTTTAAGAAATAATTAAAGCGTGTTGTAACTGCTTTTTTCTTATTTCAGGTATGTTTCCATAAAGCCTGATGACAGAAAGCTGATTAACGGTACTAATGTGCTGGGCTTGCTGCTTGACACTTTATTCAAAAATGGATTTCACCTTGTAAGTACCAGGATGGTCTCCAGTGAAGATAAAGTCGAATGCTACAGTTTGGAAAGGATGCAGAGGCCAGCGTGCCTTACAGTGACGGTGAACCAAACCCCGGGGAGCTCCAGGGTTGCACAGGCAAAGAAAAGCCAAGTGCAGAAAGGGAAATAAAACTTTGTGCTTTCGTCTTTCAAAGGTGGAAGAGAGCTTTGGCAGCACTAGTGGCCGTTTTTGCTGGGTTGTTTGAAACTGCAACTACTGAGGGAAGTGACAAACAAATACTTTTTGTTTTCAACTATTGAGAAAAAAAACCCTGGCTTTCTTGCCAGTTACTGCTCCACCTTCTTCAACTCTTATTTAGTCAGAGATTCTATCCTGGTTTTGTGGACCAGAGTCCAGCATTTTCAAGGGTTTTTGTTTTTCTTTGGGGCTAAAATTTTTATCAGTACTCGCAAAAATCAGCCATTCCTTCTAGAAAATAATTTTTATGTTCTATGCTAGTCTGTAAGTAGATTTTAAATACATGATAATACATGAAGAAATAAAAACTTGACACAACTGTAGTCCCAGTGGTGTGGAGAAGTGACTGGAGGAGGAATGCAGACCTCAACGATTGAATATTGCTTCTCCTTTCAAAAGATACACACACACTGATGCCGTCAGCTGAAAGGGGTGTAGTGCAAACATCCCACGTCAGATCGCTGTGTGGCTCCAGACATGAGAAAGTGGCTTTGTGAAGCCACCACCAGTGTTTGTGACATAACGGTGTTACTGTCTCTTGCAGAATACCCCTCTGTCCTCTCCAAAGGCATTAAAGCTGCTCTTCAGTGCTGAGAATTCAATGACAAAGGTCTTTGTGAACAAAGTATCAGTTAATTTTTAGAGCTTTAACTATAAAAAGAATGAGAATGTGATGATCCTTCGGATGGAAGAATTAGCACAGTTTTAAATAAAATAGTACAAAGGATTTCTTAACACTTGTTAAATGCAAAACGTATTTAGGGGGAAGGCTTGGCAGAAGTGGCTTTAAAAGTCTTGGGAATGTTAATCCTGTGCAATGCTTTATAAAGATGCCAAAGTTACCTAAGGTACCAGGAGAGGTAAGTTAACAAGGCCTTATAAATTAACAATCTTTTGTCTTCCCTTCAAGGCAAGGAAAGAAGATAGCAATAACTTCAAAGATTTGTTACTTGAATCTGACTTTTGTTGTTGATGCATCTTTCCAAAGTTACAAACAGCCAAGTAGAACTCATTTGGGCTTTCCTGGCTAATTAGATCTGGCTTTTCATTAGCTTTAAAAGGTGAAATCTTACTTTATTTGCAGCATCTAAAAATGGGGATGAGTGGTGGGAATCTTGTGGTGGGTCTGCTTCTTGCCCTTGGGAGTTTCAACAAAATGGATCTTCCCAGAGTGCTGGTGCCACTATCAGATATCTCTTGCTACCACTGTGGTGCGTTTTAGCTTGACACAAGTTCAGAAGTTCAGTGGCAACAATGGGGTCCTCCTTGTTTGTTCTAGGGCTTTCTGGGTTGAGAATAACGCGATTATGGGACTACATCCACTAACCTGCTTACAGGTTATGTAATAAATGTTGAGGAATGTAAGTGTGGATGCTTTCACTTCAAATAGGATTTTTTTCTCAATAGTGTCAAGATGTTAATATTTGTCTTGATACAAAGCATTTTTCACAGAAACACCTCACTGGAACAACCTGGGTTGTGGTGGAGTCCCCATTGCTGGAGGTTTTCAAGACACGACTGGACAGGGTACTAGATAATCTCACATGGGCTCCCTTTTC
This sequence comes from Columba livia, assembly GCF_036013475.1. Taxonomy (NCBI): domain Eukaryota; kingdom Metazoa; phylum Chordata; class Aves; order Columbiformes; family Columbidae; genus Columba; species Columba livia. The sequence goes on along the minus strand of NC_088602.1, from coordinate 30,681,188 downwards.
CACAAAAGGTTGGACCAGACGATATTTTGAGGTTACTTCCAGCCTGGGCTGCTCCATGATTCTGTGAAGGTGTGTCACAGAAGGCCCATTGTAGAATCATTTTGGTTGGAAAAAACCTTTAAGATCAAGTCCAACCATTAATCTAGCACTGTCAAGTGGTTCACTAAACTATGTCTCTGAGAACCTCATCTATGCATCTTTTAAACACCTCCAGGGATGGTGACTCCACCACTTCCCTGGGCAGCCTGTTCCAATGCCTGACAACCCTTTCCTTGAAGAATTTTTTCCTAATAAACAATCTAAACCTCCCCTGGTGCAACTTGAGGCCATTTCCTCTCAGCCTATTGCTTGCTATTTGGAAGAACAGACCAACACCCTCCATGCCACAATCATGGTGGGCTTTGAGGTCAGACTGCTGATGGCAGCATTGGGGTGACACAGCGGACAAGCTGTGTGGGACGGCTGTCCCAACAGGTTGTTGCACCACAAAGACAACACTCCTTGTTTTCTAAGTTCATTTTGAGGTCCCTGTACTGACTTTCCAGAAAAGTTCCCATTCCTCAAATTGGGATAGAACTAGAACCAATAATGATGAGGAGTATTGAGTGAGTCAGTGACTGTGAATGTTATTGGTGAAGGGACTTAACCAATTATAGCAAGAAACACAAAGGTGACAACTTTTTACAGGGAAAGGAAAAAGGAAGGACTTGAGGCTGTATTTAAACATCCCACCTTAAACAATCGCTGACAGCAGCAGTGTAAACTGAGAGTAGTTTCAGAACGCCTTGTAGTAACAAAATTAGGCTACTCCATCTACCGCAGAAGTAGTGAATTTATTTTCCTTGCTGTAGCAGCCCCTGTGAAAATTGAAGTTTGAATATTTAATTTTTTTTTTTAGATAAAGTGAAAGAAAATATTAAATATTTCAATTTTTAAAAAGCCCTGGAGTTTTACCCTATGCCATCACTCACGCTCCATGGCTTTAGCAAAATGAATGTTTGGTACAAGCATTTCAGTAACTATTTATGATGGGCTAGTACTGAACACTTTCTGGTTCCCCTTGTGGGTTAATTTTTATTCAGCACAAACCTCGCTCTATGAATGTAATATTTTGGCTCTGGGAAAATATAGCAGTGCAAGTTCCTGTCCTGTAGAGAACCATACGTGCTTACCTGGACCTTGTGTGACAACGTACTGTGAGGCTATGCAGCTTTTTGAAGCGAAGCACACAAGCATCAGCCAGTTTGGATTCCCAGTGTTCTGGCGTTTGCACTCACTTAGCGCTGAACTGGGAAGTGCCACCTTTAGTCATTTGTGCACCTGCAGGAAATGTGATGAGGCTCTTATACAATGCTTTTGGGTGTGTTTTTATTTTTTAACTGATAGTTGCTTAAATAAGTTTGCGAGTATGTGTATCTGTGTCAATAACCTGATAGAAATTTGGTGAAAGTGTCTGACTGAGACTGGTAGGATAACCATGGCTTTTAATTTAAGATAATTTGATATTAAGCTGGTTTGTCAAAGAAAAGCACCTTGCTGGATTTTGTTGTACAAAAAGTGGAAGCAGTGATGGCAGAGCTCCAGGTGTATCTTCAAGCTACAATTATATGTCAGTAATTACAGAGGAAGGGGTGAAAGCATGTCCGTTTGCAGACAAATGCATATAAAAGTAGCATCAATTTACTAGAACGGTCTTCAGCTGGCCTGGGTGGCTTCTGCCCTCCACCTTGCAAGATTATTTAGGCTACAGTAAAGTGTTGCTGAACCAGGATTGTGATTTTTCGGTGCCCTCTTTGCAGCATGTGCAGCATGCGTATTGCGCAGGCACCCAGGCAGTTATTTGGAAGTAGTGGCCAATATTTTTTCTGCACCTGCCCTTCTGAGGCCCTGAACCAGCAGGGATGCAGCAGGGAGCAGCCTGTGGTGCGTCAGCAGCAGAGTGGGTGACGCTGGTGCATTTCCCGCTCTGCTCTGCACTGGCGTGGCCTCACTGGAGCACTGTGTGCGGTTCTGGGTGCCACTGGGATAAAAAAGATATTAGGCTGCTAGAGTGTCCAGAAGAGGGCTATGAAGTTGGTGAAGGGTTTGGAGGGGAACCCATATGAGGAGCTGCTAAAGTCACTTGGTTTGTTCAGCCTGGAGGAAACTGAGGGGAGACCTCACGGTGGCTACAGCTTCCTCACAAAGGGAGGAGGAGGGGCAGGCACTGATCTCTTCTCTTTAGTGACCAATGACAGAACCCGAGGGAATGGCAGGAAGATGTGCCAGGGGAGGTTCAGGTTGGACATGAGGAAAAGGTTCTTCCCCCAGAGGGTGGTGGAGCACTGGAACAGGCTCCCCAGGGAGGTGTCACAGCCCCAAGCCTGACAGTGTTCAAGAAGAGACTGAACAACACCCTCAGACACATGGTGTGAACTGTGGGGTTGTCCTGTGCAGGGACAGGAGTTGGACTCGATGATCCTTGTGGGTCTCAGGACATTCTGTGATTCATTCTAAGAGAACAGCTGTGCACATAGAAGTGAATGTGGTTGATGGGAGCCCAGACTAGCTATGAGTCTGAGTCATTTTAAAAACCGCCTGGTCAAAACCAGATGATGCATTAAACTGAGTACTTTCACCCAAATCTTGGCAGGTATCTCACTCTGGTATCTCCCTCTAGTATCTCATAACACAATCTCTGCTGGACCAGAAGTATGTTGTACGTGACTTGGTCATGCTTTTACATTCAACAGAACCAGGAGCTTTGCTCACTCCTGTCTAGCTCTATTTTTGATTAAATAGGAATGGGATTTGAAACATTTAGACATTTTTTCCAATGAGGTTGGAATTTGTGATCCCTGACATGATCTACTTCTTCAAATTGTTGCCAAATTTCTCAAGAGTATTCCTTTTTCCTGGGAAGGTGCAAAATTTGCTGATTTCAGTAAAGTTACTGCTATATTTGCCTTTTTACTCTGCCTTGGATTCAGTAAAAATGTGCAAACTGTTCCGCTGCTTGAGATGCTTGGAGTTGATGGCCGTAGTACTCACTTACAGCCCTCAGTGAGCTCTCTTCTGCTCTGACACACAAGAGGACCACCAGAACAGTAAATTCACTAGAGGGGAAGGAAGCTAAAAGGTAAGAACACCATCATTCCATCCTACACAGGCTGAAGTTTACATGGCAGAAGTAGATAGTTTAAAAAGAGAGCTTGCTGGATTTGCAAAAGGTAGATGATTCAGCAAGACACCACCTCATTTGTCTTACATTTTCTTTCTTATTTTAGTCACTTTTCCCTCTTTCATAGTTGGATTTAATCCTGTATTTCTATATTTAAGACTATCAAGGGCTTTATCAATACAGTCCTCTAGTGCCTGTTGGATATCCCGACAGGACAAAGACACCACACTTTTTTTATTCCACCGTTCTTGCACCGTGTTGATGTCCTTTCATAGTATTTGATTATATTTTTGTGCTTTTAAGTAACTTTTTGTCTGCTTCTTCACATACTGGGAAATTCTCTTATGTCCTTCTGATGTCTTTTGGTGACATGTCATTTATTTACCACCTGAACTGTTCAGGAATCTGCTGATACCAGGGAGGAGAGAGTCTGACGTGAAACACCGTCCTGTTCTTCAAGTATTGATTTCAATATGACAATTCAGCAGGGTTTTTGTTATTTTAGGAAGTGAAGTCACTGTATTCTTACAGGTTCTACCGCTGGTGCTCCTAAGACTGTATAACTGATTAAGACCGGAAGTTTAAATAAAGCTATTGCAGTTTATACTATGCTTAGACTAAAAAAAGACTGATCTCTTAGTGCTCGTCTTAGTACTGGGAAGTTTTTCCCTTTACTAAATAATTCCAGACTGGTTTTCACTTCCATGCGTAGTTGAATCTCATGAAAATAGTAGGAGGTTCCACCCTAAGATGAAGTATATGAGGAATGAATAGCTATAGGGCAAAAGAATGATGCTGAGTAATTGCATCTTGCCCTGCTTCTACAGGCTTGTAAACAGGGGTAGTAACTTCTGCTTCTGACTTCGGAGGAGCTTTTCTCCACATTGGGCTGTTCCCACTTTTTACCTATTTTGGTTAGTTTCCACATTTCCAGTGTTCAAATATAGCTTGTATAATCTGAGCTGAGCAAGGCTGATGTGCTTTTGTCTGTCCCTCGAAGTGAAAAGCCAAAGGTATGTCCAACACACAGCCTGGGTGACAGTAACAGCCACCAAAGTGGATCAGAAATCCTGTTTGAGATCACAATGAAGCGTTCATAATTTTGATTTTTGTTTTTCTTAATTTGTTCCCAAATTGTTGGAAAGTGTTACTGAATATTCATAGAGAAACAAGCTGGGAGGTATCCAAGAGGGGCAGGGAGACTCTGCCTCTTATGCCTTCTCTCTGTTTTCTGTAGAACAATTGCCATGTTTTAGCTTTACAAGGTTTATTTTTATTGATTTTCAACAATAAACAGTGGGAGTATCTACAATAAAAGATTTACAGTGCATCACGAGGAAATACAACTCCCTACCAAATATTATATTGATCTATTCCCAGATGCTACTGAAACAGCGTACAAAAGCCCAAATCAAGTCCAGTGATGGAGAACTTCCTCTCTCCAGTGACAGATGTGTATGACTCTTACGTCTTCAGAAAACAATAAAAGGGAAGGGAGTGACTCTGCTTCTTTGACCATATCTTCATCAGCCCAGTTAAATCTGTCAACTCAGTGTAATCCACATAAATAAAGAATTTGGGAACCAAGGGTACTGTTAGTGTGTCTGAAGACTCCCATTCTTTGAAGCTGCCTCTCCTGCTGCAGTCAGGCCATAATTAGTCACAGAAGGCCTTGTTGTGATGAGTAAATGGATGGACCAACAGCAATTTGAATAGTCTGGAACTGGCTGAAGATATGCCTGGAGCCCGGAATATTCTCAAATGGGTGGGTGGGATGTGAATCACCAGCCATCACATAAAATACAAATAAATCTGACTTCTATTTAAAAAAAAAAAAAAAAAGGAATGTCGGTTTTCTAGACCACGGTGTAGTTTCTGCTGAAATAACCCCCTGAAGTGTGATCTGATGTGTAAATTTTTCCAAGAATCCTTCCTCCAGTTCTGGTCAGTTTCCATTCTAACGCAATGGTTCAATAATTGGTGACTTCTTTCTGGTCAGAAGGATGATGGATGTAGCCCTAAAGGTTAGAAACAGTGATGTGAACAAGTCTACTTAAGAGAATGAATTTAGGGCTTTGCTTTCTAAGCAAGTTTCTGCTACAGCATTCAGCTGAGTGCTTGCTGAAACTGTGATGAATTAAAAGTTGCAACATTGTTCCATCCTGATTCTCCATTGGGGATAAAAAAGGCAGTAGATTGGAAACATAAAGTCTGGGGTTTTACTAGTAATTTGGAGTCAGGATCTCAACTTCCTTTGATTTTCAAAGGCAGTTTGTAGCTTTCATTGAGGGCCTTCTGAAAAGACTGGTCTACGGTTTTGGTTTTTGTTCCCCAGTGATAACTAAACTGAGTAATAAAATAATTGCTGACATACCATTTTATTGACAACGTTGTATTCAACAACAAACAGAAAGCATGCTGATTCTCCTGTCCTTTAATCTTTGCACCTTTTTACTAGCTCACTGGTTGGACTGGTCACTGGTGGAAAAGGTTACATGATAAGGGCAGGCAGGGATCCCAGGAGAAAGCAAACTCACTTATTTCCCATTACAGAGAGGGAGTTAAGGGATAAAATTCAGCTGGAAAGAGCTGCCACCTTTGTGTGAGCAAAGAGACACAATTTATTGTATTGAAGGGAGGACAGTTAACAGAGCTGTCAGAAATGTCAACGCCACTGGACAAGGAAAAGCAGAATATCTTATGGGGTGAATGAATGGGTGGGCAATAGCTGCTAAAGGAACGTGAAAACAACACAGAATGAGTGACTTGTGTTCATGATACTACAGGGCTGTTTTATTTTTTCCAATGTATTGGGTAAGTGTATCTGCAGAACATCTTACACCAATGTTTTGCACACTGAAGAACGAAATTTCTCTCTTGGAGGTCAGTTCTGCACCTGTGCTATGAAGTGAAACACTGTAGGATCTGGCCATAAGGTGGGTTAAACACGTTGGTACCTCACATCTGGAAACAGAAGCTAGGCTTCTGGTGGCCAACGAGACAAACTCTGAAAACCAGAAAATCAGCACTGCTTTGGCAGTGCTGGGCTTATAAGCCTTCTGGATAATTACTGGATATGTACTGTTGGTGGCCTTTGTTTCAGTTCCAGTTGCGTTATGGTGAGCAGTAACCCTGTTATTAATAAGTTCCTAATTTTCCATAAACTGGAAATGTGTCTTCTGAAACACATTTTATATTTTGTTTTCCAAATTTGCAAATTGATCCTTAGGCCACACAATTTTCCTTTGCTACCTATTATTGTTCAAAACACTGTCTTCTGAAGATGGCATAGTAATCTGTGGATCCCTGGAATACACTAAATGGCTTAATGGTTAATATGCCCATGATGAGTATGCAAATGAAGAACTGTAACTCCTTGGTACCTGATGTAACAGAGATTCTTCTCCCAGCTTTGGTTGGGCTAATGCTGTTTTCTGCTGTTATTCAATAAGAGTTTTCTTTGACAATTGAAGTGTCATAGTGCGATCCATAAGCAGTCCCAAGATCTCTACAGATACACGTGGAAATGGATGGGCAAAAGATCATATTTTTGCTAGACTCATCTTTCATTTCAGATATTCTCTACAGAACCTTGGCTGGAAAATGCACTAACCAGCCGCTCTGTTGGTTATAGCTTCCCCTACAAGCTGTGCTGTGGCAGTCTCTTGTGCTTAGCTATTGAAAACCCAACACATGCTCTCACTGAACCCCTGAGGTAGGCTTGGAGATTCAACAGAAAAGCTGAGTATCACATGAAATTGTACCAGACTAAAGGAACATCAGTCTGCTATGGTTTTCATCACCTATGTTCTTTGGAGGCATCTATGCTGACTTCTTGTCTACTTTCAGTGCCAAGATACAGCCATGAGTGGAGGATCTAATGACAGTTCACAGGAGTTCACATCTGAAGCATCCAGGACATGAAGATGTGGATTTCTGTTCATCTGAAATAAGTGGTGACAAGCACACAGACCCTTTACTGGAGGTGAGGACTTCTGATGCAAATACCACACAGTGCCTTCAGGCTGGGTGGATAACAACATGGAAAGAACTATTCTGAAAACTCTGAGCAGAGCATTGTAACCTGGTGATGAAAGACTGCTAGCTGACAACATGACTCTCTATCTGATCTTTCAGATGTGTGTTTTCATGTCTCTTGAGATACGGGACAGGCAAAGTGAACACTGTACTGGAATTGAGTCATTACCACCTTTCCCCCCTCTCTTAAAAGATAAAGTGGAATTTCTTTTCCATAGGAAAATAAGTGATGTTACTAATGATTAAAATGCCCTGGGACAAAACAAAGTCAATGGGTGACTAAAATAAAATACACAAGCCTGTCTCTGCAGCAGCTGGTAGGCACTGACCTGTTAGAAACTCACTTCAGTGGTTGAAAGGAAAAGATGGAACATCCAGATTAAATGGTCAGACACTGCCACATTGATGAAAGAAGCAGGTGAACTGCTACACACAAGGGTTTGTTCTTTTTTTCCTAAGTTTTGGGCTGCTTTGCTGAAGGGCACATAGGTCTATATGGTTGGAAACCCTATGCTCCATAACACCTGTGCTTGTGAACTGGGGTTTTCTCTCTTGTGGACCTGAGAGGAGCGTGCACAACCTTGTCTATACGAACAGATTGCAAAGCATTGAATAGCTGCTCGTACTTCAGAAAATCCAAAAAGAAGTTGTCTATAAAGATATCTGTCTCTGGAAAAGTTGTTATTGCTATAAATGGTCTCTGCTGCATCATACGTAAATTCCTCCCTAGACATCCGTGACAATTCCTACCATTTTAAATTAGTACTTACAAATACGAATTAATAATACCCTATTTAGCTTGTACAGCTTTGTGGTCTAGGACCCTCATTTTGGGAAGACAACTCTTTCTGCAGCAGAGACAAAACTTTGTCTTCTTTTTGCTCCAAGTGTCAATTTTGCTGTAATTGGAGACAGCTTTCCTTCCAGAGAAGGCTGTCCTGAGACAACGTTCCAGTCTGATGGCATTTAGTAATGCTTTTGGTATTTGGTAAAAGTGTCCTGCCAATTGGATCTTTGAAGGCTTTGTACTCATTGGATGCAGGTAATGAGTCAGGAGCTGCCTTGTAGAGGGAGAAACAGAGAACGAAATGTGGACACGGATGCTACTTGGACAGTTGGTGACATAGCAGCAATAGGCTTTCTTCAAAGGCTGAAGTTGAGGGTCTAGATGGTACCTCAAGGACCCTTGGCCTTTAAGAGATGTTAATGAGAATATAGAGATGCTGAAAAATGCAGAAAGTTCCATCTCTATAAGCTGCCCTGTGTGAACCACACCTGACCTCTCCACCTAGCATAGAATGTCCAGCTAAAGAGAACCTTACAGAAGAACCTTTCAGTCCTCTTCTGGGTCTGACTGAGCACAGGAATATTTTCTGTGGAACTAATGCCATAGGATGATGTAAATTTATAGAAAATGATCTCTCAGTAGCAGCAGAATAGAGAACAGTTGAATCAACACTGAAGGCTGGACATCCGCGGAGGTGTATGAGGGGTGATTCTGAGCCTGACTCGACAGAGAAGTGCAGGATTGCTGTCTGCTTTCAGCTGAAGGATTCAAAGGTGATTAGACCTTATCAAAATTAATTTTGGTGTCATTGTTACTCATAATTTCTGCTCTAGCATCAAGGCTGCTGAGGGATTCAAGAACTGCAGACCACACACCATGAAATATCTGAGGTAATTACAACTCTGCATCATTGGACAGTCTGCTGTTCCCAGGTTTGAGCTATGCTTAACTTCAGAAGAATTTATGTAGGAGAAAATCAGGATCTGTTTTGCAAATGTTCTGTTCCTTGTCACTCTCTAATCAAGGTCTAGCCATGTTAGGAGACTTGCTGACAGCCTAGAGCAAGAAGTGGGAACAGCAAAAGAGTTCTGGTCTTTCTCAGTGTTTCTGCTCAGGCAAACTAGAACCAGAGGCCAGGTGCCTGTATCATCCGTGACATCTTGAGGCAAGATGTTTTACTTGCTCAGCCTTCTTACAAAATTCATGTGATGCTCATTAAGCCAAGTAAAATGCATTTTATGCAGGTAGCCTTTAATAAACACCACTGCATTACACAGCAAGTGAATGCTAGAGAGGTTGTGCTCATTCATAGGGTATGCACCAACACAGAATTCTCTCCCTAGGCTAAAGCTGTTTCTCCAACAGAAAAACGACAGAAACACTACAATTTCTAAAACTAAACCTAATTTTAACAGCTATTTAAATGTTAATATAAGTATAAATTAGTGAATAATGAAAGACTACCCGGTATATCATTGGCTAATGAAAAACTCTGCTGGTAGCCACCAGGCTAGAACAAGAGTTCGGCAGGACCAATGCTGCTCTTGCACAATGACACGTGGTTATTGCTGCCACAGGTGCTGCTGAACAACGTCCTCCCCTACGAGAATACCAGATGCAGGGGCAACAATGGCACGTGGTGCCTGTGTACAAATGCACAAACACACACACACAGAAGAATTCCAAGTATTCTTAAAATGTATTTGAATCCAGGAAGGTTTTTTTGTTTTGTCTATGTAGTACCAAGGGGAGGATGAAAGAAATTGGCAAAAGAAAAGAAGCTCCATATAAATTATTTGGCTTTAATATAGAGGGTGACAGAGAAATTCCTATCCTGAGGACATGCTTTATGGGGAATCAGAGTAGTTTCACCAGGCCTAGATGTCTCAAAGGAAGAGCCTGTTGGCAGCCTGAGAAACTCAAACACTACAAATCACCAGGACCAGATGCTATTTTTAAAGGAACTCTGAAATAAATGTGAAAAAATAAAGATACAGTTAAGAATTTGTCAATTACCACTAAAAATATCCACTGCTCTGGACAACCGCTCATAACTAAAGAGAAAAAGGTGCAGTTTTAGAGGTAACTGCCTGAGGATACTTTCATAGCATAACATAGTGCCTTTCTCAGGCTACTTACTTTATGTCTGAATAAGCATAAAATAATGGGATCTCAATATCACGCTCTGCAAGTAACCATTATGTCCTAAGCTACTAGAACTGCTTCAACAAAATAAAAGTTACAAATACTGCAAGAGCCTTGAAGAAGTCCTAAAGTTTAATCCTAATTTGGAAATGAAGTAACCATTCCTCAGATGAGGAAAAGAGTAATTTTTCTCATGTGGTTAAGTTATTTAAATCTTCTTCCACTCAGAACAGGCTCTTATTAATTCCACTGACTTGGAAGGGAGATTGTAAACCTTCCTGAAAAATAAACCAACCCCCACAAACAGACAAAAACCACCACAAACAAACACCCCTCCTCAACCCTAAAACAAAACAAAAAAAATAAAGGCAAAAAGAGTGAAGGAAGGAAGATGTGAATCCCTTTTGCTGGTTGTTGAACAGCCATGAACTTCTTTAACTCTGCTAGTTCCTCCCTGCTTTCCTTTTTCAGCAGCTTTAGAGAAAATAGGAGCATAAAGCAGTTTAAAGTCACCTTTACTGGCACTCTCTTTAGCAATAAAAACCAGAATTTTGGCATAATAGAGGTCTGTAATGCAATTCACAAATATTCAGTTATCTTGGTGTTCATCTACTGGAAACATAAGGTATTCCTTTAGTGAGCTTTAACAGGTACTTGCATTTATTTTATGCTCATTTTACTGTTACTTCAGGAAACATCTTAGGAAAAGAACTTGCAAGGAACCGCACAGTTAGTCCAATAAAAGCAAATTCCACTACCCTTTGAAATCCTACCTGCAGCTTGCTTTCATCTGCTAACAGTAATAGTTATCACTGCCAACAACCTTTGAACAAAACCGTTCTGTGATTTCTATTCTGTTTTGCACATATCCTTGATTTAACAAGAAAGATGGGGAACATCTGTGGGCAGCTTCCACTGGGCACTTTTTCAGAAGCAGGAGATGTGAACTTGAATCCCCTTGGGCTTCTGAAGAACATGCAACTCAGGTTTTCTGTTTCTTGGGAGAGTTCCCTCACCTTGACACTGCTTCAGCCAGTTTTTTAACTTCTTCTGATGGAATTTTGTAGGTTATAATTTTTAAGCAGCTTTTTGGTCTGTCCCTGCCTTTCCCATTCTCACTCTTTAACCACAGTATGTATTCTTACCCTCTGCTGTTTTTGCCAAATGTTATACAATATCTGATGACAATCAGTCTTTTAATGTGTACAGAAGGGGAAGGGGAGAAAGAAAGAGGTCTCAAGCACTTTGGCTTTCTCAGCATCCTGCTACTCTTCTGTTCTGTGTTGTGGCAGAAGGCTAATTCTCACATAAATTCCTCTGCTACTGTTGAAGCTGTGGAGTTTTAGGCACAAATCTAATTCTTCAGAAGAACGTGAGCTTTGATAACCTAGGCCATACCTGGTGCAGAGAGATCACGTCTGTATTGTTTATCTCAGAGCAGAAAATCCTGTGCCTCCGAAGCAGAGTTCTTCCTGGAATGTTTCCTTGGGTCACCTATTTCAACCCTTTAAGCACAGATGCATTATCAGATTCTAGAAAATAAGTGCTTGCATACATTCATGCAGTATCTACAGCACTCCATCACCACATGGATATACAGGACTATCACAAGGCAGATTTTAGGTTCCCTTCACAAACACTTAAAAAAAAAAGTAAAAACACCTAAGAAGTGTCCTTCAATTTTCCAATACTTTAGACACCTATTTCTTTTGAAGAACAAGGTTTTTGGTGTCTTAACACAGACTGGAAGTAAGCAGCCAGCTGCACTGGTAGCAATTTAAGCCACTTACAAAAGAAGAGATTAAAGCAAAGCAAACAAATTAAAAATACAGAAGCTTCTTGGTAAAACTGTACTTTGTTAAATAGCAGAAGCTCTCAGAGACATGCGTGAGAGTCCCACTCATTAAATAAGGCTGGAGCCTATGTCTGCCTAGCTCCCTGCTAACTTACAACTTTTATGTTTTAAAATCTATTACTTGCGTTATTGACAGAAGTTTATCTAAATACTTTGCATTAGCCAGAATGCAAATGTGACATTACAGTATGCTAGTCTTAAGTTTGATCACAAGGACAAACTACTGTTCTACACTTTCGTTGCAGCTCTTTAAAATAAGCTTCTATAAAGACATTAAGAAACTGAATGCAGAAACTCTATTTAATCAAGCTTTGACATTTATCTCCTACACAAGAGAGATAAAACTTGATTCAAAGCTAATTTTTACAAACACAGTTTGTTTTCCCCTGTTTGTGATATGGGAATGAAAAAAGAGCTTTTTGAGTGTAATGAATTGCTGAATTCAAGCACAATTCACTTCTGGAACCTCCACAACAATACAGCCAACAGGGGGCTGTCTGGCTACACGATGTTATCAAATCTGCAGTGAAATCCTTTTTTTGACTATACAACCTACCCTCACCCATGCATGCTTCCTAAAACTAGTTGTCACACAGGTCTTTTAATCAATTTCATATCTCCAAAACAGTAGAGCTCTTTTTCTGCTACTCTTCATCTGATACTACTTGAAATCCCTTATTTTTGTTTCTGAAGATGAATAATACAGTTTATATGTTTATTGATATGTCTGAAAATAACAGATACTGCTTATTGGAAAAGAGGGGGACTTTCACATTGTTTTGATGACAGGAAAGGTGTGTCACATCTGCTTCCACATGTATCTGTATGAGCATTTTGGTGTTAGTTTCATATGTAGACACCAATCTTCTCTAAAGAGGTAGACCAAGATGTTGTTAGGGCTTTGATACTGATTTGAAGAGCAGATAGGCAAAGTCTGTCTATAGGAGTATCAAGAAAGGAAGAATATGGCCTAGAATATTCCTTACACTGGATTAAGCAATGGAAATGAACTTTAATACTGGACTGCCATTCTTGAGAGTAGAGGGAACATTTCCTGGGCGCCAGCACTGTTGCTCACACAGCAAACACATTTGGTTGGCTGATCTCATCAAAACTAACCCAAAGTCATTGAGTGAAACCACCATGGAAATATCAGAGCCAGACTAATGATGAAGGAAACAGGAAAACTGTGTCAGTTCCAAACTTGCCTGGCTCAAGAATCACAGGACTGTAGAACCACAGTCATATATTGTTGTTGACTATTCTAGCTGGTCCAATAATATAATGCCTCGAGTTTATCTTTTGCCTTTATTTCAATAAAATATTAAAAATGTATACATTTGAGACTTCATATGCTATAATTTTTGCCTTATATAGTTCAAATTATAAAATACTCAAAACAAAAGTATTATAAAAGAGATTCCAAATTTTTTTACTTTTAAAACCACTTAAAAGTGTAAAAGCTGCTGACAAAAGGTTCCTTTATAGGTAATAAAGCCACATGTTTGCCCCGCAAAAACCATAGGGAAATGTGAAGTTTTCTATTGATGGCTGTTCCTACGGCTATAAACAGCAGAAGAAAACATTATGGATACATTATTCCTATCTCTTCACAGAAGGTAAGTAAGTCAGCCTGTAGCTACTCAGCGCTGTATATTTAAAGATTCAAGCTAGATAAATGCTGTTAGAATTAATTTGTTAATTTCAGAAATTTTGTACATAGGGTTCAAATTTTACATTAAGACAGAGAAGCAGTATTAGATAAACTTCATCTGATTTATTAACATAGAGCTATTAAAAGGGATTCGAATTTGGAAAAAACACTGGGTTGTTGCACCTGAGAGCCATTAAATAACTTCCAACAGAAATAAATGGTTAATTCTGGGTGAAAAAGTAATATTCCAGTGAATTAGCCCCCTCATGGAAAGTTGAACAATGCCACTCATGCCATTGCATTTTCTCAGACACCTCTTGTTTCTGTTTATAGTTAATCATTTTGTTCTGATGCACACTTATAACCACCACCTTCAAAAGCAGATTTACATATACGTCAGATGTAAGTTTTCCTTCAAATGCATTTTAAGCTTTTTTTTTTTTTTTTTTAATAAAGGATTGCTGCTCTGCTTCAAGTGAAACTGTGGTAAAATAGTAGATCACCACTTCGGATATATTTCTGTCAATCATTTCTCATGACTTCTATGACAGGAGGTGGTGATAAAGAACATAATGAGAGTCTAAACGTTTCAATCATTACTGCTAGTATTGCTACCTGATTAGGAGAGACTTCCCCCAACACTTAACAAGATACCATGATTAAGGAAAAAGCTGAAACATTTTCAGATCTCTATATCTGAATATCAAGCACAGAACCATTCTCACTCAGTAAAGTGTGCCACTTGCAGTACTAAGAAAACTGCTTTTGTAATTAGAAGAACAATGGCCTGTAGAAGTCCTGAATACATAGGTGTAAGTCACTTTACATTTTTAAAGATGCACTGTTTACACTTGTGCATAAGAAATTAAGTGTTACAATTTAACTAGGTCATTCCTTCTGCAACATAGACCTGCACAGGTAAATTTATTGTAAAATACGTTGAAGTTCAAACATGAGCACTACCTTCAGCGTATAAAATATTTTGCAGAATATTGAAGGTTTTACTCATGAAACCACATTCCAAAAATGAGACAAGTGTTTAATTATAATAGCTATAGGTGAAAAAAACGAATCAGTGACAAGACAGGACACAAATCAGTATTTTGGAGTTCACAGAACTAGATGACTAGACCATGAATCAACAACATGGAAACTCAGTTTCTCAGCTTGAGCTGATAACAAGGAAAGTTAATTGCAGATCTGGTCTTTAAAAGATGCACAATACTCACCTCTTCCTCTGTGACCAGAGTTAATAAGTAACATAGAAAATTCCATGAGGAAATGCATCACTGTAGTATAGATACTAAACAAAGGGTTTTTTTATTTTTTGCATTTTGCATTTTGTTGCATTGCTTACAGAATTTCCTACCAATTTCTGTACCACATATAGCAGCATCAGGCTTCTTGCTTGCAGAGCCCACAAACATCTTTCCTGGCTCAGCACCACACCAGGCCAATCCCATCTTTAGATTCAATATTCTGTATGATCTCGAAGATTGCTTCATAGCACACTAACACCAGGGGGCAAATGAAGATTGCAGAATCTTAAAGCAGGAGTTACCTAACTTGTCAGTGTTTCATTTTGTGATCTTCATGTTCTTTTTACAGTTAAGTTATTAGATTGTGTTTTGGTTTATTTTCCCCAAAGAGCATTCCCCACTTTGAGTTCCAATTCCCATATTAGTTGAAACATTTCATTTACTTCCATAAAGATGATGAGAGAATGACAAAGCATCTTTCACATGAGAAAAGGCTGAGAAAGCTGGTCCTCCAGCCTGGAGACGAAAAGGCTTGTGTGTGGATATCTTACTGAAGTTTATAAATTTCTGCTGCTGGGGTAAGGGAGAGCAAAGAAGACATAGCCAGGCTCTTAGTGTTGTCCAGCGACAGGATAGGAGGCGACAGGCACAAAATGAAATGCAGGAAATTCTACCTGAACAGGACAGGTTGCAGGGTCTCCATCCTTGATATTCGATACCCAGCTGGAAACAGCCCTAAAAAACCTGCTCTGCCTGTCCCTGCCTGGACTACATCTCCAGAGGTACTTTTGAGCCTCAACTACTCTTGTCATTTTCAGATTCCTTTTTAGGACCAAAATTCATGAAGTAGCTGAGAACACTAATAAGGTTGCCCTTTTCTGTGTGGAACGAGATGAGGAGGACAAAATCAACAGTGATTTAATAGACGACAGCTAAAGCTACTAAACAGTCTGCATTCTCTTCTGGATCTGAAATCCAGAGCATTTTAGTGAATGTTTGGAATGATCTGAGGTGTGCAAGCCCCTTTCCTCAGGCCTGACTCACATTCTCTTTGCTTCAGGCCAGATCCCTTCTGTTAGGCTGCTGCTTCTTCCAATTCAAAGGAAAAAACAAACAAACCAACAACTTTGCCCAACCTGTCCCAATCTTTTCAATATTCCAGTTTGTCATATCGGTCTTTCCTATACCAGTTCTCAGCTCCAGTCTAACCGTTCAACATTAGATTTTTCAACATAGTCCTCTCACTAGTTGTCTTCACTCCTATATAGCTGCTAGTCTACTTTCAAGCAGGTCTATCTTTTCTTTCCCTTCTACATGAACCAGCCTTATTTTTCCCATACAGTGGCTAAGCTTGGCAGAAAATAAGCACCTGAAATGAAAACAGCAAGCCTTCCTTTCTTACATTCAGGCACAATCCTTAGGACCCCAGAGCTGCAATGCAGAGGAAGTTGCTACGGCATTCCCCATGCAGGTAAACCTCTGGAAAATACAATTGCTAATATTATTTAAAGCAACTGTGAACCATGTAAGAAATATGTTCTTTTCAAAGGTTTAGGAACTGAATAATTTGAATGGGCCCTCATAAACACTTGAAGTCGTTTTCTTAATCCAGACTTGAACTTTGGTTCCTTAGTTGAACTCTGATTCTGCAAACCCTCAAATTGTATTTTCATCATCTCACTAAACTGTTATAAGCTGCTAGGGCCACCAAACAAGACAGTGTGACCTTTCTCCTTCTGCTTTGTCCCACTCCCTGTCATCCCCTGCCCTGTGTCAGTTACAGGGGTTTGCAGATTGAATCAGAGGGAAGGAGCCCATTTCACCATTCACAAGAAGGTCTGCATTGGCACAATGAAGTAGACAGGAACAAATTATTTGGCCACTGGACTTTAACAAAGCCGTGCAAACAGACTTACTTGTTGCATACTTTTAAATCTTTCTGACCCGGTCTTTAGATTCACATCTACTCCTGGAAGCCCTGGAAAAAAACCTAGTGACTTTATAATACTGGATCTACAAGAGTAACAGGATGAACACCTCAGTTGTACTTGGCTACCAAAATCAGTAACCTTTAGAAGGAGGAGAATAGTGGAAGAATAATGTCTTTTTCTTTTAAGACCCAGAGAGTCTGGTCTTTCCAAACATATTTTAAGTTTTCAAATGGCTGAAATGTACATGCAGGTCTTTAGTATTAAGCAGTTACAGGTAAGCAAATATAACATAGTGCTACTCAAAGAAGCTTCAGGGAAAAGGGAATCCAACTTTGAGCCAGATAGCATATTTTTTCTGAGTAGTCGACTTCCTTTTGGCCACATATCTTAAGACACCTGTTGCAGGTATATGTATACACAGAAGCATCTACTTTATGAAAAGTTGTTGGCTAAAACCACATGGCTTTACTGCTGGGCAGTGCTCAGGTCTCAACTAAATTGGAAATTTTAGCTATTTGTAGTTTCACCAGTTCAAATCCATAGCAGGGGCAGAGAAGAAAAGTGTGATTTTTACCAGCGCATACACCAGGCTGAAGTTCTATATGGTAAAATAATGCAGATTTATGAGTTATAACAACTTGGATTCATATTCATCTAGTCATGTTTGTACCTGTACAACTGCTCTAGTAGCACACCCGTGAAGCCTGAAGTCAAACCAAATCCCCAGTGCAGATAAGCTTTTTTTCTCTTTTAAAACATCTGTGTGATGTATAAACTTGAAGCTGTGAGTACTTACTTGGAGAAGGCATGTGTATTTTAATGGTAAAATAAAACAAGGCTGATAAAATGACATTAGCAAGTGATACTGAGTCACGATAGTGAACAAAATAAAATCTTAAAAGGAAACACACTTTCAGATCTTGACTGTATCTAAAATTAGTGACATTTACATAACCATTAGTCTACATTTGACTCACCACACAGTTCTTGCATGCAGTTTTTAAAAGGAAAGGACCCGAGTAATTTCCATTCTCATCGCAGTGATTTCAATCATCTCAATGAAAGATTTCCCAGCAAGAGAAACATCTTAGTGGAAGAGGAGAAAAAAAAAAATAAGTTCACCGTCAGATACACAATTTAAACTTCTAGCCATAAAACTGTTACCTGTCTATAGACACGGTGATTTAAGAAATGAAGTGTTCCCTAAGTTTTGTTAAAAATTTTGGAAGACACTTTTGCTTTATGTGCTCACTTTGCTAAAAACATGACAAAATATTTCCCAGTTCCATTCACTAAGAAAATGCTGTAAAAATTAACACAGTTTTAAGAGGTTTAATAAAGAAATACTGACATTTAAAGTAACACATTTTTAATACTTGTTTTAAAATATATAGACACACTTACCAAGGCATTATTAGACAGATGTAGCTTGAGATGGTTCCTTTAATAGATTCAGCTTTAATGTAAACCAAACCATTCGCAGGTGTATATGTCTATTCTGTATTTATCATCAGATACTATGAAGTCCTAAATATTGTTTCTGAATAGATGAAAATACAAACAAAAGCCAAGAAAATGTTCATAAACAATCAACATATAAATTATAACAACAAAATAGCATCAGGAAATACATGAAACATCCTTTTCTATGACTCACATGCAGAAGTGGCTAGCCTTACTTCAGCAGCACAGTTAATACTGGAGATATTTACAGTCTTAACACCAATATTTACGTGCTGCTAAAGTATGACAGACATCAGCATCACAAGATTGACTAGTTCATAAGTGATATTTCTCTTCAGGACGATGAAATCCTTGTATTTTTGAGGCAGCACAATATGGCCTGCACCTTTTCAAAACCCACAAACCATTATGTGCTGCTACGTTATGCCAAGGTGTCTACCATACTTCAAGGAAATGGAAACATATGCTGAAAGCAGAACGCAGAATTTTCTTATTGAACAGTAGTTTTCCTGTACTGACATCAGCTGTATTAATAAACTACAAAATGTTTATAAAACAATTGTCTATTGCCAAGCTGACTGTTTATTTACAGTGAAGCTCTAGACTTCATTGTCAACTGTGCATAATACCTTAATGCGACATGAAACAGGAACTGGACAATTGTGTGTCTAATTAGAGGAAATAAAGATTTTACAGATGTTTACTTCAAAACAAAACAAAAAAGTCTGGGTTATTTTCTAATCTAACTTCTGGTCATCTGGAGACCTCTGATCCGAAAAAGACAACTGTCACATATAAGAGAATAAGAACTAATTTCAAAACAAGCTTCTGTCAAGTGTTGTATCAGTCCTCAAGCCATTTGCCACCTCTGTGGGTTACCCTTGCCACAGTTTTGGGCAGACAGATTTACAAGTGTTTCTTAATTTCAGGGAAGGAGAAAAAAAACCAAACCCAACTAGATTGTTAGCAAGAACAGTAACTTATCTGTTATTAGAAGCAGGAGAGGAGTTCATCTGCCTCCAGCCTCGAATGATCGTACTACTCTACTTGAAGAGGTAGGGAAGAGACTCTTCAGTTCACATCCCTGCCAGGTAACGTTTTCCTATACTAAAGTATGCCAGCGTTTCAAGTGTGTACAGTACTTTTACTGCTTCCCTAGATAACAGGAATTATGCTTTCATTAATGTTTTTATACCAAATTATTGAGACAAAAGCTACTTACACAGACCAGACCCAAGTATTCCATTCTGTTGTAATGAGCCTTCTAGTCAGTTCACGATAATACAATTTCTGTAAATTAACAGGGCTATCTGTAAGCACAAGAAGTTTGGCAGGCCGCAAAGGGGGAAGTTTGGCAAGTTTTCCTTTTCTCCCTTCCTATTTTTGCTCCTACAATAACACAGCAGGATGATCTCTGCTAGAAGCGTCTGTTGCTACAGATGTGCCAATTAAAGTGAGATTTGCCAGCATAAGTTTACAGGTAGCTGCAGCAACACTGAGGATTTTATATAGCCATCTAGGTGTGAATGCTACTTTGGGAACTGCAAAAAAGAGCCATTTCTGGTATATTTTATACATGCATGACTATATTTACAATCTCCCTCCCTCCCTTACTACCTATGTTTGTTTGTTTTTTAAATAGGAGCTAAAATAGGCAAGCTAGGTTATATAGACACAACTTACTCAGTACCTCGGTGAAGTAATACCTGAAATAAAAATAAACATAACTGTAAAGGTATGCTGTGACAATTGGTCACTCCCCTGAGGAAACTGTGCTGGGCATATCCAAGAGACGAAGAGGTAAAGAAAAATCTCCACTGTCTATATATAGCATGAAAGGCAAAGATAGAGAAAAAGATAGATGCAAGCAAAAACGCTAGTCAGCAGTAAGAGACTTACTTAAACTTTTCTGGGAAAAGAATATGAAATACATTCTCCAGCAAGAGAAAATACTGTTTCTTACTTGTAGATTTACCTCAAAAGATTGAAGGGAACTCTTTAAAATAAGACCGCTCTAACATTTAATACCTTTGGAAGTACATTTCTCATTTGTATGTTCAGGCCAAATTCTTCATTTGTAAATTATGTGTTTAACTACATACTGTTGTTTCAATTGCCTACTTGTTTTTAGCCTCTAGCTTAAGCATGGAGGTTTTTTCTGTTGCATAAGTAAATTCTTCTAAAATTAAACTACACACACCATGAAATAAAGGCTTGGCAAAACTATTATGCTATTTTCTACAGTAAGTACACTAGTAAGAGAACTTGCAGGTAGTTTCACCCACAACATGAACACAAAACCTGACATGCATTACAGGACTGGTTTTTTTGTTTGTTTTAAAACCTGACTACCCAAAACAAAACAAAAACCAAAACAAAACACGACTGTAGATCTTCTACATTGCTATTAAGGATATATTTTGTCTGTAAGGAGAATAAGCAAGTTTTCACATAAAATTGAAGACATTGTATGAGAGAGAAGGAGTTGAAGAATGGGAGAAGCATGGAAGGAAAAAGACAAAGATAAAATGTTTACTGATAACTAAGCCAGAAATCTACTGAAATCCAGGAGGGTCTGCACAAAGCTTTGTAGGTCTATATTTTTGTCATAAACCAAATATAATCATGCTACCAAAAGTGATTCTCCTACCTCTAGTATCTTTAAGACTGGGATCTGTGGATGAGACAGACAGAGGAAATACAATCATCATCATCATCATCATAAAAGCCAGGAATCATTTATGCAAGCAGCTTCATTAGATCCCTCCAAGTCCCTCAAAGTGAGAGCTCTGCTGAGGAAGATGGAAGAAAGAAGGATTCTCAAGATGCAGAACTGAAATTCCATCCAAGCAGGCTCTCTACACATACACAGAAGTCAGGAATGCTGTTAGAAAAAGCAACTAAACTGCTACCAAAAAGAAAGAAAGGTTGTTTGTGTGACTGGGGTGTTCCAAATTAAGGAAGGAGCCTTTCCTTGATTTCATTATCCTTAGCTGATTTATCAGAGATCAAGCCTAGTATAAAATATCATGTTCAGTTTTTATTGGTTTATGTTTAAGAGTTTACAACACCACCAAGCCAAAACCAATCTCTTTCTGACACCACGAAAACCAGTTACAAGTGAATTTCTGACTACTATAACTACTAATAAACTCTGTGTAACATATTGTATCCAAAAAGGTACCACTAGTCACCAATCTGATAGTTCAGTGATTTGGAGTAAAACAAATCAAGTTCTTTCTATTAAATACTGTATATTATCTTAGATGTCCAAGAACACAACCTAAGATTAAACATTTACCTTGTGCCTTTTACTCATACAACAAAAGCAATCTCTTGATATTTCTTGCCCCAAACACCTTCCCCATTGATGGTGTCGTAGCATTTGCACACAACCATATTACATTTTGTGTTACTTACTCATTAAAGTGAAGAAACGCAAATCCACTATGAAAGCAATGCTATTGCTTCACTGTTCATTGTGACCCTTTCCCAACCTTATTTCACTTTAAAATTGGAAATCTGAAGGTGAGAAACACTGAAAGACTGTCAGTGTTCCAGTTTAAAGCACTGCATTTGTCCACCAGTGCTAATTGCCCCCATAGCACGGACATCAGCAAGTATATCTCCAGATCTCAGTTTTCCCTGTTCAGCTCCGTATTTTAAACTGGAAATGAGGTGGGGTTTGCACTCAGATGGCACAGTAAGAAAATGGGCCAGTTTGGACAAGCATGTCCGGTGTGATCCAGGAAGAGGGTAACTTACTCAGACGGTAGACCAAACATTTTGCAGTGATTGCTTTTTTGACGACTGCTGGTGTATTTGCAAAGCTCTCACAGCTCACAGTGCAGTGCCACTAATACACCATTGAATATGAATAAACACACCAACAGTTCAGCTCTTGCTGCAAATACATACATATATATATTTATTTTTTTACTAGATTCATCCAGGCAAAAGATAGAGTTAAAGAGAAGCAAGTAGCTGTATCTTGATAATACACTGTTTACTTCCCTACTCTGCCCTGCTGTTGTTTAAACTGTTGTAGTTTTCTATTTTTGTCATATACTTACTCAACATTGTAATATATATACTGCAAACACACTGGAATTTATAACTCTTGCATTTACTTCTAAATGTAAGTTTCAAGAATAAGCAAGTTTTATATTCTTTTACCTCTGCCTTCTGGTTGTTAAGGACTCCTCTTTCTTTCTAATTCTTAATGTCAGCAGCCTTTAAAGTGATATGCATATATTCCTTAAAAATGAGGAAAGATTCAATGGAAATACTTCAAAGCATTACTTTAAAGGTATCAGTGTGCTTTTGGCTACTATTGCGTTATTATTTTTTTCAGGTATAGCCTATGATATTCAGTTAATTCACTTAATTGAGATTACTTAGTGGTCACAGAGGAAAAACAACTAAGAGAATAAAACTGTACACCTTATTTGCTATTCCCCTGAAGTAACAGTAAGATTTTGAACTCACATTTAAGACTGCAATTCTAAAAAAAACAATCTGTCTATAACCTAGCAATTCTGTGCTAGTTTGTTTTGTTTTTGTTAAATTACTGTAATCCAGCAATGAATTAGCTCCACTTCACCTCAAAAAGGAGCAGTCATTCAGGACTGAGTTTATACACCCTCTCCATGTATGATAGATCTTCCCATACCTCCTACCAAGCAGCTGAATATTTCTAAGACTATTATCGATTTGTATTAAAAAGTCACAGTTAATACTTTGGGTAATTTTCTGAATACAAATTTAAGGATCATGAACCAACGTATTTAGACTAGCTGGAGAACTACCGCACAAGATAAACATAGAATCACAAAGGCAGCTAAAAATAAAAACCAGGAAGTAAAACATCAAGAAATTCAGAAGTATAAAAATACCTGGAAATCTGGAAGTGCAGTTATGGTCTACTGGCATCAAATTAAGTTTTAACTCCTTTTTACTTCATCTCAGCGCTCCAGCCACTACTTACACTAGCTTGACTCACATATTCGTCTGTATTAGATGCATTTTTTCCCCCCATTGCAATCACAAAATCAAACCTAAGTGAAGACAGTTATTTGGTACTGCCATATCAATGCTTCTATTGGAGCACTGAACAGCAACCAAAATGCAGGGGATGTATGCGGAAGGCAAGAGACTGAAAGTAGTTAGTTCTGACTTGAACAAGTACAGGATGTCAAACAGTTTTTATAGTTTGCTAGCTCAAAGAGCAGAACTAAGGGAAGATGATGCAGCACACCAAAATATCATCAATGTATGTTTTAGTATATTATCAGTATATTTTAGTATCACCTCTAGCTTAATAATGAAATTGAATAAGACTAACTCCTCCCACTTCTTTTCCCAGCTTCTAAAGAGTGTTTTGTCAGATGTTGATGCATTAACTAGACTGCTATATGAAATACTTCACAGGGAACTTGTACAGTGTAAGAAGCTCTGGGTTCTAACAGTGTGTAGAAGTTGTATTTCAGAGGAGCTTTCCAGGTCCCTCTTGACGGCTCTGGTATAGCTTGCACACCATTTTTTAAAATCTGTCTTTCTTGAACCTTTGGCACACACACAGGAAGAAAACTGTGTGAACACTTTCAATCTGTACCAGCATTCTTTCTGCTTGAAAGGACACATACAAAAATTAAGAAAAACGAAGAAGCTATTGTCTAAGTTCTATGAAGTTTTATATTTCATTATAGTTGTAATTAAAATGTTCTTTTCCTCCTGATTTTATCACAAAAAATATTAGTAGTCTAGTGGATTTATGAAAAAGAAAGTCAGGTCTGTCTTAAAATACTGCAGTTTGTGTATTAGTATTAAAAAAAAAAAATCATAACACGTTTTCAGATTAAAAAATTTTTTTTAAAAGAGGTAATTTTTTTCCCCCCAAGTTCTCCAAAAACCATATCCTTAGATTATACACTATTACCTTCAGAAAATATTATCCTGTGACTTTAGTTCAAGTTTACAAACCTGAAGTATATAGAATAATTACTGGTAAAAAAAAAAAAAAAAGAAAGAAACTGGAACAATGCTTCTCAGAATAACAATACCCATACAACACAAACCAGCTATGTAATGGAAAGTTAAGATAGTAAAACAGGTTTTCTTCTTAAACAGTTTTGATTCTTCCTAAAATATAAATATACATATCAAAACATATCAGCTAACTATTAGTTTTCTGTCCTTCTCATTCATTTCTAGCTTTCTTAAAGAAAAAAAAAGAGAAGTTAATTCTATCACATTCTCAGAAGATTTACTCATTTAGCCTGGGAAGCAGTCGCAGGCCTAGTGTAAAATGTACTCCCCTAAGCTGGCACCCAGTCTTCTGGGAAAGCAAACCATGCAGCTGGTTAAATCTTCTAACTGTATAATGCAGAGCAAAGCATTTCTTGTCCTCAATAGCATAGTTAATAGTCAGGTAGCATTTTGCAGGAACCCTGGTGGTCTGTGCACAGGATCAGTTTCCAAAGTGTTAATCAGGCTGTCTTCTTGGTTGCCGTCTTATCTGAAATTGGTCACTTATCATAAATCATAGAACAGTGATATAACAATCTATATTAAAAATGTGGCCTGATATGTAAATACTACTACTTGCACTACACAAAACCATACATGTTAAATTTTGATCTCATTACATCTCAGCATTGTATGGAACTATAATGCCTAAAGACAAAAACCAGGCCCATAGCTTAGAACTCAGCTCCACTTGTAAAGGGCTAAATTTGCTGCACGTCTCCTTCCAAAGATTTAGGGTCAGAGTGACAATGCCATAAAATAAGGGTCAAAGCACAAAAAGACCAAGGCCACAGAACAAAGAGCTTCTCGTGTCCTGAAAGAAGTTGTTTTTTGTGAGCCTGCCTTCTGGCTCAGACAGTAAATTTGTCTTTTTCTTGACATCATCCTTACCTGACTGCTATAAAATGCCAGACAACTGTATGACTTTTGTACAAAAGGTTAGACTGAATCATGAGAAGAAATCAACTCAACTGTTAAGGGAATTCGCTAGTTAACAGCAGGTGAACACCTCCAAGTAATCACCATAACTTTTCCAATCCTTAGCTGTATTTCTACAACTTCATTATGTAATGACTTCAGTAGAAGTTTCAAATGTCCTTAACACATTTGGGGGTACAGATTCCTAGTCATATTATCCACTTTGATTATCGTTTATTCAATGGTAGCTGAGGAAATATGCTGCTGCAGCAACTCAGAAGGTTGTTTTAATCTTTTCCCTACCCCTCTGTGAAATATTCATAGAAGACAGACCATCTAACACACAGACATGTAAACACCCTTTCAAAAATGTCCATGGGTTGGCTCCCCACTTCCCCATCAGGGAGACCCACCACTCACAGAACTGAGCTAACGCAAAATAAAATGGTGCTTTAAGGCTGACACAGATTTCTAAGCAGTGAAATCCATTTTTTCCAGCTAGAAAATAAACTTAACTTAGGATATGCTTTTTCAAAACAACAACAGTTTTGCCAAATGAAAGGAACTTTATTCATTGGAGAAAAAGAAAAAAAGAAAAAAGATAAGGATGCTCAGTGCCTCTTATGGCTTTATATTAAGCTAGATTTTCAATATTTCACCAACAAGCTTAAAGTAAAACCATGTTGAATTAACTAGAAGTTAATATATTAAAAAAAAAAAGATTTATAATCCATTACCTAAAGCACACTAGCAGTCACGAAAAAAAAATAAATCAAAACTGTACTCTCAGCCCTATAAAACTGTCTAGTAAATATCCACAAACCAAGAAGACATTAATCTCTCAATAATTAGCATTTTACTTTTTTTTTTTAATAAAAAGGCTAGTTCACAATACGTTCTTTGAGCAAATATCAGTATTGCAAGAAGTCTCCCTCCATCATAATTCAGATTCTTGCATAGAGGTTTGGGTTATCTCTGCGTTGTCCATTATCTTTTTTTAGCAGGTCTAACGCATGGCATTTATGAAAATCAGATCTTCCTGACTTCAAATACTTATTTTCCCCTTCAAAACAGATGGCTTCTGCCCTCAAAGATACTATATTTAATTTTCAGTCTTACTAACTTACTTAAAAGCTGGAACTGGAGATTCAGATACGTGGAATTAGGTTAAAAAGATGTAAAAAAACCTTACCTTTAACTGTGGAAATCTACAATGGGTTTTGAACTTCTGTGCCATCAGAAATGTTTTCAAAAAGCAGAAGAGATCCTTTGCTTTTACTCTGAATTAAGCTAGAATATGTCTGATTTGTATTTTAAACAGTAGATGTAGCATTTAAGAACATCTGAGTTTTTTCTTCCTAAAAATTTAATACAATTGAAAAATATCTTATTATATGACAAACCTAGTGTAAGATATGAAAGGCCTACTCCAATCATCCTACACTTTCTGAAGGAAATGATTACTCCTCATCTCTCAAGAAGCACTGGTGTGAGTATACTGATTTTCCTTGTGGTGAATAGCAGCCCACAAGTTAAGGAACTGATGCAAACTGGCAGATTTCCCCTTCTAATTCTGAGTCATATGCGTCATCTTTTTTGTCAAAAGCTGGGAAGAAAAAAAGTGTCTCTTGCAGCCTGCCACATGAAACCACCTGCTTAAAGATAGAACAGACCAATATTGCAATACTGGTCTGCACATTGCTGGCACTTACACATTTGTTCTTCCTTTGCTCAAATAAACACATTTCTTAATTGTAACTTAACAACAGAACTTCTCTCTCTGATTTAGGACCAAAAATGAAGTTGGTAAAAGGAAAATAAGAAGACAAGAGCCTTGTTGGCATGAAAATGCTTATGCTTAAATTGTTAATGTCTTACCTGCAAAAGACTAAGGATTCAGTTCCTTTAAAGCTTACATGTATGCTTGGTTTAAGCACTTCGGTATTCACTATAAATATTCATGTTCTCAAAATCAAGAGTTCATGTGTGTGATTAACTCCTCCTTATCACTGTACGGGATTATCAACTAATTCATCAACATCCCCCACTCCCAGCAAAACCAAAAACCTCCCCCGAAGCCCAGACAATCTAACAACTTCAGTGGGTTAAATTCTACTTTTTTGTGTGCATTTTGCAAATTAAGAGGTGAAAAAACTATTTTCTTCTTTCACAGATTCATCAAAGTCAGTCATTGTCGGACTATATACTGTGTGATGACACAATCTCTCTTCCCAAGGCTCCAGCACCGATTATGGTTGGGCACATCATTGTCAGCAGATTACATATATTCAAATTGCACTGGAGTTGCTGATCAGACCTGCAGAAGACAGGTGTAAATGTTTACTGTAACGATGCACAGTAGTATTTCTATAGATTTGTGGCACTGCCAGAGTGATTGTAATTAAGTATTATTTATAAAAGAAACGTTGAGAAAAGCTAAAGCAAGAATAAGTTTTAGATATTTATAAAAAGTTGTGCAAAAGAATGCAAAGATAATATTACTTGAAAAAACAGTATGGAGATTAGGAATGATCATACCATTTTAATCTTACATGAGCTTTTAAATATATATAAGTATAGATAAAATACATATTATATGATATATATGTATATAAAAGACAGAGAGGTAAGTATAAACACACACATAAAATGCCCTTATGTTGAAATTTGTACTGTGACACAAGTATATACATGGCTGGGTGCATACATTTCAATATAATGAGAGAATTTGCGTTGCTAAAATAAGAATTGAGTGCTTTTCAAGAACCATGACATCATTTGCATTGCAGGTTATTATTTACAAGCATTTAGGATGTTCTGTAAATCTATGATGAACATTGCAACTGTGAAAACTGTAATTTATTATGTAATGCACTGTTATATAAATTGTTTAGATTGTGCACAATATACACAGACGATCTTTCCTCCTTGGTTAAATATTAAATACAGCACCTGATTCCTCATCTTCAACCTTTTTTTTTTTTTTTTAACATTTGATATAATATATTGTCCTTGATAAAGTTATGGACTCAAACTACCTGCCTGGTGCCTTACGTTGTTTGTATTATGGTGGTTTTTTGTGTGTGTTTTTGTTTGTTCGTTTTGGGGGTTTTGTGTGGGTTTTTTTTGGTGTGTGTGTGGTATGTGGTTTGTTTTGTTTTGTTTTTCTAAAATGAATTATTTTTTATTGTCTTATTAATTTGCATAATCTTGCACTATTGTGTAAGAATTTTACAAGAATATTTTTTACTCACCATATATTCAATTTTCCTTGATACTTAACAAAAGGCATTTAAGTTGCATTGCAACATTACATTACCTCCCAAACCCTAGTATCTTTCAAAGGGTTCAATGTGGTACATAAGAGCAAATTAAAAACAAACAATCAAAAAACCACCACTGACTAAGTTATGTCTTTTTGACAGTGGCAAGACTGAGTGATGTAAGACACTGTGGAAGATGTTTCTTAACTTCTAATTCAGCAAAGCATAAGAACTGGCTTAACTTCTTCCTCATTCAGTGGAGCACTCAAAGATCCATTTACTGGATACAAAAAGCAAGTTAAATAAATGATTTAGGAGGGTAATCACGAAGACCAGCTCCTGCCTAGGGGTGACCCTGGGAAGGTCCCATAGGCTCCCCCTTTTTTCCAACCCTGGGCCACAGACACTGAAATTGTTCTGGGGTAAACTGCTGCTTTGAATTGCCCTCTAGTGTTAGCATTCATGAAGTCCTACCTCAAAGACAAATTCTGTTCAGGTTTTTGCATAATGGAAAGTGGGTCAGCAACATAAGTTATATTAATCTAAAAATAAAACAACAACAAGAAAAATTTGGACAGCATTTGGAATAATCACTTTCAGGTCAGAAAACTCCAAGACTGACGAATTAAGTATTACACACCAAAAATGTCAGAAGAAATCTGTATATCTAAATAGCAAAAAACCAAACGAAAACAAGGACAATAAATTTAAGAGATAACTTACTAACATTCTTGTATTTTACATTTATGTTAGTTTCTTATGCAGTTTCACAAAAATATCAATTTCTGAAACAAACACTCGGTATTAACAGCCAAATTCACTGTAGTAACAGTGACATAGCTGGGATAAGAACCTTAACAAAAACTGAAGAGTTGCTGGTGTAAAAAAAGAACACAGTCCAACAGTACTAATACCCTGGAAGGAATTATTCTCTCACTGCTAATTCAAGAGTCTCCTAGTTACACTCTAAACCTGGATGCAAAACAGGCACAATGCAGATGAAGATCCAAATTTTAAACCTGGTAATTCCAGAAAGAAAAGTACAAGCATTTTCCTGTGAGTTTATTTGAAACTATATTTTATCTGCTCTTGAACTGATCAGAGGGGTCATGAATTTAAGGCTTTAAGAAGTGTGGAAAACATATTAGTAACTCTTGCATATCATCCAGGCTATGGATTTCTACATACATAGCATTAAAGACGAGCATATGACCCTCTGTTTAAAAAAATACTTCGGTCATAGAGGACTAAAATCCCTATTACTCACTCTGCCTCAGAACTGAAACATTATTAGAGTTAGGTGATAAAACAGATGAAGAAAAACACACACTTCACTGCTGCTTGTGTAACTCCTGTGCTTGATATTAAAAGCATAATTTCCTCTTCTCCTGAGAACCCAGAAAAAATATTCTGGTTTTGAGGAGCGTGGGGACAGGATAACCAGTACATAATCAGCATTTTGATAAGGAGGTTTTTATGCCTGTGCAAGATACTGACAAGTGTGACAATGTCAAAAGAGAACTCTGTTCTGCATAGACTTTTTAATATATATTTTAATTTAGAGATAGACTTTCTCATAAGAGCCATTACAATGTTTCACAACAGATCCTCCTTTTCTAATTCTAAGTTTTGATCTTGACTAAAATATGGACTAGCTTGTAAAAGAAAGATGCAAAGTGTGTTCAGAATTACTAAAGTGTTAACACAATTAAGACCATGGTATCTACCTATTCTACCAAGAGAAAAATTTGCTCCAAAAGAATACAGAAATTCTAAAGCAAATGTTTTCATTTATCAGATCCACTGGATGCACTGGAAGTCCTGTCTAAATCTAAAAGTGACTTATATTATGCTATATCTCTTTTGAAGTAGGAAATTATCAATTATAGTTAGGAAGATTACAATCATATTCATAATTACAATACTTTCAAAAGGCTTATATTAACTTTTATATAAATACTTACATCTATTTCTTTCTGTGGGTTGAGGGGGAATTAAAAAAAAAAAAAACAAAAACCAACACTCTTCATATCAGCTAAGAAGTGGATGTAGAAAATAATGAATTTTTTTTGCTTGAAGGCTTAAAATACCCCAGCAAAACCCACAAAACAAAACAAAAAAAACCCCAAGAGAACACTCACAGGAAATAAAAAGCAAGCTCTTAAAATTTAGTGGGTTAATGGAAAGGTGTAAATATTTTAGAGATATTTGCACACTACCAAGATTTTTAAGTACTGCACAAGTTTAAAGATAGTTATTGCTGATTTCTTGCTTTGAATATATTATTGTAGTATGCTTTGTTATAAAGCACTAATTTTCTTAAAATATGGCTGTAAAAATTTAGAATAATGCAACAGAAAAAACTTGTTGTCTGAACAAAAAAAAAATCCTACCTCCAACAAACTTGGAAAAAAATTTACTGTGAATATCCATGCATTTAAAATAAATTCAACATTTAAAAAAAGCTAGAAACAGTGGTTTGTTCAAACACACTACTCAGCAGTTGCATCTTCCTACATGGCCTTTTTCATGTTAGTGTACCTACAGCAGTCTGAACCAAGGTGGATTAATGAGCCATCAATACAGAAGCTGAACATTTAAGAACTCTGATTAAATTTCTCATTTGCCCAATTATATTTTAAATGTATGGGTTTACATAAACTTCTACTTAGCATTTTGTTGAAATAATTAAATAAATAAAATCTAAAATAATAAAAAGGGCAATACCTTACTTTCATATATTTGTGTTTGAATGAGAATAATAAGCACTTAACTATCCCAGTTAGCATGTTTTAACTATTTTTCCTTAAGAATTTGTATGTCATTTGTTTTTCTTTTCCTATTGCCTTGCAAAACCATTTTATCAACAGACAAGGAAAAATGAGGTGTAAGTATACCAGTCTTAAATCCTTCCTATATACATGTTTCATTAAATGTCTAATCTAATAATAAAAGTTAATGTCTATTTAAATCTAATAGTATACAAAACTCCATTTAAAAATAATGTTAGGGTTGGATCTAGTTTAAACTAACAAAATCCAGAAAATTCAGTTGTTTCAGATTTCAAAACTGAAAACAGCCATGCTTAAGATATCATGGCTGATTTTACATGTTTTGTAATAACTAGGCAGGGGTTGCACTTATAGCTATGTATCTCTTTCAGGAAAATTATTTAAGTTGCCTTTAATAGCAAGAGAAGTCCTTAAAGAAAGCATAGACGAGTTGACAAAGTAACCTGCAACAGTTCTTTTAGATGAACAATAAGCAAAACATTGTCAGCTTTCAAATTGTGATTCAGTCAACAAGGTCTGTAGAGTCTCAAGCATGTATCCATAGTACGAATAGTAAAAGTGGCCATGAAAAGTTACACATGTACAGACTTCTTTGCTGAAGTGCTTCTCATTTTTATCTTTTCAGCTTCATTACAATTTGATTTTGCAAAACAGTTTACAAAGTCAAGCATACAGTTTGCAACAGCCACACCAACAATTTTTAAGGGGCCAGCACTGCAGCCCTTATTTCAGGCTCAACCTCAAATAAAATAAGTGGTAGTTTTGCCAAGTAAGAACTGCAATAGCAGAGGCTAAGAATAAGAAAATAAAACAAACACACCCCACATCTCTCTCGACAGTTTCACCTACTCTTTGGGTCAGGAAACAGCCATGCTGACTACCAAATACAAAGCAGTTCTAGAAAAAAAAAAAGCCAAATTTCAGAATAAAAATGTTCTAGAGCAAATCAACACTTAGAAAGTGGGTTCTAATGATAACTGAGAACTGCAGCTCTCTTCTAAGCTATTTGAGCTTGTAAATGAGTAAGACTCAATTACTATATTACTGCAAAACTCTTCTCTTTGGACTCCATAACAATTATTTAGACTTGTCTCGAAGTTCAAAATACTTTATTATCTTTTATTCATTAAATTAAATAAAGTTTGCATCTAATGAGAACATGATTCTGCAAATCCTTATTCCTGGTAGTGAGTCATTAGGGCTACTTGTGTATTTAAAAATTTGCAGGATTAGGCCCAGAATTTAAAACCCCTTTGATTTACAGTTGTGAACAAGAAACCATATTTTTTTTCTGAATAAGAACCTATGAGAAATGCTCTGAACTTGTGTCAGACCAAGGAACACTCCATCAAACTTTCACCTTTTAAATATGTCACAAGGGAGCCTTAGATACCTTTGCCTTGCAATATAATCCTGATTTTCATTAACAAGAATGTAATTGCTTTTGTACAGGAAAAAAAAAAAAAAAAAAGAAGGAAAAAATGAACAAATTCAAAGAAGTGTTCTGTGAAATCCTAATATTCCTAAGAGGACAAAAAGAAAAAAGGGAGAGGATGAAAAAAAAAGAAAGTTAAAAAAAAAAAAGGCAAGCCAGAGCAGTTTCTGGACAGACTGTGAAATATTTATTTATTTGGGAGCATTTTAGGCATGTTACCCAAACACTGTTGCAGGATTAATAAAAATACTTTCACTGTGATTTTTGTTAATCACAGAAAGAAAGACAAGATTAAAAATGAAAGAACTACCTATGCAATAATCACAAACTACAAAGCTTATAAAGTTATGTTTCACTTCCTATACTTTCTGTATTCAGAGTTTTGTTTCTCACTGATAATTTTCCATAGGAGGTCTTAACTACCCTAAAATCATAATATTATATGAAAAAAAATTCAAAACATATATGCCTCAACTACTTCTGTAACTGGAGGTATTTTACTGGTAAAAGGCAGCAATTCTTCAGTTACACTAGACATTAGTTACAACACTGAGGAAATACGAAATTTACACCTCACTGGATTTGCCTGTTATAAATTAGCAGTTACTGGGATAATCTAAAATTTTGGGTTTTAAAACTTCTCTTATTTTATGGTACAATTACTTCCTACAAAAAAACCAGTGCTCTTGAAGGCAGATTTGATTAAGGATAAAAACTGGATTCCAGCTGAAAGCTAGAATTGCTAAAGTCACAACATGGTCATAAAATTTGTTGTACTGTACTGTATTTTGCTGAGGATAAAGTCTTACAGTTTTCACTCCTGAATTTAGTATTTAAACAAATTTACTCAATCCAAGAGCAGTTACTATTTTAATTTCAATTGTTTATGTAAATGGTTAGTTAAGATTATTCATATACAAGTAGATAGGCTATGATTACTCTGAATGGATTTCTCAGTTTCAGCCAAATTAGTACTTCTAGTGCAAAGCAGGACTTGCAATATGAGTGTAGCACAGTCCATATTAATTATTCTCTAGTGTTCACCGTTTTACTATATAATATCTATTTACTGACAAATGGACAAAATAAATACAATTTCTGACCATTCTGGTACAGGTGTGGGGCTCTGAAGACCATTTTTTCCTGTTTTCTGCATCTTTGCTTGTCAGGCAGCTTGTTTATTAATGCTTTTAAAATGAAATTTTGTACAGTACCTTGAAATTCACTCAGCTAGTCTCTATTCTTTAACACATCCTCCCAACAAAAAAAAATAAAGTTATTTAAAAATAAACACTATATCATCCATACTTCAGTTTTGGATTAGCAACATTTCAGTTGGAGTAATTCCCAAGGCAAGAATATGAGAACAATACTATGTGGAGAATTTATATAACTCAAATGATCAAGGCTGTTGCAAACTCAGCTTTTTATACATATTTTTGAACACTTCATTTCCTTCTGAGTACAGCTTGTGCGAATACTTTTACTTAGTCTTTTATAATTTCACAGAAGGAGTGTAAAGAATAATTATTTTAACAAGTAAAGAAATATTGAGCAAACCCAGCAGAACAGGCCTATTTTGAATAATCTAAGTTATACCACTGTATACTTTTTAAAAATAAAAAACACATGTAATAAGAGAAATGTTAATATAATATATACCATGCTTATGCTCCATCAACCTTCCAGAGAGAGTTTTTCAGTCACAGGAGTAAGCCATTCTCCAAAATCAGCTCTCTATTGAAAGGTCGAAACCTGCAATAAAAATGTCATGTATTATAACATATTTCTAACACCCACAGTTTCATGGTTGATCCCCAAACATAGATGTAGGTCATCGGCTTGACCCTCGCACTGTCTATGTTACAGGAAATCCTAATTTTAAAAATACTTTTTTTTTTAAGCAAACTGACTTGATTAGGAACACCTGTGATATGCCTACTTATTATCAGAAGCCTCCTGTAACAAATCAGATTAGCATGTTTCTGCTTTCATTCTTCCCACAGCATTTTAAGATGAAAGAGGAAGAAAAAAAAAAGGGGGGGGAGGAGGGGAGGGTGTTGTTCTCCCTTCCCCCCCACCAAATCTCTCCCTCCGCCCTCAAACAAGCAAACAGGTAAGTATAAACTACTCAATGGAGATGTGATTAATGCTGCTATATTTCCTAAAATATGCTATTGACTGTTAAGTATTTAACTTCCAGTATTTTTCTTTGAGGAGCTTCAATTTTTTTTGCTCTTCAAGGCTGTACCATTATTGCCTTTATTAAAATGTAGCCTACAAATATTTGCTACTTTAAAACATATAATTGAAATATTACAGTGATAAAACACACTTTGAGTGATGAAATAAAATTTTAAAACTTAAAACACCTCCCCCACAACACAAAACCAAACAAACAGAAAACCAAATCATGAGAGTAATTAGCCATGATCAAGTAAGAACAAAGTATAACTTGATAGAGGTAGTAACTATAGCCAAATATCTACGGGAGGAAACAATGCATTCACACAGCCAAATTCTTAAATTTATTCTAACTTTATTTTGACTTTTTCACTGCAGATACCCTGACGAGACACATCCTATGCTTAATAAACGAGCAGATGCCTAGATCAGGTCACCTGTTTACAAATATTTCCATAAATTTGCTCTTTATTCCTTGAACATATTCCAGAAATAACTAAAACTTCCCTCACAGGCGTGGAACTATAATTAAGCACCCTGCTTTAACAAGAAAAATGGATTTGTCTTTATTTTCATGTATTCCACACATCTTTTATTACACCTTCTAAAAAAAAGTTTCTGTTCTTAAACCAGAAACACAACAGTTCTTCTGAAAAGCCCCCCCCAACATGTTTATATTGAGATTTAACATACTTAAAGATAATATTGAAATTGGACTTACATAAAACCACTTAAAATTAAAATACAGGCTTAAGCCCTATTCGATGTGTAATTATCTTTTTCTCAGACCAAATCTTCAAGTGAATTTTAGTTAATGCTAAATAAAATAATTAGTTGCAACTAGATTCAATGTTGAAAAGTTTATTACAATCTATTTACTGTGGATACACTCATTGCAGCATCTGAAAACAAACTAAAAATTCACGGGATGAGTGGGTTCTATTTCTAACAGTGGTTTCCTTTAGACATTAATAACGATCACTGAAAGTCACTGCTATTTTTCAGTTTTGAGCAATCTAACAATATCGTCCCCAGTTTTAGAAGATATCTTGAGAAACTTATAACAAAATAAGAGCTAAATGTATATAATGCACATTTTCTACTGTTGTGTATATGTGGTAATTAATGTGTATGGGGTCACCCTTATACACTAGCAACAGTTCATTATTGAGATATGGAAAAGTGAGTAGAATTGCATAAAGTCATGAAACTTAGTATGCTCTATAAAGAGAACCCATTTTTTAAATGATACACTAAAATATTATTAGATGCAAATATTAAAGTAAAAAAAGCTGCCAAACTTTAAGTATTATCTGCACTAGAGCTCAAATTCTGCTGCCCTCCTCCAATATTCGTGCAAGCCTGCTGGAGCTCTCACACAGCAACATACGAAGCTAAGATCAAAACTATTTCTCAGTTGTGATGCTATCAACTGTCTAGTGAATAGATATAGTCCAAAGTTTATTAGAATTAGAGTGTTTAAAAAACTTACAATAAAGGGTTAAAAAAAAATAATTACAGACATTGCCTTACACCCTATTAAACATGGGCAGAAATTTTTGTGCCTAGCTTATTCTAACCATTTCCGAAATTGTCCAGCATCCAAGACTAAGATATTTTTCAATAAAGTTATTTCTTCTGAAACCTAATTTATCTAGCTTGTTATGTATTAACACATCAGTTACCTAAAAATTCTAGGTAACTCCTGCCAACAATGCACAAAACAAAAATAAAATCGCAAAGCAAGACTTTCACTGAGTAAAAAAAAAAAAGTTGCCAGAAATCTGTGGCTACACATCTCTACTCTGTCTGATGTCCCCTTAATATTTGTGGGGCATATAATATTTTTTCTATCTTTAAAACACATTATAAGTTCTATTAAAAAAAATAGATGTTTGTGAGAAGAGTCACAGAGTACTATGTACAAGAGTAATTCAGGCAGCCTGCTCAAACAAAGTTTTCCAAGTATTAGTGATAATGGGAAAAAAAAATGAGATTGGGTGTTTAGAACTTGTAATAATATATGTGTAAAAAAAAATAATTTTAAAAGACCTGTGGGAAACACTTATTGGTCTACACAAAGTTATTTTTAGTTTTAAAAACTTCATCATAAAAATATTTTTCTGTTTGTACATAAAAGCCTATAATTTCATTCCCTATTTCCTTCACAGACAGTCAAAACTAGTCCAAGATGCACTCTTTGACAGTTTGTAATGAATGTAAATTACTGGAATGATTTGCAATGGGCCTTTAGGTGTGGGTGGATGACTGTATCTACAAAACAGAATACCTGCAGCATATTCATAGAATATACTGATAAGCTTCTCAGCTCTCCTTTATATATTCAGTAGTTAATTGCTTCCCAATGCCAATAACAAAAACCAATAAGGTCCTATAAAAGAAATGCTGTTACATGACTACTTTTTATGTAAAGAAAGGTTGTGAGCTTGTTCATATGTAAAAGTGTTACAGAAAAGTGTTGATACACCTGTTAGGGATGGCTTTTGACATTTGAGATGGATGAGATGTGCACCTTGCCTGCAGTGTTCACAAGCAGAGTGTACATAGACAGGTAGTGTGTATGCAGCTCCAGTTTGTACTTCACTGCAGAATCTGACTTATAAAGATAATTAAGGAAATAAAGATTACAATTTAGCAGCAAAATTCCTTCCATTACATTTTAATGGAATAGTAGAAAGTTCAGAATTCCAGAAGTTAAGCTAAAAAGCTTAACAACCAACCAAACAGAGAAAAAGAACCCTATAACACGTTGTAATCGTATATATAGTCTGCTTTTAAAATGTTACTACAACAGGTTTCCCATGCCATATTACCCTAACACATGCAAAAATCACATATAGTCACACTTTCAAACTACTCTTATTTCTTAAAATTAAAAATCTCAGAGTTACTGCAAGCTTCAGTAGATTTGTATCTATAAAATGCAAGGGTACCTCTTGGAAACCTTCAGTACAGCTTAGTGGGTTAAAAAAAAAAAAAAAAAAAAGAAAACAGAAGCTTATTTGGACTTTTTCCTAAGAATCAGGATAAAGGATTAAGACTGAAAAGAAATTAAAAAAACAAAACAAAACACACAACACAACAAAAAAACCCACAACTACCCCCACACTATGCTATATGGTATACCTAAGCAATATTTTATTCAGCATAAACCTTTAGCTTTCACTTATTGATATAATGTAAATATATATGTTTAGATCTTTAAGTTCATTTGATATTTCCTCTGAAAGTAACTTTTCCAGGGCCAAGTAATCCCAGTTAATGTTTGACATTTTAACTAAGGTAAAAAATGCAAGCAGTTCTACGAGAATCTATTTAAGCTATGTGAATTTTTTTCCTCAAATATCTCAAAATAATGAGTACATCAAATATAAGAAAGGAAAACCTACTTAACATACACTACATATTGATATTACATTGCTTACTGCTTTCATTTTAGCCACACCCACCCTTATGTAATTGTAAAATATGGGAATGGTGCAGCTGATAAATAAAAAAGCT
The DNA here is from genome assembly GCF_036013475.1 of Columba livia. NCBI lineage: Eukaryota > Metazoa > Chordata > Aves > Columbiformes > Columbidae > Columba > Columba livia. The sequence goes on along the minus strand of NC_088602.1, from coordinate 30,642,754 downwards.
GAAAAGAACAGTTGTTTTATGTAGTCGAATATGTGCTAAGCACAGATTTTTATTAAAATAAAAATAGGTATAAATTGTATGCTACTGAACACGTCTGTCAAATAGTGGGAAAAATGCATATGCACCTGTACAATACTGAATTATAGATTTATTTTTCTCTAAATTTGCTTTGAGTCAGGACAGTTATTTCCTTGAAAGTGAAAGTCAGTGTCTGTAAGCGCACTTCCACTGTTGAATAGTGTAAATCTTTTCAAATCCTGATATTTCGAAGTGTACACAGCTACAATGAAACAGCTTTGTGCACATTCCCATACTAACTGTTCAAAACATTTCTGAAAGCATTCTGAAGGAAACGATGTAAATCTAAAGAAATAAGTGTTAAATTTCAATAGGATCTTACTAGTATCACAGTTTCAGAGATTAAACTGAATTTTCTAGTTATCAGGGCATAAAGGTACAAATTGCAGAGACAAACGAGGCAGTTATTTCCAGGAAAAAATAACTGAAAAGGTGTAATTTGTGTAGTGGATTAAAAGAATCCAGTGAAACTAAGGATTCGAGGCAGAAAAACCTGTGTACCTTGAATCACAATCCAGTTGCCATGCTGGAAAAGCTAAGTTTTGCATTTCACTTTAAGACTACACGCTCCCAGCCATGTACACAGAAATCTTTTGTACAGCACTTCTGCACCCCAACTCTTCTCTACGTCCCTCCTACGTTCTTCGGTTAACTCGTTATTTTCAGCGGCGAGGGTGCTCAGCGCAAGGCGGCCGTGTCTGGCTTTGAACGCCGGGGAGGGATGTGCGCGGGGGGGGAAGGGGGTTGGAAGTAGGGGGAGAGGAGCGGGGAAAGGCTGTGACCCGGTCCAACCTCCCATCCTCAGCCTCGCGTCCTCGCAGCCAGCCAGGGGGGGCAGCAGCCGGTCCGGTATCTGCTGAACGGACGCCTTAACGGGGGCCCGATGCTGCCCCTTCGCTGCGCATCCTGCGCGCCCGCCAGCTCGACGGCAGCCCCGAGTGCACGCCGATCACACGGCATCGGGGAAACTATCCATACGCCTTCCTGCCTCCGGAAAACAAATACCAAAAAAAACCCCTCCAAAACAACATAACACTAACAAAAAAATAGAAAATAAAAATAATTTAACCCCCCCACGGTCGGGCGGCCGAAAGTGAAGAGGGAAGTAGGAAGAGGAATAAAAAGTAACGCTAGAAATTGTAGCTGGGAAGGAGTCCGTTGGCCTGCCAGCGCTCACCGCGCTGCTATGGAGCTCCCTACCCGCGTTATCCCCGCCTGCGCTCCCACTCGGGAACCGCCGCCACGAAAAGATGTCTTGCGTGTGTGTGCGCAACTCCGAAAACGCGAGCGCCCACGCCAAACCCAGCCCCGAGAGGGTTAAACGGCGTCGTGAAGGAAAAGGCACCGTGTCACATATTAAGTGTGTGCGGCGGGGGAATCGCTCGGCAGATAGACTGAGAGAGCGGTCTCGGCGCCTATCACAATAAGCACGATCGCGCTCGTACAGCTACGACAGACCGAGAAGCTGCCGGCCACCGAGAAATGACATAGAAACAGCCACCAAAAAATAGCTAAGCCAATGACAAATAGCGACCCGGGTGACAGAGACAGAGAATTTTGTAGGCGGAGAAGAGGAGGTGAATGGCCAGCTCCGAGCCCAGTCTAATACTGCGATATCTACGGGGAGGGTATTTACTCGGTTTTGGGGTGTGTGGGAGGAGAAGAAAAACACCTACAAATAGCTGGCACGATTCAAATGGCCTCGGATTATATTTCCCCCCTCTAGTTCAGGAAGGAAACTCGCGTTTTAACGCTAATATGGGGAAAAAAATAGCCCTGTGCAATAGGCGATGAACAGCACTTTGGTCCTTCGTTAATACCCAAAGGGACAGAGATGATAAATGTGATAGCATGTGGCAGCATAACCGTCACCCAGGTTTCTGCTAAAGGCAGCTCTGATATCGTGACACGGGAAATCAAGCGCTTAAGTGGGAGGTGGAGAAAGCGCTTAAATGAAGAAGTTAATCTGCTAACATGGAAAGGAAACAAGCAGAGGAAAAATGCGAAGGTTGTCCTCACATTTGGGGGAGGGGGAGGAGGGGGAAAGAAGGGAGAGGAAGAGAAAGAGCGAAGGGGCATTAATCCGGGTTACGAAAACACGGGGAAAGAGGAAGGGGTGGTGGGAGGGGGAGCAAGAAAGGGAGATGTGCATATAAGTGGGGAAGTCATCCTGGCTGCTGCTGCAGAGCTGGGAAGCAGGAGCCGCCGTGTCCCGAGCGCCGCTCCGAAATTTCCACGGCGGAGAGGCGGGGGAGAAGGCGGGAGGGAGGGATCCGCGGGGGGGTGGGGGTGGCATGGAGCGGGGGGAGATCAGAGGAAAGCCTGTCATGTTATGTCACGGGAGAGCGGGGCGCACACCGGGGCCGCGACGCGACCCTCCGCTCCGGCTGTCCCGCGCCTCCCGCCCGCCCCGAGCTCCCCCCGCCGGCCTCCGCGCCGCTGTCCCCCGGGGCGGGCCGCCGGGGGTGGGAAGCGGGGCTCCCGGGATCCCCGCTAGGGTGAGATGCTGCCCGCCGCCGCCCCGGAGAAGCGGGGTTACCTGCCGGAGGAGGCAGCCGCTCCCCGCCCGCTCCCACCCTCTGAGGCTGAGGGAGGCGAGTGACAGATCCGCCCAGGAGCCAGCGGCGAGACCTGCTGCCGCCTCCGGGAGCCTTCCGCCTGCTGCCCGCCGGGCTCCTGAGGCGACTTTCCCCGGCAAGAGGGCGGCGGCAGGTCACAGGTTGCCCCCGCTTTCCGAAGACGGGCTTCCCTCGCCCGCCCAGTTCCCTCTGCCCCAGCCGCGCCCGGTCTCCCCGGCTCTTACCGCCTATGCCGGTGGCGGCACCCGCTCCGAAGCGCGGCGGCGGTGGTGGCGGCGGTGGTAGCGGCGGCGAGGGGGAAAGGAGGGGGGGGCGGAGGGAGGTGACTTTTGGCAGCAGGCGGCGGGCGGCCCCGCGAGCCGCGGCTCCCCCGCGGCAGCGATGCGATCGGGCATCACTCGAAAATGGCGCCGAAAGAGCAGGGCTCTTCATTCAAATTCGTTAGAGCCAGCCCCGCTGCCCTGGGGCATGCCGGGAAGGGAGGGGGGGCTGGCGGGGGGAGCGCGGCTCGGGCTGAGGCAGCGCTACGGACACGGCGCTCGCTGTCAATGCCGCCCCTCCCCCTCCACCCCCCCCGCACTCCCCCCGCTCGCAGCCAGCGCGCGCTCCACGCCCTCCCCGCTAGCGCGCGCTCCCGCGCTACCAACCCAACCGCCACTAATGGGGAGGGGGGGGAAGGAGGAGAAGGGGGGGAGAGACAGGGAGAGAGAATGAGAGGGGAGAGAGAAATGTCACCCGGAATCCCGGCCCGTGGGGGAGAGGTGGCGCGTTAGAGATGTGTGTGGGAGAGAGAGGGGGAGCGAGACCTCCGCCGGCCCCGCGGACTTGTCAAGGTAAAGGCGCCGCGGGAGGGGGGGGGCAGCGCGTTTTGGGAAGGTAGGGAAAGGAAGCCGGCGGGGGTGGGGGATGTGCGCCTGAGGAAAATATGAAGAGCGCCTCCCCCCCCCCGCGCCTTCGAGGACCCCCGCGGCTCCCGCAGCGCTCAGGTTGCAACCCCCCCCGCCCCAGGCGCGCACCCCGCCGCAGCCGGAGGGTTCGAAGCGCTCGGCGCTTGCCCACATCGCGCGGAGGCACCCGCGGGCCCGATCCCGCCCTAGCAGCCGCCGCTCCCCCTCCCCCTCCCGCCGCCTCACGCGCTCCGCCGCACCGGCTCCGCGGCAGCGGCCCCGCTCCCGCCCGCCGCGGCGGCAGCGGCCCCGCGACCCCCCCTCCCCACCTCCCGCCCCAACCACCACCCCTCCCCGCCCCCGCCCGGGCTTGCGAACAGCCTCTGGCGGAGCGAAGCTGAGCGGGGCTGTGTGGGCGCATCTCTTAGGGCAGATTGGGCCCGGAGTGCCGTATGCTGGTCATTTGAAAAAAAATATCTCTCCGAGGAACTTGACGGAGCGAGGTTCAACTCTGAGAGCGCTCCCGCCTCGGCTGCTCGCAATGCTCGGGGGGACAAACGTGAACTTTCATTTTCACGCCGAACCCACCTCCCCCCCTCCCCCGGACCCAAGTTGTGACGGATCATAAGGTACCTGATAGTTGGGTTAGCGCTCCTGTCCCCATTTCACAGACGGGGAAACCGAGATGGAGGTCGCTGGCTGCGGAAAGCCAGGGAGGGCAGGCAGGCTGCGGTGCCGCCCGAAGCACCGGTCTGCACTTGACTTTTGACTGCTGAGGGATTCTCTCCCGTGTGTGAGCTCTCCGCGGGCTGTGCCGACCCCTGCCTTTGTACAGACCCAACGCATCCTTGCGAGCGTGCGAGCGGCTCCTCTCGATTTTTTACTTCAGTGGTATTTTTTTTTTTTTTTTTTTTTTAATCTGGTCCCGCTTTTTAAAAGGGAAAGGAAAGCAGTCAAAAGCCGAGGCCTCAGATCTGCGAGCAGTTGTTCCCATGACTTTGGGCAAAGATTTTCAAAAGTACATAATGAGAGTTTGGGAGCTCTGTTCCCACTGACTTTCAAAATCTTCCCTGCACGTCTGTGAGCTGGTCCTCTCAGACTCAGTTGGACTACTTGCAGACGAACGTTAGCAGGCTCAGGGCCTAATGCTTCTCTTGCTTCCACTGCTCCCTTTTACAGCTACACTGACAAAAATATAAGCAGAACAAGTTTTGAACGGAGAGGTAATTTCTGTCTTTTTTTTTTTTTTTTTTTTTTTTTTACACCAACTGACACAGTAGAAAACAGCAAGCTTTTGGGCTCAAAAAGCTTAGACCATCATGGCTACGAAAACGGCTGCTACTCAGAAAATATGTAACTCTGGAGCTCCTTAGTGAAAAAGTAGTCAAAGGCAACATGTAAGTAATTATATAGCTAATATACATTTATGTCACTATATTTTCCTTGGATTTCAAGTTCAGTATTGCTAGAGAAATTGATTACTAATTTTTTAAGGCAAGTTCTCAGTGAAAATTAGATGAAAAAACTTCACTTTGTAAAACCTTTCTGTTAAAAAGGAGAAAATATAAATTATTTGAAGTATTTTTACATTTTTGCTGTTATTTTATTAAAATTACCATGCGTGAAATTTTCAGAAAGTGTGCCTTTCGACTGGAAAGAATGGTAGCAAATGTCTTCTGTTTTTTTTCTGAAGGTTATGTGCCTGTGAGAACAGGGATTTGCAGTAGGAATAGCAGTGAAAACAGTAAAGAAAAATATAAAATTATGTTGTTGCTGATACCACTTCTCTGTACTTAGATTATGTATAGTTTTGCCGTAAAATAATTTTAGTTATTATTTTTCACCCATTTTTCTACCCATTTTTCATATTAGAATAAGATATAGATGATAGTATGTCATTCTGTTTAACAGGATACGGTATCCTCTTGTATGAATCACACTATTGTTCTTTCAGATGTCATTCCTAAGGTTTCATTAAGATTTTTAATGAAAGTGTGATTTTTACACCCTCTAATATCCAATATTTGCTCTCAGATTCCATACTTAATGCACATAAGTCCCAATACTGTACAGACTGAAATGTATATTATTATGTGTAAGCACACTGAGTAGTTCTCTTCATTATTATGCTCTTGTATTTCAGACTTAAGAAGCTAATAGTGATATTACACAATCATTATTCTCGGTATTACTTAAGACTGCACAAAACATAAACCTAATGTAATTATCTTGATTTACATCTTCCATTCATATTTCTGGGACTTAAGTTACATAATGCACTGTTATAATAATTTGAGGATCAGAATGGGTAAATATTTAACTGAGTATCAGAAAAAGTGAGAAAGACAATTGCCATAGTCTGAAAATCTATGTAATACAAGGTGGATATTGCATTCTCTGACTGTAGCATCTGGGCGAGGGTCATCAGTTTGTTTTCTCAGTGACTAGGGAAGCCAAAAAGTCACAGCAGGAACCCAGCTGAGGGTGGAAAAGAGAGGAAAGGGCTTTTGAGCCTCACCAAAAGTGATGTCAGTTCTTTAGATCAAATTTCCATTCCAGACAACTTGGGCTCATCAGAATGGTAGAAGTCTTATCTGCTGTGGTAGCAAATACAAGGTTAAGCTGCAGTTTCTATAAAGGACTCCTTTCCTCACACAGTTGTCGTTACAGCACTACCTGGACACCTTCTAGTAGTGCTTGTCCTCTATTATACATTCTTATCCTTGGAACATGTCATTGCATTGTCAGAGAATCTCCTCGTGCTGTAATAAGTGACAGGACGAGCGTTTGTCGTATTATCTATTCTCTTGTCACCAGGGGAAGTCGCATGTACAGCTGAATGTTTTCAGCTTATTTTATTTGTCTTTTCTTCCATATATGTGTTATGTATTTATGTTAGTGAGGCAAGGTCAAAGTGACGTTTTGTTCTTCAAGCAAAATGCAGTTAGGTTTCTGATGGCCCTTAGCTCTTAGGCACATTAATTCCATATATTTGCACCAGCCCTGAGAAAGTTCTGTCTCTAGAAATCATAGCTTCTTCCTGTTTTTTGCACAAGTTCTCTTATGTCAGAAGAGGGAAACTGTTGACAACTGGATGCAGTCTAGAGACTTAGTAGGCATTTCTTTAGGAATCATGGATTTAGGCCCTGGAGGATCTTGAGACCCTGTATTTGTAATTTAAAATCCTAGGGAAAATGAGTATAGAGTGGAAGAGAGTGACTTACAATAAACCACATTGCTGAGGTGACATCCTCTCAGCTTCCTGTATTTGGAGTTTACAGAGTTTGGAGTATCCAGTTTCATACTTGGATATACTGAATTGCCTAGGTCCAGTTGAGAGGTGGCAAAACCAAAGCAAGGTACTTCTCTGCCAAAATGTCACGGAAGCTTATAGCCTAGTTAGGGGTGATTAGAAGGCTGGAGGCTGTCTTCTGACTCAGGCACATATTACTTTACAAATTACCTTGCTGTGTGTTTTTAAGATTTATTTTACAACCATGAGGATTAGAGGAATTTGTTGTAATAAAAGCCGGCATTGTGTCGTTACCATGTAACTTTTTAGTTAGGTTCTTTGGCTTGCCTGGGTACTTGCATATTATTTCATGACCTTCATCTGGTCCATTTCCTAGGTAAGTTAGACTAGTTGGAGGGCAAGATAGATCCACATGTAGTAATAATAATAATAATCTTTTTTCAGTAACTGCACATCTACGTATTACTTTGGTATTCTGTGTTTATATGGCATATGGACATACATCCCACGGGAATTCAAACATTTTTTAAACTTATTTTTCTAATATGAGCCCTGCCTTGCACCTGGTGCTCATCCAGCCTTCTAGATCCCTGTTACAGGTTCATATAAGCCTCACTTCAGACCTTCTCTGTAAGTTTGATATCAGTTGAAGTTTAAAGTTTCAGTTTAATAGCCTTGTAACTGTAGTTGAACATCCTCTTTCATGTATGAGTTTCCTTCTGTAGCCATTCAGTCTCTGATTTATCCTAACAAATATAGGATTTGGAATTCATTACTTTCACAATTTCAGTCTGCTAGCAATGACAGGGGTTGTAATCCAGAAAGGACAGAAGTGTACAGCATTTACTATTGTACGGTGAAAACAGGGTTCTGAATTTGCCGGTATAGACCTGATCTAGGGATGCTTCTGTAGGCAGTAAGGACTGCAAGAAGTATGTGCTGGTTTAGAAGTTGCATCTGCTTTATTAGATTTCCTATAAACTTCAGATGAAAGAAAACCTAGCAGGTTTTGTACTGTAGACTACCTCCCAATTTTTCAGTAGCCACCTTTCAATTTAACTTTTCTTTTTCAACCTCTAAAATGCTCAATGTAGCATAAAGACTAATGGTGTAGTCAAAATGTTTGATTTACTGTATTTCATTCAGATATTGTAATGTTGACTCTAACATAGCTATAGGCCTGACTCATAATAATGAACATATCCCTGAGGATTTAAGAAAGATTTGTTATTAAACCTAGGTTCCATGGTAAGGTTTTGCCAATGTGGCCTAACTGTAACTTCTAAATATTTTAATATTTTTATGAATTTAGTCGTTGTGAAAAGTGCTGGCTTGGTATCTGTGAAAACTGAAGCCTATTCTTTATTCATGGATTAATTACAGCAGAGCAGTTGCCAAGTGATCTTCTCCACAGCACCCATGAACTTCAGCTTTGAACTGAAGAGGACTCATCAAATGGTGAGAAAATAGTGTGGTTGTCATGCCTATTAAGTTGAGGGGATGCTCTATAATTTTTTTTCTTCCTAGCATTGATTTTGCTATTTAATAGGTATTGAAGTTAGATATTTTTTTTTGTAGGGTAATTGCTGGGACCATAATCTAATTTCTCCTCCTCTCCCAAGTATTTCAGCTGTTAATTTCTCAAGCTTTGCTATCTTCTTAGATGTCCTTGACTTTTCAAAAGGAATAAGTTAGTGATACTCTGAATTCATTAGCTAATTTCTCTATTAGTTGGTTTAGCCTTCATCTTGTGCATGTGCTTAACTCTGTTCACATGAGTAGTTTTATTAGTAGCACTACTTAGAGGAGTGAAGTTCAGATATGTGGAATTGTTTGAAAGATTGAAGCCTAAACTTTGCAGATATATATGCCTACATTTAAATTAAATGCTACTGAAATGAATGCAGGAGTGAGGGATCTGGAAATGCTTTAGCTAGTAATAATTTGTTTCCTCTTATGCAGTTGAATTTATTTATTTTCAGGCAGCTTGATGTAAGTTGTTCATTAGCTTCTCTAGTTTCTTAATTTCTGGGAAATTTTGAAATCTGAGCTTCAAAACATTTATAAAATTTTAGTAATGCTCATAATTCTCCTGAGAAAAACAAAACATTGTTGTATTCAACCATTTTATGAAAAAGTGACTGTATCCACAGAGGAACTAATCCTGTCTCTAACTTACTCTCTTAACGCCCTACTTTCATCAAGTAATGACTCTTGTATGTGTGGATTTATTAAGCACACTTCTTAAAAACAGGGAGTTTCCTTTTTTACAGCTATAGATAAAGGGTGGAATATTGGTAGCAGGGTGTGTAAGAATATAATTGTTTAGTGTTGATATTAGCTTTCTGGTCATTTAGATACATGACAGCTTAAAATAGCAGTGCACAAAATTATCCAGATCGTAGTGTTTAGAAGTTCACAGGGTGCTGAGAGATGCCCCAGACCTTTTTTAATTCACTTCTTGATCTCAAAAAGTGGCTTAATTTCTATTTTGCTTTAGTAACTGTATTGCAGAGTAAGGAGTGAAAGGGACAGAACCTAATAGCATCTTATGATTTCCATGTTTTCTCTTCTCTCTCTGTGGTTGTTACCATAGAGATTGGAATATGGGATGTTAACCCTTTCCCAGCTGTTTACCAGGTTGGGTTTGGAAGGGCAAATGTGTTTGCAAAAAGCAAAAGAGATGGTGAGCCCTTTGTACCAATAACTGAACTGCAGCCTGTGTTAAGAATTACTTTAGTACTGTTACCAAACTCTGAAGTAATTTAACCTTTGCCAGTTATTTACCATTTAGTGTATTAATAATATTTAATACTTAAGCCAGAAAGAAGCAGTAGTTTTCAGGCAGAGTGCATTGAGATATAACCCAGAGGTCATTTATTTTTACTACAGATTCAACAATGTATTTCTTTTTTCTTTCTCAGTCACTCTTTCTTTAGTTTTCTTCTTGAGACTTAATTCTTGAATTAACTTTAAGCACTTAATTATTTACATTCTGCTTCATCAAACAATTAATCTTGTACTTAAGTCTCAATACTTGCATGAGTATGGCTTTTGAGGGAAGAGTTAGAATCCACATTAGTCTCTCGCTCTTGTACTTGACTTTGCCCATCTGATAACGGGTAGGCTCAGTCCAGACTAGTGCCTAAGTGTGAGTCTGCATATTTGCAGAGTAAGGAGTATGGGCTCAGATTTGAATTCGTGCTTGATACTACAGGCATAGGGAATGATTACACGATAATTTACATTTGTTTTCAAATGTAAGCACTTCTTCAGTTGTTTAGCTGAGCTGAGTTTAGATATTCCACATGCTTAAAGTGAAATGGTTCAAGTTAAGTGGCTTAAAGGTTTTCCTAAAGCATTTTTGGAATTGATGTACTTTTACTTCAATAGAAGAAAAGATAAGCCGATGTCAAACAGTTTTGAAAATCCCATTCTCGTTGCTCTGCTAAGAAGATAATTTTGTTTCTTTTATTCAGTCTTCTTTTTGGCTAAATCACTTTCACTTCCCTGACTCTTCTTATACCCATTGTTCCTGCTAACCTCTCCTCTAATGTCCAGTTTTCTATTAACTTTTCCACACTGACTATTCTTTGTCTCTCTTTACTGAAGTTTTGGAGAGGTCATTACACTTTTTTTCAGTTTCCTACTTCCATCACTTCCTGGAATCCAACAACAAATAAACCGCTCTGATTTCAACAATGCCTTTTTGGTGAGAAACATACAAGTCAAAATTTAGTGCTAGAGGAGTAGAAAGGGTAAGCAGAGCATTGTGGATGCCATTGATGAAAAGGGGAACTGGAACTTGCGTATTATTAAAAATTATTCTCTAAATTGAGATTTCAGGATCCGGATCCAGGCAGTAGGATCAGGATTTTAAAGTGATTCTGTAAAAATAAGTATGCTTGTTCTAGAAAAACAAAACAAAACTCAAAAACCAAGAAAAAATCCCATGAAAGTCCAGGTATACTGAAAAGATTCATTAGACTTAATGTCACTGTTCTTTTATTGAGCTATGTATCACTGAACTTTTCTTGAGCCTTAGGAGAGGCAGCATGGAATTGGAAGAGAAGTGGGGATCTTCATGAAGGGCAGTCAAGTGCAGTTTTGGTAAGTTCAAAAAATAGATATAAAATTCTATTTCTGTTACGTTTTCACGTTTATGAAGCAGCATGTATTTAGGGCCCTGTTCACAGTGTCAAAACAAAGCCAATTTTATTGAAACAATTTCTACATGTTCTGGATTCATTTATGCTATCACCATGTAAAAATCTGTGTTCTGTTATAACTGAGTTTGTGGTGTAACTCCTGAATGAAAACAATAAGTGACATAAAATTAATCAGTTATTTTCACAGTGATTATGCTACAATGTTTTCATGCCCAATTTTTGAACAAAACAAGATATACAGGATTGTGTTGTCTCCTAATAACTTTTGAATCCACCACTTAATTTCAGCTGCATTTGATATAGAGACAGAAGTCACAAAGTCACGTTTCTACCATTTGAGTGAAATTTAGCAGGTGGGAGTAGAAAAGGGACTCAGATTTGTGCTCCCGGGGTAGAAAAAGCTGCAGCATGGATCCAGAAAGTTTCTGTTCTATTCAGCCTGTTGACTTGCCAGTCAGCATGCTTTGTTAGTCTGCCAGTTAACGCATGTGTAGCTCAGACCTAGCCACAGTGTGAGCTGCCTCTTTTTCTTTGAGAAAAGTCAGAAGCTGGTGTTTTCTGCAGGAATTTAGGGAAATCTGTTTGGAAGGGAAGGGGAAACCAGCCAGGATAGTGTCAGCCTGCGATTACTGCACAAGAGTGTTGGTGGCACATACAAGCATGCTGATAGGAAACTAGACTTCATTACCTCTGCTAGTCCTGAAAAAAAAAAAATAGTGTTTTTGCCAGGGCCTTGTAGTCTCCCAAAACATTTATGAATCATTCCATTTTATAGTAGTTTCTATACCTGGGTTAGATGCATGTTTTTCCTGTCCACGTCAGAGAAGGGAACTGTTGAGACAGCTTCAGTATATTTAATTTCTTTGACTGGATGGCAGCTCTGAGCTATTCCTTAGACTGTCAAAATTGTAAAACTGTATTTTCAGCTCGCCCCAGAAACTGACTGTAATTTGGACTGCAGCTATGTGTCCCTGACCCATCCTACAACCTACACTCTTGGAACAGTACAGGAAACATGCATTGTATTCCAATTAACTTCCTTTGTGAAGAAAGATGTGAAGCTAGGCACAGGGACAGAAAACAATATTAGGATCTGTCTGCATCAAGTTACCACATTGTATTGCGACTTGGGAAATGCTAAATCTGTAGCTACATGATTGTCCTGAAAGGTATGGTCTGTCCTTTCTTCTCAGTGAGAAATGGGCAGATTACACTTGACAGAGATATTGGCTCACTCACTTTGCAGGCTCAGGTAGACAGCACTAACTTGGCAGATGTCTGATATTTTTAAATTTTCTGTGTCATGGTAGATGGGAACCAGTTTTTAAACAGAACTTAGCACTATAGCACTGCTCTTTAGAAACAGTTGAATTTCTCAGAATAACAGAAGCCTAAGAGTCATGCATATGAAACAAAAAATTTAAAAGCAGTACATGAGAAAAAACACTCCAAATCCAATATGGTAAGACAACTGCCTTGAAATTTGTCATGATGTTTGAAATATGTATTTTAAATATTTTCATTTGTCCTTCTGCCCAGTTGAAAACCATCAGCCTGGCAGGAAGGAATGAAGAACTGCGATGCTCTTATCCATTTTATGCTTATTTTCATGTCTGTTGTTTCACTAAATCAAAGCCAGTAAGAGAACAACTGGTGAAAAAATAAAAGACTGCATTCCCTTTATGTGCATCTTCTGATTCTTTGATTCTTCTGTTAGATCCCAGCTTTTTTTTTTTTTTTTTTTTAATTGTTGTTTCCCTAATGCTGTCTGTATTAAAGGAATGAAGAAATGTCTTCAGCATCTTTCTAGGATCTAGTGGTTGTTCTTACAACCTTTATCCACCAATACTCTTGCACAGTGTCACCTGTTACATTATTTCGTGGAACCTCTGACTAACCTGGTTTTAAATGCTTTATAGTATATAAAAACATTGTAACTTATAGTATTTTCCTTTTCAAGTTTAACATAGATGTGCTTTTAATAAGAACAGTAAGGTCAAATAATGAGTGTTAAGTTTGGTGTGAACAGTGAAGTGGTGATATATTCTTGTTTAACATTATGTTGTATGCTTCCTGTGTTTTAAATAATTACTTATAGTTGATTTTCGTAAGGATTTTTTGTTTTAAAAAAAACGATCCTTTTTAGTCTAAAAATGACAAATATTAAGCTACCTTTTTCCATGTGTTTTCGAAGACCTTGGTCTTGCATGCTGCTATATGTGGTCAGATACTTTCATGATCATGAAGACCTCCGTAAATTCACAGGCCTATGCTGTGTCCTCAGAATGGGTGTTGTGGGACAGATTTTAAGAAAGCTTAAGCACTGAAAAGTGAGTTGCATCATAGACCAAATAAATTAGGCTAATTTCTTTATAGAAAATAATAATTAAAGTTTTATATTTCAAATACATATCAGTAAAAGCTCCCATAATGTGCTGTCACTACATATAAAATTCTTAAGCAATTTTAAGCCAACATTCTTTAAAAGAGGGAGCTAAAAATTCCTATAAATAATATGCACCTTAAATATGTATGGAACTCCTTTATTATGTGCTAAATGCTGTAATAAAACAGGCTATCAGTAGGTTTTGCTGCATGTTACTAATTTGATTTTTTTTTATCCCAATATTTTTGCAGGTGTGTGAAGGAACAGGTCCTGTTTTCACTGTTGTTACTCCCACATGGGCGGACTCTGTAACTGATTATGTCTGGGTAGGGCCCTATTGAAATTAAGGAGATTCTACAATAGTGCAGGGTTTTTTTGTGAAAGTTCTGTTGCAAGATCAGGACGCTACTGTGACTCCTTACTGTGAATTCTGTCAGTGTATCATTGATTGTGCTGGAACCTGCCTTTTGGGATAATGTAAGTCCTGCTTTTCCCCCAAATGTACTTTAGACATGAAATAATCATAAAACATTTCTAATTGGAAAAGTAATATAATTTACATGCGTTCTTTTAATTATGTTTTTTTGGCAGTACCAAATAATATATTCCTCAAAACTTCTTAATGGCACTGAGACTTTGTGGATAGTTGGTCACATGATGAGAAAATTCAGCTGTAAGTACATTGAAATGATTGAATTTTTCAATAGTTAGTCTTTACTGATGTTGACAAACTAATACTGATAAAAAGGTGAACCAAGAGGTTTAAATTACGTCAGCTGACTTCAGTTCTTTCTAGAAAATGTATACTATATGTCCATTAAGGATTTCATTATTCTTGAGTAATTCACCAGGTGAACCTGGAGTCCTTCCATACTGCTATTAGGTAGGGAGTTTTAATTTGTTTTTCTTTATTTTCAGAATAGTGTCTCTGACTTGCTCTATATTTTCACTCAGAAATTTTTTGAAATTTATAGATCTATAAAAACTGTTAATACCACCAATATTTGTGTAGATATTGCAAACAGATTTACTAACATAATTGTTTTGCTGAGTTGAACACTGAAATGTTAATAAATATACGCTTGTGTCAATGTAACTTGATTAAATTAAATGAAACTAATCTGGCATTATGAGTGGATTTGATCATGCATGCTCATTAACTATAGGCTTAGGCAGGAAATATATATTTTATTGTACCCAAGTACTTGGTGCTTAATCAATAGTAATTACCCATATCATATGTCAGTGGATTCACCCAAAATAACTATAAATATCTATGCTTGGATTAAGGAGGAAGTTCTTTTCTTGTAGCTATGGGTACAGTCATTGCTATGACTTCTATTTTTATATCCAAATGAGCAAAAACTACATGTAGGTGTTTTCCCTGTATAACAAAAGGGGTATTATAAACTCCATGCCCTTTTTTATGACGCTGTATTTCCTTACTGGTATTCAAATACAAGAATGTTTTCAATGGCATCTTAGTATCTGAAAAATGGAAGAACTAGAAATATTGTTGAATTTGTGGATAATTATTAAGGGGCTGTAAAGGTCTAGAGGAGTTGTATGTTAGAACAATTAGAGATCCTTTCCCATGGAGTATGGACACAGATAATAATTGGTAAGTAAAGATTAAGGAGGACGGGATATATATATATTTATATATTTTTTTTGCTTGGCACAAGAGCAACATGAAATTAAAGTAGTTTGAAGAAAGAGTAAGAACAAAGAAGAAATCATAAACTCACATCAAAAGCAGACTAAAGAGTTCAATTTGAAAAAACAAAAGTGGACAGCAAAAATACGCCCGAAAGGAGAAAAAAATGCATAACTACTGGTATTTCTCATTGCACTGAATATATGGTACATTTCAGTTTAAAACTTTCAATAAGTGTTTTTCTCCAATTATTTTCTGTTAGAGGGGAGTATATGGGCTTTGAAGAAGGCTTGTTAACTAGTTGTGAATTACCTGTATAAACTAGTTTAAAAACTTAAAAGTGATTCTAGATTCTAGATTTTGCAATATAAAATTGAGATTTTTTTTTTAATCTGAAATTAAATCAAGATTTGAGAACATTGGATGTTTCATTTTGCATAAAAAATCTTGATCAGCATATTTTGGTTTTAAAATGTTCAGACCTAATGGATTACTGTTTTCGCCTTCTACATCCTATTGGCCATAGTTATTCTTACTTGCACTGAGTTGGGTAAAAGAGAGAAAAGGAGAGGGAGATGAGGTGATTGCAAAAAGCTCTCAAACATGGCCCTCCAGCTGCACCCGCCCAGTCCTGAACCAGGTCAAAAGAGGTGCCTCAGAATAGGTCTGGTTTCAGAAGAGAAAAGAGAGGAAAATGACGTGCTAGTGAGCGGGGTGTGAGGAATCCCGTGGATGTTTTGTAAGTATCTACTGAGGCAGATCACCTAGAGGTGACTGCTTCTGCTTCCTGAGATGTCAGCTTCCTAGTACTTTGAAGGAGATAATGCTGGGGCACACTTAGGTTCTGCTTGCAGTAGTACTACTACAAATATTATTGGGAAGAAAAGGAACTCTGAGCTGTCTCCTGGTGTAACCAGCTCTCCACTACTCACTGCTGCTAACCCCCATCACTGAGCACCTGATCTGATTGTTTCGTTGGCTTAGCCCATGCTGTAAATGACTGAAGCTAGGAGAGAGGCAAGAAAGCAGATATCAAGACAGGGAGTTGATGTGGAATATAGGGATTGGGCATTTGCTACACAGCTACACATTGTGTGGACTTGGGAATACTTCAAGAGCTGGAATATGAAACTGCAGCAGAGAGACTGAGTTTCCTTTAGTGGCAAATCGAGGCGATAGCCCTGTTTCTGTGCACTAAGGAGGAGCAAAGGAATGTGCCTGAACATCCAGCATGATAGTAGCTGTAAGTTGTGAGATCTTTTTCTCTGCTGCTGTTTGCACTTGGTGTGAATTGTGACTGTCCTGTCTTCAAGCTGGCTGTAGCATGTTTTTGTTTATGTTGAATGAGGCACTCGTCATATTATGACCTCACCAACATTGTTTTTCTTCAACCCTTGAAAGTCAAAATGTAGTACCATAGATAGCTGCAATAATTTAGTAATAGATGTGACATGAAATAAATTTTTCATTTCACAATGTTTATAGGAAAAACAATGTTTTATGTGTTTCATATACCTCCTCCCATCTTCTTTTCCATTCATAAGCAGATATACTGCATGAAAATTTTATTCAGCAGTGCCCTCGGTTCTTTATTTCCAGTTACAACTATTGGTCTTTTGTTAGTAGGGTTTTTTTTATATTCAGGTTGTGGTCTTCACAAAACCTCTCTACATCCTCTGTGAATGACACCATCGTGCTATTGTTTGTTTTAAGTCATCAATCTAGGCTACATCTGAGTTTTGGGAATCTTTTTCCAGCCCTTTAAGGATGGTCTTTTTTCTCTGTCAGGTGATTAGATTTTTTCATCCACGTTTTCCATGCATCATACTTTTATTAGAAAATATTTTTCTTTTGCGCTGACAAATGCAGTCTTGCCATGGTCATTGTCTTGTCAAAGTGCTACTGTGAATATCTGTTTCCAAAACTACTCTTTTGGTATTTTCATTTTCCTGCTTCAGTTTAAAGGAATAAAGATAAGCTATCTGTCTTCATTTTCAAGGCCTATCAAGACTACTTCTACCTGATACCTCTCCCTCAGTATCAAGAGGTTGACTCTGGTTTTGATCAACATATGATGCCAGCTTCCGTCATTCAGTCATTAAATTTTCAGACCACAGTGGATATTTTCTCCTCAGCTACCTCTCATGTATTGGTTGATTTCTTTGTAAACAGAACTGTTCACTATCTTCCTTCAAATATCTTCTTAAAAGTTTTATGTACTGTGAAGCTTAAAACAATCCAACCAGACAACAGTTACATTGGAGTTATATTAATGCCAATGCTTATCACAGTAGTACTGTGTCATTGGATTTGTAATGTGGCATAATCTCTCAGTTGTCTCTTTATGTAGAATTCAAGCACATCTACTTTTTGTTGTGTGTTTATTCATGGCCCCGCATAATGAGAAGTGGTCCAGGGCAAGGCCTCCAAAGATTTATGGTAATACAAACAAATGATCATGAATTCTCACTGGATACTGCAGTGTAGCTGTTGGATTCTGCTGTGCCTAATGTCATGTTATATTTAATGCAGACAGAAGGTGCCCCAACTAGAAACCTCACAAAAGTGAACAAGAAGTGAGGTGCAGCCAACAGATAAAATGCAAGTCCCAGAAGCCGCCTCAGCTGTCAAACCCAAGTCAGTAGGTGCTGGCATTGGGTCCTGAAAGCATCCCTCTCTTCTCCACAGCAGTAATAACAGACTCTCCCTTCTCGTAGATGGAAGCAAATGCAAATATTATCAAGTTCTGCAGAGGATGCAAAAGGTTAAAGGACTCTTTATACTTCTGTAACTTCCTTCCGTTCTTTAGTGCATTCCCTCCCTGACACAGCATCTCTTGGTACAGAAATCTTGAATAACCACAAGCAGCTGTTCCAGCCATACTGTTGGTCAGTCCTTTTTCAAATACCACCCTATTTCTGTTGAGAAGGAACCTACACTAGTTTTGATTTGGTATATTGGTACACTGCTATCTCCTAGTGCTTTGTTTCCACTGTGTCTTGAAGAAAATGATTCTTCAGAAGAGTTGCAAGCATGAATTCCGTCAGGAATTCCTCAGGTATGTCACCCTCTTTTGGGAAGTGGGTCTGCGTGTATCCCTCTTCTTTTAAAGTGACACTGAAATGTGGGTGTATAGATTATACAGAGAAGATAAAATGTTTAGTGCCCAGCTGATACAGAGATGGTAGATTGGACTATGCAGACAAAAATGGCACTGTAAATACCAAAGAAAATATAGTCAAATAAATTAATTTTGTCAGAATAAACTACAAAACGTAATTACAAATCGTTCTGTATCTAGCAAGAGCTCTGGACTAATTGATGGGGTGGAGACAGTGATTGTGAAATACTGTGGGAGACTGGAGAGGCTATACAACCCGAAAGCTTGATCATAACAAGAGTTCTCAGTTAGCTATATATGACTGGATAAACTTAACATTAGGCCGTCATACACAGGCTGTATTTTAGATACCATCAAGAACTACTTTTCGAGAAAAGCTAGAGGATCGAGAAGAGGACAGCCCTTGATTTGGTCTAGATTAGCACACAAGAGGTGGCTATAGAAGAGCCATTCAGTAGTGATATATCGTACTCAAGTTTCTCTAGGAAAGAAAAAAATATTTAAAAAAAAATCCAGTGTTTTTTAAAAGAGAAGTATTGCATATAAATGAAGATACAGTTTATATAAATACTAAAAGACCCCCAGGAACTTTGCTTTCTGATTCTAACCCAAATGAATAAGAATTGGCCAACACGTCTAAACAGTAAAGTAAGTTTTTAGAAATAAACAGAGGTCTTTCAGAAAGTGAAATCCAAGTAAGCAAAGTAGCAAGTTAAATATTAGAACTATTATAAGGCAGGACATAAAGGTTTTTAAATGCAACAGGCTAAAATCCTAGAAGCCAAAGCCTTTTTTTTTTTTTTTACAAGTGTAAATTTTGCTTGTAGAGAGGTGAGTTCAATAGACAATTATGGATACAGGGAACGTTTAAAGACAAAGTCATCGCAGAAACAAATGAACTCTGCATGACAAGGTTTATTACAGATTAAGAACATTCCCACATGAAAGTTGTTCTTTATAGGGTATATTTCAGATTTAAAATATCAATAAAATATTTTTGAACAAATTAGTTGAATAAACAGTAACAAATTGCCAGACAGCCATTCAGTAGTCCTAGAGAAATTCAGAAATAAAATCCATGAGCCATGAACTGTGTTGTATAATCTGTCACTTAAATTACCTTTGGTAACAGAGGAATGGAAAGTAACAAATATGACACTGGTTTTAAAAAGGGCTCTAGGGATGATCATGGACTAATGGGCTAATAGGTCTGACTACCACAACAGACCAAATGCCAGTGAATGTGATAAAGTATGTAATGAATAGGAACCATCATATTGGCTTTTGTACGAGGTAGTTTTGTCTGAGATTTGCCAGTTATTTGAAGGAGTTGGCAGGTAGAAGAAAGGGTGACCCAAATGTTTTAAAAAAGCTCCATAACCAAAGACTGTTAAGAAAATGAAGTATTGAGTCACTTAAAAGATTTTGTTGATTAGTAAAGGGTTACAAGATAAGGAACAGTATTGCACCTACTGGGCAGTTTTAACAGCGCCACCTCACAAAGGTTTGTACTGGCACCTTTGCTCATCTACTCATTCCTAAATGGTCCGAAAAAGTGCAGTGATAAAGATTGCAGATAATAAAAGGAAAATATTCAGTTGGAGTCAGACCTGATGTAGACCCTGACGGATCTTGCAGCAGGACCTATGGTGATCCAGGAGCCATGGCTGTCACAGAGGCCAGATATCGCTGACCCTGCTGTTCAGCCACATCTATCAGCAGAGAGAGGCAGCGGCTGTTGGATTACAGCAGCCATCACCCTGCAAACTCCGAGCTCAGCAGGCTGTGACCAGTCCTGCTGCTCAGGAAGGCGGGGACTTGTGGCTGTTCCACATCAGGGGCTGCAAGCTGAAGAGATGATTCTTTGTATTTCTCAGGGTTTCACAGCCCTGATTGAGTTTAAAGTGCAGGTTTTGATCCTGGAGGTCCTGCCTGTCATAGAGGTGGAATATCACTGTTAAACTGAAAGGTAGTATCTTGCCGCTGTGAGAAGCCAGGGTTCTCAAGCCATCTTACTGGTGTTCGCATGGATTTTTAGCAGCTCCTGCTAATTCCTGAAATCATTCTGAATGAAGTCGACGCTGGCAAAAAGTGGCAAAATGGTATTTGAAACAGAGAAGTGGCACTGGCATGCTGGTGCATTTCAAGTATTGGTGAGAACTGTATATGATATAGAGAAGGATGACTAAGAGGTATGGCACAGCTCTTCTGCAGGGACAGTAAATGGATCAGGATTCCTCAGTTTGGAAGAATATGGACTGAGGAGCAGGTAATGTGAGAAATGCCTCTAAAACTGTGAATACGTGGAAGTGTTTAATATTAAGTGTTTAATATACACTCCCTCTTTTCATAACAGAGGAACAAGAGGCCTTTGGTCACTGTTTTGTTTAATTTAGGTGATTTTTAAAATGGTGGAAGGCTGCTTATCACCGGTTTTATTTGCCATGGTTTTGTGGGTACATCTTTTCAAGTGTACAAAAGTCAGCTGTTTACTGGTCTTGAAAACTCCACTTGTCTTGAACCAGCCATGGCCAAAATCCAACCTGTGCAGAATTGCAGCTTTTCTGTAAATAAAAGTTTGTAGTCCTCATTGATCACTGATAAGTTTTCAAACATGACTCAAGTGTAAACTGGTCTTGTTTTCCTAAATCTGCAGATATATTTTTTTAATCATCTGCTTCTGTTTGTTCCTTTATCTGACAGCAGCAACATTATGGATGGGCAGATCGGTTTTACTTCTGTTGTTTACAAACCTGTGGGCAATGGAGAATGCCAGTTTGCTGCTACTTCAGAAAGCTAAAAGCAGTAGCAGGCCCTAAAATTAGTCCCAAGGGAAATCAGATAAAGAATCAGAAATGTTTCACACAACAACCACAGGGTCTGGGAGGAGGGGTGGAGTAAAAGGCATCCTTGTACCTTTGAAACAGCTGTAACAGTTTCCAAGCTGTGGTCCACAAACCCCTAGTAGACTACAAGGCTATGGTAAGTTGAACAGCTGTTTGGCTAAACCATAGTTAAGTGTTTTAAATAGTGTTTCCCATTAAAAGTTTGATCAGATGGGTGTATAGTGGGTTTTGAAAAATATTAGGGGCTGATAACAATCTGTTGTTCCAAAAATATGGAAACCTCTGTTCTGGGGTGTATGAAAAGGTAGAGAGCACTCCCCGCTTTCTCAGCTCTAGGTATGTTGCCTGTCTCTCCACCAAAAGCAACAGCCAGAGGTTCCCAGAAAGGAGCCAGGACAAGCAGTCTGGTAGCATTAACCCTTCTGTCCCCGCCATGTCCTCCCCAGTAACAGAATTGTGGAGTTCTTAATCATTACTTTGTCCTTGAGTATCACTAAAAGTCTTTGCTACCCCTACTTTTCATATATATTCATGACTAGTAGATTTAGATTTGAGAAGTGAATATACTTTTCAAGTCTTTGGGTCAAATATTAAACTTGTCAACTCCACTACATTAAAATATATATCCATCTTTGAATTAATACCTGATTTCTCATTGCCAGAAAAACAGATTTTAAAATTTTCTGTTCTGTCATTAACAGATGTAAACTTCTCTTACAGGTATTAGCATGTCTTACTATAATGTTTGTTAATTACTTTAAAAAAATCCCAATTCTGTTTGACCAACTTCTTTTAATTTATGTCAGCCCCCTGAATGGTAATTTTACATTGTAAAAATCTTCTTTGTCCTCATATCAAGTCTCTTAGTGCTTTTTTTTCCTACTGAAAAATTTCTGGAATCATAAAGTATTTGTATTATCCCTGCTTTTAGTTGCCCTTGACATAGGTTACTTCCCATTGTTCTGAGTACCATACAAGCCCATCCATAAGTAATTTGCGGAGAAGTTGTCTTTTCCAACATCCTGCGCATCTTTATGTTAGGAATTATGGTGGTGTCGAATTTGAGAAATGCCAAATTATACGCCTTGTTCGGATGGTATGAATGTGTTTATCCTGAAGAAATCAGTTGTCTAATCTAAAATGACTGTAGTGTTTTTTACGAAATTTAAACAAAATACTAGAAACAAAAGTTATCAGTTATAGTGTTTTAGAAGGAGCTAAAGGAAGTTGGCAGGTGAGCATGCTCTGTGTAACCTTTTTTGTTAAATATTTTTCAGTTGTATGTTTTGATACATGTATTGGAAATAAGGGGGGTTGTCTATGTTTTTATATTATAGTGCTAAATACCTGTTGCTAACTTACATGATTCTGAAGCTGTCTGCTCAGGCTTAAGCTGCTAGGTGAATATGAGATCAAGGGGAATCTTTGCCTTGTATCAGAAAACAACACGTTAGGCAGGAGAGAGTGACTTCTGCTGTAGTGTGGAAGAGGTTGTTTCCCGGTGTCATCTGTGAGTGACAGGAGAGAGGGATTTATGGGTCTAGGCAAGGCAGATGGGTACAGAAGCGGTGATGGAGTCTATGGGTAGGACTGGGAATGAGTGTATGTGAACAAAGAATTTGAGATAGGGATCAGAACAAGGTTTCCATGGGAGTTAGAGACACCTCAGAGTCGGTTGGAAGTCACTTTACCATAGAACGTGGATGTAGCTCTCTATCTGAATCTAGTTCACTCCACACTTGCCCTTGCTACAGCCTTCCCTGTGTCTTCCTTCTGAAACTCCAGCTGCTTCTGCAGTTCCTGCACGTGATCCTTCAAAGTGGAAAACCTACTTTCCTGTTTACTTCAGGAACAGTTGCATGCAAAGATACAGATGGTCCCACAAAACCCTCCCATCTAAAGTTTCTCTTTTGTCCCATTATACTTTCTCCTGCCTATGGGGTTCTGCACTGCAGGTGCAGACAGACAAATGACTCATAGAATAGAATCATAGAATCATTGAGGTTGGAAAAGACCCTTAAAATCATTGAGTCCAACCATTAACACTGCCAAGTCCACCTCTAAGCCATATCCCTAAGAACCTTGCCTAAATGCCTTTTAAACACCTCCAGGAATGGTGACTCAAACACTTCCCTGGGCAGCCTGTTCCAATGCGCCTTTCCATCAATAATTTTTTCCTAATATCCAATCTAAACCTCCCCAGCGCAACTTGAGGCCATTTCCTCTCATCCTATCACTTGTTATTTGGGAGAAGAGACCAACACCCTCCCTGCTACAGCTTCCTTTCGGGTAGTTGTAGACAGCGATCAGGTCTCCCCTCAGCCTCCTTTTCTCCAGGCTAAACAGCCCCAGTTCCGTCAGCCGCTCCTCATCAGACTTGTGCTCCAGACCCATCACCAGCTTCGTTGCCCTTCTCTCCACTCTCTCCAGCACCTCAATGTTTTTCCTGTAGTGAGGGGCCCAAAACTGAACACAGGGTTCGAGGTGCAGCATCACCAATGCCCAGTACAAAGAGACTCAGTTGCTGAGGAAGTGCTGGATGCAAAACAATAACACCTCTCAGTTCCAACATACAGTTTGCATCTCCTCCAAGTGGGACATGTTCCATCATTTGAAATCTGCTGATCATAGATCAATCTTTAGTTCTTTTTCCCTACTTCAGGTAATACTCATTAGAATGTGACAGGTGTTTTTTCCACATGATAAATTATTATTATTTTTTTCTTTTATAATGCTTATCTTACTGAACAGCAGAAAAAAATCTCAGATTTCTAAAGCCTGGTCCTCGTTGATTTGCATTTTTCTGTGATGTATGACCTTCCTAAAAACAAATACAGTAATTAATCCAGTGGATGATTGCTCCTACTGGTGATAAGTTGAAGCTTGCTGACAGGATGGCTGCTTTTCTTTATTATTTTGCAGACCACTTAAAATTGTTCATGAAGTCTAAAGAATCTGCAGAAAGATTGAAAGCTGATGTCTTAGGGCATCCCCCTAAATACAAGGTTTTTTTAAATGCAGGTTTGTTGTTGTTGTTTGTTTGTTTTAAAACCAGATATTTTTGTAAGTCTTAAGCTTTTATTATTTAACCATTTTCCTTCTTAATATATGACTGCACACTTATGTCTATGACTAGACTTAGCTAGCCAAAAGCATGATTTCCTTTAAAGTTTCAAATTCCATAAATAATTAATATTCCTTTCAGCTCCTGACATTGCAAATAGGTTAGGTAACAAGATCACCATAACAATAATAAAACAAAGCATACTTTTTTTTTTTGATCCGAGGTACACTTTAATGTAAAACTATTTTGGTGTTTCTTGGGCAGATTTTTTATGGTGGATATAGAGATCACTCTTTTAGTTAGTCAATACTGGTCTCTAAAAATTGGCTCTGCTCTTATTGCTTGTCGTATGTCATTTTATCTTTAAAGACTGCAGGAGTTCATGACTGCTGAGAGGTAACACCTTGAAGTTTTGGCACTATCCTCTACAAAGTAACTTATACTGTTATATGTCAGTGAAACATCAAATATTGATACTATCTGTGAAACAACGTTTGATATAATGGCTATTAGGTTACTTGAAAAAGGTCTTGTAAAGATGGATTTTGTGTCTAAAAATGTATGTCATAGATACTGTTTGTGATAAATGCTGTTTGTGAATTGCTACAGGCGAAAAAAATATTTACATACATTTACGTACAATATGCTAGTCTTAACCATAGCTATTTTTATCTCCTTCTAAATATCTTATCATAAACTGGTTGTAAAGTATTTAAAGAGATGAATCATTTCATTTGTTGAAGCATTCAGTGCATCATTTAAAATGGCTACTAAAGGAGAGAAGTGGATGCACGCTTCTCTTAACAGCTATGCATAAAAATAAGGTATCAGAGATAATAATGTAGTGCCAAATCAGTAAAAATGGTTGTTATGTTTTGCTGTATGAGCAGAGCTCTTCACAGAGTGGTGATCTCATTCTAGGATTACAGTTATCTAAGTAGATTTACTTTGCTTGATTTTATTCTGGTGATTTTGTATCCATATTGAAAATAAGAGAACAGAAACACCTAATTTGTTGATCTTCAGCCATGGTAAAAGCTTTCAGAACTTGGTATTTCACCCCAGGATTGGATCCATAGCCCTTTTAAATTTTGGAGTTTCAGAAATTGTGCAGGTGAGTAGGAAACGCAAATATGAAAGGAAGAAACTCAAATGGAGAGGAGGAAATTCTTTTCAGAAGGAAGGGAAGGATGAAATACGATGTAATGAGCATAGGAGAAATATTATAATAGGGTGAAAATGGAGGAGCCAGGTAAGTATTTACACTATTAATTTGTATTTAGTGTTCAGACATGTTATGCTTTATGCTTGCATGGAGAACAGATTCAGACTTCAGCTTTCTGACTAACTGCTGTGCTGAGCTGTACTTTGCTCTGTACGGTTTTGCTTTAGCACAGTTGCTTCTAAGGAAGGCTTTAAAATGACTTTCAGAGATGACCTGAATCACAAAATGCATTATACTACTAGCGAATGGTCACGGCCCCAAATGTTTTGTCTTCCTAAGTTAGCTCTTCAAAAAAACCCCATTATTAGACATGAAAAATCAAAGGCAGTTTTTTTTCTATATTTCTGTTGTTAATTCTAGTCATTAGCATTTGGAGTGGGGCGCAGGCAGGCAGTAATACTTAAGAGTGGCAAAATTTGCATGCAGAACATTGTTGTAATAATGCTGAAATTGAGAACTGAGATTGCTAATTAATTGTTATTCACCAGGACTAGCAAAGTAAATTAATTCATAACCAAATATAGCCATAGAACAACAGATTACTTACATCAGCTTTCATTACAGGTTAGACATCAGTGTGAGGATTTCGTCCATAAGCTGTAATAAAATAAAATAAATTAGGAAATTGGCAAAAAAGTCTGAATCATAAGTTGTTCATTTATGTACTTAGTTATTCCTTGAGTCCCATGAGTATATATGGTATTATAGCAGAGTAAATATTTATGGAAATTATGTACTTCTTAAACTGAGCAATTAACTAATATTTCTATAGTGACTGCAACTGGTCTTCATGAATTACTGTGCTAAAAACTTGTTTCTTTTTAAACGTGGTGGTTTGCATCAGATGCTGTAACTGGCCATCCAAGCAACACTCCAGGGTAACTGATCCCCAGGCTGATGTGCAGCAGAGTCTCATCCCCTCTAACACTGCCCCGTGGCTGACTGGGGACACAAAGAGTGAAAATGGGTGAAGCAGGGAGAGTCCGTATGGTGCCAATTCACAAATATTTTTGGAGTGCTAATATCTACTTTTTGGATGGTAGAGTATTACTTTCTGCTGATAGAGATAGGTCTACATAAGAATTAAGTGTCTGTGTCACTGGGCAGCAGTTATTAAAGGCATCCAGTGAAGATATGAATACCTGAAAATTTATATAACTGTATTCTTTGTGGTAATTCTAAAAGGAAAAGGAAATTAAATGCAGTTTTAAATAAAAGACTTCGTGCAGTATTTTATAATTAGCCCTTACTGTAATGTTGTTTTGCATTAGTGTTACACTATGTTATGTTACATGACTCTAGAATTGTTTAGATCATATAAATTCTTCAGTGCAAAATAACACTTCAAGTGGACCCATATTTAGATTTTAAAGGTGTCTTTTTAGTTGCACGGTAACTGACAACTCCGTGTTGTTCTCATGTAATAGGCAGCATCAGGGTGACTATTCTGAAATGGTCATGAGTGGAAAACCATGGTATGCATAGGTCTCCTGTGAGGTATGAATTGCCTAGTCCCAGGATTATGTCTCTCAGACTTTCCATACTAATAAGAAAGTGCAGACTGTGAACTGTCCCTTTGGTGTATATTCCGGCGCCCAGATCAGTGCCCAGGGGGAAAGCTCCCTTTTCCATCCTCTTCTCTGATTATTTGTGCTTTGGTATGACAGTTCTGTAGGAGCAGAGTCTTTTTTTATTGCCTGGGCTGGCAAGCTGCTGAAGGTGGGATGAAGAGGTTGTCCCCACAGACCTGCTCTGCACTGAAGCTTCCTGCACAGAGACTGGGCCATGTCCCAACTTTAAAACCAGCCCTTCACCCATCTTGTATGTAATTATAGTTCATTTAAAGTAACCATTATAATGCAAGTATCTGTCACCATGACATAGGATTTCAGCATTTTTTCACAGCAGTATTTACTGTGTTCAGTAACAAATCACTGAAATATCAGCAGTGTCATTTTAAGTATCAGTTAAATGTGTTATTTCCTGAATCAGGTCTTAAAAGTTGGGAATGTAGAATCCCAGTGATATCAAGCTTTGATTTCTGCTTACAGCAGATAAACTTAACACCCCCAGTAGTACATAGTTAGCCCTAGTAGAAAAGCAAGTTTTCTTTCTTTTGGGTCAGACTTCATTTCTGTGCTCAGTATAGTGAACACAAGTAATGTTAAGTAACAAAAGATACTATGCAGCACAAACATGTTCTATGCAGATGAAAGTCATTAGTAAATTTTCTTTGTGCAGAGTAAAGGAAGTTGAAAATGTGCTTTTTCTCATATTATTTTAATTCAAAAGTTGTTATCCATAAGTATTTAGCTTAAAGATATGCTGCTAGGTTCACAAATACCTAGTGAACTTCACAAAATTAATCACATTTCAAATACGTGATTCAGAGTCTAGGATTCAGATCTTAGGATGGGATGAATCGCCCTCTGGAGGTGCCCGTTTCAGTCTACTGACTTC
Organism: Columba livia; assembly: GCF_036013475.1. Taxonomy (NCBI): domain Eukaryota; kingdom Metazoa; phylum Chordata; class Aves; order Columbiformes; family Columbidae; genus Columba; species Columba livia. The sequence goes on along the minus strand of NC_088602.1, from coordinate 30,615,029 downwards.
ACAGGAATCCTGCTTTGAACTGACGAGCTCAAGCTAAAAGTCAAGTGAGTGGCCCGTCACCTTAAGAGAGGAATAACTGTGAGCATTTCGTATCATAGTAGGTCTTTTCTGTAGACCTTTCTTTTTAAGAATGGCTGCCTTATTCCTCACTTCTTCTGTTAGTGTTCTTCTTGTGCTGTTTCTAAAATTAATAAACGCAATTGTTACCCTTGCTATTTCCTATGTATTTTGTTTTTTCCTGTCCTTTTCAATCTTGTTATCTTTCCCTGTGGTGTGTGTTTGTTTGTATTAGCTACCAAATCTTCTGATGCTTTTCACTTGCTACCTCTCTGACCATCCTACCTTCCATGCTGAGGTATCGTCCTAACTTCTGATGTGGAAGATTGCTGACACTTTCCTTTGATGCTGATACCATTATTTTCTCTGAGAGACAGTATTGTAGTGAAGACATAGAAAAAGAAGAATATGGCACTCATGTTAATTTTTTATGGTTTTGAATAGTCAAGAAGTATTGTTCTTCTGCCTTCAATATAAAATGTGCTGTTTTTCTAATGTACTTTTAATTTAAAGATGTTTGTAGAAATGTAAAATCAAATGTCAAGAATATAAAATCCATATTAAAGACATTTAGATTTAACAAAACATAGCATTAGTCTTTATTTTAAAAATCTAGTCCCATATGGCTCACTTGCAAAAAGTGGGAGAAATTTTAAAAGTTGTGGACTGGTGAAGTCTGACTTATTAAAAGGTGAATATTTTCTTCCTCCCAATGTGATATTTGCTTGATTTATACCCATTAAAGATCTCTCCTTCTCTTGAGCTCTCTGTCTTCTCCTTTTTTTTACTCCTTTTGTTAATGTAAATTTCCTATTCCTTTCTCCACTGGACTCTCCTAAGTCTTTTGATTCAATACCAATCCATTTTTCTCTTGTGTGCATCCATTAGACTAAAATACTGCCTTATGCATGATCATATATATTCAAGAATATACTTACTTCTAAACACTGTAAGCATCTGCTATTTTAAGACTCCCAGTAAACCAGATAAGAAACTTAACAATTCAGTGACAGTATTTTAAGTTTTTTATGACACATAGCATCAAAATATGTTGCCTCCTACATCAATAGAATGACAATTATGGGCAGAGATAAACATTCCTGTAAAAATATAGACTTATGGTACTCGTTCAATATAGGAATGCTGACTTCAAAAGAGCATCTGAACGAAAGCAAGCATACTGCATTTATAAATGGTATGGCAGATGTTTTCAGATTTTGTTTGCAGATAAAGAGAAATGCTAATGGAAAGAGTGCTTTGTATCGATAGTATCAGCAGTTAAAATTAAAAAAAAAATAATAAAGACAACTAAAACATGTACACACATAAAATCAGGAGAATTTTTGCAAATCATGCTTTGTTATAGCACAAACATTAAATAAAAGTTACTGTCTGAGGGGTAGATACCTACATATTTTATTATCTATACTAAATATTCTTTAGCTAATCTGAATTCTTTGGATTTGAGATAGTGCAATAAAAGGAAAGCCAAGTCCATGATAAAACAGAAATAGTGAAGTTCAGAACTTTTCAGTTTAGATGTGTAAAATGTGATTCTGAAGTCTCTTCTGATACAGTAATTTGCAATAACAGTAATAATAGTAACTTACTAGGAGGTGATTGAAGGTGTGGCTAAGAATGTAACTTACGGTGCCCAAATTTTTAAACTAGTGTAGTTATGAGCAGGACGTTGCATAATTTTGAGCCCATTAAAAAATACCTTCCTTGCCAGATTCATTTACTGAACATGGGGATGACATTACACACAAGGATTAGAAAGCAGAGGAAATTTGGAATCTCTAAAGCAGTTACATTGATGGTGAGGTTTTGTGTTGTACAGTAGTAGCAGTGTTTTTTGTTAGGATGAATCAACTGCAACTAATTTTGTAAAAATTGACTGTATGAAAATTATCCATAGAAAAAGAAAGCATATTGAAAACTATGTAAAACCCATTAGAGTTTTCTGGGCTATAGCCTCAAATGGTATAAATTGGCACGCATGAAGTTAAGTCACCACTGCTTACTGAAGATTTGGCCTTTCTATTAACTGTATAATACAATAACAGATCCTGAAATAGTCCCTTACTTAATACTTGTATTCATTTTACAGTAGAGTGGTTATGGAATAAGGTCTTACTCATCACGAGAAATAATACAAGTCTAACAATGGCATATTATTGTTAGAAAGAAGTACTTCAAACTGACTTGAATTAGCATAGTTTTAGCAAATGACTTTGGCTTTGAAAGTACAGTATTGGTATTGCTTGTTAAGTTACAAAACTATTCCATGGGTAATCGCACTACTAATCTAAAATGTAGGGTTGTAGTTTGACGACCAAATTATTTTTACACTCAAGTTTATGGGTTTTTTTGATTTGCAATCTTTGAGTGATAATGTCTCTGTTAAAATAACCAGTTAAAATGTCCATCTCTTTAATATATGAAGAACAGTGAGGAAGGCATTGCTGGAAATACTAACAAAACAGGAAAGATTTTTCAGCAAATGAATAAGTGTAACCATAGGGAAACGCTTGCAAGAGCACAATAACATTGAGTGACTATTACTACATTCAGATGTGAAAACATACTTCATCTATAAATTCCTGCAGGAAATAATAATGAAAAATTAGGTATTTCTGTTCATAAACACAGCCAAGGTACATGTGGTCTTGAGAGGTGCAGTGCCACTGAAAATTCCATTAAATGTTCTTTGATCACATTACAAACAAGTCTGGCTAAGACATAAGTAGACTATAACTATCTGTTGCTATATAAGGAAGATAAGGTGAGGGAAGCATAGTTTATAAAAGAACCACCCTGCTTGCAGATCCTGCAATTCATGTGGCTGGCAGACACAGAAATAATTTCACAAATGAAAATGGAAGATGCAAAATCCATGAAGAATGTGTTGAAGGTTTGTTTCATTTGACTTTCTCCAGCATTATCAGGATCTCTATTATTATATATATACACATATATGTATATTACACATACATATATTCCTATGTATATGAAAATAAATGTGTGAAAAGCTGTAGAAGGGGAATTTGTGGACATGCAAGAAATATTTCAAAATAGGCTTACAGGGGAATATTTTTGTGTAGTACTTAAAACAACTGGAAGAAGTAATGAGAGTTAATTCAGTCCTGGGTCTGATATTGATCAGGAATAAAAAAAATATAACAGATCTAAAATGAAGACCTTATGAATGTACAATACTTCTCGTTTAATAAAGAGACCAGAAAAAGGGTAAACATATTGTGAAAATTACTGACAGAATGGTAAAGAGTTTGAAGAGTAATAGCAGAAAGCTGGTTCAGCAGTAACATTGCAATAGAATAAGAGCAAGATTCTGCTGTAAATAAATGTTGAGTGAAGTATAAAGTAGGAGAAAAGAAAACGGAACTGGAAATGGGAAATTTAAGCTTGCCATCACGCAAAGATAAAATAAAACGGAAAGAAAGCTCGGACCATGTGATGCTATCTGAGAAGGCCTAATTATCTGCTTAGCTACTATAGTTTTGCTAATGTAATCTGAAAATATATGAAACTTTGAAAGAAACTCTAGAAAGCAGATTTTTTAAAAATTCCTTTAACATTTAATATTTTTCTTTGTTTCCAGTAGAGTAATACTGAATAAGAAGAAATCTGAGACCACTGCCTGCATATAATTTATTTGAAAAGGCAGTTGAAGAGAGAACAAACAAAAATGATCATTGAAAATCATAGAAAAGTGTCTGAAAATAGGAAGGGGTCCAGATTCCGTACCCTTGTTCTGCCCACTGGAGGTAGCACAGGTAGCCAAGGGCCATTCTAGCTCACAGGCTGAAAATCCTCCTGCTATGAGGAGGTGACAGTCGTCTGAACGCTGGGCTGTCCCTGTCCCACACCAACAGCCTCATCCTTCCCCCAGGAGCATGAGAAGGTTCCCCTACTCTCTACCCATTTTCAGCTGCATTTAATGTCTCAGGTGACATCGGTACTAGAAAACAAAGTGGACCACAGCCCAGTCAAGAGTTGGTAGCAAATGACAGCTCCCATTCACACAGCTCACCCATCCGCTCTCCTGAAGCAGGGTGGCCCCCTCTCCAGTCCCTAACCCCTGCTCTTCCCCAAATCTTGCTGTGTCTTACCTGGGCACTTGTTGGCCTGAGCCAAACGCATCCCAAAGAGCGCAGTGAGAGTGAAATGACACAGATTGTCACATGGGAGAGCTCGAGCACGTGCCTGGGCCCTGTTTAGCTCAGTGGAACAGATGTAACCTTATGAACTACATCCAGTTGGCAATAATTAAAACCGTACTAGCCTGCTCTAAATTAAAATCGCAATGGTATGAAAACTGATGATCTATAGGTATCTTTCGGACTACTGTTTCTTGAACAGAAACGTCAATGAATCTATAAATTTGGATGTAATGTGTGACTTTATAAAAAGGAAAGAAAGCATAGAAAATCTGAAAAATCAGTAAATTGAGATAGCTGGAGGAGGACAATAAAAGGCAAACCAGTATTTATCTGATGCGGTAGTATTTTTAAAAGGAAACTGGAAAGCTGCTTAGATGAATGAATATTGTCTTCAAAATAAGCAAGGTTACAATAAAGAAGTCAGCATTTGTCCATTTGGGTGAATAGATTCATTAATAGTTCATTATTAAAATGCTGTTGGGGTCCAACCTATGTACACCTCCTTGTAGGATAAAAGCCTGAAACATTGTGCATTTGTTTACAGTGTTTTATTCTGAGACTTTTGAGAAGAACCTGGTGCTGAAATGGGCACACTGCAATATGAAATAATGACCTCATCATGCACATGATGGGATAAGTGCTTTACTGAATATTTATACAGATTTCAAAAGGGGATATGCAATAATATCTTGGGATTAACATAAGCTCTGTATTACTTGGACAGTTTTCCAGTATGTGATGTAATTACTATTAGGTTCCAGGTCATATTTTGACCTAGTGAGGTCACCAGTTATTTCCATAATCTTTTCTAATTTTACAGGTTGTAGAAAACTATGTGCAGGATGCAAAAAAAAAAAAAAAGGGGAAATAAAGTTACGTTCATAGACTACTTTATGACCTGGGATTAACTGCTTAAGTCTGAAGACAGAAAATAAAAAGGGAAGGCAGAATGTGGCAAGTCAGAAAATGTTGGAACAGAATGCGTTAGTATTCAGTTGAATATTGTCTTTTAAGTTACTCAGTGGTAAATAGAGGAAATAAACTGCTCAAATCAAAACTATTTGCAGATTCTGAAAGGCGAGTGCTGAGGATCTCTACTTCCTACTTTACAAAATTGATGCTTGAAGTATTTGTCTAAAGTGTGGTAAACTCAAGAAAGTTATCACAATGCCATTGGGTTTATGCAAGGGAAGCTGTCACTCTTTTTGTTAGCATGTTGTGTTTAAAAGTATAAAATTAAGGAGCGACTACATCTGTTACACATGATGACACTATTATGACCATACCTGTAATGCTTGAGGCATTTTGGTATGGTGTCACAGGTAGTTTAAAAGAAAATAAATGCATAACAACATAATGACTCTCCTGAAAACATGCTAAAGTTACTAAATGTATGTAATCGGCCAACAAAGCAATTTTGCATGGTTCAAATTTTTAGGTGTACAATACTGACTAATTTTAAGTCTCGTATATAAAGGACATCAATGAAATAAGTAAATTGGGTAAGATTTTAGGATGCTGTAGATCAAAGGAAGATGGCCAGAAGATGAGAAGGAAGGCTGGGAGTAGGTGTTTGGAAACAGTTCTTAATAGGAAATGACTCTTAATGGAACACTGGGAAGCAAATAGACCATCATAACAACTATTCAGCAATAGATTTGCCTGTAGTTAAGTAGTGTAATTTGTTTGGAGAAGGATTCCTGCAGAAATGCAGGCAACTTTTCTGGAGGAGCTAAGTGGCTATCATGGCTTTACTGTGTTGCCATCAACCATATGTGCAACACAATGGAGAACTAGGTGGGGAAAAATAACTTCTGTAATATGAATGTATTCTTCTGTACCTTCAGCTTGCTTTGGCTTCAGCAGTGTTATGTTCTTGCAAATAATATAAGCTACATTTTTAAAAGCAACAGAATATCAATGAAAAATGTAAGAAATTACAATTTTATACATGTGGTTGGAGAAAAACATAAAGCAAATCTGTCACATATATTACATACCTAGCTGAAAAAAGAAGAGTGTTCTTTCTTATAATTACCTCAAAATTTTGACATGCAAATGCTTTATATAAAATTCTAATACTATGATCCCCTTGAGCCTGGTTTTAGAAAATCACATGAAACAACCAACCAAAATATTTGAAGTTGTCCACTTCTCTCTGAATACGTTGCATATTCTAACCAGAACTGCCAGAACTGGTAGTTCCTGCTTTGAGGAAAGAAGTAATTTTAAGACTTCTATGAAGAGAGGTTCTGAAAAATGTTATGTCGGATAGTGCAGGTACAACTGTCTGCTAGAGACATGTTCATTAAGTGCTTCGCCCTTTATCGCGAATATATTCCGTGCCCATCACTTCTGCTTAAATAATCACTTGTTGCGGGTTTGTCTCTCTGTGTTTCCCTAGGAGGTGGGGGGGCATAGTTTTTAGGAGCTGCTGGAAGCTAAGTTGTAGTATAGCAAGGAGGAGGTGACTACATCAGAATTTTGGCTGAAAGGTATATAAATTGTAAAAAGGCTTTTCCGGAGATGGGACGTGGATTGCTCTAAGCAGGAGTGTAGGTGCTGGGAGCCCTTAAGCCTATTTATTTGTGTAGTATATTGAAAGCACACCTAGGTATCATGAGATTTGGGTGTTTTGAAGGTGGATATATTAACTAGATTACAAAGAAGAACTACTAAATTTCAGGAATTCATTATGAAAGTACCCTATGAATAAACTATATGAATATTAAAAGACAAAACCAAACCATAGAAACCGCTTCTTAGAAGAACTTTCATACGCGACTGTAGTATAGTTGCATAGTCTGTACAAGTGAAATAGAGCAAAGAAGCGGAAAAACTCTCTGGGCTCGATGTCATAAACTGCTGCCCAGTTTTTCAATTTTTTACATTTTTTTCATCTTTCCAATGAACTAATTTGGAGATTCCTGGGATAAACTATCTCTGGGTAAAAAAAAAGTAGAGGGACTAGATTATCTAAAGGCAGGCATCTGGAAAGAAATGTGAAGAGAGCCAGCCAGCCACTGCAGCATTTAGACCTCTTCTTAGTTCTGTTATCTTACATCTTCTGTTTTACTTTTCTTGGTCCAGTATATTTCTGCTTTATTCAGACAAAGCTCTTTGAAAACAATGCAGAATGTGACGTGCTTTTACTACAAACTAATCATCGTGTAATGATCAAAAAGAGACTCCATACTATACTTCAACTAGCAACATCTTTCTATCTCCATTTCAGCAGACACCATCTATTTTGAGACAATAGAGATACAGACTTTAAGTCAAATCTTCCTTCTAATACACTTGATTCTTAAAGAAAACTAGATTTATGCATGCCTGTCCATCCATCTCTCCATCTGTTTGTTTATTAAGAATATTATAATTCTTGTTGTAGCTGTTAAATGTAAAAACAAAAGTTATAGGATTAGTAAGCAAAAGGCATACAAAAGCCCTACTTTATCTGATTCTTTAAAGAAAATGAAAAAATAAGAAGTGAATTATTCTACATTCAAAGAAAATTGAGTGTAATTACTGATTTCAAAAAAAGTTACTGAAGAGATGCACAGATGCATTTTGTTTCAAGGGTCTGTGGGGCCTACTGCTCTGGAGTACCATAAAATTCCAAGTAACATTGGTTCTACCTGGTTTTACCAGATGAAGCAAAATTGAAGGACGCTTATGCAAAGTAGACAATATAAGTCAGTGAATAAAATAATTGTATCTGTTTGTTAAAACAAAATCTGGAAAAGGAAAATGATTTTGATGTCCAGGCAAAAGTGAATCCATAGGAGAGCACGTGAGTGAAAAGGTTTTTGGAAAGCAGGATTTATAAGGCACATTTCAAAATCATTGTATTTGTTTAGCCTAGAGAAGACTGGGGAAAATAACCCAACATCTAAAAATGATTGTGAAGAAGATGGTCATCATTTGTATTTTGTACCCAGTTGTAGAAGGACAAGAACAATTTGTCTTAATTTACAGTGAAGAAGAACAGGCTACATATTTGGAAAATCTTTCTAAGTACCAGGACAGTTAAAGACTAGAACCAGGGTATCTGGCAGTGCTGGAGCATCTTCCTCACTGGCAGTTCAGAACAGATTAGACAGAACATTTCTGTCATAGTAATGCTCTTACATCTATCTTCTTTCATAATGGTTGGCTCCACTCAGTAAATAATCTGGAATATTAAAAAGTAATTTGAAAAAGAAATTTGGAATGTGGAGATGAAATTGCAGAGTCTGAACACATGATAAATAAAAATGAAAGTATCATTTTTTTGTCAGTAGATGTATTAGTGTATTTTGTATTCCTTTCTGTATTTTAATTTTCACTTACTTCAATTTTAAAGTTCATATACATATAATTTCTATTTCCAGATTGACGACAAGGATAAAGCATTTTACCTGTTCATGCAAGCAGTACTGTTACTCTGCTTACACTACTTGATTCTCCAGTCAGGAAGCTGGTTTCAGCATTGTCAATACCTTTTTTCCTTGGCTTCTTATTCTATTTAACACATGCTCTTCATGTATGTATAGCTTTGTAGATATTTCAGGGAAATATTCTGCATTCAAAACACATGTCACATATAGATAACTAGACTTTACTATTTGATAGAGTATCTGAAAAACTCTGATTCCTAAGCAAAACCAGAACTTTGATGGTACATTTTACTTTCTGTGGTTAACAGCCTATTTTTACTGTGCTAAGTAAAGCCTGTTAGTAATAAAAATGAAACCTAGTATCTATGCTGTGATAATGGAACCCTAAAGTGAAATTAGTTACTGATATTAGAAAGTATCACTTGTATTTCTGCTCCAAACCTCAAGATATTCTATTTTCCTGTACTCAAAAAACAATAGTAAAGAATATGTATGGTTCACGTTACCAACGTTCGTGGCCTTGATTATAATGTCATTGGGGTATATGTTTTTGTTAGAGTGTATAGCAAGAAATGTAAGAGAGCAAGGATATTGAAGGAATGAAGATCATTTGCCTATTCAGAATACTGGTTAGCATGTCCTTTCTAAGAAATTCAATTTGCTGAGAAAACTGTTTATTACTGTGATAATCTGATAGCTGCTTAAGGACTTACGTATTCATGTCAAACAATAATTAAAGTCTTCAAATTAAAGTATTTATCTTGCAGTGGTTTTTCTTGTATTTGGTCTGCGACAGGAAGGCTGTGAACATTTGCAAATGGACTTTTATTGTACCTTCTTCCCTCAAATTGTGTTAGAAAGGTTACAATTATTAGAAGCAGCTGTAATAAATATGTGAATAGCGTACTTTCACTCAGTTAACCTCCCAGAGAAGAAGATCTAAGTAAGAAAAGTAGCATCCCTTCATTTTGGAGCTCAGTCTGTCTTGTTAACTTGATTTAGAAGGAAGGGGTTCCAGTATAACTTTTCTATTTAATACTGTACTTTTAAAAACATTTTTTTTAGAGGAGGAAATATCTACTTAAGCTATTTGAGAATTAACTTAGAAAGAGGATACCAAAGGCTTAAAACCTTTATAATACAAGCCAGTCTGGAGAAAAATTGTTGTCAAATTGATATATTTAATTTTGGGAGTCTTACTTGCCAGCGATAATTGACTGCATTATAACTTTGTTTGTTACAGGGAAAGTATAACGTATGTTAAAATTCCTACAGAACTGTGGTACAAGAATATGAATCACATATCATTCCACCTTTGTATTAATACAGTTTATGTAGAAGAAAAGCAGCGTAGGTCAGAGCAGCTTTTGGAGGAATATGTTTAGCAAATAGCTAGAATGTGTGACTCACACTTTTTTACAAGGATAGGAAAATATAATTCCTGGATGGAAGTGAAATGCTGCTTTAAAAAGGACTCTGCAAGTTGAGTGACTTGACTTCTCATGAAAGCCAAAGAAGTGGCTTATGATCCAAGATGTTCTGTGAAAAGAGAGTAATGGTTCTGAATTGTGAGATGCCTTAATGAATTGGACAAACTGAGAAAAAGGCAAAAACCGCTAAGGCTCCTTTTACTTACAATTGAAATCTACTTGTCAGAACTTGCTCCTCAACATGTATATGAATTTAATAATTTTTGTATTCGAACTTTCACATTTATGTTTATTGTTTGAAGTTATAAAATGCAAACTATATTTTCAGCTTTGCCATTCAGTTTTCTATTGAACAGTTTAATTTTTTTTTTTCAGACTAAAGAAAATATTTACTTAACCAGATGGAATTCATTATGATGAGGAATTTAGTTTTCCTGCATATCTTCAGAGGCCCAATGCAGCTACTGCAGCAAGGTGCCTGTGTCTATTTTGGATAGTATGATACTCAGAAAAATACAGAGCTAATAATACAGAAGGATCAAGCCCCCTTTGCAAAGGTGCCAATGAATTTATCGCTTAATAATTTTGAAAATATTGCTTAGAGATAAAATAGGGACATTCAGAAGCAGAACGATTAAAGGGCGGTTAGGAAGAAAAAGAATACATGCAGTTTGATTAACTGAAGTAAACAACTATATGTGAGGAAACTGGAATGATATTTATTTAAGTTGGCAGGAGAACGTGTAATCGGAGGTGGAATTGGGAAAACATGGTGTGTAGTTATTCTGAGTTATTCTATTTTAGCAGATTTAATGATGTTCTAAAGTGGTGGTAGTCCCATTATTTAACAGAACTGCAATTAGGCTGGTCAAAGTAGTAGAAGCTATACTTCAGAAAGACAGTCCTATGGTTGGTATAGGTTGGAAAGTATAAGCATTAACATATAAGAGTGTGGAAGTTTTTTGGCCAATTTTGAGAAATAGATAAGAAAATGTCAGAATTGAGAAAATATTTTTTTCTGGAGTACTAGGAGGTGTATTTGTGTGTAGTTTTGGGCTCTGTTGTGTACAGTATAAAGAGACGATTGCTTTTGTAATGCAGTTTGTGTGTTAGTTTGTATAGCACTTCTATAGTTTTCCATCTAAGCTGGCCAAAGCACAGAGAGTTATTTTAATTGCCTGATTTCTATAAAATGCATGAATAACACATCTGGGATACTTTTGGCTGCGTCTTTGAGTGGTTGTGTAGATAGATTTCGTCGCTGGTGTGTATGTGTCCCATGAGTTCAAGGACAAATTATTTGGACAAGCAGAGTCCATTAGAGAGTATCATCAGACTACTACTTGAAGCACCCTCATGTCCTCTATCCTTAGGGCATTAAATAGCAACATAAGTGCAAACATTAGTGGTTTCATTATTTGCGTTACATCACGAAGATGGAAATAATGCAGTGTATGTACTGTGTGATTCGCTTAACTTTATACGTAATAGTATAACCAATTTCATGAAGTAAATTAAGTCTCTTTTTGATCATTAGTAAAATACAGTTTGAGTTAACATACTAGATATATCTCTTTAGATATGGATAAAGGAGTCATAAGTCACTGGTGTTTAAGATATTCCCTAGAGTGATTCTTCAGAGAGCAACATGTTCCACAATAACATTTCCTTTTTCCAAGAGGAAACATACAGCGGGGGAGGGAGAGAGAAGTCTTCCCTTGAACAGAAATCAATTTATTCCTAAATTCCACAAGTAAAGCTATAGTTATGATTTAAGACAGTGTCTCTTATTCAGTGTCCTAAAAGCTGTGATTCTGAGTTTCTGGGACACATCCATTACCAGGGTCCACTTGTACTGGTAGGGAAGTCTGATGGAGGCAAGAGGAGCGTGATTCCCAGCACAAGTTGCTGCCTATGCACATAGCAAGGGATAAAAGATTAATCAGCAATATGGCATCTCCTTGATTCAAATATTTTAAAGTCCAGGGCCTGAAAAGACCTATTTTATTACTTTCATGGTCCCTGCAGGGACCTTGATAGTGACCAGCTTTGTGTTGAGTGCCTTATGTATTTATAGCTCTCATAGTAGTGATTGTATTTTCAGTACCGTGTTGTACATAGTGTTCAGTGACTTGTTGGTCTCGTGGCTTTTCTCTCTCTTATTGTCTAACAAGCTATCTGGTTTATGAGAAACAATAAACACCAGAAATGGATTCCCTTCTATGACTGAATGCAGAAGCAAATGCACTGTTAGAAGTGCAGAAGTACAGAGCCTTCTGTATCCACAACATTACAGGGAGGGTGAAGGGGATAGCAGTTCAGTGTCAACTATCAGTGCCTCAGCACTTTCCTTTGCTATTTCAAATTCAGACTGAAGTTGTATCCATAATCTCCTAACCAATCACTAATCCTCAAGGATTTTCAACTGCCAGTCTGCAAGATGTCTATTTTTACATAGGGGTCCATACAGCAGAGAAAAGACATTAGATTCCTCATATGAACACTGAACTACATTACAGAGTGCTGTTACTTCAGTCTTTCTCTTGAACCAAGTGGGAATTTTCTGTTGTGTTTCTCCTGCCTCCTCCCAGAAAAAGTAACCATCATCACAGCCTGTCTCAGAAGACAAAGAACTGAACTGTAGTACCGCAACAGATGATTGATTCAGTTCACACAGGTCTAAAACTATATGGTCAATAGTTCTCAGACTTAAAAAAACAGCAACATGGATTTGAAACACTTGGTTATGGTTTTGCTATTATACATCATATTATCAAGAGCTTTTTTACTTCCCAGGGGAGAGATCCCAGCCAGTAGCAGTTTGGTTAAATCATGTTTTGTTTCCATGTAAATATTTCAGTCAGGACCCTCTGCCTTGAACATTTGGTTTTGTTTTTCAGGGACTTACCAAACAAGTGCTGATAGTCAAGGTAATAATTAATTACATGCTTTGTCAACAAGCCAGTGAGGGGCAAGACCATCTTCAGGAACTTTTACGTGACATATGGCTCTGAATTAAGCCAGGCAACCTTTGGCGTTAGATAGAGTTGGTAACATTAGAGGCTCTGAGCCTTTTTAACTTTCAGCATATCTAACCATTGCCACAGGGACTCAACAGCAATGATCTGTCTTCCAAAGTTACCTTTTTCAAATGAGGACTCCTAAGTGTGCACTTGTTCATAACTGACGCAGATAGATGTCCCGTTCTAACTAGGGGAACGCTGAGAGCTCCCGAAAAATATGTTTTGTTTATCTGTTTAATAACACAGTTCACTTGTTTTTTCTTTTTTACCTTTCTTTGTCTTGTGAAACTTTCAGTACAATCTCTTTGCCTTCTTAGCCAGACATGCTCTTCTGAAATAATTATCAGATCCTGCAACCAAACCCAGTATGATTATAGCTGATAGACTGGGCATTGCCTACGTCAAATCTGCTGTCAGAAACTATTTTGCAACAGTACAGATCATTTTGTGTCAAATAGAGTCACTTCGAATTACAAACCTAAATGAAAGGACTTTCTGTTTGAGTATTGTAGCATCATCAGTCTCCCTTAACCTCCTCTACTTCACTAGTACAGGGCTCTTCAATAGCTTTGACACTAACTGGGCTTTACATAATTTCTCTAAAAGTGCATTTTTCTGCAACAGCTGCTCTTCCTATCTTCTATGCAGGGATATATTATACCTTACCTTGTAGTAAGATTTCCGAAAGACCTTCGTTTATATTTTTACCTAAGAATCTTACGTATCCATATAATTTTTTACTAATAGAAACTGGGATTTCCTGCCTGATTCAGCAATATTCTTGTGCCTTGTAAAACATAGCGGGGAAAATAGGAGTATATTGCATGGGTCACAAATCTCCTACTGAAATAACAGAAAAGTCTCACAAGCTTCTGCTGTTTGAATTATTATGTTAACTGTGCCTGCTTAAGGTCTACTGCCAAACTTTAGGAATAGTGTCCTCTTCCTTTAGAGGAAGCTTGAACTACTTTGTCTTCAGTTTTCTACTTCAGTTTTCAGATAAACTTTACATTGATTCCTTGAGCTTTAGTTCTTAGCAAGTTTTTTTCTTAGAAGGGGGCTGATTCCTGTGCATGGGCAAATTTTCTTCTCTTCATTTTCACTCCCTACTATTCTTTTAGATTCTGCTTGCGGAAAGGCCAGCAGGGTTTTAAGAGCACAATATGCATGACTGCATCTTTTCCTCTAATGCATCTTCCCTAACAGTGGGAAAGAATGGCTCTCTCAGAATGTGCTCATCTAAGCTTCCATTTCCCCAGGATCTTGGAAGGACTTCTGTGCAATAGCAGCTTCAGCATCTGCCACAGATAGCAGGCAAACTGGTGGCTGATTGGCAAGAGCTAAGAAGAAATAGATTTCCAGCACAGGGGCAACGGACTCTGCTTCAGAGACTTTGTTTACAACATCCCTATAATGCTTCTTCAAAATAACAATAAACGTTTTAAAATCACATGTGAAAAGGATGGATAGGGATCAACTTCTCACCTCTATCAAGAAAAAAATGAGGGTGGCAGTAGACAAGTTCAAAGCAAATAATACAATAATTATATTGTTTTATAGGCCCATGGGTAATATACTCATGACATTCTTTGCCTGGACAGTGTAGATAAAAGAAGTTCACATGGATCCAAGGAGACACTGCACAAGACCTTGGAAGAGAGATCTAGTAAAGGTCACTAGCTAGACAAACCACATCAGGCTCAGGAAACACCCCCTGGCTAAAACAAAGTTGGATGCTGGAGCCCATGGGCAATATCAAATGTGCTTGTCCTGGTCCTGCTGCTGTCCAAGAGCGGGCCTGGGTGTGAATTGGCCTATGTCTGCTGCTGGAGATCGTTAAATGGGCCAAGTGTATGCCTGCCCTGAACCAGTCTGACCTCTTTTGTCTTCTTAAAATATGGTTTGTTTATGAATCTTGGCCTATGCACAGTCCTTGCAAAAATGAAACAAATGCTTTCAAGAACTTTTCCCTCTTTAAATTCAACCAACTAGAACCAACCTTAGTCAGTCCTTCCCTGTTTCTGCACTGTCAACTTTGCTAAATATCTAGTCTGTGTTATTTCAAAGATATTATGGCATATGTTAATGAAATGTCTCTTCCTCATATCTTTTTCCTCACTTCATCATGCCTTTACCTAAAACAATTTTTCTTCATCTTCGTCTCTTTAGCAACTTGTTGCTACCACTGTAATTCTGAGTAGTGACTTTTCTTGTTTCTTATGCTGGCCTTCAGATTCTCTCTACTGCACAGAGAAAATATTTGAGCCCACCAAAGAAAATAGGAAGAAAAAATAACAGGAAATCCATGAGATATTGTTGCTTCGATCATGGTAATTTGGGAGGAGCGATTTTACTCTAATCCTTGTTAAGCGAATAAATCAAATCCACAGATCTGTAATGCCCAATCTGTAAGTAGTGTTGCAAAATGCAGCAAGCTGGGATCACCACCTTCGGCATTCTCAGAAACAACTTTCCTTCTCTTCCTTTCAATTTGGGCAGTTGTCCTGAAAGTAGGTTTATCCTCCTAAGCCACTTAGCAGGGACAAGGAAATTCAATGGGAAGTCTCTATATTTAGCAGAGATTAAGGTGGTCGATGCTTGTGTTCAGTTCCCTGGTAGCTTAAAGTCCTTCCAGTGTTCAGTAGACAGGCACAGGTGAACCCAGCGAGAGCTTGACGAGGAGGGGAACAGGAAGGGATGGAGAGCAAGGGACAATCTAAAGCCCTTCATAGCATCCCTTCACCCCCTGCTCCTGGTAAATCTGCACCTGAACAGCCAGTGCTTTAGAAAAAGGAAAAATAATTTTAAAAAGGCTCTCCTGCTTGGCATTTTACTTTTAGCACCTCAGGTGTTGAGCAAATGAAGGCAAACCTCTGTGCCAGGGCTCTGTCTCTTTAACTTTGTGTGTACACCAGCAGGCACAGTAGGAGCCCATTCTGTTTGAACATACTATAGCATAAATGCCTGATAAATCGGAAAGGAAGGAATCCATGTTTTTTATTACTTGTGTGGCCTCCTGGAATTATTAATATAAGATTAATGAGTTCTATATGTATGCTTGATTTAAATTAAATGTTTATGTTTTTTAACAAGACCACTTAAAATTAAGTATGGAAGTAGGGCAGCCCATATTAAGTTTAAATTTACTACAGTATTTTAAAATTACACAATAAGAATATTATGCAACACATTGTTTGATACTGAAGTTTTAGAGAAAGTCGAACCACTGAAGAGGTGGAAGTGAGTGGCAGAGCACTTGGAACGATAACCTACAGAACACCAAGCCTACTTCTGATTACTTTTTTTCTTTCTTTTAATATACTCATCTACTTTATATTAATGGCTGGTATGTTCAAAATCGAAAAATCTGCTGGGAGATGGAAAAGCAGGCAATTTCATTTTTTTTCTCGTTGGGTCCATGAGCAAAAACCGTAAGAGGATGAGATGTACTAGTTCTAAGTCTTGAAGGTCGTGCTGACCAGAAACAATCACTTAAGTTCACCAACTAACAGTGATTAGTCCTTGTTGAATAAACCAGTTTTCAGTGCAACATGTTCTTTTATTTTTTACATATTATGTACATCTATAGTTATTTAACCGATGAAGTGCTCTTATGCTACATCTTAATTGAATTCCATCTACACATAGTTTACAAATTATAATTGGGAGACTGAATCATGTGGTAAAGAAAAAACATTATGTTTTCTATCATAAAATGTAAAAGTTAAGAATCAGAGGTTAGCTATATAGATGATTAAATAAAAATAGTACAGGCATGAAATAATCTGGGTAGCAAAAAGAATATTCTGTAAAGACGATATATTTGGTTGAATAAGGGCCTTGAAAATGAAAATAAAAGGCAAATGTAAAATCGTACTAGAACAGACTGTGCAAGACGAGGTCTTTCTCTTTTCTGTTTTAAAAGGCAGTTAGAATTGATAATTTGACTCGGAGACACAAACCAATCCACCCAGTCTGCCGATAACATGCGCTTGCAGTTCTGGGTCCTAAACAAACACAATATGGGCCTTGCGAGCGCTTTAGAAAGCCTTGGTTAATAATCAGTTGTCCAGGAGTCCCCTCTGACCCGCACGGGCCCTCCTTCATCTCAGAACAAAACCCCAGCAGCTGTTGCTTGTACAAACCATCCCGGGGCAGCGACTGCACCCCTTGCGCTGCCTCTGCCTCCCGCGGCCAGGGAAAACTGCGCCTGCGACTTACCTTCCGAGCAAATCAAAGAAAACTGGGCGGCCGAGTTCCTGAGGTCTGCCTTGGAATAAGGTGGAAGGAGATGACCCAGGGTTAGGCGACCCTGACTATCAAGTGTGTTGCCTTGACAAATAGTAATTGCTTGACAATTGCTCTAGGCTTGGAAAACATATGTTATCATGTTCATGCTGTATCCGCTGATAGAGATTGTTTTCATTGCACATGCTGGCTATTTCTAACTCCACTGAACCTACTGATGTGTGAAAACAGAGATAAGTTCAAACTAGGGGTCTCAAACTTGAAAGTCTGAAACTTGAAAGTCTCTCCTTTGTTTGAGTTATTCCTCTTGGCTAGCGGATGTCTGTCTTTAACTCAAGAATCAGCCTATGTCCAGCATCTTTGAAAAGCCTTTTTTTTTTTTGAATGGCATCTTTGTTAGAGCTGGAGAAGTTTCAGTGAAAGAATATCTCAGTTTTGTGCTTGGTGAAGGCTATTGTGCTAATTATCTCCTTGTGTAGGTTTCAGCATTAAGGCTGTTGGACACATTAAAGAGCAGTTCACGCTCACAGCTCAGTATTTAAGGCAAATACAGAATTTCAGCATTGATTACATATTTTATACACCGTAAGAACTTGAATTTTTTGATCTGTAGCATAACAGAACTTCCTTTTGAACTACTGTCTACAGTTACTGTTTCTTCCCCTTTTGGCAAAAGTTTCAGTGATAATATAAACATATGCCTCTTTCAATTGAAAAAGATCTTTTTTCTATGAAATAAAGTATTCTTTTTGTTTGTTTGTTTCTGAAAAACTGCTGAATCTCTCCCTGAAATAATCTTATAGTTTTATATGTTTCTGCATATCTTAACACATGATTGCTTAAAAGTATCGAGAAACTTCTCAGTGCAAGAAAAGCTGGTAGAGTTTTTAGGGGTATAGTTTGCTATAAGAAAATAAAGGGAGGGGAGGCAGCATGTGACGTATAGCACTCATATGGACCTGAGTGGTTATAGAGGTGTATGCTTGCTGGATTGAAGAAAAGGCATCAGGATTCTGTCAGGGGTCAGTACATGGTCACTCCTGAGCTCAGGGGCATAGAAAGGTAGAATATTTGTGAAATGGTTTGCAGGAGAATGTGTGGGCTTTGATTCATTTGTTTGCACAGCATCAGAAAATAAAATACTGCTTTCTTATTTGATGAAGACGTCAGTCATCTGACTCAGCATCTTCCATTAAACTTCTTTTCTTATCCTTCCCTCCATTTTCATGTGCCCTTGTATTTCCAGCAGGCTCTCCCTCTAGAATGACGAATCTTGCACATGAGAAAAGGACAGTTTTGCTACTACTTGTAGATTTGTCATATGACTCAACCTACCATTATTTTAATTCTTGCTTTAAATTGAAATGTCTGCCAGTCTGTGTGTTGAAATTGTATATTATTAACAACTACAATAGTAATACCTAGATCTAACATACAGCTTTTCATCTGTAGCTCTCAACTTTTTTTTTTTTTTTTGACACCTGGAATGAGCTTCTGTTCTTTTTAAAAGTCACAGAGCTCAGGTAGAAATGGCTGAGGCAAGATTAAGTGGCATTTATACCTTCTCATCGTTGGGCCGCTTGACAGATGCTGCCATAATGATAGAGCTCTTCTGGCCCCTGAGTGCCACTGACTCACAGCCCAGCATCTCCACAGCGAGACTTCCCCCATTCCAACAGGAGGAGGCTTCTGGCTTCCTTCCACCCTTCCTACAGAAGGATCCTTCCCTGGGTCAGATGGGGGGCTGTGAGTGCCCTTTCCCAATCGGGTCTTTGTAGCTCATGTCAAGAGTGTGGAAAACTGGCGAGGATTTCAGTCACCATAGTTTTTGGTTCTTTTATGATGCAGCATGAGAACTCCTTTAAGGGAGATCTTCCTAGCTGGATTAGGCTTTTGACATTCAGTAGGCACTGCTAATGAGGCACCTTGCCTCTGGAACTGTGAATTTTGTATTTTGAAAAGATAAATACACAGGTAAAGAAAATGTTGCTGAACACTTATTTCAGATCTTATGTTATTTTAGACTTTTTATAACCTTAGTATATGTAGCCTTAGGATGTCTTGTAAGCATTATTTTGTCTCTTAGATTCAAGTTTTAATTGTCCCTATCTTAGAATCGAAAAGCCATTGGTGAAATTCTGAGTACAAGACAGGATGACGGGCCTTGTTTGAACACCCATTCCAAACCTTGGCTGAAACACCGTCCATCTTCCACCTTGGTACAGATTTAACATCAGCTGTATGATTTAACTTGAGAAGTCTATAGGAACAGTAACTAGTAATCTACACTCAGATGGTGGGTTGAAAGAGATAACAATTATATTCTTTAATGCGTTAATCCAGTTTATTTAAGTGTGTTCAGGAAATGATGCTGTCGCTTAATTTCTTTTCTCATTTATTTGCAGGTCTACTTTACCTGTAGTGCTGAGCTATTGAGATAATTTCCTTTTTATGACTTGTGTCAAGCTTGAAGCTTTCAAAACCATGTGTCAAAGGTAAGTTAGCTCAATGATATTCTTATTTGGCTATGTCCCTAAAAATATTGTACATTTACAGGGGAAGTTTTCGTCGCTTAATTGAAGGCTCAGGGCTGTTGATGAGGCACAGCCCTGAGTAAGGGACGTTGTGAAGCAGTAAGCGTTCCCGCAGGGAGCTCTGGGAGAGGTTTTCTCCTAGTCCTCTCCAATATAGTGAGGGAGTGCGCGTACTGCACCAACTTTTAAAATAGTGCAACCTGATCCTTTCTTTACAGCTCAAAGGGTGGGGGTGGGGAGTGAAGGTGAAAAAATAGTAGTGCAGACCCTCCTTCCCGTTTTGGGTCTGATTTTCTCTGATGAGTGAAGAGAGCATTAATTGTGCATGACCATTACGAGAAAGGACCCTTTACTCTCACCCTTCACAGTTCTTGTGACATAGGCCAGGTTTAATCTAGTCCATGTTAGCAGAAACTAAGTACACTTACAGAGTTATAATGAGCTTCCCCTTCATTTTAATTTCCCCTCACTGGTATGTAAATCATTGCTTGTAAGGGATAAAAGTCTGCAGGAGTTACGATACTGAAGTGATTGCACTGATGTGGAGCTCCTTCTAGTTAGCATGCAGTGTTTATCGCACTGTTTAGTGTTGTAAAACTGAAATGAAATAAACTCCAAATCAAAAAGAGACTATCTAATATTTCTCTAACCAACTAACAAAAGTAAATTTTATGAACTGAAGTGAATTACTAAAAAAATCTTTACAAACAAGGTTAGACAATGTGCAAGTCAGGAGATTGGTTTGTTGGTGTTTCACTTGTTGGTAGTCATTTACAAGCTATCCAGATATAGTAGATCATAGATTTAGCTTGGAAAGACTACCAAAATTAATATTTAGTCAGTAGTTGTGACAGCCAATCAGTACACTGTCATACAGTGGAATTTTTGTGAAATTTATTCTTTTATAAGAAAGGATGTTCATGCACATACCATGTTCAGCCAGAAACAAGAATATTAAAGAGTCCTGAAAAAGTACAGTGGTTTCAATATTGTTTTGCCAGCTAGTGTTGCCTGGTCTTCAGCATATTTATTTTGTACTTCTTTGTGCAGTGTAAAGGGCATATTCTCATCTGATGAACTACTGCTGATTTCCTAATTTCCATTCATCTTTTATCAGAGATTTATTTGCAGCTGTAATCCATGCTGAGAGCACTTTTTTAATGTGATAGGTGTGTCCTGTGTACACATTACGTACACATTTTAAAGTAATGCCCTCATGAGCTAATTTCATCTATACATATATAGTATTGAGACTGTTAACTGTACATGTAAAAAATATTAATGAAAACTACTACAGTACTTTAAAGTACTCTGAAAAATATATTACTTTTTATGAAGCATTAATGTCAAACTTTAAAACAGTTCTATTAGACATCCCTCAGTATAGCTAGAGGATAAGACTCAGAATCCAGAAGGAAGTTCAAGAGAAGGAACTGGGGAAAAGAATACTTCTCACTTCCAGATACTAGAAGGGATACCTGCATAAAGATTTCTCCAAGTACGCTATCAGTCTTCAGTTAGAAGGGTCATGACACTACTGTCTAGCTGCTGGAAGGAAGAGAGAGTTTTCTTTCCCACTTTCCATAAAACACCAGTTACTATAAAAGGATAGATGGAGCTGTGCTGCTTTCTTCCTGTACCTCTGGCTTTATTTTTTAAAACTTTTTTTCCTCCCCCTGTATCTTCCCCGTTGTGAATACCTCCTGCGCTTTCCTGCTGTTAATACTTTTGTCATATGAGTCCAACGATATAAAATGGACATTTCAGATAACTCAAGAGCTGGGTACAGGCCTCTAAAAAGCAGTAACTGGACTTGCAGTCTTGTTAGTTATGCATGGCTGCTGCTTGTTAAAGTGCTGCTGTGCAAAAGCTGGAACACTGGAACTGTCTGCTTGCAGAACCAGGACCACTATACTGTCTTTATCCATCCAATTTCCAAATGTAAGATAGCAACACCCTTTTCAACTGAAAAGATAGAAAAGTGTTTTAAGTTTTGAACAAAAGCAGTAGAAATTCGTAGCATGGGCCCTTATGGCCACCAGAGAAAACTGCTTGCTGTCATTAGGAATGATGAGGCTTCATTTTTTAAAAGAACTCGGGGAGGTACAAAATTATATTTAAAACATAAAAAGTATCAGACACCAAACAGTAGAGTCAAAATGGTCACAGATACAACACTACAGAAGCAGCTGACCGATAATCTTTTTCAAGAGTGAAAAGGGAAAGGAGTGGTCATTCAGATAATCATATGCTAAATTACTCATTTATGCAATTCAGGTAATCAAAAGTAAAGCAGGCCTACATAAATCAATAATAAACAAGATATGTTTTATAAAACAAGACAAACAAGTAAGAATCTTAGTCTTGCAGACCTAAAGAGCCTTTGTATTGTAGCATAAAATTAAGTAAAAACTACAACCTCCCAGTGAGTTAGTATAGTTTCACTTTTCTTTATACTCTAGTAACCCAACTCTATTCTCCAGTGCTTTTTGATTATTAAACCAGAAGAGGCTATTAATGTGAGGAGATATATATGTGTGTGTGCACATATATATATATGTACCTCCTTCCTGAGTGGATTAATTTAAGACATGTATGTAATACAGAGAAAGTATGCTCCTGTTTTATTTGCTGAACACTAATACCTTTACATGTGGGATAATGAATTAACATTTATGATCTCTGGGAGTATGAGAGATCTACAGAACAACTAATACCAATCCCAAGGCCAGAATTCGAGAGCAAAACAGGTTTGGGGTACACGGGAACTTAGCTCATGGTGATGGGATTTGGCTCCAGTTCTTGTGCCTTAGGCTGTAAGCCATGTCCCTACCCAAGCTGCTTTTCCAACCCACCGAATACATCTACTTGCCTTTTATTTTCAGAAAACGGACAGTGTTGGGATGTGCTTTATACAGTTGCCACTTTGATCCCTTTCTGTGACAAGCTCCAGAGCTGCAGCATCAGCCTGGCAGCAGTACTTGGGCTCCAAGTGCGGCAGAACTAGGGAGCCCTCCAGGAGCCAGTTACAACCCCCAGTCACTGGCCAGCCCATTGCCTGTAGAAGTCAGCATGCTGAAGTTGACATTGATGCCTCAAGGGACTAGCTACCAGCTAAACAAAACTGGAGCACAGGGCTAGCCAAGCATAGATTCTCTGTGACCCTGTGTCAGGACCTGTGATCCTGGTGTAAAAGCCAGCTATGTTACCTCCTTGCCCTCTGAGACTCCCAGGGAATCCCCAAGTAAATGAGGAGGGGAGTTATTTACATCTCCTTTGTGCCTCCGTCACAATTTTTTTTTCTTTTTTGGGGGGGGAAACCAAAAAGTGATGGGATACTTTAAAAAATATATATTTGTTCCTTATGAAGGCTTACTACAACAAAGCATGAATAATTTGCCACATTAATTATAGATAGTGGAAAATGTGTAAGTATCTATGTGGTTAAAGAAGCGAGCGTGCTGTCATTGACAGTATCAAAACTGTTGTGTACAGCCTGGAAAGGCAAATGCATTTGAATATCACTGGTGGGTTAGAATATTTAGAAGCCAGGAGGCTATAAAATCTAACTATTAAATATACTGAGAGCAGAAATGCTCATTTGCTTATGCAGAGGAAATAGAGCAAAGATACACCACAGCAGAGAAAGCTAGCAGGACAAAGGAGATACTATTGACTCATTCCAGACTGCCGACTTAGCAGCTCAACTTTGTTTCCTTTTAACTTTTGTAACAGTAGGAGCTCAAAGCTTCTCAGTCTATTTTCTGCACAAATAGAAACACCCAGACTTCAAAAAGTAGTACACTTTGAAGAAACCCAGGCCATTAACACATTAAAAACTGTGTGTGCTACTAAACAGGGCTTCACGGTTACTTGCATTTTGCAGTGAGTAGATGTTGATGTTTTAGTAATAATAATTTTACACTGCTGCATTCTGGCAAACAATTCTCGACAAGTATCAGTTTGTAAAACACTTTTTGTTGGTTTTAGTGTGATACAGATTTATTGACTTTGCAGCGGGTAAGTACTACTTTGATATTTTCACAGACTGAGTAAAAAACCTCACTTCCCGCCCCCCCCACCCAGTAGCATATTGCAACAAGTTTATAACCCTCTAACACTACACTCGTAACACTGGAGAAAGCATACGATATGTGAAATTCAGATTTTTGTCCTCAGCGCTTTAATCTATTTCCCATTACAAAAAAAAAACCCAGCAACACCACCGACAAAAAACCAGCTTTTTATTGTCCACTCTGGACAATTAAGTGTTCAAGGCCATCACTAGGACAGCTTCTCTGCTCACATTTTCTCTGTGCCAAACCCCACCAGGGGCATATTCCCGGGCAGGAGACCAGCTCCTCGCGTCCCAGCTTGCTCCTAAGCGGGTGCCCAAGACTTAAGACAGCGGTTTAACTTCACAGATATCCCACTCTTACAAGTACACCTCGCTTACAAGCTCGCCTCTCTCACAAGAAATCGCTCCTCGAGTGTACAGTATTCGCTTAAAACGTCATAAAACGTCATAAACGCAAATTAATCGGCATCATGTAAACCAGCCCAATACTAGAGAGTGTACATTTGATTTAACTGTTGAGGTGTTCCGTCTTGGGCTCGGCTCCCCAACCCCCCCATGTTCACGGCTCCGGTCCCCGTGGAGGGGGGGGGAAATGCGGGCGGGGCTCCCGCGTCCTGCCTTGGCGTCGGGGGCCGCGCCACCCCCCGTTGGCGTGGCGGGCTGTCACTCAGGAGACGTCACAATACGCCTGTGTGAGCGCTGTAAACACTCGGGCGGGCGTGTATGTGTATGAGTGTCGCGGGGGCGCGCCTCCCCCCCCCAACCCCCTGGCGTAAGCCCGATCCGGGGGGGGAAGGCGCGCCCCCGCTTGTTTCCCTGCGCGCATGGTAGCGGCACGAAAGGTAGCATCACTGGAGCAGGGATGATGTAATTCTCCCTCCGGCCAGTAACTGCCTGCGCTTGCACCGATCCGACTGGCAAACGGGAGGGGGGGGGGGGGTGTTTTACTCGTATCAGCATCTCCTGACCGCGCAACCCCCCCTTTAAACGCCGCTCCGCTCGTCCCGTCCCCCCCCCACCGCCTCCCCGCGGTGCGGAGGAGGGATAGGGGTTGGGGCGGGGAGCAGAGGGGGGGAGCCCCGCGTCGTGTGTGCAGGGTAAACACGCCGGTGAGCGCCGCGCCGGCGGTAAACAAGTCTAAGGTGCCCTCCGCCGCACGGCAACTTGCTGCGGGCGGGGTGTGCCCCCCCCCGCGCACACACACGCACACACATACACACACTTCCCCCTAACAAAAGCCCGTTTAATATCAGCGTCAGCTTTTGTTCGGCGGGCAGCGGCAACCGTCCCCTCTCCTGATCACTTCATTTAACCGGTTCCCTCTCCTCCCAAATCCGCGGGTCCCCCACACCCCGTCCCCCGTGCGCGCATCCCCACTCGCTCCGTGGCTCTTCTCCCCTTCAAACCCCCCCAGACCCCGGAGCGCCTGGTGCCTCCCGCCCGCTCTCCGGGGCAGCAAGCAGGTAGGCGAGCAGGCAGGGCCCCCCCCCGCTTCCCTCCCCCTTGAAAAGGCAGTAGCTAAGTGGCACTTACTGTCAGAAGAGGAGGGGAGGAAAGCCCTTCTTTCGGTGCAAAAGCAAAATAGCCACTCGCAGGACGTTGCCAGCACAGGAGACAGCGAGGAAAAAAAAAAATACAAATAATCTTCCAGTAGCGCGTGTGTGAGAGGGGAGGAGGGAGGATTCGCCTTTTAACCGGAGAAAAATAAAATCAAAAAATAACCAGCCCACCCCCCACTCGGTTGCCTTTTTTTGTGCAGTTTCAGCAAAGCTGCGAGGAAGTTGGTCCTTTTGTTCCACTATTTATAGATTGCGTCAACATTGCGAAAAGGAGAAGGCGGAGCGGTGGCACTTACTCCTCGCCGGGGGGGGTTAGAGGGGGGTGGGGGTGAAGATATCGGGGTGGAAAGGCGGGACGGACACACACACAAGCAAGCCCGGTATATACAAGCGACCTCAGCGCGCTTCCCACCCGCAGCCCTCCGGAGCACGGGGGAACCAGGCGGTGCGGCGGCGGGGAGAACCGCTTTGCTTCCCCGACCGGCTGCCGCCGCACAGCACCGCCCCGCGGGCGGCGAGGCGAGGAGCGCCGAACCGAGCGGCGGGGCCCTGGGCCCCGCCGCTCGGTTCGGCGCTCCTCGTCTCGCCCGTATTCTCCACCTTCACCCCCCCGCGGTGCGCCTCCATCGCCCCCGGTAGAACCTGTTGCGACCCCTCGGTTGAAAGCTCCCAGGGCAGGTGCACACACTGTCCAGCTCCGCTTTCTTTCCGAAGTGGCCGAAGGGTTAATTCGGGAAGCCGAGGGGAAAACATTTTAAAACCCGGGGATCGTGAAAGTTAGAAGTCTATCCTCTTTCGCCACCCGTGAGGAAGGCGGCGGGCTTGAGGGGGTGGGGGAAACCAGCGCTTTTCTGGCCGAAGGCCAATGTTTCTAAAGTGAATGTAAACAAAGAAAACTGCAAACACCAGAGGAGGGCCTTCCACCGCCGCCAAGGCTGGGTAACGTGTTACCAAACGGGTGCCGAGCTTTGCCTACCCCCCGTTTCCCTCTTCGTCCTCAGTGCCTACGGTCACCCCGACCACCGCCCCGCTGGACGGGGGGAGTTTCCGCCGGCGGGGACGGCGCAGGGTAACAAACCACAAAAAAAGAGAAAAAAATAAAAAAGGCTGCATTTTAAAATTTGCTTTCAACCCGTTGGGGGTTTTTTGTTTGGTTTTGGGTTTTTTTGGGTGGGTTTTTTTTTTGGCTTTTTTTTTTTCTTTTGAGAGCGAAGGCTCGCCCCTCCCGCCCCGGGAGGCATATCCGCCGTGCCCCGGGCGGGCGGAGGCCGGGTCCGGGCTTGCCCGAGCCTGCCGGGCGCTCCCGGCTGCGGCCTCGGGGTTGCGTGGAGCTGCTGGTAACGTGCTCGGGGAAACATTCACGGAACTCCTGCTCCGTTAGCAAAACTTTCTGTGTTTAGGCGGGGAAATCCTCGCTTGCTCGCACCAAGGCCGGAGGGGTTTCACTGCGGGGTTAGAGAGGAGCGGGAGGGAAGAAGGAAGGCTGGAGGCGTGTGTGGCCGTGACACCGGTTGCGTGATCTCTCTAAAAACACCCGTGATGGACATACGAGCGATGTGAAATCCAGCCGTCGGACTGGGCGAGGTTTGGAATTTTTTTTCCCCCGCTCCTCACTGTCGTGAAATCTATGGGCGGATGATTTTCCCTTTTAGTTATGCTTCGTGACAACGGATGCCTTCCCGATGATGATTTTTCTGGGGGAGAGTGCGAGTCCCTCGGAAAATCTCCCGCCCCGCCCCAGCCCACGCACGGCCCCTGCTTGCTGGGGCGCTTGGGAGCTCAGGTAATGGTTGCGGAAAGCTCCGAGTGAATAAAATAAAATCCGTTACTGTGGTTCCTTTCCTGAACCGTCCCCTGATCCCGGGCTTTCCCTCTCTACAACTCTGTGCTTCGCAGTGAGGTCGCCGTCCCACTTCGCTGCTCTTGCGACAGAACACGAAGCTTGCTCATCCTCCGTGAGCTCTCCGTGGGGACTGTGGATACTTTTTTTCACTGCTGTGCTGTGGTTAAAACAAAATAAAAATAGAAAATAATAAAAAAGAAAAAAACGAAAATTACCTAGTTCCAAGGCGAACAGTGTTCAGTGTCACTTAAAAGACGGATGGTCTTTTGCGTGCAAAACCCTTGGCAAAAGTGAACTCTTTTAACAGCCCTTGAACTGTTGATGTAAAAATTGACTGGTGGTGGAAAGTAGCAAGTAGTGGTAATAAAGAATAGATACAAACTATCAACCGTGAATAAGCCTTCCTGGAAAGAGCCGAGAGCTGGATAGGGAGTAGCGGTCGGCAATTCGCTTGCTGCTTCTCTGAAAATTTAGAAGAAAATGGGAGTGTGACGCGCTGGCACAACTTTTTAAAAACACGCCTCTGGGACAAAACTGTTTTTAAAAAAAGAAGAGTAGCATTGCGGTGGAAGTGGATGAAGGAAGTTAAAAGCGAGAGATGAAAGGTGCGAGCACTGAGAAGCCGGCACGTCTGCCCCCAGCGCTGCCCGCTTCGCCGCAGCCCCACCGCCCGGAGCCGGGGGCTGAACTTCGGCAGAAGCCACGGCGTTCAGAAATGTCGCAACAGCACTTTGGAAGTCTCTAAAGAAAAGCTGAATTGTTCGAACTTAGGTAACTTAAGGAAACTCGTTATGACCTACATTGCTTTTTCTGAGTCAGCAGCCGCAGCCCCGGCGGGTCCGGCCGCGCTCCCGCAGCCGCCGCGCACCCGCGGGCGGAGCCGCCTCCGCCGCCCCCCTCCCCCGCCGCCGCCCGGGCTCGCTGCTCCACGGGTTTACAAATAAACTCGCCTGGATCGAGACAGTTTCACTTCTGCGTCAGGAGTGCCTCCGCGCGTTTTGTTTTTTTTTCTTTTTTTTTCTTTTCCAGGTTTGCGGACAGAGCACTTTGCCTGCTTCTGTAGTGGTTTACCGGCTGGTTTGTGAGGGGGAAAGCTAATTTAAGCGAAGGACAAGGGATTTTTTCCCCAAGGTTTTTAGAACTGTACTATATTTTCCGAAGAGGTACCGATTGTTTCCTGCACCGGGCAGGACATGCCTTGTAGGGAAAAGTTCCTATGTGTTGCACACTGCTTTGCTCTTCAGATAGACAAGAAACTCTGCAGTTCAAAAGCTTACCAACAGCTTTCCATATTATTTCTGTAATGTAATATAAAAGTAGCAACGATTAAGCTCAAAATGTTCACATTCTGAAGACTCATAGTTTAATCCAGTTTGCAGCAAGCTCGGACAGTTACACGGACCTTTTGTAAAACTCACGGTCCGCATCAGGGGGAGAACCAAGAATGTCTTAACATCTTAATTAAAGTAATCTGTGCGCAAAGTTACCTCATCACCCCAGCCGGGCAAAGGACTGGGAAAATCAGCCAGTCCGCTTTCTTTTATGTTCAAAATGACTAAAGAGTCGGGATGAAATGACCTCAAAAAACTCCGCCTTTCGAAAAGAAGTTCTCGGTGTCTCCCCCTTGCCCCTCGCCGCTCCCCCGCGATTCTCACTTTTTATTTATCGACACGCCGTTGACATCAGCAACCAAACTGAAACGAGAAAAAGCAGCTCCAAATGTCTGGATTTTCCGGTCAGGCGTTTACCGGGTTTGCACGCTGCTCCGAGCGCTGCTTTTGGTGTTATGATCATTATCACTGATGTATTTTTGCAAACTTTCAGGATCTTATTGGCCAACTACAGCAACTCACCGCATTTCAATATGGGACAGAGACAACAAATCCAAATTCCTTTTTTTTTTTTTTAATTTTCAGAGCAGTGGGTGGATTAGGTACTCTGTACTAACAACTTTTAGCAGCTCTGCGTTTCCTGCAATAGTGAGATTTTAGTCCCCCTTCTTAAGAAAAATAGCGAAATTTGGAGATAGCCATCAAAAGCTGCTCCCCGTGCCCCTAAGCAGCGAGTGGGGCAGGAAAACGCCAGCTCTGATTTTGGGGGTCGGGGAAAGGTTGTTTTTCGGTGGGGAGGTGACATCTCTCCCAGCCCCGTTTCCCCACCAGATGTTTGCAGCTGGACACGGGGGAACGTCGTCGCTGTCTCACCGTGGGGACGAGCAGCCACCTCCGCTCTGCGCCTGGCGGGTGCTGCCAACCGTCACCACAGAAATTCAGCATCTGCCTGATTTTATTTTTCAAAGAACCCTCAAAATTCCCCCGTGGTGTCACGGAAAGAGCGCGGTGGTAACCGCCGCTTCACAGATCTCCTTGCTCACAAACCCCAAATGTCAAAGGCGAGGAAAAAGCATTTGTGCTTAGGGAGGAGAAAAAAAATCAGACATCGCTTGGGAGGAGAGGGGTGTGAGGGAAGAGGGGGTAAGAAGGATTTTGGCTGTGCAGGAGCTGACATGTTGCGTTTCCACTTCCATCGAAGCGGGAGCGACTCCGGCATCCCGCTCTGGGGTTCCGCTCTCTTCCCTGGCGCTTTGCTCGGGGCTTGTCCGGGAGCTCCGCGGCTCCCCCGGTGCCGCAGCCCCCCGCCCTGCGGGGCAGCCCCGGGACCTGCCGGCCTCCCCCTGCCCCTCGCTCGGACGCCTCCGGAGGGATTGGGCAGCCCCGCAGGGGGTCGAGGGCAGGCGGCAGAGCCCTCTCCGTTCCCCCAAACCGCTCTCCGTGCGATCAAGCCCACAGAATGGGCTCGAAAAGCGAGACTTTGGGAGACCTGTGGAGGGAGTGGACGTGATCTGCGCGTCAAAGCGAAGCTGAAGGATCAGCAGCCGCAGTTAACACCAGTCACTTCTACCGAGATTTTGAGACTTTTTTTTTTTTTTTTCGGTCTGGAAACTTTTCTATCTAGAGCTGCGTAATTTCGTAATTAGTTTTTCAGACACCGTTGTCTATATCCAGCGCGTGCGACAAGGTTGTTAAAAGACTGGATGTTTTTTGCTCACGCCGACTGGATCTCTGCAAGACTTAATTAACCCCCTGCGCCTCATCACGTTTCTTTTACCGAACAAACTAGCTATTTGAGCAGCCTGCGGTCAGCTCGGTGCTGCTCTGCATTGCAGGGCTGAAAGGTACGATGCAATGTCCTCAAAGTGATTGTAGACTTTCAGGATATTACCGAGGTTAAATGAAAGTCCCGGGATGGTAAGAGCAAAAAACTGGTAGCCGTCCAAGAACAAAATCGTTATTTTTAATTGAGTCGAGTTGGATTTTTTTTCCCCTCCCTCTTTCTTTCCTATCGTAGCTGCAAAGTAGCTTTGTTTGTGTAATTAATGGAGGCTTTAAAACGTGCTCGTCACGACTGACTGGCGGGAGGATACATATAGCAAATAATGACAACCCCTAGCGAAAGAAATGCGGTGACCTGGGTTTGGATGGCGGTGTCCCAGCAACGATTTGTCTTTTCCTGTTTGACTTTTTCTTCTTTTCCTTTTAAAAACTTTAATTATTTCAGAACTGTGGCCAAGAGCAGAGGATGTTATTTCAGAAATACTCTCCGTGACCCCCGAGTGGCCCCTGGCCGGAGAGGGGCTGCCGGGCACCGGGGCCGGGAGCACGGGGAGCTCATTTTCTAGCCGCGAATGTAAAATTTCTCTCTCCTTTTCGTTCCCCAGTTCAAAGATTTGGCTGATAACAACCAAATCTCTGTGTGATCGCTTGCTTTCCCGCCAGGCTCAACATCCAGCTCATCCCCTCGATGTGAGGTTTTCGAGTGCCCCGTTTTCGGACACTCTTTTTCTCAGAGATGTTCCCAAGCCCATATTTTTATGTGTCTCCCCGTCCCTCTGCCGCCCCAGTGGCACTAGGGCTACCGGTTTCGTCTCTCGTCAAACTGCGCGTAGATTTGGGTGTAAATTCAGGCAGTTTGAGCTCTACAGACGCCTACGTTATCTTCCTATTTGGCGTAATTAAATTAAGCGATTTTAAATCTCGTCGTTACGAACACCAAACGCAAATACTCGGCATCTTGAGTGTCTGCTGGTACTTTTATTTCTCTCGGCGCATCAGGAGTTATTTAGCATATAGAAAGAAGCGAAGAATCACCTCCTTTTAGCAGGTCAAACGGTGCAATTTGTCGAAGAAAGTTCAGCGAGTCAGAAGACGCTGGAAAAGCGCTGTGAAAAAAAAACAGCAACAACTGTTTTGTGGTGGTTTTCTGTCCCGAAGTTTAACCGCCTTCTGGATTTGAGATAGCCGCTTCTTCTTGCTTTTTTACTTGTCCTGGCAAGACACCGAATTCCGAGGGGCCCGATCCTGCTCCCGGGGCAGTTACCGGCAAGGTGGGGGCGGGGACGGATGCCGGAGATGGGGTCACGTCCACACTTAGGTCTTGGTCAGGCGAAGCGGTGCGGAGAAGCCGCTGGCAGCCTCTTGCGGATCTGTCTCTCGAGCTGGTTTTGGCTTACGGGAAAATGAGTAGTTATTGTAAAACGTTCAAATTGCTCCGATGGAAACTTTCCGGTGTATTGGAAATACGTAAAGACAAGAACGATAATGACAGAACTTTGAAAAGTAACTTCTGACTCCCTGAAAAGCAAGAAAAAAGCCTTTCAGGACCTGGTAGTTAATGATAGTCATTTCCATCCCGCTTCGCTGAAAGCAAACCGCGTGTGTTTGAGGGAGTTTCAGACTTTCCGTTTCCATCACCCTCGAAGAGCGGGGGAGCCCTCCTTGACCCGCTGGGCACCGCCGAGTCGCCGTCCCTCTTGCCTGCAGGTTTCCCCGGGAGGACACCGGGCGAACCTCCCGGCAGCGGGGTCTCCCTGCCGCCTGTATTCGTTTTTCCACGCTCCCCCCGTGCCTCCTTGGCCGCCCTGGGCAAGTCAGAGGGCCCGGGGACGGCCGGACGGGCACGGCCACCGCTGCCACCTGCGCTGCGCTCCCCAGCCGGGTCGAGCTGTTCTGCCGCGCTGCAAATACTTTCAAGTCATTAGTGCTTCTTAGTTGCCTTTTTTTTTTTTTTTTTTCCTTTTAATTGTTTCTCTGCTTTCTCTACACCAGCCTCTTATCTTTTTCTCGCAGACACTCGACCCAGTGAAACCAGTGGGTGTGCAGGCAGTTGCGGCAGCCCGGAGATCTCGCTTTTTTTCCCTCTCCGCTAAACGCTGCAGTTAAAATGCCGGCAGCGTGGTGATTCGTCTCCAGCTGCTGCTGCTGGTCAGTATTTACCGCTAGACAGTCATTTATCTCCCGAGTTCAGCTTATTATTTTTTTTTTTTTCCGGAAGGGAAATGCAAAAGAAATTTGTATTCGGCCATTTTCTGTAAACTTGACACCCCGAGCTGCGGTTTTGTCCGTGCTCGGACTTTCCTGGGAGAGCCGAAGCGTTGCTGGCGTTTCCCTGTGCACGGTAACTTTGTAAACACTACAGCTGGGCTGCAAAGCAACTTGTGGGTCCCCATCGACAGAGCCCCCGGCTCCTTTTCCCGTCGGTGTTTCTGTGGCAGTGGTCGTGAGCTGTCCCGGGCCACGATTAACCCCTCTCGTGACCCTGGGACTGTCACGGAGGGGTGCACTCGCCGAGTCCCTCCGTTTCGTGCCGCCCGGCCGATACACGGGGAGCGACAGTCGCCCGAAGGCAACCCGGAGGACCCATCGGAGGAAGATGGATACCCGCGGAGGAGCTGTGGCAGTGCTGGGACAGTCCGGGACTGTGGTCGAACAGTGCTGGAACAGTGCTGGGATAGCCTGAGACTGTCCTAGAACAGTTAGAACAGTGCTGAGACATTCTGGGGCAGGCTTGGACTGTCCTGAGACAGCTAGGATAGTGCTGTGACATCCTGGGATAGTGCTGGGACAGCTTGGGACTATGTCGGGACTGTGCTGGAAGAGTTGGGACAGTGCTGGGAGAGTCTGGGACAGTTAGGGTAGTGCTGGGGTATCCTGGGATGGTGCTGGGACTGCTTGGGATTGTGCTGGGACGGTGCTGGGCAGGCTGGGAGAGGGCAGGGCCAAGTAGGAAAGAGCAGCCGAGCCGAGTCGGGGGAAGGCAGGGATAGGGGATCCCCGGCCTCGGCTTCCCCCGCTCCTAGCGGGGAGCCCACTGGGGACACCCTCGACCCCGGGGCCCTGACCCGCCTGCCCACGCCGGGCTTCCCAGGCAGCACCGCGGCCTCTGTGCGGCCGGTGCGGAAGGTCGGAGCGGGGCCGGGCCGGCCTGCGGAGCTGGTCCCGGGCTCTCCGGGCAGCTCTCCCGGGGCTCTTGGCAGCCGTCTGCCGCCTCTGGCCGTGCTCTCCGGTAATACGGGGCTGCCGTGCTGCGGCGTTCAGCGTCTCCGCATCTCTTCCATGTAAAAATCAGCGTCTAGCCCAGAGCTCGGAGAAACGGCCGATAACATCAATCCGTTCTGGTTTCTCCCAATACACCTTGTGGTTTCCTCCCTCGTTGTTGTTTTGTTTATTTGTTAGTTTTTCTTTCCCTCCTCCTGAGGACACGGGGCGGCTGTCCCCCGCTCCGCCGCCTCTAGTCCACTCAAGAGCGGCACTACTGATGGTTCGCCATAGCTCGGGGGCGACCCGACGTGCTCCTGCTCACAGACCTCCTTCTGCCCGTCCATTTGTCGCGGCAGAATCGGACCCGTTAGGTGGAAACTAAAGCGCAAATGACAAAAAATAAAAAACTGACGTAAACATTAAAATAAAAAAAGGTGGAGTTCTGTTTGCATCTCAGTCGTGGCCTTTCAGAGCTCCCAAGCAAGCTGAAAGCTGCTGGAGTACGTCGTGTAACTCAGAGTGTGGGACAACGTTTCCAGGAGAATAATTTAGGCTTATTATGTATGTTATTATATATATCAGAGACATCAATACTCATCTATTGAAACTGAAAATTATTTGCTCTCTGAAATGCCGCTGGCTCTGAAAAAGTGTTTTCTTTGTTACTTTTGCTTAGAGATATAAAATTGCTGACCTTTCTTGGCCATGGGCATTTAGCAGGCCAAGATCATTAAAGATGTGTGTTTTGTACAATCCCACAGGACAACTTTAATCGCTGGTGAAATGTTATTTGACTTGGCAATGTAACAGTGGGGATTTGACTCATCAAGATGTAAATTAAGAGTACATAGAGAAAAAAATGTTTCTCTGCATACATCTGAATGCGTATGTCCTCATTTTAATAGATTAATTAATATTACTTCTCAGTCATAAATTAATAAGTGCTCTAGGGGGAATTCAGGGAAGAGTAGCCAAAATGATTAGTGTACTAAAGGGCTAATATATGGAGAAGCATTGTTCAATATCTGTAATGTGTGTCTGCACAGATAGAAATGAAAGTCGTTTGGGTAATGAAATGTGTGTGTTTGTGGCCGAGGAGATTTGCAATGTGCAAATGCAAAGTACTGCTTCTGCCACAGCGCTCAGTTGCCTAGAATTCAAACTGGTTTTGGGTTGTTGCTTCGAGATATGCAAACTCTAGCCAGAAATGAGATTTCAGAAACTTCACAAGCCTGGGCTGTTGCATCACCTAACACTACGTGACTTAATGTGCATGTTTGTCACTCTTCTGAGAGTCCAGACTTTCTCAGCAGATTGAAGCACTTGATTTGGGACTTTGTATCCTACCTTAGAGGCCAGGACCCTGAAATCTGGATATAATAGCACTAGCGTATAGGTACTGTACCAGTTTTGTCTCTTTTTTTCCCTATATTGCAGTCATTCTTCCCCGCAAAGAAACTAAAGGGTGTTGGAGAAAACGTTTGAAGGAGAAGAATGTGTCCTCAGGGTTAGCATTTCTTCACTTTAATAGATATTTTTATGTTTTTTAAAAATCAGCTATTACACCCTGTTCTTGTTTGTATGTTGCTTACCTGGCTTATTTGCTTACCTGGTAAGATCATGTCTGGGGAGTCCAGAAATGATCTAACTCAGAGCAATTCTGTATACTGACTTACAGTGATTATAGACAGTTATAATGTGTTTGTAAAATGTGATAGTCATGTCATAGGCATGATGGCTCAAGGATATCAACAAGACAGATTAAAATGATCAAATGTATATGAAAAGGAAGTCCTTTTAGTTACTAAAAGCATGTCAGTGTAAAATGGTACTCAGAAAGTGTTTGCTCATCACAAAATAGTTACCTTATTTTAGTAAATACAGCTTGCCTTTTATTACAGCTAAAGTGAGTGGCTCAGCTATGGGGAATACTACAAAAACTATAACTAAGTTAACACATCAAGACATCTTTGTAGAGACCCTTGCTCTCCGTATGTTTTATACAACCATTTCTAGTACACATCCGCTATCTCTGACACAGATTTCAGGAAACATACCAGCAACACCTAATTCACTGCCCAGAAGTATGTTTAGTTCAGAAACTTTGGCAAAGTTTTCCACATGAGAATCTTATCCATCCAAGAGCATCTTGAATTATTTGGTGCTTGGTTAGCTCAGGTGGAGCCATAGGCCTGGATCCCCAAATGTCATCTGGGATCCTTTGGCATCTGACTCCTGTTTAAATATTTCTTGTTGGGTAGTAGGAGGTAAGTATCTGAGTAGCTTTAGATTTTGAGCCTCATTTTTTTTCTTAGTCGTATCAAAGATCTCTCATTGCACCTGTAAATGTACATTTACTAGAAAGTAACCCTAGACAAGAATATCCTGCTTCTAATGCAGGGATTTCAGCTGTTCTGATCTAGTGACCTGCACTGCCCTGTTAGAGAACTGAGCTCCATTTTGTAATTGGCAGGAACTGAGAGCACTATACAAATAGATCTCTTACCTCCCGAGAACTAGAGAGAAGCATCAGTCTGTTGAAAGGGTACTTAGAGCCTCCAAGGTTAATCCCATACAACTTCATTTGGAAGGAGAAAGAAGAAATCTCAGAAACAGAGGAAGAAATTATGGGAGGGGGAAAGTGGGAAACAGCAAGATCGATAAGAGGGAGGCAAGTACCTGAGATAGCCAGGGTCATGTGTAAAGCAATATGTATAACCAGGCAACTTACATAATACTCTCAAAACTCATATTGTAAATAATATAACAACAGAAAGAATCGTAGTTGAGGGATATTCTTGCAAGTATGGGTGGGTGGAAGTTTTGTGCTTGCCCTTGGTAGAAACTACTTTAGTTTCAGCTGCACTAGAACCGTTCATGGATGCAGAACCACTCAGAAGGACTTATCCGAGAGCAGCTATTATGTCTTTTTAATAATTTTGAGGAAGAGCTGGCTTTTCATTGCTGTCATAATTAAATAGTTAATTTCATTACATTTATTCATTTGTTTTTACATTTGGATGGCTACTGCAGGAGCAGGTACAGTATATAACCTATGTCTGACTGGCTGGCCTATCTGAACATCTCAGGAAAATCAGTTGCTTGCCCACCTCATGCCAAGTTCGGGCTTCATGTGGTCTCCCAAAGCTCAGCAGTCTGTGGGTCAGTCAAGGGCTTCCTATCAGGCAGGAAGCAATCTGGACAGGGGCCTTCCCAGGTCAGCAAATGCCTTCCCAGAAACTCTCACCGAGGAATTATAATTCATAGTCCTCTGCCTGAATGCGTTTTATCATGCAGAAGGCAATTACATGGAAAGAGTTGAAAATACATAGGTTATTGATGTAACATGGGTATGCATGTTCATTGTATCATCTGAGTGAAGATATTTAACCAGGCTAACTAGCATAATTATGTTTTTTAGCAGTAGCTCTACACATTCTCCTGTCAGAATTGCTGCCTTCAAAGACCTTTCTAGAACACATAAGTGCACTTGCCACCTTATTACAAAAGCTATCTACCAGGAAAGTTTGTGTTTGTCTCTGCTTCTTCCTTCTGGAGCCCTAGATCTCTGAGGGAGGAAAACAATCATGTCCTGAAACCCCCCTGAAGTTTGTACTTGATATTTTAACTTGCCCTTGCAAGGCAGCTGCTGCATTTGCACGTGTGGGAATCTGGTGAGCCATACAATCTGAGGCTGAGGATTTCTATTCACTAGGGATTAGCTGCACTGTTTTCCTAAATCAGTCACCAGATCTGGATTCCAAATTAACAAAGTGGTGCTGAGCAATAATGTAGACTCTAGGTAGCAGCTTTGCAAATTTATTCAATGAAAGCATTATAAAAGCTGGCTGTCTAACTGCCGTAGCTTTAGTGCAGTGAACTCTGAGAACCAGCAGACTTACTGAATTTATAACAAGTAAAAAGCTCAAGGTTCTTTCAGTGCCAAGGATGCTGAATGAGAAATGCTGCTCTTTGCACAATTGCTCTAAATACAACTACTCACAACAAATAGTTTAGAAGATGCAGAACAACTGCATCATAGAAAACTGTTAGAAGGGACCTCAGACATCACTGAACCTCTCCCTATGCCCTGATGACCTTCTATCTTTCTGTCTTTTCTGTTTGTCTAGCCTGTTCCTAAAGACATCCAGGAGTGGAGATTTCACACCCCCTGTGCAATCTATGCCAGTGTTTAACCACCCTTCATGTTGGAAGCCTTTTCTTGGCATGTTTTCCATAGTCATGTGTAGACTAAACCATGCCAGTCCTTTTGATTTTTTTTCATAGGGTTCAGTTTATTTATTTTTTTTTTTTTTTTCTCTTTATTTTACCTCTGACAATTCATATCTCTCTTTTCTTAACTCAGTCCAATTTCTCTTTTACCATGTCTCAAGCTAGACTCAATATTCCAGCTAAGACTTTGCTGCTGCTGAGGGAACAGACAACCCAAGTCTCCTAAAGGCTCTCTTACTATTTGTATGTCTCACTATGGGGTTTGCTTTTTTAAATTTTATTTTTTTAATTGAAGCAGCAAAGCTGATTATATCCTTGCTGTGCTCCCCTACCTCCTTTCTCTGGGAATGCTGTCTTACCGATTTTTTGCCTAGCCTGTATTTGTGCAGTGTGAAAGTGCAGGACATTGCATATGTCCCCGTTGATCTACCACCTATTTTTAAGACTATTTCTCCAATTTGTCAAGATAATCTGAATTTCAGTCCTGTCTTCCAGTGAGCTGGCAGCCTCTATTAGCAATCATCTGCAATAACAAGCTTATTTTATCTTCCCTCATTCAGGTTGTTAATGGAAGTAATGAGAAGCCTCAAATTTAGCACAGATTCCCGGGGAATCCCACTCTGTACATCCTTCCATTTCAATAACTAACCATTGATAAATGCTTCTAGTGAATGTTTTCCCAGCCAGTTTGTACTCATCCTATACTAGTTTCCTCTAAACTGTGTTTCTCTGTCTTAGGTAGAAGATTGTCAGTGTCAAAAACAGTCAAGATATGACACCTCCTGCTTCTCCCATCTGTTATCCTGTTGCAGAAGGAAACTAGATTAGTATGTCACCACCTAGTCTTATCCAGAAAAGACTACATACGTACTTAATTCAAGCCTTTACAAGGCCTGCAGCAGCGGTTCCCAAACCATGGCCTCAAGTGAAGGCGCTGCCTATGAGGACGGGCGCCAACCTGGCTGAAATCAAACTGGAGAAGTGGGGCTGATACGCTGAAGTACGTCTGCCAGGGTTAATGTGGTGTCGCAGTCTGGGCAGTGGGGCTGCTAGAGCAACCTGATGGGAGACACTGCCCTAGAGCCTTTTTCCATTCGTCTTTTCTACAGGTGAGTGTAGTGTCTTGAGACACTAGTGTTTGAGCCAAGTGACACTCAGATGCTATCAGTAGCAAAAGAAAAAGAAAACAGACAGATCTCTGGAACACATCAAAAGAAAAAGAAATATTACTTTTGTTCAGGTATGTAGTTAAAATGTACTGAAAATACCCTACACAGGCACAGGGGAAATACAACACGCAGCCAGAGATCTGAAACCTACAGTCATTAACTTGATCGCACTCAGCAGTACATGCCAAGATGAAACAAATATTAGGGAAAATTTGATACGCATTAATATAGTTTGTCTTTAGAGTTGTACATTGTACACCATGTCACATCGCACTTTTTTATAGTCAGAAGAGAGAAGTAGGTACTGTAAGTATATAATTCATCTGACCTGTTTTAAAGAGGAGTTGCACTGAGAAATACCCACTTGTGTAGAGCATGATCTGAAAGGTCAGAGCTAGACATCTGTATTTTAGATGTCTAATGTTAAGTTATGCAATTTTTGTTTTTTGTGTCAGGTGCATAACAAATCACTCTGGTCTCTTTTCATCATTATGAAAAGAAAGGCAAAATCTCCACATTGAATATGCCCTATTGATCTGTATTTTGTGACACAGAAGTTAATCCTGATAGATTTCTAATGCAGATTTACCAAATAGTATTAAGTACCTGCGAAGATAATTTTACTTCACTTCGTTGATCCAGATTAATTTTCTCAAAGCGCCTTGTGTAGAGAAATCCTGAGTGTGTCTTTGACCTGATAACAGAGCTAAACCGTCCGTGCTGTTAATACAGAATCTGTGGATCCAGATGGTGAATGTCACTGATGGAGTTCCAGAAGACAGTGCCTGAGCCATAGCCACTGGCTTCTACGTTGCTACTCGAGGGGCTACAGAAGCCAAAAATGGCCTGGGGATTTTATCATAATTTGACAGATCCGATGACCACGCTAATTTATAAGGTCATGAATATTGAAGTCTGGTAGGATGTGTGACTACTCTTTCAGGCTTGAAAGAGTATATACCTTTTCAGGTATATAAAAGCCCAATGTGCTGAACAACAGTTTTAAAGGGGGTTTTCCCAAGGCACAGAGAAGAGTCGTTGTATGTATCCAACTACAGCAGTATGCGGAGCATGAGACACTCCATTTTCGGCAGACTTTTCCACCAGAGTTCTATGATGCAGATAAGACTGTCTGTCCTGAAGCTGAATTGGGAAATTCAACTGAGTTCTAAAGCTTGGTAAAAACTCTCAAGAAATAGATAACAGTAACAAGACAATTGCAGAAAGGAAGAGGCACAGGCAGGTGAAGCCAACACAGACGTAAAAGAACAGTTGGCTTTAAAATGTTAATTCCCATTTATACTTCTTCAACTCCTGAGCATTGCTTTGCTGGAAGGTTCTATAGTATTGCCACAGGACCCTGCAGAAATTGTGGGTATATGCTTGGGCCATCTAGATCAAATTACAAGGTATTTTTTCCACCCTGGCCACAAGATCATTGAAATATTATGTCAGAAAATTGCATTAATTCAGCACAAATGATTGGCATGGTTTCTGAACTATCTTAGAAGATTATGAAGTTGCAGTTTTCATGGTGGTCCCCTAACCCATCTGTTTTGAAAAGGTCAAAGAACGAGATCATACATCTGGGTCTGTGTTAATATTATTCTGTAGGGAAGTCACTGAAGAAAATGATCTTTACATATGACAGAGATGATACTACTACATTCTTTCAGGTTTTCTGTGGTATCTTTGTTTCAGAAATTTTACAGGCAACGTAAAATATACAAAAATACTTCATGAATCTGCATGCACAGTTTTATATCACTATTTGCTATGTAATATGCATATATTTACTATACCAAGTAATTAATGTGTCTGTAAGTGCAAGACTGCTTTTTTATGTTAACATGATGAAATTCCTCAGTTTGTATTTCCAGATTCAATAATAATGTAGTTATGCACTTCTTTTAATTTGCAAGGGCTGCCCCCATCCTCCTCTGATAAATAAGACAGTACTAGTGACAACTGACGTGGAGAAG
Organism: Columba livia; assembly: GCF_036013475.1. NCBI lineage: Eukaryota > Metazoa > Chordata > Aves > Columbiformes > Columbidae > Columba > Columba livia. The sequence goes on along the minus strand of NC_088602.1, from coordinate 30,573,993 downwards.
GCTGAAGTGCTCAAGAATTTTTTTTCTTCAGTTTTCAATGGTAATCTTGGGGATGTTGGTTGAGGACAAACTCAACATGACCCAACAATGTGTACTTGCAGCTCAGAAAGCCAACTGTATCCTGGGCTGCATCAAAAGAAGCATGATCAACAGGTCAAGGGAGGTGATTCTGCCTCTCCAAGTCACTCTTGTGAGACCCTGCCTAGAGTACTGTGTTCAGCTCTGGAGACCCCAACATAAGAAAGACATGGAACTGTTGGAGCAAGCAGAGAAGGGCCATGAAGATGATCAGAGGGCTGGAGCATCTCTCCTATGAAGACAGGATGACAGAGTTGGGGTTGTTCAGCCCGAAGAAGAAAAGGCTCTGGGGAGACCTTATAGCAGCCTTCAACTACCTAAAGGGGATCTACAAGAAAGACGGAGAGGGATATTTTATGGGGACATGTAGTGATAGGACAACGGGTAATGGCTTTAAACTGAAAGAAGGTAGATTTAGATTAGATATGAGGAAGAAATTCTTCACCATGAGGGTTGTGAGGCTCTGAAACAGGTTGTCCAGAGAAGCTGTGGATGCTTCATCCCTGGAAACATTCAAGGCCAAGTTGGATGGGGCTGTGAGCAACCTGGTCTAGTGGAAGATGTCCCTGCCCATGGCAGGAGGTTTGGAACTAGGTGATCTTTAAGGTCCCTTCCAACCCAGACCATTCTGTGATTCTATGATTCTATGATTCTATGATTCTATGATTCTGTGATTCTGTGATCTCTCTTCCCACATCTCTCAACCCCCTGAACTTCAAGGCAGGAACTGGAAGGATGAAGTCCCTTCCATTGTTAGTGAAGACCAGGTTTGAGACCACCTGAGGAACCTGAACATGTATAAGTCTGTGGGACCCAAAGAGGTGCACAGCAGGGTCCTGAGGGAATTGACTGATGTATTTGCCAAGCCACTCCATCATATCTGGAAAATCATGGCAAAATCCCCTGTGACTGGAAAAAAGGAGACGTTGCACCCATTTTTAAAAAGGGTGAAAAGGAGGACCCTGGTAACTACCGACCGGTCAGCCTCACCTCTATGCTCCATAAGATTACAGAGCAGATCCTCCTGGAAGATAGTTTAAACACATGTAAGACAGGGAGGTGATTAGAGAGGACCTGTCTTGCCTGACTAATTTAGTGGCCTTGTACAATGCAGTGACTGCATCAGTGGACAAGGAAATAGCTACAGATGTCATCTACCTGGACTTTTGTAAGTCCTTTGATACAATCCCCGCGCCATTCTTACCTCTAAATTAGAGATACAGGTGTGCTGCATGGACTGTTGGATAAGGATCCGCCTGGTAAAATCAATTACTTAATGTTCAGGTGGAAACCAGTAACGAGTGGTGTCCCTTCAAGGGTCTGTACTGGGACCAATACTATTTAATATCTTCATCAATGACGTAGACAGTGAGATTGAGTGTACCCTCAGAAAGTTTTCAGATAACACCAAGCTGAGCAATGCAGGTGATTTGCTAGAGGGTGAAAGTAGCCACTGCCCATGGCAGAGGGATTGGACTAGATGATCTTTAAAGGTGCCTTCCAACCCAAACTATTCTATGATCTGTTTTTAATGTGTGGCTATTTAAAAGATAATGTTTTTGTCTTGAGAACAGATCGATATTATGGCTGGTGTTATTTCAAAGAATGACATAAGTCAGTGTGTCTAATTCTGGATATGGCACACTGTTGTAGTCAAAGGCAAGTAATATTTTTGCTTCTGTATCTCTAAAATGGGTCGTTATCACAGAATTAAAGAAATCGGTGCTACAGCAGATCCAAAGTCATCTACTCCTTCCCTCTGATCAGAGAAGAATTAAATATACCTACATACTCCTTAACAGATATTTGACTAACCTGCTTTCCAAGATCTCCAAGAATGGAGCTTTCAGAACTTCTCAAGATGGTTCATTCCAGTGTTTAATGATTTAGAAAATCATCCTTTTTTCATACACAAGTTATATGTGCAAGCCTGATCTGTAACCTGAATCTCGTTTGCTGTAATTTAAGACCATTGCTACCTCTTCCTGATCTTGACTGGAAATGGTTTGAGAATTTTTCTTGACCTCCAGCCATTCTTGCAGCTTTACTTTTATTTTCCATCTTTCCTGACGTGCAGTGCCCAAAATTGGATGTGATGTAACCTGTGCCAAACAGAGTGGAAGGATTCCTTCATATGCCCTGTCAGGTGTAGATCCCATTATATTATGACTGCTTTTTTCATAGTTAAATGACACTGATGATTAATCTTCAGTTTATTCAGCTTTAATCCTAAGGTATTTTTCTGAGAACTGCTCCTTAGCCTATCATCTCCCATCCTTCATATGCAGCCTAAGTATAGAGCTTTCTCTTGTCTCAGTAGAACTGCCTCCTATTATTTTCAGACCATTTCTCCATTTTGTTAAGATCTTTTAGTTCATTACTAAGCTAGTCTGGAATATTCACGTATCTGCTAGTGAGAGTTGTGAGGCCTCAGAGAGATTTCAGATGTTCACCCTTGGGTTAAATGTAGGTGTCCACATGTGAGCTGGGTGTCTAAATGCCTTTGTAGTCAAACTAGTCAGTAGAATCAATGGAGATGAAAGACAATTAATCTCATTCTTATGTAGATATCTACATTTGGTCAGCTGACTTTCATTGTACCCTTCATCATTAGTTAATGTGAATTCAGTGTAAACATATCAAAGGAGGTCTGTAGGCCTACTCTGGCTTGGAAAACAATACGAAATAACATAATGAAGCTCTCTGAGAAAGACTTTACAGCAATTTTATAGCTTGTGTAGTAGGAACTGGAAGTAGGAGCCCCAATTACGCCTTCCTTTCTCATCTCTTTGTTCACTTGGAACAGCTCTGCCTCTCACCTGCCTACTCCTGGTTTTTAATTATGAAAATATTATGGAGGAATCTTGTTATAAAGCAAGATTAAAAGCTTATTTTTCTCTGAGTTTGTTAAATCACAGAACATATACTTTCTCTGCACAGGACTCCACACAAGGGTGAAAAGCAGCCCTAAACTGTAAATTTCTGCCTTTTGGTTCCTTGGTGAAGAAGTAGATAAGCCCTAAGTGTTTGCTTGGTGCTTGGTTATATTATTTTGGGATAGTTTGTTACTACTGTACTTAATATAAAAGTTGCCTTTGTTTTTCATTTGTTAGATGCTTCTTTGTGCTGGTTGGCAAATAAATAAAATAGTAGCTAATATATGTGCAACTTCTTGTAATGGTCACCTTTATGAAATTCCCAGGATTTAAGCTGTATGTAGAACAAGTATGACACGGTGGCCATAATTTATGTTTTGCTCTGGAGAAATAGACCACATTCTTTCCGAATGTGCAGTTTGTCATTCACTGTGAATGCCCAGAGAAGACTTGGGAGTCAAAATTGTCTTTGTAATATGGAAGACTGTAATGATATTGTCACCTCCTAGGTGCATCTGTGCCATAAAGCTTTTCCGAAATGCAGATGTCTAGGGTGAGATTCTTCTAAACTAAAGGTAGATGTCTGCAATACAGATATTTGTATCCAAGCATGTCACCTTAGGTAACGTTTATGGTTAATGGAGAGGAGTAGGTAATTCTGTGAAATTTTATATCTGACTTATTTTTGCCATTTCCTTTATGATGAGAAGAACCAAATGTTAGAAGTATCTGTTTCTCTCCTCTAGTGTCCTGTGACTGCCTGGGTTGAGCCATCAGCTACACCCATGACCAGTGTTTTCAGAAGACCAGTACGGTGGCAGCAGTTAGCTGTCACTGAGTCACAAAGAGAAATGGAGGGACAGCTCTTAGGTCACCTTTCAGTCACCCTCATTGATACCAGACAAAAAAAGGACACACAACACTGAGGCCATTGCATTGCAGCTGGCACTGCAGCAGGCAGTGGAGGTTGAGCTCTCAGAAGCAAAAGCATAACTAATTTTAGTTTTCAGATCTTCAGTATTTTCCCAGTCACTGATAAAACCAACATCTTCAAGGGACATAATGTCCCAATATTTTTGTCTGATACTGTATCTCTTTCTTCTGTCCCTGATGGTGTTGATGTTCTCAGATGATATCTCTAGGCTAGAGTCCTTCTAGAAGTGACAAAAAAAACATATTTATGGGGAGAAAGTCCCCTCCTTGGCTTTCCATTTGGCTACAGGAAGTATTTTTCATTATAGGTTGCGGTGAGGAGCTACAATCCAGCCAGTCCTTCCGGTGTCTCTGTTGTGAGGAAAAAAATAATCTATCAAAGCCCATTTAGTGGGGACTTCGGCCAGACACTTAAGAGTGCTGATTCTTTGTTATTTTCTTATTAGGTGGTTCCTAGGTTTCTAAAGGTCCTGACATACATTCTCTACCAATAAGAAAAAATCCCTCCTCATGAGATTTAAGCATGTTGCTTTTATCTTTAATGGAGTCATGTTTGAGCATCTGTCATCATGTTCACTAAATCATCTGTCAATGAAATCCACATTTTTAGTAGCCATTATCTCAGCTCAGGAATAAATAAAGTTCTAGCTTTTATGTCTAATCCTCCGTATTATTTTCAGGTGGATAGGGTAACACTGAGGCCACATCTTTAGTTTATTCTAAAGGTGGTTTCAGATTTCTTATTAATCAGTATATCCACTTCCCAATATTTTTTCCCATGACCCAGTTCACTGATTGAAGGATCAAAATACTGATCCTTCATGAACGTACTGCCTTAGCCGGACAAAGCTCTTCTGCAAATCTGTGATGCTCTTTGGTCTCAAACAGGCTTTGTTGTTCAGGATCAAATCTAAAGAGATGTAGCATCAACTTCAAACTGAGTCTAAATTAGTTAGCAGAATTTATCAGAGCCACATTGGATTTTATCAAATTAGATCCACCAACCCATCTCAAGGCATATACAACTAGAGCACAAGGTTTCACCACAGTATGTGTTGGCAGAGTTCCAGTAGCTGAGGGCTGTAGGGACACCACGCGATCACTGATACATTTACGATGTATCCAATACTTTTTACATTTACCATTACATTTACATTTACCATTTACCCAATACTCATGCTGGTAGCACAAAGGCTTGAAGGACACTGATTCTTCAGCCCTTGTTCCAGGAGTACTGCATCCAGTTCTGGGCTCCCCAGTTTAAGAAGGACAGGGAATTACTGGAGGCAGTCCAGTGGCAGGCTACAAAGATGATGAGGAGTCTGGAGCATCTTTCTTATGAGGAAAAACTGAGAGAGCTGGGCCTGTTCAGCCTGGAGAAGAGAAGGCTGAGAGGGCATCTCATCAATGTTTGTAAATATCTCAAGTGTGGGTGTCAAGAGGATGGACCGAACTCTTTTCAGTGGTACCCAACGATAGGATGAGGGGCAATGGGCACAGACTGAAGCATTGGAGGTTCCATCTGAATGTGAGGAGGAGCATCTTTACTTTGAGGGTGCCAGAGCACTGGAACAGGCTGCCCAGAGAGGTTGTATAGTAGAAACTGGAAGTAGGAGCCCCAATTACGCCTCCTCTGGAGACATTCAAAACCTGCCTGTACACATTCCTGTGTGATCTGCTGTGGTGAACCTGCTTTAGCTGGGGGCTTAGACTAGATGATCTCCAGAGGTCCCTTCCAACCCAACCCATTCTGTGATTCTGTGAATGGCTCACAGTTACTGGTGTGATTGCACTCCTGTTGAAACACCCAGAAAGAATTTCACAGCTGCCAAAACTTGGAGAAAGAAGAGTGGTTGCTTTTGTCACTGTAATTCTTTTATATGTTATTTGTATGTAACTCCCACAACCGGCCCTTCTGTTCCCTGGGTGGACGGCTTGTTGTGTGGACTGAGATCCACTGAAGAACTCCATGGTGAGCCCTTTACATGCTTATGGGAGGAAAACCAGAGGTGAGCAGGTTGTGCACACACCTTGTTGTGGACACATAGCAACATTAGAAACATTTGAATTGTTATGCAGAAGAGACAGATCCATGTAGAGCGGGTTTTAGCCACACAAAGTGTCCTGAAGTACATAGCTACTACGGGGTTAGTGACCCTCTGTATTGTTCCTTGATGTGAAACATGGTACTGTATCTTTGCTGGGTATTCTCATTGTTATCATCATTAGCAGCAAAGAACCTATGCTTGCTAACATTGCAACTAAGAGTAATGAGTTTTTTCATAGGAATTAGACCTCATTAGAAATCAGAAGCAGGATTCGTTTTGTGTGCTGCTAAATTTTCTTTATTAAACCCAGTGATATATATCAAGATTACATGCCAACCCACAGAAGTCCTTCAGAGTTGTTATTTTAAACCTGTATCAATGAACAGTTTTGTTCTGAAGCCTTTCAAATGTGTATGCATATACATTATATACATAACATATATACTTTATATATGTATATGTAGTAACAAAGCAAGTAGTTTAAAGCATTTTATGGGTCCAGCCTGGAGTTCTGCATACATGAACTTGTGTGTGGTCAAGGAGGTTTGCATATTTTTGAACTCTGACTTGGCCTAATAAAAGATATCAGACTACAGTGCTTGCTTTGTCAATCCTGTTTTGCTAGTTCAAAATGACTTGCAAGATTAATTTTCAATTTTTAACATAAAAACCAAGAAAAAGAAGTGTTTACTTACTGCAAGGAGTTGATTCCGTGTTAATGATCCTGAAGGAGGCTTGTACACAAGGTACAGATTGTTGCCAATTTGATGTATATTCATGTTACAGAATATGAAAATGTCAAGTTATACCATCTTGAGGATTTTGTTTTTATAAGTAGGATTGGTTAAAAAAACCTTTAAGTAATCATACTGTGTGTTTGATGGTGGAAATTAGTATGAATGTTTCTGGCAGTGGAATGATGTGATGTGGTTATGGGTTTCTGTTTTCATTGCCTGCTCAATATTGGCCTTTTACAAATACAGATTACCATGTCGATGGAAGGAATTTACAGCTTTGCCCCCCTTGTCTCACTCTGTGTTACAGCACCTTTTTTGTACTTTATGTTACGTGTCCTCCCCACGATATTTTTCTGACAGAAAAAGGAGAAGTCTGTGGACTGAGGTCCTGAAAATCTGTAAGCTTTACTATTTAATTGGATGAAATGAGTATTATTTCCCACTTACCTTGATTTCCTGTGGGGTGAAAATCTTGCTCCTCTAAAATCAGTAGCAAACTTTCGGGTGAGTACAACAGGATGGAGAAGTTCATCAGTGATCCCTCACCAGCTTGTGATGTTGCACACTAGAAGCTCAGAAAAAACCCAGCCCCTTAATAATGAGGACAGTAGAAAGAATGCTTTAAAAAAAAATCAGGATTTAGAACTGACAAAGAAAATCCATAAATAAAATTCAAGCTGAACAGAAAAGCTATATGTATGATATGTTTAATATTGTTAGTTTTGGGACCTCACGGCCCGGATAGTTAGAGCTGCAAGATCCGTTCATGTTCTGTGGGCTGTTACTGTACATCCCTTACTGACCTCATCTTGTGGGCAAGGAGCTGCTTGCTCTGACTCCATGGAATTGCAGCTGTATTTGTGGAGTGCTCTCGTCCTTTGGCACTCCCTCCCCTGTACATTAATAGGGTTTGAATGCACCAGCATTTTCTCTGGAAGCAAACTTCAAAACTCATCTTTAATCCTGATGCAGTGCATATTCAGAATTTTTTCTTTTCCTGGAGTTTAGTTCCACAGGAAAACATACTTGACTGATGCTCCCACCAGCCAGCTGTGGTTTATAACAATAATTAACAGTAAGATACTGCAGCAGAAAAGGGTTGTACAGAAATGCAATCCAGCAGCTTCAGTTATGTGGTTCTGTTCATTTCTACAGATTCCAAAGTACTTCAAAAACAATATTACAGGCAGGACGGGCAGCTCTGCCCATGGGGAAGGTTTCCTAATGCTTCCTGTTAGAAGATTCTGGTTTCATATTTTTTAGAGCTTTGCCAAACTTAATGTATTTAGACTGAATTTATTTTTATCCAAGGTAAATGCCTAGTGTTTTTCTTCTTCTTTTTTTTTTTTTTTTTTGTAATTGAAAAGTGAGTGAACTATTTAAAAGAAGAAGGCTATTAAAATTATGTTTTCTGCTAATGTAAAAAAAAATTGGACTCCTGTGTTTTATAAGGTTTAGGAGCAAAGGCAGACCTTTCTCTGCTGTTGAATCAGGCATGTGCCTTTTGCCGTCCTCACAAAGCCTTTCAAATATGGTCAACTGTTTCAAGACGTGGAAAAAAACATGGTTACCAAATATTCCATAGAGATTTACTAAAGCCTAACAGCAAATATTTCCCGAGATTTCATCTCCTCCGCCTCGCACAGCTCCTTCCCGTGATCAGACTTTCCATACACTGTCCTCACAGGACGACTGAGCAGCCACTAGCTGGGTGCACCAGAGGCCAAACCAGAGGCAACCTCTGTAGTGTTGTCCCTGGCTGTTACTTTGAGCTCCTGAGCTCTGTCCCAGCTTAACTTAGTCCACGGTTCTGTGATTTTTTGCTGTCTGTTTCTCTATTAGTCTGTGTGGGCCTGAAGACACCATTGTAGTTGATGGGTCTCTGTGGGTATGATGCACATAGCGGAAGTAGTCTTTATTAGTTTGTTTTTAAAAACAAGTATATGCGAAACATCTCATTAAGATATTATTCAAGCTACATGAACAGCTATCCTAAAATTACAAATAACAGAATGATCTCTGCAGCCTCAATATGCTTCCAACATGTGTTTGGGATATAACACTGGCTCTAGTTTTGTGATTGTACTGAGATTTTCTCATGTGGCTTCATCCCTACATCTAGCATGGATCTGCTCTGGAGATGTTGCAGCACTGAGGAGAACTGGTGGATGGTTACTGCAGAACTCTAGCTCACTTGTTGAGAAGGTGCAAGGTATTTTCTGAATGAAGCAGGGCATGGTAGAAAAAGAAAACAAGGTCTCCAGGTTAAGGTAGTTGAATTGTGCTCTGGAGAGCTGGACAGTATCCCTGCCTTTTCTACCGTGCTTCTGTGCGGTAATGGGCAGACATTTCCCTAGTGGTTATTAATTGCCAAAAAGAGCCTTTCTGCTTGTGCCAGTAGAATCTGGAACAAGATGATTGTGCAAATGTCATCCATCAATCACAACTCTTTCTTTGGTAATGCTATATATGACATTGCATTTAATAAAGCCTTCATTGAGTCAGGTTAGGTAATTGTTAGTTCCTTATAGCTGTTTATAATCCAATGTTCATGTTCTATTAATATTTACACATTATACTGATAATTATTTATAAATTATTATTTGACAATGAATTAGGCAAACTATCTCAAAAATCTCTGAAATTCATGGAAATGTTCAGGCAGCATAGGAGATTGTTTTTCAAACCTCAGCAGGCTTAATTAGATCCTGCAGTTCATTCATTTGCACTGAAGTCAGCTGGAGTTTTGCATGTGGAAAGTCTGCGAGATCAAAAATTATGCCCAATGGGCACATTGCTCTGTAGAAGAAAATGTCAGCTCCAGTTGGTAGTATTTCTGACTTCTCATAGGTTACACCCGCTCTCCCCCCTCACCTTTTCTCTCTTTCTCAATTAGCTTTTCTTGCATTTTTATGTGAGTGGTTTTGAAAGGGTTTTTGGAAAAAAAGCATGATGCATATACAGTACATGTTTTAATTTACAGATCATTGAAATGGATATGCAGATAAATAAATAGATAGGGTTTTCTGAGCTTGTGAAATATGTCGCATAATATAAAACTCTCTTCTAAGTCTGTTTTGTCAAATATGTCAAATGATATTTCTGGAATTCTATCTCTGGAGTATATTTTCAGCATTTCTTATTGCTGTTCTTTATCTGTGCACTGTTGTTTGACAGTCCCTTAATCTGTCCGATATAAACTGTATGAATAGCAGCATTTAAAAATATGGCTTCAGGGACATTTGAGGAGGTTTCTTTGTAAGTGTACATTTGCTAGTTCATCTGTAAATTTATTTTATGAGCTGTTTAAACCTCAAGAAAACCAAAAAGCATAATATTAATACCTAGTTTACATCTACTGAAGTCATCGAGAACTTTACAATTGACTTTAATAGTAGCCTCTGTCCTCTAATTTTGAAAGTGGTGAGGATGATGTACATAAAACCACAAGGAGAGTTTTCTGTTTCATCATATCCTATTCTGTTTGCAGATGCCTAAGCAAAGTACAATGTGGTTTGTTCTTGAATTAAACAATTCAGCGTTTAGACCTAATACTGAACTGCGTTCCTACTTTAGCTGGTGTTTTGCTTCTCAAAAGATCATGGGCTGCTTATTCTCTGTGTGGCCCAAGGAGGTGACAAGGTAGGAAATCCAGCCAAGTTTTCAAGAGGCTTTTGAAAATTACGCTTTTGGTTTTAATCTTACATCCGCCTGTGGTATGACTAATGGAAGAAGTTGATGAAGCAGTTTTCTTCCTAATTGTCTTGTTTTTTTTTTTTTCATGTGATCAATTTTGACAGGGTTCCTGGAAATGCACATAATATCTGTAGTGCATATGTACGTGTTTTCCCTTAAGGTTCTCTGAAGTGTAGTAGGAAGTTTCCATCATGCTGTTGTAATCCCAGGCATCATTTTTGTGTCATTTTAGTGAAAGTAAGTGAGAGTACCCTAACACCACAACAACAAAAAGACTCCCAGAATTCAGCTTTTATTTCTGTTACTGTAACAAGCACAGCAGTCTGAACAGGCTAGATCTGGTTAGCAATTTGCAGTAGTAAATAATGCTGGACAAAAAGTCCCACAAGCTTCTTGTTGAGTCTGCTTCAGAGATATTACTAATTTGGTGGCTGAAAAGCTGATCTTGCTTCACAGTTTTAACCCTTGTGAAAGATTTAAATATTTAGTTGATAACTGGAGCTGGTGGCATGCTGTAGACAAGAGGTCATCAGAAGTTTTTGGATGGGGCTGTGCTCAGTTGGAAAATGCCCCTTGTGTGGGGTGAAGATGCTGTTCCCAGGGTGCATCAGCTCCACTGAAGCCCTAGAGGGAGCTGAGCCCTGTCCCCACCAACCACCCCTTGGATCTCTGCTGGACTGATCAGACCCCCAGCATGACAGTAAATAACAAAGTGGGTGAAGTCATCTCTTAAGGTGGAACGATAGCTACACCAGCAAAATCAGAAAAGAGTGCATTCTGGTTCCTCCCCACTCCCAGTTCTCCCCCTCCCCCAGCATAGCCATCTCCCACCTTGTCCTTGACACGGGCTAGTAGGTCTCTGGTTTCCTCCCCTCGCCTCCTGCCAGGCTGGTGGAGGATCAGACATTTCTGGTCCCTCCCCAAGCCTCCTGAGGCCACTTTCTCTTATGGCCACCCAGCCCCAAGGCTTCCTGATTCATAGGCAGCTGCTTTTTTGAGGTACACCAGTGTCAGGGTAGCTGGGAGTCCAGCAGCCCTGGGTTTTGTGCTGTCCAGTGATGCAATTGCTTTGGGAGTGAGCTGGAAATGTTGTATACAGGCTTTCTCAAAAAAACAGTGTGTTATAAATTCTTCCTCAGGAAAAAAAAAAAAGCAATTATTAGTATTTATTGATGGCCTAATACAATATTTGTCTGTGTCAAAATTACTTTGAGAAAAGTTAGTTAAAAGAGATCCTGTGGACATCATTCCAGGTGGCTGCTGTAGCCCTTAGTTCATCTTTACCATCTAAACATGAACAGAAATGTCTTTAGCATAATGAGAGAAACAAATAATGACTGGAAATTATGTCTTTATGGGAGACTAAGGCTTCCTAGATGTAGGTCGGAGGAAGGCATGCAGAAGTAGGGACCTATTTCTCAAGGTAACTATAAACACGGTAGATGAAATATTTCTTCATCAAATGACTTCTCGACCAATCCTATTGTAGACTTGGTTTTGGTGAGCACCGTGGCTTCTGTGGAATAATAAAATTAAAAGAAACTTTGCAGCAAGTACTCACAAGTCTACTGTGTTTACACTAAATAGAAGAGGAGCAGGACTGTAGTTAAGGTTCCCAATTTTGAAAAGGAAAAAATTGATAAACTACATGAATTAATTACTGCAGTCATCTGGATTGAGGAGCCAAGGGACTGAAATGTGGAGGAGGTGTAGGGTTTTTAAAGTTTCAGATGTGGAAACTACCTAGAATTTATATCCCAAACAAAATTAAAAAACAGTTGGGAAAGGCACCGTACCTAATTTGGTGAGTAATCGTCACAGAAAAGATGTTGGTGGGTAATACAAGGACAGAGGAAAAAGAGGGATCAGCAGAGAAAGTTGTGTCTCAGAAGGCAGGATGTGTAGGAATAAAGTAAACTAAATGAAAGGAGTTTGAGAGAAGTAGCAAAAAGTTCTTCATCTAGGAAGACGTGGGAAAGAGAAAGCCTCCTGTGCTGTGAAGATGAACTATAATCTGTGTTGGATAAACTGATGATGATCTAGCAACACAGCGAAGTCTGGAGGCTGACTGAGGGTATGGAAATGGCAATTAATGCACCAATGGGGGAACAAAACTCGGGATAATTAATGGGCTCCAGTCAGGTGAGTGATATAACTGTTGTTCCAGAATTAAGGCAGAACAGGTATATGAAACTGTATGTGTGAATGTCTTGTGAGGAGAAAAGGGATGGTGTGCCAAGAACACAGTTCTTCTGTGTAAGAACGGAGGAGAGAGTCACATGGACAAGAGCAGACCTATTAATCTGACCTCAGGGGTGCAAAGCTTTAAAACAGATCTTGGAGAAAATAAAATTTTTAAATAGGAAAAATAGGAAAAAAAAAAATTAAAAAATTACAAACCTTGAACATGGTTTGCTAATCTGGTGCTTTGATTTGCTGGAAAAGTGACATCTTGTAAAATCTAACCTTTCTGGATCTCAGTGAAGAATTTGCTATAGTATAGCAACATATTTGGTGTGTCCCCAGGAAATATTTTCTCTGAGAAGGAGGAGACAAATAGGGAAGTAGAGGAATGACATAGCAGTTCTCTAATCAAGTTTACCTGCTAGTTTGGGTGAGATAGTTGTGCTTTATTTTCCCCATGAGCTGACACTACATCCTGTGCAGTCTGCAGTGCTTAGCAGTCCTCTGCAGATGTGGATTCTCGTATTTTGTTCTTGCCAGAGCTTAGGATATATCACGTTTTGGCTGAAAGTGTGTGTTTTTAGATGGAAAACCATAACGGTTGTTCTGGTGTATTACAAAATGACAAACAACTCAGAGAAAGGGAAACAGTGTAGAAGGGAAAAAAAAAGTCAATGTAAAAAAAGTAGAAATGAAAAAATATGCATCACTCAGGAACCTCATGACTTCCTCTGCAGGGGAACTGTTATGGTTCTGGATCTGTATCACATTTGGGTGTCAAAGTCCTGTATAACAGTAACCACTGCTAAAGGGAAGGAAGGAGAGGTGTCCACCTCTTCTGCTCACCTCTTCTTCTCTCAAGCATGGTGAAGGTAGCTCGTACTCATGGCTGCCTTCAGAGCCTGACCTACAAGCAGAAGAGCAGACAGATGGGTTGGTTTAGGTTTCTGGGAGCTCTGATGCCCTACACAGCATTTCGCTCCCCAGTGTTGCCCCAGTGTGTGCTCCCCTTGCACACCACGGACTTCCAGCACTCACTGGCCTTTTGTAGTCTAAAGGAATCAACACACTTCCCCAGTTGCAAGCCTGGGCCTTCTAGATTTCTTTGGGCCAATCTAGGGTAAGTGACATTCAGAAAATAGAAGTTACGTGGTATTTATCCTTGAGGGACAAGTACTTGGTCACTGACAAGTGGCTGCATAGTGTCTTTGCAGCCCAAAGAAGTTACTGCAACCTGGAGACAAGCAAGTCCCTCTGTCTTGGCCACAAAGGACTGTGGTTGGAAGGAGAGGGATTCCTCTGAGAAAGGCATCAGAAAAGCACATGCTGATAAAGTCCCTTACAAATACAGAAATTACGTGGGTAAGACAAAAGCTTCAGACAAAAGAATGAAAGGTAATGACATATTTTTGGGGAGGGGAAGAAAGTATTCTTTGAAGAACAGAATTAACCGAAGCTGGAGGAAGGTGGTTACAGGAGAAAGAAAAGCGTGTCCATCAGGTAGAGGAAAAGCTACACATGCAAAACTAGAGAGAAATGTAAACCACGGCATGATGCATGGTTACTTCTTGTACTGTGTGGGTCAGTTTAAAGTAATACTTAACTTTGATGTTAGAGATCACTTCTGCAGAGCCTGTGGCTGTCCCCGAGGATGTCAGCTGAAGCCAGAATGCCTTCAAGGAGGAGCTTTTTGGTCGTAGCGTGGTTTAGCAGCTAAGTAGGTTTGGGTGAGCTGGGACTTATCATAGAGCATGTGCTGTTTGGTGGGGGAAGGGATGTGAAGACTTTTGCGGGAAATGTTGCTGGTAACACATTACCAGAAGTGATGAGAGCGCTTAAAAACATTATAGCTGCAATGCTCACATCCAAACCGTTTTCCTAGTAGCTGCCCAGTAAGAAGTGGGATGGGTCTATGGTGATCATGCATATCTGAAGAATTGGTGAACAATGCTTAAAAGGTTGAACTTAAGAATGTCCTGGGTGAAATAAAAAAGAATGGGATGTGAAAGTAATCCCAACGCTAAGGGATGCTGAGTTCAATAAGTAGGGTTGAGAGAGCAGAAAAAATTGGCCAGATTCAGAGCTCTCATCCTTGTACAAAGGCTTATGTGCATCCCAGGCTGTTTCTATCCCATGCATGCATTTAATTTGCCATGTGTAGCATGAAAAACTGGAAAGACTACTTAAGGGTGAGCAGTAACCTGAGCTCAAAACTCAAGCTGACCTCTAATCTGACAAGAAAAGCAGTGCTACCACTTTGGCATGAGAAGTGTCTTTTTGCTGGATTCTAGCAACAAAACTGAGACAATCACAGTCATCTGTTGATAATGATGTGCTCGAGGAGCTGCTTCTTGAGCTAAGTGGAAGCAACTAGAAAACCTGTTTCAGTAAAGCTTCTCAGGCTCTGGCAGTAAAAGGTAGGAACATATTTGCACAAGCATATTTTTTGCAATTTCCTCTCTACTTTTCAGCTAGGTCAAACCTTGTGGGGATGGCCAGGCTCTCACAGATTTGGGGGTTATATCAGCGTTTCTGCATCCAGCCTTCTGCTGCTCTCAGCATAGGGCTTACTCTGAGCTGAGGTCCCACTCCGAAGGCAGCGGGATGTAGCTGGGCACTTTGTGAAGTCATCACATTGTTAAGGAGGTTAAGAAGGAGAAAGTGAAGTTATGATAAGGTTCCAGCTTTTGATAGTCACAATTATATGTGTGACAGACAAGAACTCTATAAACAGAAGCATGTACGACCATAGGTAGGATTGAAGCTTTGATCAAGTTTGCAAAAAATATGTTTAAAGAAACTATCCAGTTCTAAACCACATGTTGAAACAGTCTCATGCGTCTTACATTTACCAGTGAATTTCCAGCAAGTTACCTGCTTTTCATGTGTTTGCATTTACCTAAATAAAAACAATCTTTGGAAATCAGTAGTTTAACTATCATAATAAAGCAATATTATCTTCTTCTCGCAGATGGAGAACTGAAGGAAGAGATGTGAAGAATCTGCCAAAAGCCATGAAGGAGGCCAGTGGCAAATCCAGGAACAGAAGCCAAATCTCCAGCCTAAGGCAGCCTAATACTGTAATCAACAAGAATGTTTGCCTTCTGATGTTACAATGAGCTATGCTGTAGCAATACCTATATATTAATAATTTACCCAAAGGGAACACGTTTGAATGTGTGTGTTTGGCTATGCTTTTATAAATAATTCAGAAGAATTCTCTGAATTTTAGTTCTGAATTGAATTTCTAATACTGTTTTCTTTATAACTGGGCATTTTTTCACAAATATTTCTTCATAGGTCATGTTTAAAACATACAGTTCTCAAAATCTGATTTATTAAAATTACCAGAAGTTAATGTCCAAAAATATCCCAGAGTACCTTCAATAATTTGTGTTTCTAGATATTTTACAGTCCAGCTACAGATTTTTTTCAGGGTCCTGAGCACCTCCACTTTAGCAGACGATGGGTAGTTGGCATCTCAGAAAAAGAAAGCTGCGTGTTCCCAGTTAGGATGTTCTTAGCATTGGAAATCACTTGGAAATCTTGCTGTAAATATGTTGGAACCATCACAAGCTCAACTCTGGCTCCAGTTTAGCTGGAGGAAAGGCTACTCCAGTGGACCCAGGCAACAAAGGTGCTGTGAATATAGAAGTCAGTTACACAACCTAATGCTGCCTGATGTGTTGAGGAGTATTTGTCACAGTTTTGGCAAAGGTACAACTTGCTTTCTGTCCTTCCTAGCTATGGCCTCCTATACCAAGTCAGGAACACGTGCACGATACTTCTCTTTGAGATGCTATTTTTTTGGGGTGTTAAGCACCAATAATTGCATTGGCTGCTGGTTTTACTTGCACTCGAGGGTTTGAAGAGCGCAGCAACTTTCTGCGTGGGATAGGGAGGGTTTCCATCTGGCTTTCACCTCAATCTGACATATTAACACTGTGAGCTTCCCAAAATAGTGCTGGTGTCTAACACTGAAACACTGTTGAAGCATTGTCTTAGTAGTAGGTAGTTTGGTGATTTGCTAAGAGCAAATATTAAATCAGACTGGAAAACTGTATTACTTCTACAACATACTCCTTATAGCACCTTTGCAGTTTCCAAATCTTTATGTTCAATGGTTTGCCTGGACACAGGTGATGAGCATACTCAGACAATATGTCAGGTTTGCTACAATCAAACCTATATAGTATATGCAATTCATCCATACTTGTCCCACCAGCAGGTGTCATTCTGGAAAAAGGAAAATATTGTAAATTCCTGAACTGGAGAATTTGGCTGTGACAGAGAAGAAGAAGAAAAAAAGTTGGTTTAAAATATAGCTTTTGAAGGATACTTTACTCTAAATAAAAACCAAAAGAAAGCTAGCTGGTCTGCATTCTTAATAATCTTTGTGCAGCGTGTAATTGTGACATGTAACCAACAAAGGGCAGACAATTGGTAAGGCAAACAAATGTCTAGTTAAAGCTTTCTTCTGCTTTTTATTCTTCTCTGTGACATCTTCACCACTGCTTACTCACGTCCATGACTATAAAATCAGTGATATTCATCAATCTTTAGGATGGACTTTCAGCTTTAATTCCCCCAAAGGAAACATAGAATTGAGAATTCAGATCTTGTTTACTTCAAGGTGAGCTTGAAGCAATCTCATCGAAGCAACTGAAATCAGTAGAATTTCTTGGGATTTAATCTGAAGCAACCAAAAGTAGTATTTCACTTTCTGCTCCACCAAAACTCTTGGAATCAAAGGGAAATTTACTTGAGGAAAAACAGAACAACAAGCTCCAAGGCTTGGCTGTAAGGAGCACATTAAAGTGGGAATCAATTTCACATTTTTAACATTTATAATTACAACAAAGTGATGTAAAATAATTGTACTGTAGGCAGCCATATCTCTTTCAAGATGTTTTTTAACTACAACTGCCCCAATGCTTTTTTCATGGACAGTATCAAGCACTCAGTTGCTGAATGAGAAAAAATAGTACATAAATTTATAATTAATATCTTCACTTCTAAAAGCTGTAGTCTTGGGTTTGCATGAAGCTTGTATTAATTTTTCTGATTTTTTTAGTATTTAACTTTGAAAATGTAGTGGTATTCTAAAATTTGAAGTTAGAAAGTATAAAAGTATTGTGAATGTGACTAGTTAATTATGTGCTTTATTTTTATAGGACCCAGGTAACAAGCAGTGATGACCTCCAACTGATTTTTATACAGTAAAGTATGAAATTTGGAAATTTGGATGAAATTATTTCTTTGGAGTTTTAACTTTTTTTTTTTTTTTTTTTTTTTTTAGTTAAGTTAAATAATACGAAGTTTTGTTTAGTCTTTTTTTGTTTTTTAATGTCAGTGTTTCATTTTATTAATTTTAGAAGAAATCCATGTGCCTAAACATAGACCTGTTGTGTCATTTTAGAGCCCCTGGGGATCTCACCTGGCCTCTGTCTGCCTGCTCAAAGGTGCAGGTCTCCTGTAGGTCCCACACCACACCTGCCAGGCCTGCACATGTACCCTCGACACCCCAGGGTATTTCAGCAGGCATTAAGTACCTTCCTTTAGGAGTCGGAATTTCTCCTTTAGATAAATGCTGTAAAAGAGAATACACCTCAACATATGCTTAACAAAGTTAATGGCAGCGCAGCTGTGAAGGTAATTTCACCTAAGGTGTTTTATTTAAGTTTAACAAGACATAGAGGAAGGAAAGTAATTTCGTATCTAACAAGTACAGAGGTTATTGTGTTTAACGGGATGCTATCAAGAGTCTGTTTTGAATTATGATGGCTAGGCTGAACCTGTATGTGAGCTGGGAGCTGTTGTTGCTGAGGGCACACACCACAAAAGGTCCTGGCCAGAAATCTGGGGCTTCTCATCAGGGACACAGTGGCCTGATGTTCAACCTGTTGGGAATCTGGCAAAAGTAAGCTTAGTTCCTCAGTTTGGGGCATGATGCAGCAAACTAATTTCAGTGAAGAAAGCAGGAATTTCAAGTACCAGGGCACTGAGATAGAGGGAATTAGAGAAATACTTGCATTAATTACATACACAATTAGAAACCTATGTTAATCAGGTCCATTTTTGATGGTCTACTGAATAAGAGGGAAGTTAAAAATCTTGAATATATTAGTTAGCGCATTTGTATATGAATTGTACGATATGGGATTGAGCATTACTTTTATAACCGGAACAATTTGTTGTATGTAATAAATACAAATGATATATTGTAAATGTAAAAAATATATAACTAATCTTAAAAGAAAATTAAAACTATTGAAAGGTAGAAAATTCTGAATAAAATTCACCACAGGCACTAATTAGGATTGTATAGGTAGAGAACACTTCCCCGTGAGCTTTTTTAATCAGTCACTGGCATTACAATCAATAGGAATTTGGTCTACTTTTGCAGAAGTTTAAAAATGGAATTGTTACAGAAAAATACATGCTGCAGCGTCACTTACAAAGTAATCGTAAAATCTGATCTAGTAGTATACGATATTAATTTGATAATTTGTGAACAAAGCAGATGAACTGTATGCATGTACTCATGTACTCTTTTTTTATGTCTTTATCAATCCTTTTCAGGATCAACCCCTAACGAATGGCTGTGATGGTTCCTTGAAGCAAGAATCAGATATCCTCTTGGTGTGATTCATTTCATTGATCACTGGGAATCTGAGCCTCAATGAAGGTGGAGGAAGCCTCTACAGAGAACTGGAAATTGGTTTGTCCCTTAGGAAGAGTACAATGGCATTTTTAACGTTTTTACCAAATACCAGGGTGTGTGATAAAGGTTTGTGGGTTGGGAATTAATTGAAAGATTATGAAACGGGAAAGAACGCGCATTATGGGAAGCCTTGGAGAGCTACAACCTAAGCACCCTGAAATTTGCGACCAAGCCCACAGAATATCTCTTAAGTTATTGGACCCATCTCAGGTGACTGCTGTTTTTGATACCATTTACCAGCCCCAGTAAGCTCCCACAGCCAGACTGGAAAAGGTATTCCTTTTATTAATCTTAGTCCAGGGAACTAAAGTGTATTCTGGGTAATGAAATATTTAGCCTATGGAATAAGCTACAGAATTGAGGTTTTTGGTTTTGTTTTGTTTTGTTTTGTTTTGTTTTGTTTTTAAAGGTAGTGTGCATTTGTACCTGGGAGGTGGTACGTGTTTTTAAAAATGCTGTTCAAAAGAGAATGTGCTTATATCTAAACTCTGTTATCTGCAACATAAAGGTTAACAGTTTTATGTGTATCAAAAACCACATCTCTGTGATGAAACATGAAATGTGTAATAAAAATAATAAGTATAGTACTATGTAAATGACTAAATCATATGTGTAAACCTTAAATAAACAGTTTCATTTCTAAGGGTTACAGAAAACACTCTAAAATTTTATACGGTCTTTCCACCCTCCTTAGTTTTTAATATAATTGCAGTTTTAGAGCTAATCTGTCTATTCATTTAGTAATATTTGTAGTTGTGTTAAATTTTACTGAGGAACAATTTGGCTTGGGGACACTGTTACACTTTATCCCAAGTGTGGTTCATGTTGTCTGAACAAGAAATGTCTGAGTATTTGTCCCCAATGCCCATATTTTTACTCCACCGGCAGCTGTATATTTGTGGTGACCCTACAGCAATGTGTGCAAAGAATGTATACAGTGGCAGTGCCTCTTCCAGAGAGTACCAGGAGCAAAACTGGATGTGGTCAACCCACGTATAATTTGCTCTTCTTGGTTGGGGTCTCACGTGGACAGCACTTAAAGGACACTTTTTGTGTCTGGATAAGGTGAAGGTGGGAGATAGAGAGAAACCATTCAAGAGCCGTTGCTTATGTTCCCTGAAACGGGCTAAAAAGAGCAGCACTTCTGAGACACAGCTTTACACTGAGCATACACAGAGCTGTGTCATTATTAATTCTGAAAATGGGTTTACAATAGTTAGGTAAAATATTTAGTTACTATTTAAATATTTTGATGTATTATAGCTCATACACAAATTTTAGATGTCTAGTGCACTTAGCATTTCCAATTGAAATAACTAGTTTCGTTAACATTTTTAGTGTTACAAATTAATAACAAAAGGCAGTTAATACAGAGTGCAGTTATGAGACCAAAATACTCGTGGTTTAAATTTAAAGAATCAAATGTTAGCGCTTCCCTATGGAGAAAGGTTATTTGGGTAGTGGTGTACTGACATTATCACCACCCACAGAGAAGGGGACATGTTGGTATTGTTGTGCAAGCAGAAATTCAAAAAAGGGAAGAATGTCAGTGTAGAGGGTTTACTTGCTGTAAGTGAATCACACAGGAAAAATGCTCATACCCTGAGTCGTTGTAGCGACCTTTTTTGATGGTTAGAAGGAGAAATAAGCATGAAATATTCTTGTCAAGTTAGAGGGTTTAGGTTGCTTGCTAGTTAAAATCAGTCTTGGTTATTAATGCAGTGGAAAGTTAAGTGATGACCATGAAAATATGATAATAAGTGCTGTTGTAAATTAGACAGGAATGATTTTCTGTGTCTATTAAGAATGATAATCCAATGGGCTAATGATAAACCATTGGGCTGTAGGGCTGCTAAGAAATGTGGAAAATTGATAAAATAAAGGATAAAAGTATATTTAAGTAGGTGTTTCTTCAAAGTTTCCTTCAGGAAGGTGCTTCTGGATGCTACCATACTGCTTCTGACAAATCATGTCTGTTAAGATAAAAGTAAGAAACAGCATTCATTTAGTGGTAAATAGTGCTATCTGTATCTCTGGATTTCTGTTTAAGCAAAGCTTTATGATCATTTTATTTGCCATAGCTAGAAACAAATCTAAAAATAACAATTACTAATTTGCCACTGTTTAGTGTTAGTTTAATCTGACAATTCTGGGATGGCTTCACCTATTATACCTGGAAGAAACTACATAAAACTGGGTGGTTTTGATTAGTTTCATGCCAACATGGGACTGCACAGAAAAGCCGGGTCTCAACATCACTGCATGTAGGGAAAACTTGTTTCTGACCCTCAGTCTGACAACTTGAACACGGACTGAGCTAAACCCCAGGCTACCAGTACTCTGCACTCTGGCTTTTGAAACTTTCTGGATGAGATATAGTTTCAGCATAAAAAGCCAAAATGTGGTGGTTTATGAGCCGTTTTACTTTGTTTGAAGCTAAAATTCAAAACAAAACTCCTGGGGTATAGAACTGTCTGAAGCAAAACATAAGAAAGTTAACACACAGACTCTGCGAACCGAACGAGCCAGTTTCGTTCAGCTCTTGAAATAACTCCTTTTTGCAAGTTCACTTTTCAATTGCACATGTGTGAGATGTTGAAAATGAGTTGGTTTCACTACTCCGCGGCACAGATGAACATTGCAGCTCTAAAGCATCACCCTCTGTCTGAGCAAGGTCTTGCTGTCTGTCTCAGCTGATACTTTAGACGTCTGCCAAGAGATTAAATTTTCTCAGTCCCAGATGAGTTATATTTAGCTTTTGTTTTTTGTAAGACCCAAATACCAGTCTGTATGTTTTTCGTAGTTATATCCAGCTTTGAACTAATTTCCTAAATCTCTTAACAGTTCTCTAAATGGAACCCAGTCCCAAAATGGCAGGAGTTACTTCACCTCTGGGGGTCATCCCAGGATTCGTGTGTTTCAAGTTCAAAGGCTGTTTTTTCAGAGACACTGAACACCTGCTGCTGTTCCTCGCTGCTGTGGGAGCTGCAGGTGCTCAGGTGAAGATCAGACCCCTCCGCCCGGGGTGCTCTTATTTACAGTGAAACAACGAACAACCCTCTGCTCTGCTTTCACTTTTTGTAAAATTTTAATTCAAATGGCTTGAAACAAACCTAAGAACAGCACCAACATAGAGATACTTTTAGCAGAGCATTGCTGAGTGTGTGCGAGTTCAGAGTGGTCAGGGCTCCTTCATTTGCTGGGCAGCTAATCCACTTTCTTTCCCTCAAAATACTGAGGGATTGAACTTCCCAAATTATCACTGACAGAGAAGCAAGGTCTCAGCAGCAGCGGGGCTGAGTCAGCTTCTAGATGTAGATCTCAGACTTTGGCGACTTTGTTGAGAAGAAATGGGGTGATGTTCAGGAAAAAAGAAATTAATATCAGATAATCAGTGATCTTGTGTGCATATCTTTTGCGTATTCGTATGTCAAATTTTTGTGGTGAACTGGTACCTAGGAAAGTGGAGAATACAAGGGGAAATGGCTGAGTTTGAACGTTTAAGTGTATCTTGAAATACAGCTCACAGACTGAGTTACACAAGGATTATTGTGAGTTGAATTTACAATATAACGTCTCACCTCTGCACAAAACTGCATTCTATATGGTGTGAGTGTATGTTACTGAAAAAAACAGTGGTGGTGGTGGAATGCAAACATTATGTGACTTTGCATATCACTTGGTATTTTAAACCATAAGAGTTTCAGGTTTGAGTCATAGTCACTTGTAAGTAGGATATATATATATAAGCATAAATGGCACGCAAGCTGTAAGTAAGGCTTCTGCCTTGGGGTTATTTTTCCCTCGAATTGCAGGTTTGGTTCTCTGTTATTGTAAATCATTATAGCCTCAGTGAAAACTCAGAAGTCAGATTAGATGCTTCCAAAATATGAAGAGAAACCTGAACTAGAAACCTTTACAGTCTTCTATTTTGTTCTCTGGCCACTTTGATTTTCAGAACCTGTGTTACACCTTTCTTACACTTCAGCTTCTCCACAGTGCTGCCTGCATGAAGCTGGCATCAGGATTTGTCCAACCTCTGATTCAGGCCATCAGAGCACTCAGCAGCGTCTGATCTTTCATTAGAGGCAGAAACTTTGTTAGCACTGCTCAGAGAGCACCTTTAACCCAGGATCTTAATTGGAAAACTCCTCTTGTCAGAGCAAGAGCTGGGGAAGATGGCACAAGTGTCTGCTAGCAGCCCCAGAGGCATGTGTGGGAAAAAGTTATTTTTCTTCTTTATTTCCTTCTAGTTCATCCCGTTGACTTAAAACGTGCATCTAGCCAAGCTCTGCAAAGAGTGACTTGCTGAACAAGGGCAACAAAGATGATGGAGTGGAGCATCTCCATTATGAGGAAAGGCTGAGGGAGCTGGGGCTCTTTAACTTGGAGGAGACTGAGGGGTGACCTAATTAGTGTTTACAGATATATAAAGGATGAGCGTCACAAGGATGGAGTGAGGCTCTTCTCGGTGACAACCAATGACAGGACAAGGGGTAATGGGTTCAAACTGGAACACAAAAGGTTCCACTTAAATTTGAGAACTGCTTCTCAGTGAGGGTGCCAGAGCACTGGAACAGGCTGCCCAGGGAGGTTGTGGAGTTTCCTTCTCTGGAGACATTCAAAACCCGCTTGGACACATTCCTGTGAAACCTCATCTAGGTGTTCCTGCTCCGGCAGGGGGATTGGACTGGATGATCTTTCGAGGTTCCTTCCAATCCCTGACATTCTGTGATTCTGTGAACAGGACACTATAAGGTAGGATTAGAGGCTCTGTTTAAGAGAAAATCTGCCTCCGACTTGAGAACAATCCCACCACAAAATAAAGTTAACTTTAAAAGTAATGAGATTTTCCACTGTTAACTTAATAGCAGCGAACCACATGTTCTAAACAATGTTTCTTTTTTTTTTTTTTTTTTTTTTTTTTGGTATAAGGACTCATTTTTAGTAATAAACCCCAGAGTATTAGCCCTGCCGTTTTTCCACTGCTGGAGGAAAACGTGGACTCTTGCTGAGTTGTACAATGAATATCTTAGAGATATTTGAATCTGCCACCAATAAAAAGGCCTAAAATGCTAATGTGGAGGAACCAGTTCAAGGTAGAGGAAATGGAAAAAATGGGGAGAAAGAAGAAAAATCTCTTTGGATCTTTAGCTCTGTTATTTCTTTAGATTGTATTTCTTCTGGGATCCCAAAATCTTCAGTAACAAACAAGTTTTCTTTTAAAAAGTATTAAGTTATCAAAACATTTGCCAGATCCTAATATTAAATCCTAGCAGTCAGCAATGTTTAAGTTCAGCTATATCATTTTGCTGAGTAAGTCATGCTAAAACTTAAAGTTTTCCCCTCAAAATGATCTTTCCAAATGAGATTGATATTGTGAGAAAAAAAGAAAAAAGAGAAGGACGCCTTCATCACGAGGAATTATGGAATTAATTTTCTTTATACACTCTGTTTGCACAGGACATTTTTGTTAACTCTTAATAAAAATACCATTCAGCTGCTACTTTCATTGTTTTTATCCTGGGACCAATACAACATTGTCATTATTGGATATAAAGTGCTGTAAAAACAAATCTAATTTGTTAAGTTTATTTTGATAAGAAATAAATATAAAGGTAGTGCATAGTTTGTACAGTGCTGCTATCATAGGACTCCTGGGTATAATTTATATAAAGAAAATAAAAAAGCATACATAACTTTCTAGTTGATTTCCTTTAACAGGGCTAATTGAAAACAGTTTCTGTTATTTAAAAGTAATTTATTTTAAATATACTTTTAAAAACAAAGTTCTTATTGATATCCATTTTAAGTATAATATTATCTCAGTGTGGGATACAAGTAAAAGGTCAAATCTTGTAGGAGTATTTTCTGTATGACTCAGTTCTGATCATAGATAAACTTATCGGGGAAACCAAATTGGTTAACCTTTTCAGTACCAAAAGCTTGTTTTAACAGGCTACGATGGTTTCTTTCACAAATACAGAACTTCAAAGCTCATACTTTTGTTCTGAAACGTGAAAAAGAGAGTGCTAATTTCCCTTTTTTCTATCTGATAAAAGGCAAAGGCTAGTGACTATAACAGGAAATCAGACTTGTTGAGATTCACTATATAGGCACAGAAAGCAATACACTATTAATTTTTAATTAAGAGCTAGTGTGCATAGTGATACAGCAACAAAAGGCCACAAATTTTTACTTCAATTATTCCTTTAATTATGGACATTGTTAAAGGAGTTATTTTTTCTTGTCCAGTAGCGTCACACTTATGTATGGATCTGATTACTGGAGCACTGAAAGACACTGTATGAACTAAATGGCTGTATGCAGCATACCTCTAGGAAGCAGCCTGTTTCCATATTGCTTGATAGGTTGCTCAATTCCTGTCCCGTTAACTGCTTTGTGACATTTCTCGGAAGTCCCTTCGGCTCTACTTCCTTCTTTGTTTCCATCACAGCAGTGCCAACAATTCAGTGACGTGGGTTGCTTCCATACATGCGGTCAAACTCAGCACCAGAGACCGTCCTTCTTTTTGAAGCCAAATCATCATAGAATCATCGAATTCAGAGTGACTGAAAGGCTTTGGTGGACTTCTGACCTGAGACCACGCTCATGTCTGAAAATAAAACTGTCTCGGATGTTAATGAGCTGATGCCATGAGCTTCATGGCATTTATGCAGTCTCACCTCTATCAGAATGATTTAATGTGGTAACTGGGGGACAGTTTGACTCATGAAGGGTTTTGCCTGCAAACTCAGTCCTGCCACCTTTACTCATTTTTGCATAGCATTTACTTTCACTGGCTTGCGTGAAGATGTTGTGCTCAACAGCATTAAAAGAGCTGAAGTCTTTCTCCAAAGAGCTCCAAGAGAGCTACATTCCAGACGTGATCTGGTGGAGGACTCTCGAGATGCAGATATTAATGATATTTCTCATATTCAGTGAAGTAAACGCATTAAAAATATCCAGTGGTGAAGGTACCTAGAAATCTGGTTTTGAAGGTCAGAGCACGCAGGGCACTAGCTGAGCTGTAGCAATATGCTGGTTCTGCACAGCAAAAAGTAACAACAAAAGTCCATAAGGCATGTCCCAAGATGAACTTGAATGGGCTTGGGATGGAAATTTTGCCAGCCCTGGTCATATACAGTGAAATGTTTGTCTCACGCTGGCTGTGGCAATGAGCTTTTTTTTCTTCCATAATTTACAAAATATGAGCAAGTAGGTAGTTAAAGCATTTCCATTCTTCCATGAATGGAATAATTTTACATGGTATTTTCTAAGCAGAAAAATAACTGGCACTTGGGGAATTAGTTTGTCACTCTCACAAAAAGTAATTTCATCCGAACAGTCAAAATAGTGCAGTCATCTGGACAGACAATGCAGCACACTCAGCGCAAATAGGCAGTGAAGATAGCCTTTTATTCTATGAACAAGAGGTGATTGCTTTGGAAAACTTGCTGCATCACTTCTAATTATTTAAAGGCCAAATTCATGGTTTCTTCCTGGATTCATTAACTGTGGAGTATTTTCTTCTTTGTTCTATTTAAATTTAGATTGGTTATTCATACTTCCTGGCAGTGATTATAAGAGGAGGATGACTGAGAATTTGGTAGGTGAGTTAATCTCATTTTTACTGTGTCTCCGGAGCCACCACTTTCCCTTCATGTTACTTGACACCAAAGACTCTTTACAAGTTTTGCAGAGTGAGACCAAAGTACCAACCTCTTGCATCCTTCCATCTTTTCTTCTGCCCTGTTTTTGCTGTTCCCCCTTTACCTTCTGCACGTCTCATTTTTTAGCCCCCCTCACCATCCTGACACTTGGATCCCTTCCAAACATGCCTCCTACCTACAGATGTCTGGTGGGATTGTCATCATTTGAGGTTGAGGAGTCAGTAGAGAGTGGCTAGGGGGTCACTGACTCAATGGGGTGAAGTCCAGAGGTCCCAAGTGAAACCCCATCTCCAGCCCCATACCTTGAAAATGAGCATGGTTCTAGTGTCAGCAAGGAATCGCTTTAACTTTGGGACTTCTGAAGCCCAGTGGATTTGTATGACAGGTGAGCACAAACTGGTGTTGAAGCCACTCTCCATGTTGAAATGTTGTGGCTCCTTCCCCCTTCAGTGGGTATTAGGAGTCATAATAACATATAAGTTCACACTACAGCCCCACTTTCAGTCCCAGCACTTGTAGAGTTTGTGTATGGATCTTCTCTTTTCTCGCTGGCCAGTTATTTTCATGTGGATTTAGAGATGCTGATAAACTTTGAGATCCCTGTTGCATTTGACTTCCTTGGCAAAGACGTTCAGCCGCTTTTCAAGGGGAAAGGCACAGATGTGAACACACACCTCCTGAAACGGCTTTACAAAATGTGGCCAAGCTATAGATGGTGGAGAAATCTTTTTGATATTCTTGCACTAGTGGTTGTACTAAACATTGATGTGGACTTTCAGCAGGAATTTTGCCCTGGCTGTGTTGTCTCTACTCTCTTTCTTTTTCTCTCTTCCTTCCTTCCTTCCTTCCTTCCTTCCTTCCTTCCTTCCTTCCTTCCTTCCTTCCTTCCTTCCTTCCTTCCTTCCTTCCTTCCTTCCTTCCTTCCTTCCTTCCTTCCTTCCTTCCTTCCTTCCTTCCTTCCTTCCTTCCTTCCTTCCTTCCTTCCTTCCTTTCTTTCTTCCTTCCTTCCTTCCTTCCTTCCTTCCTTCCTTCCTTCCTTCCTTCCTTCCTTCCTTCCTTCCTTCCTTCCTTCCTTCCTTCCTTCCTTCCTTCCTTCCTTTCTTCCTTTCTTCCTTCCTTTCTTCCTTCCTTTCTTTCTTCCTTTCTTTCTTCCTTTCTTTCTTCCTTTCTTTCTCTCTCTTTCTCTCTTTCTCTCTTTCTCTCTTTCTTTCTCTCTTTCTCTCTTTCTCTCTCTCTCTTTCTCTCTCTCTTTCTCTCTTTCTCTCTTTCTTTCTCTTTCTTTCTCTTTCTTTCTCTCTCTCTCCCTTCCTCCCTCCCTCCCTCCTTCTCTTTTACACTGAGAGATGACTGAAACAGGCCTGTGATGTGCTACCAGTCTCATTATCTAAGATAATGAGAATAAGGGAGATTGCAGATGGCTCAATGCATCTTTTAACAGATATATTAAAAAGTTGTCGTGATGTTAGAGAAGTACACAAACTCGCCGTGATAAATCTCCCTGGTGCACCTCACAGCTTCTGAGTTTTGCTGTGTACTCTCTCTTCAATGCTTCTGCTCCAAAAAAACACCTCATTGGTTCAGGTCTTTTAAATAAAGCACTATCAAAACATAACATCTCTAAAGTCACCATTTGGCGAGTGGCTGGAGAGCCTATACCTCTCCCCATTGCTGCCCCAGGTCCTGGACGTTCGATGTGCCCAGAGTTCCCTACGATCAGGAGGCGACAGCCCAGCCCCAGGCTTTGCTCAACAGCTGAGCACCCACTCCCTTTCCTGCTGCAAACCTACGGTGAGCATGACTGTCACACCACCTGCTCTCACCCTGCTTGGGGAAACAGTTTCCAGGTTTTTGCAGTCAGTCTTGGAGAACTTTAAAGACTTGCAGGGATATTAGATGCTAAAATGATCAAATACTACAAAGCTTTGTAGGGAGATGTGGTTGTTTTGAGACCGGAATGTTATCTTATTTTTTTCCCAAATGTATATGTTGGTCTCGGGAAAAATATTACCTCTTTCCACAAACTTTCCACAAATTTCCACAAAATCCCTGCATTTTTAGCCTTGGATTATCCTGGCTGCAACAGCAGTAAAAGTACCTTCAGCTTTTTATTTTCTTTTCCATTTCAAGCCCTCTAAATGACATGTTGATGTTCTCACTGCTAGCTGAAGAGGAGTGTATCTCACAAGGTTCCTGTCTTCATGTGGGACGTGGCATTACGCTGAAGAATATGCCCAGAACAGTGCAATGTGGATTTCACCTGCAGCCAGGTACATGGAGGAGTGGAAGTTGCAGCAGCTGCCAGAGGATCGGTTCTTAAAGGATTTGGACACTTGAGATCAAACCCAGGGAGCTGTGAGAATTTTGAAGGATCAGGACCTGGGTGTTTCTTTTGGGTTTAGCTTCATGCCAAGCTGAATCTTCTCTTGCTGACAAAGAAATCACCCTTTTTGACCGAAGTGATAGAACAATTGGGGGTTTCTGCTTCCCAGTGCCTTGCGTTCCTGAGTACAGATGTCTGTCATTAGTTGTTATGGACCTTAAACCTTTCCATAATTACTGTGGTTGCAGTTCTGCAAATAGGAAGGGATGGTGAGATCTGGTCACTGAGCATGGTCCTGTCGTGTCTGTGGGTTGTGTGGTCTTCTCTGAGCATTGACCAAATTCAGTGTCCCACCACAGCTGTTTTTTCCCTGTAATGTATTATCTCTAATAAAACTGAAGCCATTCAATTCACCCATTGCTCTCCCACTGCATTTGTACTTTCTGAGAATAAAAAATCACCTTTTTTTTTCAACTGGGAGAGACAATACGTATGTTTTTAATGTGCTCTTTGACTTATTACCCAGCTGCAGAAAGTGCTCCAGTATGCAAGTACAGGAGATGTGTTTATGTGTCTGGTCATCTCTGGAACGCGTAACTGCCGAGCAAAGGCTGGGAAACTCTTGCGGGACGGTTGTGCCAATGGTGACCTGCCAGCACCGGCAGCCTCATCTCTGGTGGTGAAGACAGAACGGTGGATTCCTCTGCAGTGCTGAGGGTCTCTTGAACCTCACAAGCCGGAAGGTTGTGGAGCAAACATCTCCTGGTGTTTGCTCCAGCCCCTTTGCTCCTTACAGCCGGCACTCAGCTGTTTGCAGGATTGGGCTTCTGCTGGCTGGAGAGAAAAAACCTCATTTGAACAGGATTTCTGTGTGTGCAAAAGGCCTACTAGAAAACGGTCGAAGCTAAAATGATCACACATGTCCTTCAGCTTAGGAAAAGAGAGCTCTAAGTGAGAGCATGTGTGCTCCGACTGTTGGGCTGAGAAAATGTCAGCCTGATGTGCTTGGGAAGTTCATATTGATACAAACAGGGAGGCTCCCTGCTGCCCACAGATTTCCCACATAAAAGTCCTACTGGTAGCCGTGGGAACTTAGCAGCAGCCACGCTGTGGCTAAAGTCACCACTCTAAAAATGTAGTGAAATTAGTGTTCATAAAAGTGAAAAACACGCCACAAGAATGAAGATGTTCTGATTCACGACCATAAAATTTACATGAGTTCTGGCATAAAAAAGCACTAAATTTTGCAGTTATTCTGGCTTTGGAAAGGCATTGCTGGTCAATTTTTAAAAAGATCCTTTCAGCAAAAATCTTTGGCTTTTCACAGGTCAATTTTTTTGCACCAAAACAACCTCCTCCAAGTCATGCCCATGATGTGATGCTGGTCCTTCTCACCAGCCTTGTGGAAAGGGCCGATCCTGTGCTGCACAGTGGCCCCTAGTGAAACTGAGTAGTTTGTTCCAGAGTCTGCAAAATAATTTCCAGTAGCTGGGGTGTTACTAACTTCAGTTCTGCCTTCTGATCTGACTGTCACCTCACCCAAACTATGGCACTTACTTACCATATTTTTAGGACAAATAAAAAAAAACAACACGGGAGGGTATGATGGACCAACAGACTTGTCCCAGTGTAAATCGGACATGAACTGGGACACAGAGGCAAAGGCAATACTAGCAATAATGCATCTGTTGTAGCTTAACAGAATCATTTAGCACCATTTTTGGTTTGAAGTTCCCTTTTTTTGACTTTTTCTGCTATGCCTACTGTAAGGAGATGGGATGGCTACTCCAGCTCAGGCTCTTGCTGCTAGAATTTGGATTTGTATGTTGTGTCTCTGTTACAATTACAGAGACTCACCCTCAAACGGGTACCCTTGCCCCTCGCAGCTTTTTTTTCTGGCACCGCAGGGATCTGAAACAGCATCTCTGTAGTAAAAGTGTTGGATGTTGTCCTATCAAACTCGTTCTCCTTGATTTTATAGGAGAGATGCTACAAAGCGATGAGCATCACCCTCCCCTTGTTCCTCATGGTGTTCCCTCTGCCATGATGCTGTTTAGTGGAGCAGTGGCCAAGCTGACCCCTCATCCAGCCAGCTATCATGGTCGCCGCACAGACACCACCTTCCCATCCCCACCCCCATGCTGGCAACAGCTTATGACAGCAGCAATCTTAAAAATAAAACAGGAAATGATTTCAATAGGGGATGTGGTGGTTGACAGAGAAAAGTGGGGTAGGTCTGAAGTTCAGTCGTTCTTTCATGTGAGTGCTGGGGCCCTGCAGACATGTTGCAGGGGAATGAATGTTTGTGCAGCCTTTCATGTGGTGGAGACACCCCTGCTTGTTTTTGTTGTTGCCACTACCAAGACCTATTGTGGTGGCTGTCCTCCTGACCTGGGTCCGAATGCTGCTGGTTGCAATGCAGCAGCATTTTGCTAGGGCTGCACGGCCCCGGGGTGCTATTGGCACATGCTTGGTAGTGTGCGGGTGTTGCCTGATAATCTGTCCTGTGTTCGGGTCACCACGATAACCCCTAGACTTTAACATCGCAAATACTCCCTTGCAGTAACTGCAGCTGGGATAGCTGTGCTCTGGCCAGTAAACAATTCACTTGCCCACCACATTCCAGTATGAGATACCATTTTGGTTTGATGCCTGTCAGAAATGTCTACCCAACTTACTATTTCTTCTGAGAAGAACCTTTGGCATCTGATTAGATTATTGAATGGGAAGGTTTTGGGTAGCCTGGTCCTACATGTTGCTGAGAGCTCTTTATCCTCCCTGTTTTCTCCCGGGGGATCATCTGGAAGGAATCACAGTATCACAGAATGACTGGAATTGGAAGGGACCTCTGGAGATCATCTATTCCAACTCACCTGCTCAGGCAGATTCATCTAGAGTAGATTGCACAAGAATGTGTCCAGGTGGGTTTTGAATGTCTCCAGAGGAGGAGACTCCACAACCTCTCTGGGCAGCCTGTTCCAGTGCTCTGGCACCCTCAAAGTAAAGAAGTTTCTCCTCATGTTTAGATGGAACCTCCCATGTTTCTTTCTGTGCCTGTTGCCTCTCCTCCTATGGCTGGGCACCACTGAAAAGAGTCTGGTCCCATCCTCTCGACACCCACCCTTGAGATATTTATAAGCATTGATAGGATCCCCTCTCAGCTTCTCTTCTCCAGGTTGAACAGACCCAGCACTCTCAGCCTCTCCTGGGTGAGTGCTGCCCCAGGAATGCCGGGCAGTGGGAGACTCTCAGGCTAAAAGATGCTTCTTGGCTTCAGAAAGCTGAGTATTTTCTTGGAGGCAATGTCTTGGGCTTGGAAATGCACTTTTGGTCTGCTTTCACTAGCTTTGTATTTATACTGAATATTTATTTCTCTCACCAGCTGGGTTAAGTGTTTTTTCCTGTATCATTCAAATGTTTAGAATAGAGGTTCAAATCCTTCTCTGCCTTGAAACACAAACATACCATATCTGGGTCAGGAAATCCTTGACCTCCAAATCACTGGAGGTTGACAGAGTATATCATGGTAGTTTTATTATGGGCTTGCCCTAGTCTTGTACTCTTCCCTAGGCATCTGCTATTGCCAGCATTAGAAGCGGGATATTGGGCTAGAGGGACCTTTGGTCTGACCTCCTATGGATGTTTTTATGGGTTTTTTTGTCTTTATCTGGGGCCTCCAGAGGCTAATAAAGATTTTGTAAATATAAAGAGTTCATTGTGATCCAAGAAGAAGTCGTGAGCATAGGAGGGCTCTCCCAGCCCTGTGCTCCCCGGGAGCAAAGGTCCGATAAGAGAAGTGGGTGTCTGGCAAGTGCTGATGAAACAACTTCCAAGGTCTATCAGTTACTAGATAGATGGTCCTCAGTGGGTAATGAAAATAACTGTTCCTGGATGCTTCTTAACATACACTTCTTCATACAGTGCATGATTTAATAATTTCATACACTATGTAATTTGTCATTTATGTTTGCTTCTAGCATTGTCCTACAGCCTCACTGGAAACAGCAGATCTACCTATCTCCTTTGTCTTCTTAATTGGTTTCTTCAAAGAACAAAGAAGTCTCCAAAGACATCCTGTCTGCCTTGTCAAGCCCTGAAGGCCTGCTGAGAAGTGCGAATACCCGTGCTTGTTATTTGCTGTTATCTAAGTGGAGCAACTCCAATGTCATGAAGCTGTGCAGGGGTGTCAGGCTCACTGAGACACATGGTGTTTGTGGAGATGAGCTGGAGATGAGATCTGAGATATCTTCAGTGCATCAGGAAATGCCAAGGGGGTTTTGAGACAGCAGAAAAGCATCTGCCAAGACTCCTCTGAGCTTGTTTTCTATCTGCTTCTTCTCTCTGCTTGGTCAAGGGGAGCAAATGGGACAGAAATCCCCTGTGTAATTCAGTTTTCCTTTCCACTTTTCAGTTTGTTTCTAAAAGACAGTTCTGCATAAGGAGGAGCGTCCTCACAGATGAGAAAGGACCTCAGCTGGGTGATGGGGGAGGTTTGACCAGCTGGCCCAGATACATAACCCATGCCTGCCTCTCATGAGGGCTTCTGACCCAAAGCTGCTTAGCCAGATGAGAGGAGAGGAAAGAAAAATGGCAAAGTGGTTCCCACAAATGATGTGAAAAACCCGCAAAATAATCAGACAAGGATTTTTAAAAAAACTGTTCATTTTTCTATCTTCCCTTGCTCTTCCAAGACTAGAAGAATCCCCTTCAGTACGACATTAAGCCTGTAAAGAGTCCTATTCTCATTCTAGTCAGATGTTGTTGAAGGGTTTAGAGCTGTGGTTTCAAACCTGCCTGAAGCTGCTTAACCTTCACTTGCTTTGTTGCAATCTCTGGGTCCTGAGCAGGAGCTTCAGTATTGACACTTGTAAAGAAGATGCTATTTTTAAAATCAGGCTCTACAATCATGTTTTTCATGCTCCCAAAATGGTCCTGAAGATTCAGATCTCTGTGTGCCCAACCCTGCCACCCCTGTGCCAGAAAGGGCAACAGCCCTGGCCCTGCAGCCAGCGCGCATCAGCAGCAGGGAAAATTCAGTAGAGCTCATCCAGTTACCCTAGGAGGGAAAAAGAAAGTTTCAACTGTACAATTGGTGCTTTTCTGAATATTGTACAACTTTAAAAAAATCCATTTTTTAAATTAGAATGATCAAAGTGGCTGCTTCTGCCTAAAAACTTTCTAAGTGACACGTTATCGCTTAAAAAGTGTCCATAATCTGCTTAATGTGAGTCAAGTATCAATGCAATATGCAACCTGAAAAAACACTTTACACTGAAAAGTACTCGCTTCTTACAGGAGCAATTGAAGTGGCAAGTGAGGATTCTGCTGTGAAACTGGAAAACACCCCAGAAGCAAACCCACAGCAACTCATGGAGAACGTCA
This sequence comes from Columba livia, assembly GCF_036013475.1. Classification (NCBI taxonomy): domain Eukaryota; kingdom Metazoa; phylum Chordata; class Aves; order Columbiformes; family Columbidae; genus Columba; species Columba livia. Next base: position 30,539,342 of record NC_088602.1, on the reverse strand, counting down.
GCCTCTCTAGAAAGTTAAAAATACCTAATCATAAGCAAGCACTTTTAAAACCAACATGGCTCTCTGTGCATGCATCTCACTTGTCTAATCTGTGGGGATCCTTGTTATTCATTCAGGGAGGGAGGTGAAGATCACTGAAGTCAATAGAAAGACGCAGAGTGATTTCGAGCAGTTTTTGATGTCACACACTTCGTGCCTTCTGACTGCCAGTGTCCTCGGTGTTCACTGCCATCCAGGTCTTTGGTGGCCTCTACAGTAGTTTCTGAATTGCAGTGAGAAGATGAATTTCTGATGTTTCACATTTCTGATACACTGGTCTGCCCCATCCCCCTCACACTGTGAGCCTGCAGCTCCCACAAACAGAGCCAAGGATTTCCAGGTAGACCTGGAAATCATGACTTTTGAACTTCTTACAGTAATAAAAACTAAAGGGTGCTTTTCTTACCCAGTGGCATAAGGAAGGAAGGTTTATGGAGGGATTAATAGTGTCCTTTACAAATGCTGAAGTCATGAACATGCGCGTGACTTGGGTTCAGCCAGGGTCAACACACAGGATTTGCTGAAAGGCAGCAAACGCATAGGCTCACCCAAGTGGATGGGTTTGACTAAGTTTCAGGGCTGGGGAATAAAAAGGGTGAAATTCCAAAGCTACAGTTTACTGCTTGGTATTTTTTAACACAAATATGTCCACAAAATAGTTGGTGTCTGCAGTCACTTTTTGTGAAGCTGGCTGCAGTCGCCGATCGGGTTACCAGAGGCGAACGCTGCGCCCCGGCTATCCGGGCTCTCTCCACAGCTAGGGCTGGTGGGGGCGGCTGCATCCCACAAAACCCCACTGTGGAGGATGAGTGCCAGCAGCAGCACCGCTCTCCCGGGGTGCTCCCAAATTTGCCCTGGCTGAGCAAACTGGGGTGCTCTGTGGGGTGTGCAGGGGCGGGGCGTGCAGGCGCGGGCTCAGCGCGGCGGTGGGGACAGAGACAGCTGTTGAACACGCAGACAGCCACCCACCCACAATGTCTGCAATGCACAGCTGCTGCTGGGCTGCATTACAAAGGTGCCTCTGCAGCAGCACATGGGCTGGCTGTGATACCAGGCTCGGGCGATATTTTACAAGTTTATTTTCTGTGTTGCTTGCGAGCACAGGCACGCTTTTATGGCATCTAGAGCATTTTGCTTAATGATTTGGTAGTATGCTGCTGACCAGACAGCACATTTCCAGATTTAGATTATAAGAGGAAAACAGCAAGTGGTAGGTTCAGGTGCAGGTCAGTGGATATATTATACCAGAGCTCCTCCGATGAGCACTGGAGTACTCATGCTCCCCTGGGATCAATACTGTAAGCCGTGCTCAATAGGTATGGCCTAAGGTGTTTGCTTTTATGATTACTAGTACCATTCACACTGGGAAAGCTGCTGTTATCACATTGTAAACATAATTTTTAATATCATGGAATCTTTTTGATTGATATTTGGGCTTCAAACAGGAATGGAAGATGTTAATTTTCTCCTGTTCTCTAGATGTATTAAGCAGCATTTTAGCTGGAGGTTTTCAGCAAGGAAAAGAAGAGTACAGAGTTAGAGAGAATATTCTGAATCTGCTGATGGGTTTGTTTTTAAATAGCCACTAGTACCAGTGAGCACAGTTTGGAGGAGGAAAGCAAAGAAAAGCTGCAACCCAGACCATGAAAACCAAAATTGGTGCTGATGGCCACATTACAGACAAGCATGGAAAAATAAATACCGGAACACAATGTCATTGGCATTCAGCATGAACAAGCAGCATTTAAATATCTCGCTTGTAATAAAACCTGAGTTTACAGACAGCATAAACCAACTTACTGATGTGGTTCATATCCACCACCTGAAAGGTGGTGGGAGATGGTCTGAAGAGCAAAGCAAATCCTGATAATAATGTTTAGTAATTACAAACTGGCCTTGAACACTGCAAAGTTTTTTTAGATTAAATTCTGTTTAGTTAAACTTTAGATCACCTTTTACAGGGCAATATTCCATTTAAAGATAGACCCAGGGCTGCACGAGCCCCCTCAGCCTGCTCTCCGAGTGTAAATGGTGATTGCCAAAAGCATGACGGGTACAGTATCAACAGAGAAACCTGCTTACCGTTTCATTGCCACAAGGAATAAAGCTCCCTTGCTCACTCTCGCTGGGCTGAACTGCTTATAAAAGCGCAGCCTAAGCCCCAGCCCGGCGTTTGCTGAGTAAGATCTGGCCCGTGTAGGAGTCACTCATGAATAACCTGCCCGGAATTACGGTTCAGGTTGCTCACAGATCTCCCACATCTTTTAACACAATGGTACTTTTAATGTCAGGGTGTGTCATGCCCCTGGGGTTTGCTAATCATGGCTTTTGGGAAGGTGGTCCCTGTCCCCAGGCAGAAAGGGGATGTGAGAGCTGCCGCTGCCTGGGGGTGGCAGGGGGTGAGGGACAGGGATGGGGACTGTGCCTGCACCAGCAGGGGGGAATCACCTGCCCCCAGCACAATGTGCTAAGTTGGCTCTACTTGACATATTTATTTTTGTGACAAGGAGACTCAGAGTGGCTGGAAAGGTGCAGCAACTGCGGCTTTGATGGCTTGAAGCTCTGATTCATCCTTTGGGAAGGCTGGCTTTGATGCAGCAGTTAGAAACATAAACCACATGCACACTAGCACTTTTAGGTCGATAATGCTTATTTTTCAGGGTGATGCTTTATTGCCCCCAGAGCATCCCAAATCCCATATTCCTGACTTAGATCTGAATCAGACAAACCTCCTATGAACCTGCTCCTGTCTGGATTAGAAATGACCAAAACCTTCAGGTCTTGACCCAAAAGGTATGAAAAGATGCTAAACTAAGATTCGCAGAGCTACATCCCTTTTTTTAACTCAGTTTCTGTATGACACAGGCACATCTGACTGAGTGACAGTGTGGTGCATGTAAGGCAGATGCTGTTCATTGAGAAGACATTTGTGTCATGCCCATGCTTCTTGCAACACATCCCACCACACGGGACCCCTCCTCTCACCCTTACTCTGAGGACAGGGCTATGTCGAGGTGTGGGAGGAAGGAAAAAGGAAATGTGTAGATCTGCCTATCTGAAACAGACGACCTTTTTTTTGGTTGGCAGACAGTACAGCAGGCTTGGGTGGTGGGAGGGCAGGGGGCACCCTGCATACCTGCCCATGCCCTGCAGCCCCTGTCTCCTGCCCTGCTTTGGGACTCCCATGGTTTTGGCCAGCCCTGGGGCAGGGTCCGGCCTCATGGAGAGGTTGCAGACCCGCACCATGTGGAGGAAGGTGACATTTTACATTGTGGTCTTGAATGTCGTTGACAGATGTGGAGAAAACCTCAGCACCTGCAACCAGACAACTGACTGACAACAAAGCTTGTGTTCTGGAGCAGAGCTAATTATTTGAAGCAAAGCTAGCAAAAATTCAAACTCCCAAACCTTTCCCAGGAGATGCCCTTTCCCTTTGCCTTTCCATATCATGCCCCTCCAGCACATCTGGTTGGCCTCCATACCCAAACCTGCCCTTGCTGAGGTGCTCCTGGCTGGAGCTGCCGTGGGACATGACAACTTGCTGGCACACAGGGGCTGCAGGCTGTTCCATCAATGAAGAATTAAATGAATCCTAAAAAGGTGAGAACAGCGAGTGAGAACCAATGGTATGTTGCTCAACTGTTTTGCTTGCTCTAATCGCTCAGGTTTTAAAGCAAAATAGAAAGCTGTGCTTAATGAACTGCACTACCTTAATGTATCCTACAGTTAGCAAGAGGTGACAATAGAAGCCAGGAAGGGGTTCTTAAATGGGCTGTACAGCTTTGCAGAAGGCCACCCAAAGGACAGAAAGCAAAGCGCTGGCACTGCTGGGAGCAGGTGTCGTGGCGACTGCAGATGCAGCTGCAATTGCAAGCAGCCTCATTTTGAGTACGAAAACTTCAAGCTGGGAGGCACAAGGACTGGCTAAAAGCAGGGGGGGAGGAGGAGGAAGGCCCATGCTAAGTGCACTCAAAGCACTGGAGCTGAGTTGGCATCTCACAGGCTGAGCACAGCTTGGCTATGCCAAGCAGCCAAACAGCCTCCCCGTGACCTTCCCTTCTGCAGCACTGCAGACATTGCTTTAAAAAACTGCTGTCACTGCAAAGAGATTAGAAATACCATGATTCAAGAAAAGCCCAAGGAAAAGTAACATGGAAAAGCCTCCTGCTATAAATGAATGCATTTGAACAAATGCCTCCTGTCCAAAATCAACAGGCATAGATAGAGCTGGTTGTCCATATTTCTACATATTCCGGTCTTTCTATGCCCCCTGTTTGCTGCTCATGAATCGGTGGCAATTTTATCCCACTGTTCATCAAAAGACGCTATACCATAACGTCCTACATCTAAGCTTATTATGAGGCAACTCTTCTTTTGTAAAAAATAACTTGATAAATTGGATATTTTGGTCTGCTTGATTGTTCTAAGTTAATTGTTGGATTATTAAAAAAGGATTGAATCTAAGACTCACAGAATTCTCAATTCTTTGCAGATCTCAGCAACAATGGGCTAGCAGAAAACAGAAAATTTGATCTAAACACTTAGGAACATGAACTTCTTTGACTTGAGGCTTTGTCTTCTTATGTCTTTGTAAATTATTTTTCATTTCTATGTCACTATAGAATTTTCTGCCTTCCTCACAATATGCAGGACTTATTAACAGAAGCAGGTCTGTTGTCTTTAAAAGGCTGACGTGTCTGAAAGTGGTAAAATCCATCAAAAAAATACATACCAATGATAACTACTGTTACTGCTAAATATGTGCAAGTAACTTAAACTATGTATTTTAACCTCATTAAATAAATACTAGACTTGTTTCCATTTTGTATAAATACTCGATTACATTGATACACAGTACACAACAAATAGTAAATCTGTTGTTTACGGCTAGTATGAGTTTTATGTCTGGTTCTGTTATTAGTACAAGGTCTATTTTCGGTGAAAATTCTTCAAATGTCAAAACATGACTAAAATGCAGTAAACTGCAAGTAAAGCAACCACATTTGAAAGAATGCAAAAAGTGCTTTGGGAAATTGTTATCTTTACAGTGGTATCTTTGCTCTATATATTTACACAAATACACAGAAAGATACTATATATTAATGACACAGGAAAATCTTACTCATCTCTGTAGAAAAACAGGATAGAGATTTCACATGTGGCTCATCTCTAGGACGATGTGATATTGGTGTCTGAGCTGTTTTCAAGATGCGCTTTATCTAACGCTGGAAAAGGGTATGGTTTGGCTGACTAAACTCTGGAGTGATGTTGAATGATAAAAGTGCTAAGGGGAATTTTTGGGGCATCTAAAAGACAACGTATTAGACTCTGTAGGTGTAAAAAAAAAATCAAAGAGACTTTTTCTGGTGGTTGTATAAAAAGCTTGCTGACATTTTGTGACACAGACCAGCCTACCTCCATACCTTTAACCCCTCCTTGCAAAATGCAGCTGCCTTAGAGCAGAACACAAGCTTGCTTGCACAGAGGTGTTATTTTGGAACTTTGGCTCATCTTGTCCCTCTTTGGGAGTTTTTTTTGTGCCATTAGTGCCCCATACTGAAGCAGGCAGTAGTGCACGTAGGTAGGACCAGTGAGAAGGATAAGCATACAAACCCAACAGCTCGTCTGGGATTTGCACCACTAGTTATTTGCAAAACACTCGGCATCACAGATGTTTGAGAGTTGCACCATGCACCAGTTTCAAATGCTGGGGAGGGAGAGCTCTGCCAAATCCACCCTGCCATGGGGGCTGCCCCTGGTGCAGGGTGGCTCCTTGTCTGTAGGAACTTGCTGAGCTGGGCAGCTTCTGGGAGGAGACCTGGCAAAGAAAGGCAGCCTTAGCTAAAAGAGCCCCTGTACTCACAGGCATGGTGTGGAGATAAAAGGTCAGTGGGCTGGTGTGGATGGATGTGTGAGCAGCACCCTGCAGGAGAGAATTGTGCCAGGAGAAGCAGTTTTTGTGTAATGGTAATGGATGGGTCTAGATGGAGATGAATGGTGATGGATGGTCTGCTCCAGAATTTGCTTCTCCAGGTGGGCTGGCTCCTCTTTGCAGTGAAGCTGGAGTATGGTGGGACTGTTGTTAATGCTGAGGTTTGAGCTAGCGCTCAGACCCAGGATTCCCAGAAGCCCCCCACCCTGTCTCATCTGTGTGCTTGAGGTCTCAGTAAAGCTCAGGGTGGGGGGCTGGACTTTGTCCTGGGCTGCCCAAGTGCAGCCAGCGGTGGCAGGGTCCTGAAACACGGGGAGGCTCTGGGCAGACTTCATCCTGTCCAACTCGTGAGGCACCTGATGGGGAGAAGGACATGTGCATAGAGGTAGATTTCGATCTTCAAGGGGCTACTGAAGTTATTCTCTGCAGGAGCCTTTTGGTTTTGGCTCTAGAGAGAGCCTGGCATGAGCAGGTTTGCTGTTCTTACCTCCTCAAAGTCATCCAGGTCAAAATACCCACTTTGACCCAAGCTGCCACTCCCTATGGGTGTTCAGACAGACTCTTGGTGGTCATAGCTCTCGTGGAGGTAAGTGTACTCCTAGATCTTATCCTCTTGCACTATAGCTCCTGCTCCTGGGACATCAACCATTTCTACCTACCACTGTTTCAAGGCCTTGCTTCAGGGGGAATGGGGAAATTCAGGTCCCCATCAGGTTAAGGAACACAGAGGGAGATTGTTTTCTGTTGTATGAAGCCTGGGCTTCCTTCTTTCTGATGTTAGACCGTGATTTCAGGCCACCAGAGAAAAGATGTGATTGCTGCTGTCTTTGTGGAGTCCCAAGTCTGTGCTGATGAATTTCCCAAAAAAGTTTTGCTGCTTTCTTTGCTGCTTTCCTAGCCCCTGACTACACAACAATCCCAGCTGTGAATATTTTTGGAAAAATAGCTTGGCTCCAGCACAGTAAATAAAAGCTTGAAAAGTCAGCAGTCCTCTTTCCAACCCTCCAGGCTCATAGAAAGCACCTTGGGAACCAAAAAAGAGCATGATCATAGTTGAATCTTGGGATTTCTTCAGCCAAATATTTAGGAGAACAGATTTGTGGATGTTGAATAACTGGGAATGGCACTACTCTAAATTCAGGGCCTAGCAAAGCCAGAGAAGGGGGTCTACAGGGGGGAGGCAGAATTAAGAGCTTTGAGACAGGAGAAGAAAACCAGGGAGAATTGCTGGGTCTGAATTTTGTTTTCCACCGGCTAATCTCACTCAAAATTCATTTTGAAATCTGAATAAGGGGGCTTCAGGATCCTAACAAACACCAGCCTGGATGCAGCAGGCTTAGTGTTTTTTCTCCTTCTCACTGAACCAGGGAGGTTGCTCTGTCAGGTGTGGGTAGCAAACCTCTCAGATATTGATTTTCAGTCTGTTGGTCTTGAAAGAAAAAAACATGTCTTTAATGTCACCAGGCACTGTCTCAGAGCCCACAGTGGCTTGCAGGGTATTTCTGTGCATCGTGGCAGTGAAGACAATAGAACATCCTGTGAAGTAACAGCCCTAGCAAAACACCACAACAGAAAATTGTGAAAAACACACTTCTCTGTTCCCTATTTCACACAGACTTTTGGTTATAAACACAGACATACTGGATCTGAAATCGCTTTCTCTTGTGATTTGGCTTCTTTTTAAGCTTCAAACCATTTAAAGCTCCACTCCCCTCCCTCAAACCCTGTTGAAGCTTGATGTGGGAGAATGTAGGCTTTTTTCCTACTGCTTTCAGTCACTGTCTGACATGTTCTGAATGTGCCTTGATGTGTCCGCTGCTTTTAATATTGTTGGCTAACACAAAGCACTCAATTTGTTCCCTCCTACTGACAAACATAATTTGTATTTCCTTAGAGAAATTTTGGTGTATTTTGCAGGGAGATTATATGGGAGAGCAATGTAACAGCTTCCATAAAATCACTGCTTGCTGTTGACTTAGTCAGTCAGTTTCCCTATGGCATTACATGCTTATAGACTGGGGCATCTTGCATGCTAAGTATTGCAGTAGTAGACCTTTACACTTGCAGTTGCTACTCTGAAGTTGATGGAAACTTTATTTATTCTCTTAAACTTGCTAGTGCCTGTCTTCAGTGCACTTTGGGACACTGTGCTGTTGGAAGTGTAACCTCAGGAATGGAACTTGTTATTGAGGTGCTGCAGCCTGCAGGAACAAAATGGCATTTTTTACCTTTATTTTTTTGGTGAGGCATTTGTTCCCAGGCTGGGAAAAGACTTTTTACCAAAATACACCTCCCCCATGTTTGGCCTATGTCCATGTCCAGCAATGTTGTATTTAAAGTTTATTGCATTTCCCTCAAAGCTGGCTGAACTCTGTAGGTGGGTGAAATAATTCCTTTAATGTCTACTAAGTTTATGGCTGCAGCAACATCATTTTAATATCTTTTGGGATGGATGATGCTCTATGAAGAGAATGATCTGCCAGAGGTTCAGGGTAGGTGTTGACCAGCTACATTGCTCACTCATGCAGACTTTTGCTGGGGTATCAGTATGAAAACAGGAAACGATGTGGGAAATGTTAATAAAAATTGACAACAACAGCTCAAAAGTTGTTTGATCCACTATTCAAGTGTATGTAACTATTACAGGATGAGGAAACAGGAAATATGCTGAGGGGGAGGAGATGAGAACAGAGAAATGTAAAAAGGAAAAAAAGACTGAACTTGAAAAATTCCGAGTCACTCTTCTAAGTCAGCTGGCATGCACGAGGTATTTGTCACAGCACACAGCTCCTCACTTAGGTGGTACACATGTAAAACCTAAGGAGCCAGAATTGAGGTCCTTCAGCAACAAATTCCATTGTGGCACTGAATAGGAGACCAAGTTAATGCCAGAAAGAAAAACTCCAAATGAAAATGTTGTTTCCAAGCAAGGGTTTTAAAATTTTCAAAACCAAATCAGCTCTCTGTGGTTCCAGTTTCTTCAGAATCTGCATTTGTTCACAGGTTTGAATAAATGAAATGCCATACTGCTACTTCTATGCAAAAGGAGTATTACCACTTCATGATCGCTTTCTTTCTCCTCAGATCCCCCACACATCACCCCACGTTCTTTCACAAGTAAATGAGTCAGGAAAAAAAAAAAAAAGAAAATCAAACAACCACACATCCTCTTTTTCCTGCTATGTTGTGTTGCAGTGGCTTCTCTGCCTTCTTCTCGTTGAGGTTTGCATGATGAGTTTCCTAGTAACCCACTCTGAAGTGTTACTGAATGAAGTCTACCAAATGTTGAAAGAACTGTTCAGGGCAAAAAAAAATATTAATTTGGATGTAAGAACAGAAAATTCTTCCCTAATGAAAGACTTGAAGCCATGATTCATAGATATAGACAAAGAAACTGGGCTCCAAAGTCAAAGGTATATGGTAATTAGTAAACTAATTGTGGAGTTCAGGTGTGCTGATTTTTAGCCTCTGGCCCATATCCATTGGATGATACTGTTTCCTGTGACAAATACACTGAAAGGAACCATTTTCTAATGTGTAGGCACCTATTATCTTCTTTAAAATGTCCCTTGGTCCTTTGAAAATGGGGAACAATAGTTACAAGATGCACACTTCCTTCTAGCTATGGGCCTGCACAAACCGATAGGACTCTGTGTCTTCAAGAGAGGAAGCAGAAAGGAGATGTCCCTGTGTTGGGAAGGCAAAGAAACAAGGACTGTCCTGGGGGCCAAGAACAAGAGTTTCCAAGCCACAGAAGCAAAGGAGATTGTTAAGTATCTTCTGGTGCTTGGGAGCTTGTGTAGGATTCATCTGCCCCAGCTTTGATGAGAGAATTCTGAGGAGGGTGATGAAGCTGGGTCTGGAGCGCAAGTCTGATGAGGAGTGGCTGAGGGAACTGGGGCTGTTTAGCCTGGAGAAAAGGGGGCTGAGAGGAGACCTTATTGCTGTCTACAACTACCTGAAAGGAGGTTGTAGAATGGAGGGTGTTGGTCTCTTCTCTCAAGTAGCAAGTGATAGGACAAGAGCAAACGGCCTCAAGTTGTGCCAGGGGAGGTTCAGACTGTATATTAGGAAAAAATTCTTCATGGAAAGTGTTGTGAAGTCATGAAACAGGCTGTCAGTGTTGGAGTCGCCATCCCTGGAGTTGTTTAAAAGGTGTATAGACGAGGTTCTTAGGGTCATGGTTTAATGCTAGAGTTAGGTTGTGGTTTGATCAGATGATTTTGAGGGTCTCTTCCAACTGAAATGATTCTATGATTCTATGATTCTGTGATGTCACTGCCAAAGTCACAACTAAGACAAGACAGATACACCATCCTGTAGCAATATATTAGTTTCTGGGCACCCACTGCAAAGGGTAGCAACTCAGAATACAGTGTTTAGCTTCTGAATTTCTAAGGGCAGACTCTTACCCTTTGTGTCTCCCCTTGAGAACGAGCCTGCCCAGAGAGGAAGAGGATGGGGGCTCACGGGAACTTCCCTCAAGACACAACAACCCATTCCTCGCTGCTGTTGGTTTAGAACAATGCTTTGCCTTCTGCTGGTTTGGCAGATTCAGGGAGCTCTGGCAGGAGACAACTGCCTTTGATCTCTAACATAGGCTACACTTTCTTCGGGAAGGTAAGCAGATATATGTGGTGTCTCTTCTTGACAACTCAGACAAGACATGTGACCACCACAGCTTGGACACACCTGTGTGCTTGTTTTCTTCCCTGTGATTTTCATCTCTTGACTTTATGGGCAGTGGGTCAGGCCTGACCCTGCTTAAGCATCTGACCCATACACAGTGTGTGCTCTGCTGTGTTTTTTCATAGAAACAATCCCTTTTTGTGGAAGCCTGTTGCTTGTTGATACAGCTATGACAGCTTGACATGTAAAGATTTAATGGAACCATGTATTAAATTGCTCCTGCAAAATTTGCCAAGTATCATAATCTGCTACTTTGTTGTTCTTTGAAATTATTTTAGTGGAGGTTGGGAGAAATGCAGTGCTACAACTCTTGATAGCTCTGTTATGCTAAGCACATAAGCAAGTGTTCCATAGAGTCTGCGTGTGTATATGTGTACACACATATACCCCCACCCACAATTATACCTGTCCTTCATCTGATGTTGAAGGTTTGCCCCATTTAAAGTGCAGAAGTCTATTGTTTATAGTCTTTAAAATACCCCTCCCTCAGAGCCATGATACCACTCCTGGCATCCCATGAACTTCCTCCAAAGTGCTTTCATGTCTTCCTATGTTAGACAGAATAATGAATTGCGAAGTTTATTCATAAGTGGAGTGAAATATCACTTGCATGTTGGACTGTCATGCTGGAGACAGTGTGGCTGGTGATGAGTCCCCTTTTCATCATCTCCCAAAGGCTGGAAAGATAATACACAGTCACCTATTACAAAACAGGCTTTTTATAGAGCATGATTTCCCTGTGACGCAGTCTTATTGCATGTGTTTAACTCTACTTTGGGTAGTGATATTAAAAACAAAGTAATCTCATGGCTGATGTAATGCCATGGTGCCCTTCTTTAAGACTGGCTGTGAGCATGAGAGCACTTCCACTAGTCTTTTTTTTGAAAGGCAAAGAAAGCAATATCCAATTTGACCAGTGAGTCATCTTTTATCTCCCTGGTGCAGTTCATTGGTTTCCAATTTGCTCCACCATTTTTAGGCTCTTCTGACCATGTTGCTCACTGTGAATGGGGACAGCCAGCAGCTGGTGTTTGCAGCTACCTTGGGAAGGCATTGTGAGCTGAGAAACCTGCCTAACACCATGTGTCCTCATGGGCTCTTAGAGGGAAGCCTTGTTTGTTGATGCAGGAAAGAAGGAAAAAGAAAAGGTCAAGCGCAGATAGGTTATGTGCCAGCAGTTTGGCTGAGGCAGTCACTGGTACCAGCAGCAGGAGGAAAAGGTTGGTAGGTTGGTGTGGAGACAGTAAGAAGGAGTAAGGGGTAGAAAGGGATGACACATGCAGGATGCAGGGTGAGGTAATTCTTTGCAGTTGTCCTTGGTCCTCCTTTTTTGTCTTGGTGCTTTCCCAGCAGCAGTCTCCTCTCCAAAACTCTTTGTCTCCCATTTTCAGGCAGAAAACCATAGTGGAGGGCAGCAGTCTCAGGAGACCCATGTGCTGCTTTACTTGTGGACAGAGGGACAGACAGACAGACTACCTTGGATTAATGATCTGAAAACCAAACAAACCTAAACTCCCCCAAAGCAAGCTGTGAAAAACTCCTAATGTACATTGGATTTTTGTGGGTGGAAGCAATAATGAATGTTTTTCTAGAGACCTTCTATAAACAATTTCCTTTTTCTGTTCATCTGTTCATTAGAAAATGAAAGTAATCATTAGTAAATGATTCCAGAGAGCGCTGGTTGAGATAAAGACAGGACGTAGATGAGCAATTGGCAGAGACAATATAAAAATCCTGGGGGAGCTGAACAACCTGCATGGCTTAGCTTTGAGGGACACAAACAAGGTTTGTGGAGGTGCAGAAGATACCTCATGCACGCAGCCTATTGCCAGAGTCAGCTCCAGAGATAGCAGTGGAACGTAATTTTCAATAGTGTTCAAGGCCTTACAGGCAGAAAAACCCAGCCCCATGGCACAACATGAAGTACAAAGTGCTGACTGATGGAGAGTTGACCTTAACAGTCTCCTTTCCTATAAGAAAACTCATAGCAATGAAACCTTGGCTGTGCCGGCCTGGTGCAAACTGGCAGACATGGCTCTAGTGAGGTGACACAGGCAGCAGAGACCCAGTGTTAAGGCCATCCTTCCCTGCACTGTTTGCTGGTGTCCAAGCACAGAATACTAAAAGGGACAAGGTGCAGGATAAGCTTAAGAAAAATCCAATTTAAGTGTGACATTTCTCATGCCAGAGAATAGTGACTTATGCAGTCTTCTCAGAGGCTTTGCTCTTGCAGTTACGAAGGAACAAGTTGGTGGCACCTGACAGTGTCTCCTCAGGTGCCCATGCCCTCCCTATACTGCAAGGGTAACTTTCCTCCTTCCTTTCAGAGCCACCACTGCCTGGGCTCCACTGTCTGGGATGGCAGTGTGTCTCCTTGCCATGGTGGCTGGTGGCCTGGTGTGAGACAGCGATTCTTTGTTCCTGTGCAGAAACAGGTCACCGTGGTTAACCACACTGACTCCTTTAGGTGCAAACATTTCTTCCTGAGCTTATATGTATTGATCTTCTCCGTGACATCAACAGGGCAGTATGTAGGAGGCAAGACATGCTGACTTCAGTCATCTAAACTTCTGACAAAATCCCACATAAGGAAGCTCTGTCAGTGTAGGGGTTAGAAGCTGCTAGAGCTGGGTATCGACCTGTAGGAATAAATGGCCACTTGACAGCCCAGCAAATAGTGGGGCTCAAGAACCGGCCTGTTCTGTGTAGGGTATGACTTTGGCTCAAGGCAAAAAAATCTCTGGGAAAAAGAAGGAAATACTTTTGAGATGGTATTTTGCTACCAGACTTATTCAGGAACGCCAGGAGATTCCTGTGCTGCCCTTTGTCATGCTGAACCACATGTTTTAACCAGAAGAGCCGTAAGTGAACCGTGCAGTGGCCCTAGACTCTGTAGACAAACATAAGCAGCAAAAGGTATTGCTGGTAACTGAGCTCCAGCAACCTGCATGTCCTACAGCCGCAGAAAACACCTGACATTCGGAGGGAGAACAGGATGCCCTATGAGGTGCAACCATCCTGATGAAACTCCAGACAGCCAGGAGACAAGAGGAGACATGGCAATGAAAAAGGGTACAGTCACCATGGTCAAGGTGCACCAAGAGGTTCTTTTGTTAATGCTGCCAGTTGCCATGCAGAAATAGGAAAGAAGAGCCTGGTGACAGCACCCTAGAAGGCTTTATGTTAGAGACCAATTCAGAAATGCCACCAAAGTATTAGACCTTGTAGCACTCAGCAAAAATGTAAAAGCTGATGAAATAGATTTGTTTTGTGTAGGTCTTTCTCAGCAGTTATATTAGTCTTGCTTATGAACTGCAAGTTTTATGCCAATAATTAAAATGTGAAATACTCTGAAGATTTAGGAAATTATAACAGGAACGAGCACTGTACATTTTGTCCACTTTTAAAACAAAACGTTTTTCCTGTTTTTCCTGGAATAGAGCAATATTTTAGACCATTACAGATATTTGTTTGTTTCTTTATGATGAATTACTTGCATCTCTGAATCAGGAGTGCAGGTCTCTCGGTCAAGTTGTTGAAATGTCATCAATATCTGTGTAAAAACTCATGGATTGGTAAAGCTGGAAATTGACTGATAAAATTCCTTGAACTGCTGTAATGTCTGAGGACTCTGCTGATATGTGGCATGTATTATGCTGAAGGCTATGCCAGATAGCTGTTTTTGAATGTGTTCTGTTCAGCTTCCCTTACCTGTGCTGCATCATGGCCTTCCCAGACTTTGCATCTCTCCCGAATTAAGGACAAGGCCTGATGATTAAAGTTCAGTAATTTTCTGCTGAGTTGGGATATAAGAACCCATCTGACACATTCTGGTCTGCTCCTGACCACTTTTTTCTAAATCTGTGGTTTTCTCATGCTACTTAATATACATGATGCTTTATATCCCTGTGCAGGTGCATCTTGCGAAGAAGTACAGACACAGTCAATGGCTTAGTAATGCATAGAAGGGGTAGCCAACTCGCCTACTCAGTGTTTCAAGCATTCAACTCTACAGAGAAACCTTAGGGAGATTAGCCCTCTGATTCTGATATGCAAGTTAGGTTTATAAGGTGGGAACGACCCATTTGCTCCACTGTGACAGATTGAGGACAAGCAAGCTTGGTGTATTCGGACCCACCGCAGCCTCGTTCAGCCAGCCAGCACTCAGCTCTAGGGCTTGCAGGTGTCTGTCACAGGATATCTGCACAGTGTTAGCTTCACGGTCTATTAGCTTGGGAATTCATAGTTCATCCTGATATATTCTGTATTATCTGTAGTTTTATTGTTTGGGTTCCTGTATAACACCCTCCTTTGCGATTCTAGAAGAAAAGCAGTGGTGAAATAGTGAATGGAAACGTGGGAAACTCACCTTTCTTGATGTGTATGGGAAATGAGTGAAGTCAGCATTGCACAAATGATGAGTTGATGAACTATGCTTACCTCCATCTATGCTGTGCCACTGAGCAGGGTGTCACTGTGGGGGTGGAAGCGATGAAAGGACTGGATCTCTGGAGGGAATGAAGAAAAGGCTGCAGAAAAATGGGAGCCAGACCCCTGCCTTCCTCTGCTCTAGCACCAGAGCATCTTGCTGTAGCTCTTGCAACAGCATGAATAACATCTGTCACAGAGTTTAATCTCACACCCTCTCCCCAGGGGGAGAAGTGTGTGCACTGGAGTGTGCTGTTTTGCTGGGAGGGTAGATGTTGGTGGTAGATGGGGAAAGCATGTTCATCTTAGAGAGGAAAAGAGCCAAGACATGGGCCTTGCTGGTACAGATGGAGGTGATGTGAGCAGTGACAGTGCCTAGACCCTGGGAAGGCCCTGACACAGCTGTGAGGAAGTTTAGGATCTGTCATAGACATACTTCATCCTCCCCAATACTGCACCCTCTAAAGATGCTGAAGACACTGCCTGCCTGCAATGCAGTTCCCTTGGCCACAGTTTGATGCTGTTCTCACCACCAAGCTGTCCTTGTGGAGAAGCACAACTCAGGCCGAGGTATGTCTGCGTGGTGTCCTTAAATGGTCCAAGTCACAGGCTGTAGATATCCCAGATCTGTACAAAAAGGGACGAATCCCACCAGAGCCTCTCTGCTCTGTTGCTCCCCTCCTTCCAAAACCTCAATGGTTTACCTTTTCTTCTTTCAAAAGGGTAAAATAAAGTGATTTGGGGGGCTCATATGACTTAAATTGAAGTTTTTTTCCAAGTTTTCTGCTTGTAATCAACAGAGAATTTTGCTGTGTAACCATCTCCTGTGAAGCAGTGGCTGGGCATTTGGTTGTCATATGGCTGTGCTGTATAATTATAGAGCATGTTATAGTTTGATGGATGAAGTCATTAAGAGCATAATAATAAGTACCAGCCTACTACTTTGAACTGCTGTGTGGTGTCACATATTCCTTACAGTGAATTACATCTGTGCACACACTGAATACAGCTTTCCAACCATCTGATGCCTCAGGCTTACATATTGTTATGCTGTATCCATCCAGAACATTTTTCATTCATTTTTAAAAATACACACACATCAAACCAGACACCAGTCTGTAGCTTCCTACCTCCTAGAAACTGCCTTTGTTGTTGTTGTTTGTTTGCTTGTTTGTTTGTTTTTTTGAAAGGAAAACTCCAAAAGGAGAGTTTAAAGGCATGATGTGATGCCTGACATAGTCTGGGCACAGAAAATGAAATCTTGGAGAAGAAAGGTGAGACTTTCTGCTGCCATGTGTTGGACCTCCAGCCAGAGGTGATCCTGGTTTTCTGCCTTTTGACTTGGCAGGATGCATTTACAGCCTGTGAAGAAAGTGCTTCACATGCAGGCTTTTACCCTTGAGCTGAGCTGCATGTTGTGATTTCAGTGATGATCTGTATGGAAATCCCAACTGAGTGACCAAGGTTTTCTCTGGGAGAGCTGGATGCACGCAGGAGCACAGAGAGGATGGGAAAAGCAGTCCTGCAACAGGGAGAAGTCTAACGGTTCATCCTGGAGGTTGCTCACCAGTGACCACTTCTTTACCACATGAGGCATCTCATTGCAGCCTCCTCCAAACAAGCACTGATATCCCACCTGTCTCCCACTCCAGACTCCTGGAGGCAATCTGGGATGATCTCCCCTGTGAGCAGATGTGTTTTCCTCCCCTCCTCTGCCCCACCACAAATGACCTTAGATAAGCCTGTGCTACTGGGTACCCTGGTGGGAAAAACTCAACTACTGCACTTAATTACACAGGGCAAACATGTCCTTGCTATGTGGCTGGTATAGGGTTGGTTGTTTTTCTCTCCTCCACCTGCATCATATTCCCCTTTGGAGGACATCACTAGGCATGAAAAATCAAAATGTGACTATCTTCAGCTGCAAATGACAGCTTACGTTTGCAGCATAGCATGTTGGTGCCTCCTGGGAGTTACAGTGTGGTCAAACATGAAGTGCTGAGGCTGCGATATCTCACTTTTCTGTTAGGGGTTGGACGTTCCTGCTGTGCCACAGCTCCCAGGGTGGCTTGGTGTCTCCCTGTGTAGACAGCCATCTTACACTGGAGAAGAGGTAACTTGAAATAGGGTAGTCCAACTCAGAGAGCATAATATCCAAACTATGCTGAATTTGAGCTGGATTTGGAACAAAAACACTAAAATGCTTTGGGTTTAAGGTTTTTTTTAATGAAAAGTTGAAATTTAGTCTGGGAAACAATTGCTTTTAGAGGAAAAACAGAACTGAGCAACCACAACTAAAAATTTTGTTTCCTACTGAAAAAGTATCTGGCAAGAATTGCACTTAATCGTACAAATAAGGAGCCTTCTTTACTGGCAAAAAAGAGAGGACATATGAAAGAAAAAAATGGCTTGAACAAAATACACTAGGGAGTATTGGTTTGATGATCATATGTAATGGTTGCATCAACCTCAGACTTCCATTCTCTGATCCATCTTTGCAAGGGGCTGAACTGCCTGCTTTAGAAATTGCTGCTACTGCTTGCATCAATTTTAGAGCTCATTTGTGGGGGCGGCAGGAGAAGAAATGGCCTTTGTAAAGTGGCAGTCATTTTGTCTGTCACCCTTTTCTTAGTTTGATGAGCTATTTTTTCAGCTTTTTCATTTCTTCCCAAGGTGGTATCACTCCACAGACGGCACTGAGCTGTGCTGTACATATAACAGTGCCCTTGCACTGGGATATGCGTATGTGAGCATATCTCTTATCTGCCCCATGCTTATGTCGTTATCATCTGCCAAACTGCCTGGTTGCTAGTTGCCACAGAAAGCTTGGGGAGCATAAATGACTTCATAAATGACTTGCATAAATGTTTGCCATTTCATCCTTTTCACACTTTCCAAACTTCTTGGGATATAGGATGAAATCTGCACACCTTGTTTTCACCTCCAGCACTGCTGCCAAGCTGTAGGAGAACCTCTGCGGAGGTGCCTGTCCAATCTGAGTGGTAGGTTGTGGTGGATTTTTGGAGCGACCTTTTCAATTCTTATTCAGTTCTGTGGGCTGAGGGATAAGGCATGGCATGTAACGTGGCGTGTATCATGGCATGAGACAATAAAGGTACATCTTATGTGAGGGACAGGCCTGTGCCACTGGGACTTCTCCACACTACAGTACAAGCGCTTTGGGGCAGTGCTGTACTGTGAAGACATGAGGTCCACCTTGATCAGATGTAGTGTCCAAATCTGAGGTCCCTTTGGAGTCAGGGAAGGACTCAGCACTTCCAGGTCAGCACCTCTCATTCTGCAATAGCTGTCTAAGGTGGAATTTTAACAGTATCTCAGCTCCTTGTCTTGAATAAAAAAGTACTTTTTCCTCTGGGTGCAGGTTAAGAAGTCACAGCTGACTCCGCTTTTCCAAAGTGACAGATTGCATTCATTTTAGAAGTTCCTGCTTCGGTTTCTGTGAGCATGTCCCAGGCATGGCAGTGCTTGTGTCAGGTGCTGAACATCAGGTACCTAAAGGGGCTGTGTGGGCAGTGAGCTGGAGCTAAGGAGAAGTTATACATTAGGTTTTCTCTTCATCTGCTTGGATGGTCACTTTGAAGAAAACTTGAGTGGCCTTAAGAAGACCAGGCAGGAGAGAAGAAGACAGGGCAGGAGAGTGTGCATGCTTTTCCTGATCCAGAATCAAAATCTCTGTCTACTCAATATCAGTCCTCTAATTAGAGTAGTGTATAGGTTTGAGTGGTGTTTGTTTACTTTTTCCATACTGTGGACTATGAATGGATGCCATGGCAGGTGTTAGTTGTAGGATGTTGTCTGTGGATGGGCAAAGCAAATCCGTGGCTGACTGGGAAAAGGTAGAACCACCTCTGGGGGGTCTCTGGCTTGTTCTGTTCTTGGTGCATGTTTCTGAGCCCTCATCCCTTTTTCACACCTGACCCCCTATCAGGACACTCTCAGTGGAGCTTCTGGCCCTACACACCTACTCTGCTGGATCTGTTATCAGACACAACTTTATAGCTGTGACTTATATAGCTTGTGGCTTAAACCATATGGTCATTCTTTTATGTAGTATTTCTGCTTGCTTATTTTTCATTTTCCCACACCCACTCCATTTATCGTTGGCTGCTTTCCCAGCACCTTTCCTCCAGAGAGGGAGTTACGTAAATAGATCTCTGTAGGCTTTAGAAGGCAGATGCTGATGGATAGATCTTCCCAGATAGACTGCAGAGCAGTGTGAAATGCACATCACCTACGTACCTGCAGACACAGGAGTTGCAAACCATGGTCCCCTGTGGCTGAGGAGCTTGATTGAGACGAGAGTGACACCGTGTTGACAGTGTCAACATGGGGCCAGCAACAAACTCTGTTTCAGCTGCTGCATCTTATTAAATGGTGTCCTGCTTTGAGTGATTAGTCTGTCTGCAATCACTGGGAATGAATGTAGGGCTCAGGGGGAATTAGGAATAATTGAGGAAATTAAAATCTGCATAATGTTTGCATTTTCCTCTTCATATGCCTTTTATAATGATTTAATATTTATGTACCCAGTATCTGAAAACATGTGGTTGATTTGTTTTCTTGACTTAATTTGCTACTGAAACATTTAATTACATTTAAGACTAAACACATTAATACACTTGCTTTACATGGTTCAGTAAAACTTAGTAGTTGCACTGCAGTGGTCCTGCCTTTATTCCTCACATACCCAGGGCTCCCCTCAGTTTTAAGACAGCCCGTGGTAGGAATGGTTACTGTGCTGCTATCTCTGCAGGCTTAGCAGCTTGGTTTTAGTCAGGCTTCTTCATACTTAAATGTGTTTTAATCAGAGCTAATAAAACTCAAATCAAGGTAAGGGTCCCTCTAGAGGAAAACTGGGAAAAGATTAGCACCGCAGCTGAATTCTTGGGGAAACAGGCGTGTTATCTGGAAAGTGGTAGGGAGCTGGTAATTTGAGGTTTGGGGTTGTTCATGGGGCTTGCTGGGGCAGGTAGCAGGAGGAAGAACCCCCAGAGTAGGTCACTGCTCTAACAGCTGGAGGGCTGAGCAATAGGTGATGTGTCCCTGTCCAGGGAGGGCCAGCTGACCCAGGGAGTGGGATAGGGAGACTTGCTGTCACCACATAGCTCTGCATCAAGGAGGGAGGACTGCTGATTTTGTGATGGAAGGTGTGAAAGGGTAGTGCAGCAGGAAAAGCAGTTATTGGGCTTGGGGGTTGTGTAAATAGGTGAGATAAATTAATACAGTTGGCAGCTGATGACTTTAGATCCCATGCCCTGAAGGTCCACAATGGGGTAGCTGATGGCTCCAGCTATTCCATCCAGTCTTTGGTGTGACAACCCCACACCAGCAGCCCCCAGGTTCACACAGAAACCACTGCTGAGCTGCTCTGCTGCCCTCTGTGCTGTGTCCACAGACCTGGGGCCTGGCAGGGCGGCTGGTTCATCACATGTATCAGTAGAGCCGTGGGCTGCTAATAGCAAGAAATTGCCCTTAATCAAATTACAGATGTGGATATTTACAAACTGGAAGAAATCTGTGTCTGGTCTGAACTTTCCAGCTCATGCTGCTCCCTACAAAACAGGGCACTGGCTTCCCCAGTGCTATTACAAGGACCATCCTTCCACATCATGAGGGAAAGAGCCATGAGCAATTGGAGTCGAAGCTACACTCCGGAGCCCCCAAAAGGCATGAGGAACTTGCACAAAAAAGGCTGATCTCTCTTAAGAATGGAGCAAGCCACCCTGAGCTAGGCCAAAATGCTTTACTTCCTCTCCACATCCCCTCCTTGGAGACCAGGGAACTCATCATTGATGTTTCTGGTACTGCAGTCAACAGATCATTAACACCACCCATAACAGTAACAGTGCTGAGGGTCTAGTGATAGTGGGATGATGCTGATGGGGAAAAAAAATACAGAGCCTTGGACTTCAGCTATGAAATGCCCCCGTCCACCCTAAAGACACTGAATACCGGGGGAAAAGCCAAACTGTCTGCTTAAGATCCTCACTGGATTATTTCACCCATTTGGGAAGGGAGTTGCACAGCAGTAAAGCTTCTTTCCATACTTCAGAGTAGATGTCTGAGTGCATGAGAAGCCCGCTCTAGTGTGCATCCTTCCTGCCTGTCTTCATGGTGCAGTCTGGAGATGTGCCGCATTCATTAGCTTTTGGACAAGGGAACGGCTCCATGTGTGAAGAGAAAAATTCCCCAGGGAACCCACTGTGTAAACCACTGTCTGGGAGATAAGACTGGACCTCAAAGAAGAAATTGATCTTCTCAGACCATATTATGTCTACATGTCTGAGACCAGACAAGTGCCGAGACCAGAAAAATCTGTGTACAGGAGGTTTTCATCAGGCAGAGAATTCCGTGGGCAGATAGAGCAAGTTGGCTAATGAGATAAAGGCACAAGAGCACGAGGAGCTAGAGAAACACGGTAAGGGAGGATGGGAGGCATGAAGCTGGATCAGGGTGATGAGACAGAGGGGGTTTCTGGTACAGGCTGGCTCTGCTCTACCAGACATCCTGAGAGAATACTCCCAGACAACACCCACTTTGTGGAAAAAAATGTGGGTTGGATATTGGCGTGCCACACACACAGATGTATTATGCTCCAGAAAAATGTGCTCTCCGAGGGACTGATCAGAACTTTAGTGGGACTTCTCCCATGTACATATTTGGGGAAAAAAAAAAAAAGAGCTGAAATGACTTCGAATGGTTGTGGACATCTCCTACTTTGAAGTCTATTCCTCTTGAATGTGGCAGTGGTACACATTTGACGTAGCAAAGGGAAGGATTGTGTACCACTAGATTTCAGTAGTAAAAGCTGGAGAGAACTTTATTGTAGTTATCTCTCTTTATGGTTCTTCCTTCCAACACTTCCTGTGTGTAAAAATTGCTCTGCTTAATCCATTGTGGGACCACATCTTCAGTTTCTCAAGACCCCTTTCAGTTGCACTGAACTATAAAAACACTCATCCCTCTCCATGCCTCACTTCCCATAAGCACACTCTGTTTTCAAAACCAGCGGTCCATGAAACTCATCCTGAAATTGTAAAATAAGACTGCAAGGCTTTTTAATTTTTTCTTTTATTTCTCTTTTTTTTTTTTTTTTTTTTTTGTTAAACCTTCTTTTATGCCAGCTTCTGTATCAAGATGAACTGGCTTTGAACTAGCAGAACTGTGCCACTTCCAGGCTGTGACCTCAGTGACATCAGCATAACACATGGCTCTGCATATGCTAACGCAATGTTTTGTCAACACTTTTGAATCTGCTTCAACATGTTATTTTCTTTGGCCGTGTAAGACTCGGGTTTTAAAAATCAAGTCACCTTCCAGTAATAATATGAAGAGGCTCCAAAGACAGTCATGGAGAAGATCTGCTAGCTGAGAAGGTGCTGTGATGCTGAGAAGAAAGCTTTAGTCTACTACTTCTTGACCTGCTCTATTTTCCAACCAGAGTAACAGGGTATTTCAAACCCCGTTAAGTAGCACACCCTTTGTAGTTACGAGGGAAACCTGGACCTAGGTTAGAGGAAGGGAAAAGTGTGGGTGGAAAGAAAAATCTTTGGATCATATTCAGACAGATATTCTGCTTTCTTACTGTTTGTCTTTTCCTTTTGGGTTCTTGTCAATGTAAGTCACCAAGAAGCTGCTTTCGGGATTTGAATTTTGCCACTGGCTTTTAGGCAGTGAGATGATGGGGAAAGGAAATGTATTTTTTTTTTTTTTCCTTTGCCATAACTCACCTGATGTTCAGAGAGGAGCAAATCAAGGAAACAGCTCAGTTTTCACAGAGCTGGACGTAACTCCACGTCAGTGGAAAAACTGTGCTATCTTATAGCAGGAGAAGAGCCCCTGGGAGCCCTCACAGTAATGGGGACCTGGAAGGAAAACCTGAGTCACTCAGTCCCGTCTCCTTTTGCTGTCGTCACCACATCATACAGACCTTTCACACACCGATCACGTTCCATCGTAAAAGTAGAGAGTGCTTTTGCCCCTGTTACTTGTATTATATCGTTGTTTGAAAGCTTGGGTTCTGGTGATGGGGAGAATATAACTTCCACTGTGCTAACACTGGAGAGGGTTTTTTAAAGGAAAATTCTCATATGCCAGAGCTGGGTGGCAGCAGACATAAGATTTATGGCTGACTGGGCAGCACCACGCACATAAGCAGGATAGGTGATGTGTGCACACTACAACCATGGTGATCAGGAAAACAGGGTTATTACATTTTATGGATGGCATGGATAAAATTGTGCCCCTCAAACTACTTTCAGGCTTGAAGACGTGGAATCTGAGTTAAGTTACTGAGGCATGACTAAGTTTTGGTCACGCTAGAAATGTTCCACTGTTTAGTAACCACATCAGAGGAAAATGGAGCTCTGAAGGCCTTGGTGGGTTGGATCCCAAATGTAAATGCAACCACCTAACAGAGTTTGAATGCAGTCAGTTAGACTGTCTTTTAATGCTATCCCAAGGATTAGTGTGAAGGAGACCCTAATTGCAACACTTGGCTTCAAGACATATTTTCTTGTTCCTGAAGGCTCTTTTTTTATACAAATGTTTCAGTGAAGATTTGAAAACAAACTGCTCTGCTTTGCTATACTGATGTGTTTGCAGTTTGACAAGTATGACCTATGTGATGTGTATGTTGCTTCTGTCTTTGTTCTGGGCCTAAAAAGTGTGATTATATCTATTTAAATGGTCACATTTGAGGCAGGTTCATTTGATGACAACTGCTGCAGGAAAATTTTCAAAGCAGAGAAGAGCATAGAGCTGAACATAAGAAATCATAGAATCATAGAATATCCTGAGTTGGAAGGGACCCACAAGGATCCTCGAGTCCAACTCCTGTCCCTGCACAGGACAACCCCACAGTTCACACCATGTGTCTGAGGGTGTTGTCCAGTTTCTTCTTGAACACTGTCAGGCTTGGGGCCGTGACACCTCCCTGGGGAGCCTGTTCCAGTGCTCCACCACCCTCTGGGGGAAGAACCTTTTCCTAATGTCCAACCTGAACCTCCCCTGGCACATCTTCCTGCCATTCCCTCGAGTTCTGTCACTGGTCACTAAAGAGAAGAGATCAGCGCTTGCCCCTCCTCCTCCCCTTTGTGAGGAAGTTGTAGCCGCCATGGGGTCTCTCCTCAGTCTCCTCCAGGCTGAACAAACCTGGTGACTTTAACCACTGCTCATATAGCTTCCTCTCTGAACCCTTCAGCAAATTCATGGCCTTCTTCTGGACCCTCTGCAGTAGCTTTATATCCTTTTTATCCTGTGTTCCCCAGACCTGCACACAGTGCTCCAGGTGAGGCCGCACCAGTGCAGAGCAGAGCGGGACAATCACCTCCCTGCCCGGCTGGCAATGCTGGGCTTGATACCCCCAAAACATCTGGGAGGGTGAGGTGCTAAGATGGCTCCTCCCAGTACAAATGTGACATTGACACTATTAAAGGGAGTTGGTGCAGTATATTGCACTCCAGATAGGCACTGCTTACTCAGATATGCGTTACACCAGAATAAATATTAAATTGTGCATGAGAGGGAGGATATAGATTGAGATAACAGTTGTAACATGATTTCTTACATTGGCAGTTACTCAAACACAAATTCAAGATTTGTTCTGGATAACATTCATTATTGGCTTACCCCAGAAATACTGCGAGAATTCCTCTATAACCAGGCACAGTGCATCATTAACCCTGATGTCAGCCAAAAACTCAAGCAGAGTTTTATGCCCCAACGTTTAAAGGATATAGATAACAGAGAGCACACTGCTTTTAGCTCACAGACCAAACAAACTGCTGTTATAAACCCTGGTGTTGCACCCACTTTCTACAAGGTACACCTTAGAACTGAAACTTGAACAGAAATATTCTGTTTAAAGCTCTCAATGTGCTCACTCTTTCTTGCCTTCTCCCTTTTCATTTAGCTTTTGTCACCCTTCTGCTTGCTTTGGCTGCTTCCCTGATGATGACCAAGAGGCAAGGTGGATACCGTGCTTCTCCCAGGAACAGGTATCCTGTACCTAAACTGAGGTAACTCGAGGCTTTATTTTCCACTGCATGATGATATTTGGATATTCACTGCTCTAGACAAGGGCTGAATCCTTTGGGAGAAAAAGGTAAGGTCTTGGCTGCTCATCTTCTTAGTGACAGAAAAATGCTTTTGCATAAGGAGGACCCCCTTCTACTCTTTGTTATTGCAAGCATAATGTTTTGCGGAACTTCTCATAGTCTCTCTTACTTTTCCACTGGTTTACAGGTCCAGAGTCACACTGGGGCAACCTGTTGTAAGCAGCATCCTATTCAAACCCCTTAAATTCCTCCTTTTTGACCTGTGGGAGATGGTGCTGTTAGTGCTAGATGTCTGCCAAGTGCACTAGGACATGACACATATAGCACCAGCAGCACCCTTACCTCTCTGTAGGAGTGCAGTGGCCACATGTGCCTACTGTGGCTCTGAGGGTTCCCAGCACTGCTGAGCACTGGTGCCAGTGGAGGAGGCTGGTCCTCTCAACAAGGACTGAAGAGACCTTGAGAAAGATGGGACTGAAAAGTGGGAAAGAGAACAGCAGTTCCCCATCTTTCCGGGAGAGGGTAAAGGCATGTGTGCCCACATACGCACCCATTAAATAATTAAACAGTAAAATATGCATTTTTCTCTCAATCTTTTTTTTTTTTTTTTCCCAAACAATTATCCTGTCTCTCACTCTTCCCTGGATCTTCTTCTTCTCCAAAACTCCTAATCTTTCAGTATCTCTGTTGAAAAAGGCCAAGATGATTTATGGACTCACCACTTCCCCAGGGCTTCAATGGATCCTTGTGAGTGGATGGGGTGGCCGTAGTATCTGTCATCTGCGGCTGTAGAGATACACCAGTAGACCTTTTTCTTTTGCCTGGAGAGGCAGGATATGGTATAGATACAGGATGATGCACTTTGCTTTCCCTGTGCATAAACACTGATACACATGGCAGAGAGCAGGCTATTTCAGAGGAGATTGCTTCATGTCTACCTTCAAACTCCATAGCATTAAGAAAAAAACCCCACAAAACAACAACCTTAAAAAGGAATAAAGAATGGTTTACTGTAGGGAGATAGCAGGAGTGGGTTATCTCTTTCTGGTGTTGAAATATAGACAAACAATTTTCTAATGGGGCAGATTGATATTTTAAATACTTACCTGAGAGCCCATCATGATGCACTTTTTGAATAAAATGAAAATTTCAGCCCTTCTGAAAGCCAAGCCTTTCAAGAGGCTTCACATTTGGACACACAAAATGAGTTTCAACAGATTGTGTTAACCTCCTGTTGCCCTCCAGTTCAGCAGAATTTCTATTTTGGAAAATTGTTGTCATACATACATATATTTGTTATTTGCTAATTGGCAACCAATTGCCACAGTTGTCCACCTAGCAAATTTATTGATGTATTTTCTGGAGAGGAACTGACACCCCCTTGGGTTGCTGGTCTGGTCCTATGTCCAGACCTCCTGTTTAGCCTCTATTTGTGTAATTTAATGAAAGGAGAATACGTTGGAGAAAAGTGTTTTCGCTTTCTCTAAAGCTTCAGCATGGTTATGGACTTGACCCTTGCAGCTTTTTCCCTTAAACCTTGCCATTGTAGCTTCTAGTTTTTCTAGGATCACCCAAGATGAGTCCTTTGATATAATTACATCAGCTTGCTTCAGAAACCCTTTGTCACTGCCCTTACTTTCCAATGCATCTCACTCCCCCAACACATCAATGCTCTGAAAATGACATAACTCCCACCTTCCCTGTGTCAGCACCAGGTTGATCTTATGTTGCCCTCTCTGCATCCCAGCACCCTGGAATCCAGTCTCAGAGCCCCACAGACACATTTCTCCTGTGAGGTTTTCTCTGCTTCCCTACCTTACATGACTTCTTGTGGTGTCTCAAGCAGCACCCCATCCTGTGCTGCAGTGCCCTGGGCTTAGCTCCTGTAATGCTGTCGTGTTTTGTTGTATCTTCTTTCTTTTCCTTACTATTTTTTTCCTCTCATTGCATTTTATTTTGTTAATAGAGACAGGATGAAGTAGAGGGAGAGGAATCACCCAGGAGAAAACATGTGTGAGCTGCGTACCCACCTGGTACCATTGATTTCTCTTGCTGGTACTAAGTATGTGACTTGTCACCTTGTATCAACAGTTGGCATCATGTTGCCAGTGAGTGAATCAACCTGAATCAGTTAGTGCTCTCACTTGTAATCCTAAAAATGGTTATCAAGGTGAACGCATTGTGACAGTATGTGTTTACAAGAACCAAATGATCTTCCACTGCTCTGAACCAAGAAACGAATGCCAGATGCAGCAGTGCACCTAGTGTCTTGCTTAATAGAGCGGGTGCACATCTGTTTCTCACCTCTGTTTGTCCAGGTCAAAAATCTTCTTGTCGACAGTGTTTGACCTGCAATATCTCTGTATTTGAAAATTAGATTTTATTTTACTCTCAGAAGTTCAATTACTTAAAGTTTTCAATCTCCTCCAAGGGTTCAGATTTGTTTTTGTTAGTCTGCTGTAGCTGTTGCTTGAGGTCACACGCTGGCATTCTTTATGTACCTAAGTAGTCTTGGCTATATGTGAAGAGCCTAGTCCCTTTGAAGTGGGTTTGGTAGGAGAGGATTATCCCTTTTATTGTGGTTTCCTTTAATGTAGTCCCATTGTGTGCTACAATGGTGTGAAATGATAAGCATGACCTTTCCAGCAGTCACTGCAGAGGAGAGCAATGAGGAGACATTGTGGCCATATATCCACTGCACAGACAGCAACAAATGATTTAAATCTTCTGTGCAATGGATCTGGTGATTACATTTAACAAAAATATAGAGTAGTGAGAGATAAAATAAGAACGTTGTGCCGCTTTCCTTGAAATAGCTTGATGTCTCCAGGTGCTGGGCTGGAAGCACAGCTGAGTCAAGGGAGTTGAGCCAGTGTAGGAGGGAGTGCTGACTCTGCTTTCAAAAGGTGGAGGAGTTGCTGTTTTTAGCAAGCACAGAGGCCTCAGTCGTTTTTACTTTTTTTGGCCTAGTTACCCAGAATTGCTCCATGCTTACTCCCCTTTTCTTAGCAAGCACAGATGTTTCTACAGAGAGCCATTTGAAGGGATGTTCTTCCAAGCCTAGGTCAGGCCTCTTGTCTACTTCTTCTCCTATGATCTTGTATTTTTGGAGAGAGAAGGGATTTGCTGACAGAGGTGCTAGGGAGACTTTTGCTGCCAACATTTTAACACCATCAGAAGAACGGTCCCTTGCTGAGGAGCCAGTGCAGGAACCCCTGAACCTCCTGCAGGGCATTGTGTGACCATGCCCTGAGATATGCTTCAGTTAAACATCCTGGACACAACCTTGGATAAACAAGGGGGAAGGGAAGATGGGGACATGAATGCAACCTCCTCAGGGGGCAAAAGTTTGTATGTGGTGCACGGGGTCACCATGCAAAATTAATTTGGTGGTCTTCTGATACTTCTTAATGCATCTGTGTCCACCACAGAGAGCCATAACATTTGTCACCACTGTCAATAACTGTTTAGCAGAGGTCCAAGAGTTGAACAACAAAGGTATCACATGTCAGGTCCGAGATGCACCAGTAGAGTGTCAAAGCTTGCAAAACAATTATTTGAAATTTGACTGGCTTTGTCTTGTGCTCAAAAGTCTCTTAAATTTCAGGAGTAATAAACCTGACCAAATTGAAAAACAGAGTAAAAAAGTGTTAAGAGAGTTTTTAATTGAAAGACTGGCAAAGCCAGGGCTAAACTATTTTCACTAAGAGATCATTTGAGCTTTTCAATCTACTCTGCCAAAATTTGTTAAACTATTTTGCTTATTAGCTCTTTTGCAATCCCTTCCTTAACTGTGCCTGAAATTTTAATGTTAAGCCACTAAATCCATTTTACAACCAGAGATTATAATGTCAAAGAAGACACGTTTGTGAGTTTAAGCACTGACCCTTGAAAGATGAGACATGAAACACACTTGCTTCCTTTGAGACTGTATCCTCATCCTGTGAGAATCAGTGGGGGCAGGACTGAGTCTACATTGGGAAGTATGAAGTCCATCTGAGCAAAGGTACCACAGATGTGCTGGCTGTAGCCATTTGCCGTGTTTGATCTTAAAGTCCATGCTCTGCTGGTGCCTCTGCAGCAACAATCGAGCACATTGCATCACTGTGTTACTAAACTTCCACCTTTAGTAGTGAAAAAAGGGTTTTCAGGAAGGACCAAAGGCAGGTGAAACATTAAGGCACTGCATATGGTTTCCATGTACTTAAGGTGCTCATATAAGTGTCTACAGCAAGACTGAGAGTGCAATCTGAAAGAAAATTAATGTGGTTACAAGTACAGTTTCAAGCTGAAAGTAGGGGTCACTAAGTCAGATTGAGAAGGGTCTACCTTGACTTCAGTAAAGCCTTTGACACAGTCTCCCACAGCATCCTCACAGCTAAGTTGAGGAGGCGTGGTCTAGACAATAGAGTAGTGAGGTGGGTTGCAAACTGGCTTAAGGAGAGAAGCCAGAGAGTGGTAGTCAATGGTGCGGAGTCTAGTTGGAGGCCAGTATCTAGTGGAGTGCCTCAGGGGTCAGTACTGGGGCCAATATTATTCAATATATTCATTAACGATTTGGACGAGGGAATAGAGTGTACTATCAGCAAGTTTGCTGATGACACCAAGCTGGGAGGAGTGGCTGACACGCCAGAAGGCTGTGCTGCCATCCAGTGGGACCTGGACAGGCTGGAGAGTTGGGCGGGGAATAACCTGATGAAATTTAACAAGGGAAAGTGTAGAGTCCTGCATCTGGGCAGGAACAACCCCAGGTTCCAGTATAGGTTGGGAAATTACATATTAGAGAGCAGTGTAGGGGAAAGGGACCTGGGGGTCCTGGTGGCAACAGGATGACCATGAGCCAGCACTGTGCCCTTGCGGCCAGGAAGGCCAATGGCATCCTGGGGTGTATTACAAGGAGGGTGGTTAGTAGATCGAGAGAGGTCCTCCTTCCCCTCTACTCTGCCCTGGTGAGACCACATCTGGAATATTGTGTCCAGTTCTGGGCCCCTCAGTTCAAGAAGGACAGGGAACTGCTGGAGAGGGTCCAGCGTAGGGCAACGAAGATGATTAAGGGAGTGGAGCACCTCCCTTATGAAGAAAGGCTGAGGGAGCTGGGTCTCTTTAGTTTGGAGAAGAGGAGACTAAGGGGGGACCTTATCAATGTTTATAAATATATAAAGGGTGAGTGCCATGAGGATGGAGCCGGGCTATTCTCGGTGGCAAAAAATGATAGGACAAGGGGTAATGGGATCAAGCTGGAACACAAGAGGTTCCGCTTAAATTTGAGAAGAAACTTCTTCTCAGTGAGGGTGCCAGAGCACTGGAACAGGCTGCCCAGGGAGGTTGTGGAGTCTCCTTCTCTGGAGACATTCAAAACCTGCCTGGACATGTTCCTGTGCGACCTCACCTAGGCGTTCCTGCTCCAGCAGGGGGATTGGACTAGATGATCTTTTGAGGTCCCTTCCAATCCCAAACATACTGTGATACTGTGATACTGTGATACTGTGATACTGTGATACTGTGATACTGTGATACCTTCTTTGGGATAGTTATCAAGCAGTGGCTGCAGACAAATGAACAAGTTAGCGCAAGCATGGGCTACAGAGAAAATTTAAGCAATCGTTATTAGGCAGTTAGGGGTATAGGAGAGAATTGGAGGCATCTTGTGGGAAGAACACTACAGCTGCTACAAAGGCTAGGTGGTTTGATTCACTTAAATCTACTAAAAATGACTAATTCCTACGAAAAATGAGTAATTCTAATAGCTGACAAGCATGCCATAGCATTCGCATGACTTTTGAATAGCAATCAAGTTAATTTTCATCTTAACCGTTTACTTTTCCTTTGCGTGTTCCTAAGCGTAGCAGCCACTGGCACCACCTCTTCTTCACTCCCTAGAAGAGAGACAGTGAGAAACAGAGGAAGATTTAAGCATTGCAAGCCGTGATTCATTCTCCGGCTGCACAACCTGCCAAATGATCTCCAGAGTGGCACTGCTGCTTGGCCTGGAAACAGTTTTCCTCCCTCCCCCCCCAAACTAGAAGGAAAGAAACTGATACTCATGGCAGGCAACCAGGATGGCTAGAACGAATATTGGAGAAGTTCAGGAAACTAAATATGGGATCCATGGTCTGGAAAACATGCCAGGACAAAAAAAGGATAAAAATACAGAAATAACAAAGGGAAGGAAATAAAAAATAAGCAAAAGAGATTCCATTACCAAAAATCAATCCCTGGGATGAAGTACTCATTAAAGGCCTAATCTTACCTTCCCTATGCAGTGACTGGTTTTGTAAGAGACTGCTAGTGGCTGAACACTCATTCTTATGAGGGAAGTCAAAAGACTGTGTTTGATGTGTTTTTCTGCATAAAGGTTTCAAATCTCAGAGAACTGCAAGAAAATTATTAAATCTTGGATTAGGACAACCTGGCCATAGAAATTAATGGTTAAAATTTCCCCTTGTTTCCAGGAGTCAGGGAAACATGTCATCCTAACCCTGCTTCAGACTCAGCAAGAATCCATTTCAGGCTGTCCTTGGATCATATTCGCAATTACACCCTGCTAATTTATACAATTATTAAAGTCCCAGGGCCAAATGTTGCAGCTGACAGTTCTCAGAGGGATGTCAAGTACTGGCTGCTTCACCAAGGTGCAGCCAAGGAGCTACACCCTTTGGATGTTCTCCTGGAAGCACAAGTAGATACCAGGGCTATCATTTTCAGTGTCTTCCCAAAGGCCAAGATGAGGTCCTGCTTTGACTCTGATACACAAACTCTTTTGGGGAATCTGGAGCAATTGTATTTTTACTACATTTTGATTTTATGGATCATTTGATGCACTAGAAAAATGTAAGCTTTTCCTCTTTTTCTTCTGTTCTGACTGTCCTTGTAGTGTTCCAATGGTGGTAGGGAAATGCTGCTTTGAGGGACTCACTCCTCACGGACTGGGGAGCTCCAGCCCTCACTGATAGGTAACTTAAAGAGCTGCTCTTTTTTGGTGTCCAAAATTGTATTTCTCATATCTATGTTATTATTATTTTTAAATCTGAGCTTTTATGTACTGCTTTCTGCTTCTGGTTATGGCAGAAAAGTTTTGGCATTGTTGCATGCCCAAGTAAATACTACTTGCCTCAGCGTGTCATGGAGATGTTTTTTGGTTTTAATCCATCGGTGGCTTTGTTGATTAAGATAAAGGTCTTGATTAGGCACTGGCAAAGATCTGAGAGCTGTGGAGGCCCTGGAGCTTCAGTGTAAACCACTCTCAAAGCTTGAATCACTTGGGAATCTGACTATTTTTTTCCATGCTAGCATAAGCTATTACAGCTGGTAGACAACTGTTGCCATATTGATTAAATGCTGGGCCTTCATGAATAATAGTCCCTCCTACATGAGTAGGCTGCAAATGCCCCTTCTCATAGCTTGGAGCTGATTTTCCTCTGGGTGGATAAATCAGAGGAAGAATGGAGGTAAGGCAATGAAAGCAGCTCAGTTTCAAACTTCAGTAAGGGGATTTTCAGTTTCGCATAGGTGATATTTGGTACAAATGCAAAGAGACTGAATCTTCCTTACAAAGTAAGGTACAACTCCTACACCCATCAAATTCTACAGTCTCTGCAGAGGTCTTCTTGCTGAAAAGAGAGAAATATTCATCTGACAGACTCAAATACTCTGAGGTCACAGTGTATTAAAAGCAGATTAAAAGGTCTTTGCAGCTTTTGCAAAATCAATCACTCCCATTAGGAAATGCTGGCCTCTGTTTGTGCTGACCCTTTTCAGTTCAGATGATGCACTGAGGAGCAGCTGCTGTCATGTCCATTGTTTTAAGTCCTCATTAGTTGAGGTGCAACACCATGTCTTCTGTATTGCAGCCTTTGGTCTGAAGGCATTATTTTCCCTGGCTTTTCTTATTAATATTCACAAGGGAGAAACTGAAGTCTTCCTGATAGCCTCTATTCTACACACAGGGAACAGACACATGAGGAATTTAAGATCAGGATGAATTTATTGTGTCAGCTTCTAACCTCCTAGGGAAGGGGTCAGCTCACTAGCAGAGAGAGATCCACCAATGGGGCTGTTTCCACCTGAGCTTCACGTCTTGAAATTCTGCACTGCCCCTTCTGTCTGTGGGTGCCTCATGCATGCCAAGGGATTATGCATAGTGAGGCAGACATGAAACTGTCCTTTTTCCTCCACCGACTATAGGTAGGGTGTAGATAAAGTTTCTATGTGAGATGAAGCCTATCCTTGCTGTGCTCAGCACTATGTAGCACAGATACATTCAGGTGTGTTTCCACTGGCTTCATTTGCATTTGTGAGTGCTTATCATTTCAGACCTCTGATTACCAAGTTGAGCACACAGGAAGAAAAAGGGACAATTGATTAGTGAACTCGAGTGACAGGTTTGGTTTTGTTAATTTGACATTGCACAGAAAACCTGCCACAGCAACAGGGATAAATCCAGTTCTTTAAAGCAGCACTCAGCTGCCTGAGCTGTGAGACCATCGTTTTTCTTCCTGCCACCAGAAGCTGCAAAGGGTTTAACACAAATTTCATAGGAAGACCAGGCTGGCCAGCAAAGTTGTACTCCAGCCTGTTACTGATTTTGTTGGCAACAGCACAGCATTATTAATAAAATGCAGATATAAGTGTGGGAAGATAGAGCTGCATCTTCAGGAGCTGACAGCCCGTCCCTGCAGAGGTGGGATGTGCAGCTGTGCGTGTGATGTGCGCAACTCACAGAACAAACTCCGTTTTAGTGCAACCAGAATTTGCCCCAGTAAGAACTCAGTAAAAGTTCAGCAAGTACTTAGGTATTTGGACAGAGTTCTGGAAATATTCCATGCCTTTAGCAGTCTAAATGTAAGAGATTGGCTGATGTGATTTTTGTATTATTTTCCTTTGATTGTTGGGTGCTTTCCGACAGCTCTTAGTGCAAAAAGGGTCGGGGAAGCTCCAGGTGAAGAGCTGCCCATGCTGAGCAGATTTACTCAGGTTAACTCCTGCCTTGCAATTCTAGGATTGGACAGGCAACCTAAATAAACTCCTGCGTGCCCATCAAAATGAAGAATTCCCAATTAAAAGCCCATCATAATAATAATTCTGTGCCTCATCTCTACCTTAACATATGAATTATCTTACTTGAGCCTTACTGGAGATGCTGATGTACAAACGAGAAAAAGCCACATGGATTTTTCATATTTCACTTTATTTTACAGCACTATGATACATAAAGCCCAACTTTTACTTCCCAGTGAAGCAACTTAGCTCCAGAACTCGGCATAACAGCAAAGGTGGAATACTATAAAATATTTTCACGTAGTTGCATTTCACAGTTGTGCTCCATTTTAATGATTGTATTTGAATACAGCAAACAGGACACATCTGAATGTATGTGCTATCCACTGCATACGTCTTTTACATATATGAGTGGTCTATACTAGATACCAAGAAAACACATAATTAAGTGCTATTTTAATTGTTACTAATGAGAATCAAAGTGTACCAATGAACAGAGGCATAAACCAAGATAATTACAAGAAAATACAGGAACCAAGACAACATAAGTTCTCAGGGTACATATTTTATTGTACAAAGAAGCAGCAGAAATGAGGGAAACAGGATCATTACCTATGTGACTTCGGGAGATAAATCATCAGCAAATATTATTTCAAGCAACACCACAGTTAACACAGAACAATTTCACGTTTGTAGATAATTTGCAACTCAGCAACATTCTGTCAACATTTTCTCATATGCATGGTTTGATTCAACTTAGTGAAAGACACTTCCCATCAGAGCTGAAATGTCTCTGAGGTTTTAACGATTTTCCACATGGGAAGGGCACACTTGGTACCAAATGTGTTCTGTTTTTCCAGCATGCCCAAATTAAGTAACTAATTAATAAAGTGTCAATGAATATAATTGCTTTAAGGCAAGAATGCAGATCTGGAAGGAAAACAAAGTCCAGTGGTGCCTTGCTTCTTCAGATGGATTTTTAGACACCCTTAGAGCAGACAGCATATACAAGAACAAAATGTTAGACTCTTGTTTTTGTTGGCTGTGAATAAATTCATCACAGGATACATGGTTTAAATATGACCTGATGTAATTCCCATTATCCTACTACTAGCTGCTATCTGCTGAGCCAATTTCAACTTCAGCTTGGTTTCTTTTGAGTAAAGATTGCAGACAGACTCTTGTCTCCATTTATTCTGTCCAATTCAGGATGCAAAGGACTCCTGGACACAGAATATAGGGTGTTTTTCATTTTTGTAGTGTGTGACTCAGTTTCAGTGTATGAAACTACTCTTCGCTAATGTGCTATGTGAGAGTTGACTCATCCATATCGAAGGTGCAAAGTCCTTGAGTGCTTTACCAATAGCTTTAGATTTTAGAAAGTGTATATTACACCTTCTTGGGTTTTGCTTCGATTTGTTTTTGAGATTTTTGTTCTCATTAATAAATCATACAGACAAACAATGGAACCTTGCAGTTTAGATGTAAATAAGTCATTGGAAAAAAATACAGCGACTTTCAAAGTCTGGCAGCCAAGGAAATCCTTAGTCTTTGTCTGTTACTCATGATTTAAACCTGTGGGTGATTATAAACTGTTCAGCAATTACACAGTGTTAAGGACAAGATTTTTCTAAAGGGCTCAGAGCCCACAATCAGTTGCAGGTTTTCAGAACCGCCCAGCTCCTGTCAAAGCACCAAAGTGAGTAGGTGAATCCACATGCCGACTTCTGAGTTCCTCTTAGCACTTGAATACCCTTTTTCTTCACCCCTACCTGGGCAGTGAGCTCTTGAAAACTTGCCCGTCCTCTAGGCAGGAGAAGACAAAACGAAAGCAAAATCCAGGATAAGCTTCATATTAGTGACTTGTCTACTCATGATCCCACAAACAAGCTTTCATTTCTAAGTCTGAGAGATATCCAAGCAGAGATCCAAATCCCTGGGATTTCCAATAGGCTTTCTCCTTTTAACAAGATAACCTGTGTGAAGTGGCCCACATAAATCAACATTTTTCCCTTTGGAGGGAATGTGAGGTTGGAGTTCATCCCCCTCACTAGCTGTTTGGCATTCCGGAGACCAGCCCTCTCTCCTTGTCACCTGCGAAGGGGCCACCTCAATCGTCCCAGCTCTCTTGGAGATTTATAGTGAATTTGTGTTTCAGAAACAAGTTGATAACCTTTGCACCAACATGGAAGGCCGAACATTTATTGCAGGATTGTTAAGATAACAGCAGACTTGAATGTATACTGCTGCTGTGTTTCCAAATGGAAACAAAGCTCCGCCTGTCTGCTCAGCTACCTGGGCCTTGGTGGTGGCCAAGAGTGGGAAGATCTTGCACAGCTAGTTAGTTGTTTCCTATGACTCTTGTTTTGAGGCAGTAGAAAGACTCTTGGCTTTCTGCTGCTTTGTTATCTAAGGAATTCATATACTACTTAACCCCAATAAAAAACCCAAAGCATGACTTTACTGTGTGAGCTCTGCAGGGAGCATCAGCATTCCAGATCTGGGGCCAAAAGGCTTGTGAGCAGATTGTGAGGTGTGCAGAAAACTGCACTTTTAGGGCAAGCTGTACCATAAGTGAAGGGAAAGGCTGTTTGGAATAATTTAAACAAATTCTTGGGTGATTTGAAGTTTCTGGTCTTAAAACATTATGTGACAGACCTTTAATTGGTGTAAAGGGAACCTTAATAGGAAGAATATTAGATGTTGCTTCCATCTGCCTTGCCATATATGCCTGATAATCACTTTTTTTCGTCTGTTTCAAGGAGCAGTTGCCTTCTTGGGAAGTGAAGTCTTCTTTAGATAAAAACCTGAACAGAACAGTGGACAGACAATATGCGTATATCTTTTTGGATGTGAGCCAGATGGTAGACAAATTCCCCGTGAAACTGATATTCAGAAGCCTTTTTTTTTTTTTTTTTCCCTCTAAATGACTAGAGCAGGACAAAATATGATAACAATACACACTGGAATGTTTATTTTAAAATAGATAGCAGGTCTGAAAACCCCTTGCCTAGTTCAGTACCCTGGAACATCCCCGCAGCTTAACCTCCTGTCAGTGTGAGCTGGAGCAGGGTGAGGAATGCTTCTTGCCTTTCCCAGGCAAACTCTTCTGAGGAAATTCAGAGTGCACAGTTTGCTCAAACTCCTTTTTTCCTCTTTAGAATTATTAATTATTTCAGGTTGATGCACGAGCTCAGGGCTGGCGGGATTCTTTCCTGGACATCTGCCTTAAATGAGTGCTGCGTATCTCATAGATCCCAACAGATCAGGTTATCGCAGGATGTTCCCCTCATGTCCTATATATCCTATAAACTCACTTCCAACAACTGGTATTTCCACCCTATGGAGAACACAGAGATTTGGAATAGTGGAGCTGAAAGCAGGCTTGAACAGGGAAAGGCTGAAGCACAGACATTGAGCTTTGCCCTGCCTCCCTTACTTAGGTTTTAATCAGACAAAACCCCTACCGAGTCAGCAAGATTTTTCACTTCCAAAAAAGCTGTGTGAAAACTAAGGGAGGGCTTCAGACAGATCCAGTACAATAGCTGAAAAACAACACACCAAAGTAAAAAGAAGGAAGATAAGCAGAGCACACAGCTTAAGAAAAGTGGTTTTGCTAGACAGTGAGTCCAATATCCTGCTGCTCCTCTGAAGAAGGGTAGCAGCTAATATTGTCAGTGTGATGGGTTGTGAAGCATCTAATAAAATATCCTAGGATTTCCTTTTTATGTTTTGGACATGAGAAGTGAATCTGAATAATAGGCAAGGAATGGA
This sequence comes from Columba livia, assembly GCF_036013475.1. NCBI lineage: Eukaryota > Metazoa > Chordata > Aves > Columbiformes > Columbidae > Columba > Columba livia. The sequence continues at coordinate 30,501,404 of NC_088602.1, read as the reverse complement.
AGGAGTTAAAGCCAGTCTTGTACTTCTTACTTCTGGATTTAAAGTCCAGGCTATCTGCTTGCTTTTTCTCTCCAGGACAGTAGTCACCTTTTTTACAAAGCTCTTTTGTTAGTATCCCATGTTTTGTTTATGCACAATACTGTCAGCAATATCAGGATAGACTGGTTTGGGTTTTTTGGGAGTTTATCTCAGTAGATAGTACTCCAGTAGATTTTTCTAGTGGCTCTCATTAGTTGGCTCTGCCTTATCTAATCAGACTCTGAAGCCAATCAATACAGAAACTTGCCAATCAGTGCTGAAGTATTTAATGTGGTTATATTCTTGAGACTCAGAAGAAAAAGAAGGGAAAGTAGCTTAGAAGTACTTTTTGTTTTGTTCTGGTTAAATGCCGTTCTGAACAAATGGTTACTGGATCAGCTGCTAGGAGCTGATCCCTGCTAGCTTTTCTGGCACCACTTGATGCATTAGGCTTTAAATGTCTTTATTTCTCCTGAGGTGGGATTCTTTTCTACTTTTCAGATTAGCCTTCAGTATTTTGTGGCAATGTATTTACTCAGCCTTCCTAACTGGACTTGCTACCCATGGTTCTTCTCACTAAGGGTCCTGGATTGGTGATGTTTATAGACAGTCAAATTGCTTAATCCCAGGTCTTTGCTTTTTCAACAGTGTAGTTTCCAAGCAGTTGAAATGGAAGAGTTTTAAAACAGCCAACTATCAACATATCCACGGGAGTGAAAGGAGCTTCTTTCCTTGGTGTTTGGGAAGCAGGCGTAAACTCTCTACATACTCTTGTGGGTGCCTGTCCCAGTTGGCTTTACCTGCGCTGCCACCTAAAAGCCATTCCTTGGCTATTTTCCATTGCTGTCTTTGGCCCTGGTTCTCAGCATTACTTCTAGGAGCTCCCCAGAGGTAATATAAAGAATATCCAGAGCAAAAAATGTGTCCGTTGCCTCTTAACATATCCAAAATGGGTACAACGATGTGGTAGTAGTTCATCCTGAGCCATTCTCCTTGTTTTTGCTTACAGTGCTCATAATATACCACAGCGGTGTACACATATAGAAAACATCTCAGGTCATCAGGCAGTTATAATACAGTGCTATAGGGGCTGCCATTCTGTCATAGGCACTTATTTATCATTATTTTGTTTCCATAAGAATATCAAGCATGGAGACTAACATCAGCCATGAATGGTAGTTTTAAGAGATTTAGTCTTATATAGACTCTGGTGAATCATCTGGAAAGTGTTTAACCATGGGAAAAACTGTCCTGGATATGATGTTTTTCATATATTGTCCCATTCCATTGTAAATGAGCTTGGCTCTTCCAAGGATGCTGACTCACATCTGATCCTCTAAAGTACTGATTTTGGTCATCTGACCAAACCAATGCTCACATATGCCCTTGGTGGGATATGAGTCCATGAAGACATTGGTGTGAAGTGCTGAGGTGGGCCCTGGAGCCCCTTGTTATGGTTCAATGTTGTGCATTTATCTTCTCTGTTTACTTGGTATACTTTTAGATTTTGGAAATTCCGTCATCCTGAAATGAGGAAACCAGATGAAACCCATCACTCTCACTTCTTGAAACACACCTGTCTTTTTATAAATGCCAACAAAGGCCATCTGTATCTTTTGATGCTGCAGGTGTCCACAGCTATGTTACAGTTTCGATTTGACTTTTTTTTTCACTGTGAAAGCTAAATGAGGAGTGTAAAATGTTCCTGATTTAGCTTCTGTGATCAAAACCAAGAGATATTTCAAGCATTTTCAAGCACGGGGAATGAGGAAAAAGGCAAAACATGGGTGGCATGTGAAATTGCTCAACTGTTTCACTCACTGCAAATTGATGCTAAAATGATGTACATTTGGTCCCAGTTGAAGAGCATGACTGAGGCATGCAATAAACCCCACATGACTCCTAGAAGCATAGGAATTGTGGTAGATATGACTCGGACCATATTGCTGAATTGACATATATATTTACAGGGAAAATGTGCAAACAATGGATATCTCTGAGGCTAACTTTGGGCTATTTTTGGCAGCAGTGTCTGACTGTACCCTGGCATCCCTTTGGTCAGGGAGCATTTTGGAGCATGGTAGAGTATAACCCAGAGGTACATCAGTGTTAGGTTGTGGGGACAAGTGGGGAATTAGGGTTCGAGCAGAAAAACTGATAATGTGGCAGCAATCCACAAATACCCATGGAGAAGAAGGCCCTGCAGGAGAACACTTCTGTGGAAAGAGTAACTGCAAAGTGTGCTATGGGAAGAAAATTCAGATAGGAGGTGCAGCCAGGGGACACTTTCAGACCTCAGAGCCTCGTTCCAAAAGAAAGAAACAGATAAGCTAAAAAATACAGACAAGTCCTTGGCAAACATATGAGATCAACAATATGTGGTGTCAATATGCTGGCTCTGAATATTTTTTTATCTTTTCTTTGCACAAATGACAATGATTGTAATTGAGATCCATTCTGGAATAAAACCTGCACAACCAAGTTGAGAATTTGGCTTATTTTCTGTCTAAAGATTTAAGCCACAGTCTTACTGGATGTGTGCTAGGACTAAAGCCCTAAATATAAATGGTTACTGTACTTGGTTTCCTGTTTTATTACAGCTGCAAAAGTGAACCATAATGATTTTTATAGTACATGATAGTATTTTTCAGCTGCAGGACAGAATGAACTCACACGATAACAACTGGCACAGCCTCAAAGTGATAAACATGTCAAGATAATGGCAATCATTTTTTCCTCAAGCATGAGAATACAAAGCAATTTAAACCAGCTTTTTTTTTTCTTTTCTGCCTTTTAGTATTTCTATAATCAATCACCGACCGTAACTCTTTTATTATGACTATGGACACAAAGGATCAAATTTTTACGGCCTGGTCTTAGTTTTCCATCTGTAATCTGCCAGCACCAGTAATTGCACAGTTTAGGTCGAGTACCTGATTACCCCTACAAATCAGGTAACTAGACATCTGCGCTGTATGCTGACATAACTGGGAGAATAAACTAGTTCACAAAACTTGGCACATGTAAAGTCGAAAGTCATACTTCAGGCAAGAGTGAAAATTTTGCTTTGTTTGTTTATTGTTGTGGTATCCCTTGGGACTATATACAGAAAACTTCAAAACATTTGCTTTAAATGTGCAGTTTCTTTCAAGACTCTGGCTAGAACCTAACCTAAAAGTTAAGGATTCTTGTCCATAAGCAGGCAGCGGGTAAATATTCTCTGGTTATAATAGTGTGTTAGATTCTTCAAAACCTTTAATTCAAAACTCTCAGAAATAACCAGCTGCTATGGAATCTGAGTGGACACCCAGATTGAAAGATGGGAAAAGAGGACAAGGAAGAAGTTATTATATTCATTTACACAATGGAGAGCTGTCACCTGAAGGTATCCATAGGTACCTGTATGGGTCAGAATCTTCATAAATGGTGTAAAAAGGATGGTACCAAGATAGTAATGCTTATGGGTAATTAAAAATGATTCAGGGTAGTAAAACTAAAGGCAACTGGGATTAGTTGCATGAAGATCTTACAATGCTGAGTGACTGAGTCATGAAAAAGAGGCAATGCTTGCAGAAGAGCAGACAGGCAGGGACCAGGAGTTCACTGCCAAAATATGCAAGGTGAGATACGAAAGGGAAAATAAGGCCAGCTACGTACATACATACAACATAATGTCTCTACCTAACTCATATCTCTCAGGAAAGAGCAAACATTTGCTTCCTGCTTATTAGTGGTCAGAAAGACAAACTGAGCATTAGGTGTTGTTACAAAAGGAGTACAGAATAAAAGAGAAACTGTTGTCATCCACCTGTACAAATCAGTGCTCCCACATCTTGAGTTGTGGATGCAGACCTAGTCCGCTGAGGGTGAAAGAGACGGTATCAGGAAAGCTGCAGATTCAGATGTCCCCCACCAGTGGCATGCAGAAGTTGGGATCATGGCAAGGGATGTTTCATACTGTCCTTACTGGGGTCAAAATAGGGTCCTGCTCTGGGTGACCTGAGCTCTCCCAAATCTTCTTATGCTACAGAGGTAAACAGAACTTGTTACAAATGCAATGCCCTTTTATTAGTCATGCAGCAACCCTTTCAGTTGAGTCAGAGCCTTTTTGGACAGGTCTAGTTGTGGAGAAAGGCATCATGGGGTGGCTTAGCGTGCTGGCAGGTACTCTTGATCTTGGTTGCCCTCAACTCATGGTAGCCCCTCATCCCCCATGCCTCACTGACCTGTGCTCCTCATGGTTTCACCAGTTTGGTCTGGCAGTGGTCTCTCTCCCTGCTGCAGCTTCCTGGCTGCCTGCTGCTGTGGTCCCATCCTCTCCCATGCCAGGGACACCAGAGGAGAGGCACATGCTACCCTCAGTGCTGGGCACAGGGGAATGGGAGCTGCAGAGGTGGGGGAAGAATATAGAGGGGATGGAGATTCTTGTCCTTGCTCTGGATGCAGATACAGCTTTTGGCATCCCATGCTGTCCCGCTGCATCTGCCTCCTTGGTCCCGGTGAAATGGGCAATGGCCCTGCTGCCTCTCGTGCAAGGTGGACAGCCATGAGAGGCAGAGAGAGGCTCAAGCATGTGGACAGCTAGGGCTGCAGGCGCACACTTGTGTAAAAACTGAAAAGGCTAGCTCATTGCTTATTTTCTGCTTGATACATCATCTTAAAGCTTTTCTACAAAATTATCATGGACATGTTAGCCAAGCTACAGAACTCACTGCCTGTCCTTTACTATGCTAATGAAGACACTGCTGATATTTTCAATTAAAAAAATAACACCCCTGGGAGGTAAGATTTTGCCAGGCTGTTTTACAACTTTCCTTCATGTCCAGCAATATGTACGTGACTCAGCTACTAAAGAGGCATCTAAATAAAGAGGCTTCTCTTGTGCTTTATATTCACAAAACTCTCATTCCAGTGAGCAAAGAAACACTCCACAGCTTTTCTACATGTTCTTTCTTTGATCTCCAGAGTGCTAACAATAAAACATGTTTGTGTGAATCATAAGTGGAGAATTATTTGAGTCTTATTTTTTTTTAGGATTCCTGGTCATAGTTTAATATGACACAAGTGTATAATTGAATTATAAGACTATATAGTTCTCTACATTATTTTCTTTCATTTAGTCTTTAAAAAATGCTTAGCAGAAGTATAACAGCCTTGAGACATTTTCATTTTAAAAGAACTCAAAAGGGCCTAGTACAGTTGTATAATATGGGAAAGAGTTTTAAATTTACTATGTCTAATACGAATGCATGCTGTCATGCAGAGCCTTCCCAAAAGTATTTCAATGCATTATCTGAGTGGCAGATACTTTGAGAAAATGCTTACAAAGTAATTCCAAAGTACAGCATATTCAGACATAGTGCAACTTGCAGATTTCTTTTAACATTTGTGTGCATGGTCTCTTTCTGTGTCTGTGCAGCGCTCACATAATGATGTCCTAGTGCATTCTTAGAAATCACCAAATAAGAATAATGCAAAAGTCATATGAACAGGCATAAACGCACTGTATAAAGTTGTTACATCAGACAAGGCCCACTTTGAGTGCTCTCCAAGTTTATATGAAAGTTGTTTCAGAATTCAAAAGATTTTTGCAGTAGTTGCTGCAATTCATTCTTAGTAGAATGGCTAAATTATTTGCCATGAGTAAGTTTTGTTAACATAACCACTCTGTCTGCTTGCAAATATATTGGAATTCAGTAGAGCAAATGTCTACCAAGTGTTTTGGGTATTGCTTTTGGTGCATGTAGTGTTCATTTTATTCTATGTGGCATTTTAATGTTCTTTATTTGTATGGTCCAGGTGACCACCAGTTATTACTTCTCTCCTCTGATCTGGCAAATCCAAATTTTAAGCAAAGAAATTGGGCTGAAAGCTAATAATCTGTGAAGACCAAAGGTTACTGGCTAGGGGCATGTAGGAGCACTAGCATAAATAATAACACTGAGGTGAAGGAATCCATTTGTGTGAATGGTGTTGATGAGCAAATAAGTACGGTAGAGTCTGCAATGAGGATGGCTCCTCCAGAAATGAATGCACTGGACTTTTAATGTTGTGTTCCTCCAGTTCCAGGTCCAGTTTAGGAAAGCATTTAAGAACATTGTCAACATATGGGATTGCACATTAGTAACTACCTTCTTCAAAAGGAATTTGTTCTTAGATCAGAGCCCTAGTTTCTTGGAATAGGAAGCATGGTGGCAATAGTATAGGGAATGATTTTGAAATGGTATTAGATCTATGGATTTGAGCAGAGAGACCTGCCAGCTCCCAGTTGTGTCACATCCTGTAAAATATCTTCCTGTAAATGGAGAAGGAGCTGTTTCTTTTATTTTCTTTGTAATTTTCATTTTATAATAGAAATGGGATATGCCACACTGTATTTCAAAGAGATCAGTGTTATCCTTTAGTAACTCTATTTATCCACTGGCCTCATGCCTTTTGAAATATCCGTACACTGAAGTAGCCAGATCCTTTAACACTTGCAGTCCTGTAAATCAGGAGTAGTTGTACTAGAGTAAACTAGTTTCACATCAGCATATAACCAGTGAAAAGGTAATCAGGCCCAACCCCAAAAGTGATATTGTACATGACAACACATCCTTTGTATCTTAAAAGTGAATATTTCATTAGAGGGTAATTTTGTGGAAGTTTCACATTTATTGGTTTCCCCTTAAGGTAAAGTGGGGATTTTCCCTATGCTGAATTTTCCACTAGCTGTTAGGAGAGCAACATTTGCCTTTAAATCTTTAGCATCCAAAATCACCTGTTCCCTAATTACCGTAGTTTAAGAAATCCTCAGGAGAGGTCACACAGTTGACTCTCCCAGCAATGAACATCCTTCTGATGTTCTGCCTAGCCTTGATCTTTGTTTCAATAGGAACACAACCTTCCCCAGGCTTCAGGAGCTCAGTTTTGCAGTGCTCTTATGCCAGTCACTTAGGCTGTGAATCAAGGACTGAATCTCATTCACTCTGTGAACAGTTGAGACTTAAGAGTTTTCCATGAGAACCGTGCCAGTTGTGATCTGACTAAAATATTTATACTAGTGAAAGACCAAATGTAAACTCAGGTTACACCAGGAATAAGCTGTGCTTCTGGGAATGCTTGTATTGCAGGTTAACTGTATTCACACAAAGGGTTTATGTAGCAACAGCTAGATTTCTTTTCTACTGCTTTATGTAAGTTCTTTTGACCCCCATTTAAAAGATTTTAGGCTCAGAATGTAGCCTAGATTTCTTATAGCATTTACTGACTGTATCTGCATCAGCAGGAGGTGCAGATCAACAGGAGGAGGTTTGTAAAGCAAAATGGTTGTTGCTGAGATCCTGGTGCCTATACCAGACATGCTTCAGTGGGGTTTACTTCTCACTGGCTCTGCTCTGGCCCATGCACAGCATGTCCATCAACTGCTGTTGCTGGTTGGCTTCATAGGTACACCTTCTGCAACAGACTGTCTGGAAAAGAATCCAGTTTGTGTGCTCTGAGCCCACTCTGTGATGTAAGCTGGTGCATCAAGCGGGGACAACGTGAAGATTCACTTCAAAGCACGCTCCTGATCTAAACTGGAACCCTGAACTGAATGTACGCATTCAGTCAGAAGAATTAAAAACTTACATGCATCCAGACTCGCGGAGATGGAAGAATTATCCTCATGGCCATTTGATGGATGGAGAGGGAATATTGAAATGGAATGAATTTTGGGAAGCAGCCACTGAAAAAGGATCTCAAATGCAGGCTTCCAAGAGGAGAGGAAATGCTGAAAGATGTCACAGAGAATGGCACAACAGTTAGGAGTCTACAATACAGCATGGCAATAGGAAAAAAAGATCAGGATTATTTGGAGGTGCCTATAGAAAGACACAAGACTCCGCAAAGCTGTTCTCTTTCGCCCCTAGACTCTGGTGAAAGTACACCTGGACACTGGATTTGTTTCCTGATGCTTAATACTTTCATCCCCAGACAAGCCCCAGAGACGCAAAGTAATTCCAAAGAGTTCAAAGTAAAAGCACATCCAGGAAGGAACTGATTTGTGAGGAAAAACTTCATCTTGATTTACATGATTGGTGTCTTTGCTAATTTCGGGTAAAGCTAGCCAGATGTAATTGGTGCTTATGGAGTCATATATGACTTCTTGTGCCACCTGCTAGTTCTTAATTTCCTCTTCAAGTCATTTAGTACTCACATAGTGGTTTCTTTTCAATGGATCAGTGGTGATTTTTCTGATTTGAAACCAAATAATTCTCAGATTCTGAAACAGCTGAAGCAGCCCAGAGCACTTCTTTAATTTTGCTAGCTTGAATGGGCTCTGCAGTGTGACAGGAAACTGAAAAGCTCCAGAGCTTCCCAAAATTACAAGAGCAGGTTTAGGGATGGATGTCTGACTGGGAATGCCTGAACAGAAAAGTTGTGTTTGCTATCACATTTCAGATAACCACAGTTCCTTCCTCAGCTAATGTATGTTTCTTGGATAAACAGCAATAATAACCATTGTATGAAAAGGATAGACATTTTTGATATTATCAGGCCTTGTAGATTAGGAAATCAGGAGAGCAGCCAGCACAGGTAATGCAGCTAGAAAATGGGCAGTTCTTCCTTCAAGGTCTCAGATTATATTTTTTGCAGTACTCTTAACTGATTCCACTCGAGACGTACTGCTGCTTTATCCTTGTAGTCATGTAGCTCAAGGAGAAGGAAACAGAGACAGTTTGTCTGCGACTCTCCAACAAATATGGTGGTTACAGAAAATGGCATTTTGGCTTAATGTTAATTTTTCATGTGATGGGCACACTGAGGAATGTGGATGTCAAAGAATGAAATGGAACAGAGTTAAGCATGGTCATGGTCACAGCACAGCGCCGGGCAGGAGTATGCAATGACTTGAAGAGCCAATCTGGATCAGAGGATGAAGTGGTGTGAAGTAATAAAAATGTTACCAAGTCTTCTAGAACGTAGTTGTACAATAAGACTCAGTACCAGAACTCATCAGGTTTTGCTCTCTCTCCTGTTTTCTCTCCTCATTTCCCCTGCTCTCAAATTGTCTCTCCTGATGTGTCTCATCCTCGCAGCTGGATAGCAGAAAACCTGCCCCAGATGCGAGCTGTTGGCTGGAAGCCATGTGAGAGTTTATGATGGCCCTAATGCCTCTGGAAGTAGTCCAGGTGGCATCACCTTCACAGTCATGAATTCATTTTATACCTCTACAGGTTGAGAGTTTTCTCATGCCTAAAAGCCCCTCCCTGGATGGCTGCTGGGGAAACTTTGACCAGGCTTGGAAATGCGACTGTGATATAATTCTCTCCAGTTTAAATTTAAAAGGAAATATTTTCAAGGGTCCTATTTGCAGTGAAGGAGGATAGAAATGGACTTTAAAAAAGAGTAAAATGTACTTGTGCTGACACTACGTTGACACATCTAGACAACTAGTGTAAAACAATAGGAAGGGGTTTTTAAAAGCCTGTGGAGAAAGAGGTGCTCCATGGTGGAATCCACTTTGAACTAAACTAGGACCCTAAGGTGAGACATTGCTCCTGGGAGCAGCCTGTCTCAATCCAGTGCACATGGCTACAGTTCAATAGGATGGATTTCTACCTTTATGACGTGTCTGTGTAACTACATAAGCATGGATCTGAGTTTGTTCTCAGGTCCAAACTCACCTGCCAACCTTCCATTGGTAGGCACTCTTGATCACGGCCCTCAGCCCTGGCTTTTGCCCTGGGAGCTCTGTGGAAGGAAGGAAGCCAGGCTGACTTGAGGTCTCAGATCAGGCATAAGCACCTATCCACAGTGTCCACACTGCATTGGTTCATGTGCAGGTCACGATCCAGTCCACTTGCAGGTGATACGTCCATGGCCTTTTCCTACATACAGTAGCGTGCTTAGAACGAAAACTGCCGTCAGGTTACCATCTAGCAACCGAGTAGCACCCAGGAAATGTGGCTTCACCTGCCTTGACAAGAAACATAGCCTTGAAATATCTCCTGGCCAGCTGACAATATAATCCAAACCTGAAACTTTGGTTTTGGTTGTCCCATCAACCATCTCTACATGAGCCATGCTGCTTGTGTAATAGTTGCTGGAAAGAGGGATTTGACCCTTTTCTTCCCCTCTCCTGAAGCAGAAGTGGTTAAAGAAACTGGCCAGAGTGAGCAGGAGCCCAGCACTCAGGGTAAGGCACTCTGAAAGAAAGCAGATGTCTTTCCATCTGTCCTCAGGTGATGAGATGTCTGGCACAATTACTGGTGCAACGTGCGGGACAGACAGAAGCGTTTCAGTTTTGGCTTTGAGTGTTTGGGCTACTTCTTGTCTGGGAGGTGCCTTTTGCAAACTATCTTTTTCATCTGTCTTTAACAGAAGGTGAACTTTGGATTCCAACATAAATAGGCAAATCAGAGTCAAATCACTCTTCTGTATCTTTTTAGAAGGTATAAAAAATTTTGAATGTTAATATTGCTTGCTGGTGTGATTTCCTTAAAGCAACAAGGCAACACCCTGACAGAAGGTACTGAGAAGTTGCTTATTGTCATCAAGTATTCTGTTATTTTTTAAAAGCAGGGCAGATTTTATTGTTTAAATATATCTTGTCTTGAAGGCAATGGTGGTAGGAAGCAACAAATTTCATTTTTCTCTACCACTCATGTCAAAACATCTGCATCAAACATTCGGTGCATAGTGACATAGCAAAACAAATGTAGAGCAGACGTTACAGATGGATGGCTTGTTGACAGATTAGCAGATGAGTTTCCCTTATGTTTTTAAAAAGCATAGCTCCCTAGACATAATGTACAAAGGGGAAAGCTAGGATTAAAGATCAGATAACAAAAAGCAAGGTTTTATTTTCAGTGTTTACTATTCAAATTCCCTGATATCATGGAAGATATTAAGAGCAAGTAAAGAAAAACATGTTGCATCCAACACAGGGAAGCGAAACATGGACATTTTTCAGCACTAAATCTGCAATTAGAGCTGGGTAAAACGTTTTGGCCTTTCAATTTATGTTGAGAAAAAAATGCAGATTTGTGTTACTGAAGATGCTGGCAAAATTATTTTGGGTGAAAAAGAGATGAATTATTTTAAAAATATTGAAGGTTGTTTTCTAAATAAAATGCTTTTTTTTTTTGCTTCCAAAATGGCATTTTGTTTATAAATGTACTGAACTTTAAATACAGGAATTAGATTACACTTTAAAATGAATCAAGTTTGAACAAAAATAAAATTATTTTGTTCTTTATTTTTTTTTCTCCTGTTGTTGTTGATTGTTTGCCAAGAAACTGAAGAGCAGATTATGTGCACAGTTCCAGATACAGTATGAGTTGTGGATCATTTTAAGTAGCTCTGTTAATTCAGACGTGTTTTAATAAAACAATTGAAATTTTGCTCCCAAGTCAGACAGTAGATTTGTGGCTGGGTTAACTCTCCTATCCTTTCCAGTTCACGAAAATCTTACAAGCAAAACAGCTCTGTTGACTTGCTTAACCACTTTGGTGCTGCCTTCTCAAGTAGACGTGTTATCAAATTCACTTGCTGTGTGAAAGCTGTCTCCTGCACGGTGTGAGGACCAGGCGTGAGATGATTGCAGTGGTCATCAAAGATGTTCCTACTGCTTCATGACATGCAGTGGTGTGCTCTGCATCCCATTGGATCCATCAGAGACCAGCACCGTTGAATGTGTGTGTGTGTGTGTGGTTTTGCTTGGGGAAGACTCATCAATATGTTGAATAACTCGACAAGGTGCATGGCAAGCTCTGAGAAGGACACTGTTAAGGCATCTAGAACAGACATTTAAGGTTCTGCTCTGCTGCGTGCAGTGTGAGGGAGTGAGGAAAAAGGATGAGAAAGGGGAAGGCATCCCCACAGTAATTTAGCGGTGCTTCTCTGGCTAACCTCAGCCAGATAGCATGGGGAAAGCCTTCTGATGAATGCCTTGGGAGAAAACACAGACTAAGACTGCTGCAGTTTACCCAGGCTCTGGATATATAAGGTGGGCAAAGTCCAGAGTCGATCCTTTACAGTGTGTGAGCACTGCTGGTAGCAGGAAATCCCCAGTCCTCCTTGGCAGCATAAAAATGAAATTAATAGCCAGCCCTTGCATAGCTCTGTGAGGGTTTGGAGACCTCTTCCTTTTCATTCAGTTATCCATACATGGGCAGCCCAAAACTAGCTGGTGGGATTTACAAAACAAAAATGGAATTATTTTCATGTGTTGCTTGATTTTTTTTAAACTTTCCTTTTATTTCATGCTGACAGAAAAATCCAATATATAATTCACTGACAGCCAGCGAGCGCCAGAGCCCGAGAAGTCATCTTACAAAGAAGGATATGCGATTTTGTAGTTCCATCAAGCATGCTAGAATAATAAGTCAGCTGCCACAAGCCTTGGAGAACTGGCTGGGATTGGACCTCCTACAGCAAATTGTAATTAAGATTGTAGAAATTTCCCTTTTCAGGACTTGGTTTGCAGAATATAAGGTCTCAATATTTTTTATAAGCTTCCAGTTTAGGCCACTATGCAAGGCACACTAGGATAATGAGAGGGATACAATTACTTCCTCTCTTAGCTTCAGCAGAGAAGGTAGATGGTCCTACCACAGTTTTCTGTTCAAATAAGAGATTCAGAGTGTTTCCTGAGGACCTGGACACATCAATCCATGTCCAAGTCTGTCAGAGCCAAATGGGTGTTGGCTCTTTTCCCAGGGTGTGAAACTTTGGTCACCTTTCGGCAAAATTTATGTGCTTACCTGTAGCACCTCCATCAGAAGTCTGGTCTCCCCCAGGTCCCTCTGTGATCTGTGGAAAGAGGTAGGCACCTTCAGAGGTTGAGGCAGCCCTCTTGCAACCTGAACTGAACTCTGGAGGAGCTTCCTCACCTTCACTAACTATAAAAGAAATTAAAATCCCTTTAGTTTTGTCCAACTCTGGCACCGAGTATTTGAAGACTCTTTTTTTCATTTAACTATATGGCACTTGATGAGGACCCTAAGTAGTAATTTGTTGAAGAGGCATCCAACTGTGCTCCTTCAGTAATCCCTGCAGGACTACTGCTCTTTGAATGGCAGTCAGGATGGGTTCAGAGTGAAGGTGTGGACGTTCCTATTCATTGGAAACCACCGCAATACTCTCAGCTCTGCTCTGATCTGTTTTCTTGCAAAAAGGTTATGCATGTCAAAAGTTGCCTCTTGGCTAGGTGTTTCAGAAGACACTGAGCATTTTGTGTTCCCTTCAGTGCCAGCAGGAACAACAGATCATTTACCTGGGTAAGAAGCCAAAACATGAGGTCTAAATATGAAATGTGGAAACTGAGCTACTTCTCAATCCATGGACTCTTCATTTATTCAAAACGGGCATGATTTACCTGTGTGGAAGGCATCTCCTATTCCATCACATGTGACTGTGGTCAGTTCATATTTAGTCAATCCACTTTCAGGGTGGAGACATTGCTTTGAAACTGAGCTGCCTGGAAGGAGAGTGCAGTGGAAGAGGAAAGGGAGAAGGATAATATGTTTCCCCTCAGTATACTTCTGAGCCACCCGAGATTTCTCTGTCTAGTATGGTGTGAGTCCTGTGAAACAAGGACAACCAGGCCCTGAAATAGTGTAGAGTCCTTTCACCTGCAGCTGTAGGCTTTTGCTTCAACAAATGCTTCCTGCTCAGGAGAACACACTGTTAAACATGAGGCCATTTGAAACCGAATCATAGTTCTTCTAAGTGCAGTTGATTTCATTTTGATGGCCAGACATGCTGCAATTTATTTCTGGGATCCCCTTCCCCTTGTGAGTTGCAGTGACGTGGCCAGAGGGGCTGAGAGCCTGGGCTGCTCTGCCTGTCTGTCAGGAGTGGCAGTGGTCCCATGTCCCTGTGGCAGTCCCAGGTCTGAGAGCTGGGCAGGTACAGGGGACATTTGGCTGTGCCTGTTGTCCAAATAACCATCCTTTATCTCCTCTGGGGAAAAAACGATGGGCTAACTTACTTAGCAACATCTGGCCTATGGGCTACCTGCTGAGCCATGTCATAAATTAAGGTCTTTTAGGATGGATATGTGCTTGTTGGCTGGACCTGTGCATCTCCATATTTATAATTCAACCAACGTGTATTGTTAGAGGAGTTTTCAACACTTAACTTTCAGCATTTCAACCCAAAGTGTGGACTTGTTTTATGAGAGAATGCACAAACAACTGCCTTGATATTTCTCACTCAAGCTTCACAAAGTAAACAAGTTGCAAGAGGTCTACAGAGTAAGAGGGGGTTAAATAAAGTATTTGGCTTTAAAACATGAAAAACATTTAAGGAGACAGAGGGCCAACCTCTCATCTTATTTCCAGCAAAGCAGAGCAAAGCTGGCTTCAGTGGAGTTGGAGCCCACCTGAGCTCTGCAGCTGTGTATGAAGCTGTAGCATGCTAATGTGCAGCCCTGGGGGCTCTCTTAGATGCTGTCAGTGCCAGATCAGCTGGCTTAGGTGCCGTATTGATTGCGTGCATTGAGGATACCCACATCAGGAACAAGGGCAGCGTGCACTGCAGCGTGCATTCTGAAGCTTGGCAAAGATCACTTGATCATGCTGACACATCAATCCTTCCTGCATGCTCTGCTCTGGGGGCCTAATCTTCATGCAAGGAGCCACTGAACTTTGTGTCACCCAGGATGAGACCCCTAAGAGGTTTACCACTCTTTGAGATAGTTTTTTTCATCCAAGCTCCTCACCATCACCAGGGAGTGGCACCGCCAGCACCGTTTGCCAAATGAGTGGTGAAGCGGGCTTGTCACACCTCAGTGCTCACAGGCTGGAAATAGAACAAGCTCACACCACTCCCACACAAGCATGTATTACACAGTCAAACAAAAATATCTGTACTTTCCAGGATGACTCTGATGATTTTTAATGCCACTGACTCTAAATCATGTGCATTTATATTACCTCAGGAATACACCCAACTCGTGTTGAGCTGGCTCCACTACCTGGCATGGCTTCACGTCAGCCACACCACATGCACTTATGGGTATTTTGGTTTGCTTATGATGCCTGGGAAAAGCTTGCCATGGTCACTGTGGGCCACATCTCTTTCTACGTCTTTGTCTCTAATGAATTTAAAACTGGGCCAAAGTCCCCTTGTCACTGTGCTGGTGACCCAAAGAAAGCAGGATTACTCCCACAAGTTAGTACTGCAGAAACTTGATCATATATCACAAAATTATCCCTGCAGTTTACTGCCAGTTTTGTCTGTCTTGAAGTTCAGCTTGAATGTAGACATACGGCTTTAAAATCTCCAAGCAGAGATCACCAGCAGTGCTGTAGGAAGGAGGTTTCATTCCCTGTTCCTATTACTCAACTGTGAGCTTTCCTGTGCTAAAACCCACTCAGGAAATGCTGCAAACAAAAGAGGTAAATAGTTCTCAGCATTCCTAGTTGCTTGGAAGGAGTTAAGTTCTGCACGACGGCCGATCGAGTTCTTCTGGCATTATCCCATTAGCTTAAGTCATTGCTGATGACTTCACCCTCGTGGTGACATCAGCCTCTAATCTCGTGAAGGTGAATTCATGTGAGATTGTTTCAAAACAATTACTCCCTGAATTGTAGGCCATTTCAACTGATATATGGATGCAACATTAACTTTTGCAGATTGTAGCCTCTCTTACACTGTGTGTATATATTTTCCATATTGTATTTCAGCATGTGTATTATGTCACAAACTGGCATTGCCTGAGATCAGTGGAAGAATGTGTTTGTTCTAAATGCAAAAGTAAAATAAATAAATGGAAAACAACCCACTGATTTTACTATTTTAAAATCTATGGTTAAGACTTCTCTGCAGTTGTATATGTGGTTTGTCTGATTCCCTCTGGATGCTGCCTCCCTGTCTCTGCTGGAATATTCCTTCTTTGTTGGCTAGGCTGTGTCTTTGCTTAGGAGGGCTCTGGTCATTTCAGATTCTCTTGTCTTTTTCCATACATGGGGAAAAATGTAGACAGATAAACACCCAGGATGGTTACTTAATATGTCACGATTTTTAATAATTTTAGATATCTTTTTCTCACTCCAAACCAAATTAAATATAGGCATAAATGCATAAAGATGATAGATTGGGTTTTAAAATATTTTCTGTGTTTCTCTTTCCTCTGAATAAATGACTCAGAGGAAGACATAGACACAGTCCGCGCTTGTAAGAAGTGGTTTTAATAAGAGGAGACAAGTCATCGTCCCAGCTGTGCAATCCTTGCAGAAGTCAAAGGGGCTGAAAAGAAAGGCCCCATTTGTCCTGAAGAGCAACACACACATGTACACCGAAGAGGGATAGTGATGTATTTAGACTAGAAGTTCCCCAGACCTAGACAAGACATTCCTCTGTTTGCTTAACTTCATTGTTCTTCCCTTCTCTCATCACTTGTCCTCAGCTGACTGCAGCTGTCCCTGTGGAGCACTACCATGGCAGCCACCTTAAAAACAGGGGAAAGAGAGTTCCCACTCCCCAAAAGCCCTTGTGCTTCCAGTCACTGGTAGAAAACCCCTCTTAGCTGCCCTGTGTATGAGTCTGGCTGCAGTCAGGGAGAGGGACAGGGCTCGGGGCGACACTGGCGGCAGGAGGATCCAGACGCTCTCCTCTCTATCTGCCGTATTGTGTGTAGAGTTCTTAATGTGACTAATAGCTCTTGGCATTGAGCTGCAGCTCCTGAAGTGCAGAGCTGGCATGTCCATGCACTAATGTTTAAAGTAATGTGTCAGAAAAGTTTTATAGTAGTAGCACAGTATTGTTGGGGAAGAAGAAGCCTGTTTAAATAAAGCCAATAAAATTCTACTATCATCACTTTTCTCTCTTTATTGTTGAGAGGGTGGAAATTACTAAAGCTTTTATTTGGTGTTAGCAGTGTGATGCTAGATTTTTTTCCACATTTGGAAGTGGGCAAGGTAGTGATAAAAAAATCACAAAAAAGTGAACAAGTTGTCCTTAGCTCCTGGGTGCTTTAGAGGGGCTCAGCCAAAGAGACAGCAAACCCACAGTAGGAACCCAGAAAGGGATTATTTTCTCCTTGAAAAATGAACCCTATTGCGCTATTCCTTTAGGAAGGAAATTGAGTCTCTGGATGACTCGCAAATGTTTTGCCCATTGTAGTGGCCTGTATGTTTCCTGAAAATCCAGATCTGATTTAGATTAGGGCCTTCTTTGGGGGATGGCGGGGTTGAGGGGAAAGGCCAGGCTAAATAAGAGGAAATTTATATAGTTTTAGTCCGAGGTTCAAGCACTGTTACCAATTACATGTGTACAAGCTATAAGAGAGAGACTGCATCTGCCTTAGCTGTAGTTGAAGTCATTAAGTGCTTCAGCCCTTTCCTCTGCCCTTTCCTTCCCTTTCAGAGGCAAGGAAAGCAAGAAAAACAGAGAAGTATCTCCCCAAACTGCTCTCTGTGATTGAAACCCACATCAGGGTTAAATAAAGGAGCTAGAGTCTAACTCAAGAGAAAGAATAGGCAGGAAAAATCGAATCAACGAGCATTGCTTAAAATGCATTTATTGTGGCTGTGGTTGGCCTTCATGTGGGTATGCAATGAAGCAGAAGAAGCAGAAAAACCAGAAAAGCTAAAGGTGAAAGCAGAAAAAGCCTTTCCTGTCTAAAACTCCAGTAGAAATGGCAGCTTCCCCAGTCCAGCTGGCTCTTGGTAACTGTTCCCAGAATGCCTGGTACCTCAATTTTTTCCTGTGTAAACCCACCACAGTAGTCCATCCCTCAATAGCAGGCCAAAATACTGAAGGCTTGGTTTGGGCCAAACAGTGGTGGTGCAATATTTTTGGTGTTGGGAGCTGAAGTGAGGTTTGGGGATGGGGTTGGAGTGTTTTGGCAGGGGTGGTGTGTGGGTCTGGATGCCAGATGTCGCTGGGCCATGACATCCTCCCATGTGGATGCAGTGGCTGCTCCACCAGGGAGAAGGCAGTGGGACTGGTGGAGCTGCTGCAGGGCTGTACTGGTGGGCCAGCCATTCTCAACCTCCATGTCCTGATAATCCTTCTCTTCTCCTGGCTGGGAGAGCATCTCACACCCAGTTTACCTTCTCTGCCTGCTGCTTCAGTGGGCTAATGAGACACAAAGAAGTAAAGGACATGGCCCTTGTAGTGTGCCCACGAATTCTGAAGAGACTATCCTCTGTGATTTGCTTTTGTGTTGACCATGTGGTTACCAGATTGCATTCCCCGATTTTGTCTTACAGAAAGAAACTCAATTGTTTTCACTAAAAAAAAAAAAAAGCTGGCATGCAAAAGACCAGTTCCGTACAGCAGGCTGTGGTTTGTTCTTACTCTCTTTGGTAGCTAGGCAAAAATCATTTGCCTTTCAAGATCCACCTTTTTTCTCCACTGTGTACTAAGTCTATGTAAACCTTTTTTTCTACTGGCCATGCTGAGTTTTTTCATTGATATAGGAACCTTGAGGATTCAAAGGTATGTTCAAAAGAAACAGAAACCCTCCCCAAAAGAACAAAGTGCTAATTCATCCTTACATATCTCTGCAGTAGCAATAGGTGTTCCACCACACCATCCTCATTAAATGTAGCATCAGACCTATTCTCAGGAAGTATTTGCTTCCTATCTGGGCCCAGAATCAACATGGAATAAATGTAGTCTAGAAACTATAGCACCATCTCTAAGGGAGGTTTAATATAAAAATTCCCAGACCTGAGACTGCCGGTGTCAAAAAAGCATTTAATTCAAACCTTACATTATAAATTTGTGATTACTTTTTCCTGGGCTGCATTTTTACTTTTCTTGAACACTTTTTAACCATTCCAACATCACCAAGGGGAGTCTGCATTCCAGGATGGTGCCCTTAGGCATTACCAGATTCCAGCAATGCTGGTAAGCTCTGCAAATGTTTGGTTTCTTTGGAAAAGACCTCTTAGGTCTAACTGGGGCACCAGGTTTCAGTAATTTAGCTTACACAAAAAAATTACTCATTAAGGTTCAAGGAGCTATGGCAGCTTGGTTAATCACAGATATTTATATGTTTCCATGAGGTGCCATATGTGCGATTTGAAAAAGAATTCTGAGGGAAATCTGTTGCTTTCATCAGGTGGTGATGAGAATGAGGGCTTAAGAGAATTGAGTGCTGTGCTTGCTGAGTGCCCTATCAAGATCTTGGTAGGCAAAGCACATTTATGGGAGCAAGGGATGAGTTTGTAGCCTGTCTCCTTCTGTTGCCTGCATTTCCCTTAGGTTACTTCTATGGCAATATGGAGCAGCAGCTCACCACTTTGTCCACTGTCTCACATCACTGCTGGATTTAGACCTGATTTGCAAAGGTACCAGATCCAGGTACTCAAGAATGAGTAGGATGGTGTCTGGATATCGCAGTGTTGGTGGAGTTCACTACGAGCTGCAGAGCACCTTCCTTGCCTACTTTTTATGCTGGCTTTTAACAGGATTTTTCCGGAGGTTTAAAAGCTCAGGTGGGCACTGTATACTTAGGATGAGACAGCAGGTAGCTGCTGTTTTGTGGAGGACAGAACTAGAGAGTAAAGCATGAGCAGTTTTTCCATTTTTAAGTGAGGCTCTTGCTTTCAGGTAACAATGGAAATTCATGCAGTTGAGTAGCTAAATGCTAGCTAAGATATCTATGGTCTAATCCAAAGCCAGTCAAAATCTATAACTCCTGAAGGGTTTTAGAGCAGGCTGCTGAAGTGCAGAATAGATAAAATACAGATAAAATGTGATATATGTATACTTTTGAAGAGGTGTGGTTTCAATACTGTGTATGAACTCACTATTGACTAAGGGACTATATGGAAAAACAATTAGTTTCCTTCGCTTCTCTAAGACAAAAATACTTTGCAAACAATGTCTTCTGCTTGTCTGCTACAATGTTCAGTGTAGCTGGGGACTGTATTCATGTGCTAGAGGAACATAGCCAAGAAAATGTATTATCTTATTTTGTAGAGCACACTTTCTCCAGGAAGAAATAAATTGAGCAGGACATCTGCACTGGTAAAAATGAGACATACCACTAAGCATTTTTCATATGAGGTTTTGAAAATGCTTTGTAAAGGACAACACCTCTTAGCTCCATTTTTCAAATGGGGTGTCTTAGATACAGAGGATTTTAAGAAATTGCACTAATTCACATAGCAGATCTGCAGACTCAGGAACAGGCTCCCCAGTTTTATTTTTTTCTGGTTTTGTTCATTTAGATAGGCAACCCTATGAGTCAAAAAGTAGTGATGATGGAGGGGTCTCAACAGGCTCAGCTGTTTTCCCTTTTCCTTTCTCTCCATCTGCCTTTGGACCATGGGGCAGCCATGGAGACATCCCCCTTCTTCTCACTCACACCCAGTCCCTGACTGAGATGAAGGAAGAAGAAAAGCAGCAGCAGCAGAGAGGCACCAGCAGAAAGGATGAATGGATGATCTCATACGGCACGGGAGCCTTCCGTACTCAAGCTACCTCTGTTTCAGTATATTCATTTATTGTGAGATATGCAATAGCCACAGTGAAATGTTTTTTGATTTCTGTGCACGATGCCATTCAGATAGCCACTCTCACAAGGACTAGATGTTTTTTCCTCCTGCCTGTGGCTAGATTTAGACCTGCCTGTGATGAGGCAATAGTTTTTCTCTTGGCGAGATGCTCCTGCTGTTGCTTTCCTAGCAACCCCATATTGTGCCCCTCATGAGTTGCCCTGGCAATAGCCCTGGAAATGAAAATCCTTTGTGTTTCCCCTTAGTAGACATTATCACTGGATAGCAGGAACTTTCTTAATTTTTGCATTAATTCAGCTTGAGCTTTGTTAGAGCAGGAACTGAAGAAATATTGCAGAGAGATCATCTTAGAGATTACACAGATAATACAACAGTCTGCCACTTACAGAAAAAAATAGTGCTAGTGATGGGAAAGGATTTACTATGTGGATTTCAGTCTTCTGTTGGGAATGACACTGGGAACTGCCAATCTCCTCCTCATAAAGACTGTAGATAAGATATTTAATGGCATCTCTCTGTCATTTATGAGTGATCTGGGTAGGAGGGAAGGGAAGGAAGTTGATTAACTAAAGCCCTGAAAGTGTGAGTCTGGCTGAGAGCCCCAGCTATGTCCTGTACCCACTTCAACCCAATGCAGGGGAAATCTGGAGAGGACTGCCAAGCTGTTAAGAAACAGCCTTCCCACAGAGCAGAAGAGACAGAGATGGAGCAGGGTCTGAAAATCTTACCAAATATGTCCAAATATTCAAAATAAACTCAAACATCCAGTGGCTGCTTAGCCATACCTTTTACATTCAACCCGCAACAATTAGTGTAAATGGAACTCTGATTTATACAATGGAATAAAATAAATTTGGAGAAGTCAAGCTTGACATTTTTTAGGTCTGCTACATTTTCTTTATTTCTTTATAAGGTTTGATTAATGGGTTTTCATTGTTGAATGTCAATGAACATTGAACTTGTACTCAGCACATCACCAAGCATAGCAGTGAAATGACAAAGAACAGAATACATGTACATACATTTCAGGCGTATTGGATCCTTTTCCCAAAATTTTACTGAACTCTGTAAGACCTTTTCCATACTTAAACCTTATACATTATTTCTATAAAATAACTGTAGAGATGGAAAGAGCACTAAGTCAGCCTCTTATGACCCTAACCTTATATCTTACTGAATAACTGCTTTGTGTACTCACATGTGAAAATTTTTGCTAAAATACTGACCAATAGTGCCTCATGTCAGGCATCATAGTCTTTTCTGAGAGGTGTCAAATACCTACAGAGCTCACTGACTTCATTGGAGAATTGGAGTCCTCAAAACTTGTTAAAATCATGCTATTGTCTATAGCTATCTTGGGAAGCATTGGGTTGGTCACGTTTGACTACTAGAAACTAGAAAAAATTTATAGGTCACAAGCAAACTGAAAATGCAGCTTTATTAATCCATGGGGAGAATTAGAAACACAACTAATTTTGAGGCTGAATTAGAACACAACAGAAAAAAAGAGAAAAGAGAAAGCCAAGTTGGACCTAAGTTAAGTTTACAAAATCCCACAACTGAAGTGGTTCTTTGCAGAGGTGTCATTGCCACTGTGCCTTTCTCTCTCTGGGGGTGTCACCCCATGCTATCACCTAGCACAGTTCATGCCACAGTTATGGCATGAAGCAAGATTTACCATTTACGTATTTTCTGTGAAGGATTTAAACTAATGATGTGGTGACATAACACTGGTGAAACAGGGCAAAAAAACAATCCAAATTTTAGTTTAAACCAAGGAAGACACATAACGGTCTCTAACTTCCTCAGCCTACGGTCTTGTACATTTTACAAAGCAAACCAGATTTCCTGATCCAACGGTCCCCTTGGTAATTAAGGTAACCAATCCTTTCCAAGTGGTGTCATCTACGAGCAAGTGCAGGAGGAACTGGTTGTCACATTCATTTACCCTGTTAATTGTATTAGCTATCGGTGACTGAGAAGGCAGTAACCAAACTCTCCAAAGCACAAGTAAATGAGCCAGGATTCTGGAGCCAAGTCACATTTCATAGATTTTGCAGAGATTATGCCCAATCTCCTGCTCATCATTGTCACATTTCACTCAGTTCCCAGGGCAGGGGAGGAATATTCCTCTTGTCAAAACCTGAGTGCTGTTGGTGGAGAACGCGAAGCCTCTTGTGCCTCTGTGACTGTACAGATCGAGGTGATATGTGTTGGTGTGTCACCCTGCGAGAAGCAGAGCCAGAAAGCTTATCCCAGCCTGCCCAAAGGAAAATCCTTTCCAGACCTTAAAGCTGGTGATCCCAAGCGTATAAAAGAACCTGATAGGTACAGGTGAAGCTTAAAATATGAGTCTTCTTTTGTGATTGTTACCCTTATGTGGAGCTGCAAGTATCATGAACATGGTCAGGCTCCAGAAGGGATGGGCAAGAAAGAACGGCATGGATCTATGAGTCCAGAATAGGCTGGGACAATCATCACAGTACCTGCTCATACAGATTGCAGAGTTCTTCCATTTAACTGAAACAGAGCATACTGTATCTCCTAAAAATTATATCCAGTCTCATTTAAAGGCTCTCAGTTACAGTGGAGCCATGACTTTTGAGGATTATGTGACAGTATCTGTTACATCACAGCATTTAACATTGAATTGTTAATGTAGGAACATGATTTTGAGATGCCTGTCAAAAGTATTTTTTCATTTCTGTAACAGACATAGGTGTATTTGGAATAACAGAAGTGAGCAAACATTTAGTGATAAATGCTGAGAGAGAGGTCTATGGTTCCTCATAAAGGAACAATTAAGTGCATTCATCATGTAGCACACAATTTCATTATTTTGAATTGTTGCAAGGTGGATGGGATGTTTGAGTTGCAAGTCTCCTAGTTAGCCCATCTTTTATGAGATACTTAAAATTGAAGGCTTGGCAGGTCTGTGCCAAAGATGTTACTGTGAAGTAGAAATGAAGCAAATATGGAATTACTAATCAGAAAAATGGATTTCAAGGCTGTGAAAATGAATATGTGGATAAGAATGTTTCGAAAGCTAAAAAGAACACAAACAGTTAAAGAAGGAGCAAGAGCTGAGTTTTTAATATGTCATTTGATTCTTGCAAAGTTGCTGAGTTTGTGAGTATGCTAACATGCTGGATTTTCAATGCTTTTTTGATTTTACTAATAAAGCGTGTTAAATGTATATCCTGTTGTTCCTACTGTGTAAGCATATGCTGCTTTCTATGGTGACTTTGTTAACTTTCATGTGGCTGTTTTGAAGTGTTCATTACATTGAAGATCAAAATATTTAATGTATGTGTTGTTATCTAACACTCATCACGTTCTCTAATAAACTCTGGTGATATTCTGCCTTGATTCCTAGGAAGTTGTTAGGGTTTGGGTATATTTGGGCAAATTTAAGACTTGGAGACTTTCTAAAAATAAAGGACTGTTCTCAAGGATTCCTGTTCAGAAACTGGTATTTTCTGGTGGTTCCTAGAAGCGTATGAATGTTGCTGATTTCAGCGAGAAATAGGTGTATCTCAGACTTTGTTTTCTGTGCTGTTTGAGCCGTGCCCAGCAGCTCTTCAAGAGGAAACTCTTTACAGTGCAGATCATTTCTGAGTCTGTTAAAAAGTGTAATTTAGGACTTTTCAGTGTGGCTAGTGCATGCTACGGTTGCACCCAGAGTAATAAACGGACTAGGTAAGGAGATGAGGTAAAGATGGCTTCATGTTACACATTGCTTTTTCCTGACTCCATAATTTCCTAAAGGCAGACTAGGTTGTTGTAAGTTGTACTTAGCTGTTGTGACACATCCCACCTGCCTCCTGTATCCTATGAATATTCCTTAAACCAGGAACGTGGCACAGAAGATGGGTGGCTTGTAGTGTCTCTTGCACTAGAGTTATAATTTTTTAATGCTGACAGTATGGTGAAAGGGCCAAGGAAGGGCTGAGAATCTGGAAAACAGGACAATTTTTTTTTAGCTGTGATCAATGTGAATGCTAAGCAACATCACTACTGTAATAATTATGAAAATTAATTAAAATGAGCAAAAGTGAAATCAAAAGGAAATTGAATTGTGTTCACTTCTCATATTGTAATGACTAAGTTGCCCGTTAGTATTATAACTCATACAAAATGTTGTTGCAGACAGCTCTAGTGCTTTGGTAGATCATTGGACTGGGTTTGTCTCATATATCTTCAGCTGCTAATAATACTA
Source organism: Columba livia (assembly GCF_036013475.1). Taxonomy (NCBI): domain Eukaryota; kingdom Metazoa; phylum Chordata; class Aves; order Columbiformes; family Columbidae; genus Columba; species Columba livia. The sequence goes on along the minus strand of NC_088602.1, from coordinate 30,476,720 downwards.
AAATTAAAAAACTTACCCATTCTGCTTAACATTTCACAGTGACAACCACTGCCATACTTCTGTATTTCAGCAAAATTATTCCTTTGAAAACATCAATTTTCTATGCATGCTTTCTATTTATTATTTTGTTGGAAGGCTGAAATGCATTGACCAGGACTGAAATAACTTCAGGTAAAAACAGTGTTGCTGTTCTTTGGGTTAGCTGTACTCAAGTTTCTTTAAATAATTTGTCATTATATTCTGAATTACTTCTATCAAAGGTGAAAATAATAGTAGGAAGAACTACCTCCTATATGATGGACTACAGCTGAGGATTTCCTTTTCCTATGCGCACGTGCAAAGTCTGTAGTGCATGTGAAATGCAGCATAATAAGGGAATTCAAATTGCAGAAGAGGAAAGAGTCACAAGAGACCTGCATGATGGCTCCCACAAAACACTGCTACAGTATATTTTTCACAGGTTTTAGTTAAGCTTTTGTTTTCTTTTTTCTTTTTCTGGCATTTGTATTTTCACAAGGGGAAAAATGAATCAGTCTTGTACTGTTGTTGCTATAAATACTGGCTTTTAGATTTGACCAGTGGGCTGGATCCCTACCGGTTTTAAAGCCAACAAATATGTGAGCTGCATGAATTTCCCGCAGAACGTTTTAAAATTTGTCTGCACTATTCTACATTTTAGAAGAGGAGTGTCACAAAGACAGGATGAAAGCACAGCCCTGTAGTTCTCAGTTGAGCTGGAATATCACAAAGGAATTTTCCCCCAAAATCTTCTTAGAAAGCTGAGGCAAAGACAGTGAAGAGACGTGCCTTCATAATTTGTATCTCACTTCCCCAGGCTGACACTTCGCTTCCCATATAGCCCAGTTTTTCCACTTGGAAGGAGGTAAAGGTTTGGGATGCCCCTCTGCTTCTGTTTTCTTTATTCCTGAGTCCCTTCATGTACTGTTTCCATATAATTACTTAATATATATCTCCTGCCTATGGCTCTGACTGTTAAATCACCGCTTTTATTCTAAGGGTGTGCTTTCTTTAAATACTGGGTGTAAAGCTCTTCTCCACCCATTCCCTATAACTCTTCAGCTCTGCTGCTGGTGCCAGTCTTGACAGTCTCTTTATTACCCTCTTTGTGCTCTGTCTCTGCCTCTTTCTAGGTTGTCCCTTAGGAATGGAGTAATTTCCAACACTTTTTTTTTTTTTTTGCAAGAAGACTACATCTTATTTAACTGCATGCTAAAATCCCACTGCTGCCAGACCTGTGGATCACTCAAAAGCACAGATGGTGGCTTGCCCTTTTTTGTGTCTGTCCTGCAGGGGAGGAAGATGGAAAGAGAAGGTTTTTCTTTAGTCTGGGCTTTGGCACAGCAGCGGGTATGCCGTCAAAGCTGACAAATAGCAGACAGGGCAGGGTATTAAGATGGTATTCAGTAAACCTAGTTTCAATCCTTGGCTCAGATTCCAGTACAGCAGGTATGAAATTTTCCTTCCTCGCTAAGGTGTTGTAAGAGTAAAACCACATTAGTAATTGTGGATTACTGGCATCTGTGGGGTGAGGGACAGACAGTGGTTTTCCAGCTCCGTGCTTAAAACTGCAACAGAACAAATTTGGGTGTTGGGTTTAGGTTCTGTCCTGCAAGGAGCAGATGAGGGAAGCAGCTCACTGCCATCATGGGTGCTCCTAAGAAGATATTCATACACCTCTGTGGTGTAAGAACATGCAAAGGGCAGAAATATGGTTGGTGAACTTAGCTCTCCTGCTGCTAGTCCACTTCTGAACTGGGGCATCCACAAGAATTTGCATCCACAAGCAAGATGGAAAACTGAAGAACATTTGGGGTTTGTGTGTTACAAGATACATACTCTGTTTGGAAGTTCAAAGAAAGGCTTAATTAATTTTTGTTAGGAGGAAAAAGTCCCCTTATTGAATTCTAGTTGCAGTGTTTAAGATTTTTCTTCATTTTATAAACTGTGTTAGAAATAGGGCAACCCCCACCCCCCCGATAAATAGCAACAGATGTAGCTCTGTAGACTTCAGACCATTCCAAAGCCTTTGACAGGACAAACAGCACTAACACACTTTCCAGTCTCAACCATCAAATAAAGTGTTTACAAATTAGGACATAATGGCCATTGCTTTTCTTCTCTGTAATAAAATAGAAAGAAAGGACTTAAAATTATTGACTCTGTTACTGAACCTTAATTAGTCCTGGCTCTTTGACACTTTGAAATCTACATCAAGACAAATAATAGAGTTTTTTTTTCTTTTTTTATTCCTTTTTTTTTTTTTTTGGTATACAACAAATTGTTGTTTACAAAATGCAGTGTAGTATGAAATCCTGTATTCTCTTGACACCCAGACTACATAGTGACCAGGGTTTCAGTCTCAGTTGGTGATTCCAGTTGAATAACTGGAGCAGAGCATGGGTAATCATCATGTAAGCACGACCAGCCACAAATGGCAAAATGCTTAGCAATGTCTCAGATTTGCACTGTCTCTATCGCTTTTTTTCAGGGCACTGACTCTTAATGCCACTGTGCAGGCGTTTGCATGGCAATACTGCTGTGCTAAATACAGAGACAGACTTGAAAATTAGAAATGGGAGAAATAGACCCTATTTTAGGCTTTGTGAAGCACTAGGAAACTTTACAGTTAACTTTACATGAAAAATATTTTTTCAAAGTGAATTACCCTTGGATTTGTCAAATAAGTGCATTAACAAATTAAATGAGTGCCTGATCAGGATAAACATGAGCTGGAGCTCTGTCTGTGGACGTAATTCTGCCACTGACATATAACATTGCATCTTCTTCCCTAAAAAATGCAAATAGACACAATCTGGCTCTAGGTTGTGTTCAGTACTTCTGATTTCCCTAGAAAAGTGTCTGTGTATAGATTGAATCTCTCCTGATCACACCAGGATTTAGTTTGCAAATGAAACAAATCTGAGATGTTTAACTTTGCTAATTCAATGGATCTTAATTGATTTGATTAATATTAATCACTAGGATTCCTCCTTTCTTGGCTTCCTGCATTTTCTTCTCCCACTGTTTTATTGACCAATACAACACTATTTCTCTTTCGTTTATGCTATACAGTGCTTGCCTCTTTTCCCCAAGTAGGAAACTAAATAAAATTGTGTGCTACAGAAAGAGGGCTCTGTCTCCATCCTTCCCATTTGAGGGTGCCATATGCCCAATTAAACCCTTCTTTTCACCTTGGTGATTATTTTTTTGTTAAAGATGCAGACGTCCAGAGCTTGCAGACTGAGCTAAAGAATTGAGGTTGGACCTGCACCAGCAGAAGACTCATTGTTCGAGTCATGTTGGTACAGCTTGAGCAAACACTCAAAGCAGCTGGTCAGCTCCAGATGGATTTCATCTCCAGTCAACCGTTACATACAACCTTGGTTCCAATGCCGTACCTCTCTCTGCCCAGACCCTCTGTCTATTCTAATTTTTTTTCCAGCAATTCTCTTTCTCATTTCCCATCTTTCACTAGGTAGATTTTGTGGCTGTTTCTTCTTTGGCAGGAGAAATGTTTTATTCTTTCTTGCCATCTTCTGAAGAGAAGAAAAACAAGTGAGAGCAGAGCCCCAAAGAGTTCCTCTTCTTTTTACTTCAGTTCCCTACTTCTTCTTTTTTTCCAATGGAGAAAGGCATAGCAGAGAGAAATGTAGAAAGTGAAAGCAAAAATGCACTTTAATCTCAAAATGAAAAAAAAAAAGAAAGAAGAAGTAAGGAAATAAAATTCCTTTTCAAATCAAGATAAAAATAATTTTATGTTTTCCTGTATAAAACTCATCCAATAGCATTTCAATGAACATACATTTCTGTCCTCAGTTAAGTCTTCTTTTTAGCTTTGGTAAGTGTTTGATTTAACTTTTTCTTTTTTCCTTTTTTTTTTTTTCATCATCAAGTACCAAGCATACTAAGCAGATCTGCACTTTTTTATATCTTCTGACAGCTTTAAGCCAGCTTTTTCTTCTGGGAGTTGAGGCTGCATGTGTGTTAGTGCACGAAACATGCTTGGACCCGACCCCCACGAGGCCAAGCAGCCAGTGCCTGGGCGGGCAGAGGACCTCGGTGCCCAGGACAGGGAGGCTGCGTGCGGACCACTCACTCCCGAACCGTGCCTGGGAACTGCTGGGGGACACTCCAGCTGGCACTGGTCCAAACTGGGCTACAGTTGGGTCACTCCAGCAGCTTGACAGTAGGGATGATCCCTCTTTCTAGAACTCAGGACTCTTTCCAGGCACTGCTTAACTTGGTAATACACGCACAAATGGAGAGTATTTGTGCTTTTTTGTACGTCCACTAACTGTCTGGGTCTTAGGAGTGGAGTTTAACTGTTGAAGCTATGAGGAGTAACTTATTAGCTAGTTTTCAGGAGCAAAGCAGTCTCTTTTCTGCTAGTGGTTGTGTAAACATCAACTGAGATTTGAAAGAGAGAGAGACGTGGGTCACAGACATGCAACCGCAACAGCTCACCCAGCAAGCACTCTGTGCTCCAGTCCTTGTGCTACACAGCAACAGTCACAGGTGTAATGTTACTGAGAAGCCCAGGCAATGTGGTCTTGGGTCAAAGATGCCTCTTCCAAATCAGATACCCATGAGATACCATACCAATTCATTAGAAGAGCCCCAGGTTGGAAAATGCAGTTAATGTCCTGGCCCGATCATCCTCTCCTGTAGAGCTCAGGACAGACTGTTTTGCCCTTCCTCTGTTTTAGTCCTGTGTTTGCGTAACTGGTGTTTAGATATCAACCAGATGAAATCCTTACTCTCCTTGCACGTCCATCATGTGGCTGCATTGGCACCCGTGTGTGTTGGACTGGAGCACAGCAAGAAATTGCTGTCCAGATACTTCCACACCAGCTGGTCATTACCGTTATCTCCAGAGCAGAAAAAATATAGGTGATACTCAAAATGATTGCATGCAAAGAGCAAACAAGGGTCTGTTTTCATGAGGCAACAACCCAGAACACTTATCTAAATACCTGCAGGAAGTCAGTAGCCGTTAAAATCCCCAGTCTCCAACATGGGCCAGAGCCAGATGTGAGCAAATTCTTCTCAAGTTACAAGTTAGTTACAGCCAGAGGTTTAACAATGTGGTTTCACTAGGTAATTGTGCTGTCCAAGTTAACTATTAATTAACCTCCCATCAGATGATGTCAAACCTTGCTGCACAAGAAACAATTGCCATAATTATCACTTTTTTTTTTCCTACTTCGCTATTGATTATACAGTAAAAAGATAAGCATGGTAGAATTAGATTGCATTTACTGTCCATTTAGGAATGAATTCTCATATCTGTTTTCATTCAGATCTTCTAAAAAGAACAAAATTTCTGTGGAGATATTTTATTTGTATTTTTAGCAGAACTGATGATATCCCATCCTGTGACAGGAGCCACATACTTTTCCTTCGGGTAATCTCTGTTCTTCCTCATCTCCCTCTTCATATTCTTTTGATAACATTTTATTAAACAAGTTTTGAAATAAGATTTTACCTCCTTCTGGCAAGGACACCTTCTTGTTTGTTCTGTGAACTGGCAGGCAGACTTTTTCAGAGCTATAAAATATTCAAAATATTCCCCTTTCTGATATAGAATATTGCTATACCTTATATTATTACATTAATCAGGATTTGAGGGAAGGGAATAGTTTGCAAAATTGGGTTCCTGTGGTTGCTTCTACCACCAAACTCTTCAAAAATATTGGATCTACAGCTATTTGTTACTGTCTTCTGTTGCTAGCACTTTCTGCAGTGCAGTAGTATAAAATAAGAACACTGTCTCTCCCTGTGTCTGTACCAGTGGCCTTTGAGGTGACCTTTTCAAAATTACAAGCTGGGGTGGTCTGACTGCCACCATTAATTCAGGTTAGCCAAGAAACTGCAATATATATCACTTCATATGTCCAGCATAGCCACAAAATGCACAGACTGCTGAAGTCCTGGAATCCCAGGGCTTGTGTGGACAAGCAAGGACCAATTTTAGCGGTGCCTCCACCATCAGCATTAGCAGGTTGTTTACCAAGTTATTTTGAGAAACCCATGGGAAGTCAAGGAGCTGAGAGGGATCTTCAAAATAGATTTCTGTCACTTAGCATTCGTAGAATTTATTGTCTGCCAGTTACCAGAGCTAGGTCTGTGAGCCATGCTGGCAACATCAGACTTACTGACGGAGAGATTAAGTACTCATTTTGTAATTAGTGGGAGTATTACTTTGTTTTCATTGCAGTAATGCATAGGGGTTCCAGCAGAGATTGAGGGCCTCTCTGTGATAAGCATTAGATTTATGTACAACAATAATTAAAGTTCTTGCCTTATACTCCTAAGAAGGTCATCTGAAGGATGCTGAGATATTTCAAAACAAATAAGGCGATTATGAAATAGATCCACCTTGAGCCATTCAGCTCCCAAAGTTGCAAGATCAAGTCGAGACCACACACAGAGCTCCCCCTCTCCATGTTGTTTATGAATGGTTTACAAGGGGCTGTTCCCAGGGGGTCACTACCACAGGCACTCCAATATTATACCCACTTCTAAAACGGCCTCCACAGAATCGTTATTATGAACATTTTTTCAGATGTTATAAAATAACGGCTTCACAGCGAGTTAACTACTCTCTAGCTTAGTTGGATAAGGAACAATATAATTTATGTGCTCTGAGCTTTCTCATGGATTAAATTTATCATTTGGTCAGTGGAAGTGCCCCTGTTTGACAGATGTAGGCCATTATTGAACAATTTGGCCTTCAAAACAGTGACTGCATTTGGGAAAGTACTTTTGGCATAACCAACCTCAATTTTAGCAATCCATAATATAACGTAATTCCTTGGGAGACCTTCCTTGCATTGACAAAGACACAGAATAGGCTACTCCTGAGAACATTTTAATAAATGAGAAAGTGAGGGCACTGTCTGTAGAAAAAAATGCTGGGTTGTACTCTTCCACTACTCTTCTTTCACTAGAAAGATGGCCTCTGTCAGCTCCTCCTGAAAATAATTCAACGTACCTGTATAAAATCTTAGAAATAATAGTCATGTTGAAATAGAGATGAGGGGTAGGAGTGCAATGGTAGGGAGGCAAGAAGACACTGTTTGGGGTATACCTGGTGAGTGGGGGGGGCGCTCAGGTGTGACCATTGGGCAAAAGTAAGTGCATGGGGCATCTGCTTACAAGCTAGAGAAGACTTTGGCAGCATGGCAGTTTTGAGATGGTGGTGTGATACAGAAGGCTTGGCATGTACATATATATTTGAATGTACATGGCCATAGATAGGAGGGTCACACATTCAGTACAGACCCTTTGGCAGAGTAGCCTTACTTAGTATACAGAGTACCATGTTGTGTGTCACATAAGGTTGTTGGAAAGAAAGGGAACAGTTGCCCCCTCCAGCATACAAGAATCTTCAGTCAGGGTTGGGAAAAACAAACAAGGAGAGAGCAAAGACTTTTCTCTCTTTTTTTCTTTTTCTTCACAAAAGGATATGTTTCTGATTAGAAGGGTCAGGGAAATCCAGCAATTAGTGAACATATTGAACATGGCAGTTTGTAGTGGTGACAAGAAAATATGAAGAAAAAGGGGGAAAAAAAGCTGGTGAAAAGCATCCTATAATATTTAATTTAATGGTAAGGGAGTGAATCAAACTTGGAAGGGCTGGAAGGGAAGAATGAAGACTCATATATCTAAGGCCAGGCAGAGGTGGAAAGGAATAAGCCACTGTAACAATGAGTGGGGACAATGTGATGATGTAGGAATGTGACTTTAGACACAACCCTGTCCTTGCAGGAGACGTGTTTGCTGAGCCTGTGGCCAAAGTCAGCCTTGGTTTGGCCAAGGGCACTCCAGCATGCTTCCTTTCTGCAGTACTGAACTGGAAGGGTTTTTCCTTTTTGGTGTGGTCTGTGAATGCTGAAGCATTCAGTGATAGTGACAGTGTCCTCCCTGATACCTGGCTGGAGCATGACCCAGCCTTTTCAGTGAATGCTAAAGGTGCAAGGCCACAAGGCGTGTGGAATGGTAGACTTGATCATATTAGAAAAGGCTCTTCACTAGCTAAGCAAGGCATGGTCTAGAGTATCTGGCAGGAAATTTGAGCTACTGACATGGGGTCACAGTCCCATATACAAAGTCCCTTTCCATTGCCTTTCTCCAACCCTCATGAACAACAACAACAGCCTGGAGTGGCAGATAGGCTGAAAAACAAGACCGGAGTCTGCTGGGACACTGTGTGCATGCAGCAAGACAAGGGCAAAACAGCTCTGGCTGTGTCAGAGGAAAGCTTGGCCAGCAAGAAGTGTACTCGCCAGGGAAGTTCACTGCCACAGGCCACCCTGCCTGGGGAGGTCTTGAAAGGGTGGTGTTAATGTGAACTTGAATGTTCCCTCTTCCTGGGGAGACCTTAACAGCCAGATGTAATCATTCTGTCAACCTGTCTACAGGTCAACAACAAATAAGTGGCTTTTAATGCAGACAATACACTATTCAAGTTAAAGTTTGGGTGGAGATCAGCTCCAAATAGTCCTAACAAGGTGAGGTTCATGCGTGCATTTAGACATCCTCATATGTTCCCAGCCTCTGCCGTACCTTTTTTGCCTGTGAAGCATAAGACCAAAGAATTTCTGTTGACCTTGATTAGAACAAAGGAGTAGGCTTATTTTATACTCAAGTCATCTTTGCCTATGAGTGTTGGCCAACATACAGTCACCACTGGGATGGAGCACAGCAACCATTTTGTGTGCAGCAGATCTTACCAACAATTTTCAAGGAGAAGTGGCAAATAACTTCCTTAATTGAAAATTATGTGGGAATTTCACAGTGTGCAGAATATAATTAACCACACTGGAATCTAGCCAGGGAACCAAGGTTAACACTGCTCTACTTGCAGAAGTGCAATTGGTAAAGCAACACCTCCTGAAAACTTTAGAACCTAATACATTCCTATAAAATAAATAAAAGGCACGTCTTTGAAAGGTGGTGTACAGCTTTTATTTACATTTGGTCATGCCTTCATCACTTACAACTGAAACAGTCAATCATGGCTGTACACTGAAATCAGAAGTATATACAGCTCTTAATGACATATATTTTTTTAGTGAATCAAAGTTGAGTTAGTATATTGCATTATGCCAAATCTTTATAAAATTGAGCCAACGTCATCTTATGTATGCAACACGTTTTATCAAATGTGTAAGAAATATCTGGAAGAGGAATATTGTTTATATAGAAGGAAGGGGGAAAAGTGAAGTTGGCAGCATATCATGCAAAAATTAGTTCAGTAAAAGGGGAAAAAAAAAATCAAGCTATGAGCCAGAGTTTCAGTCACAGTCAGATGAGCTTTTCTGAGCTTGCAAGTACTATACAAATGTGAAAAACACGCACTTGGTGCAGGAGGAAGTGAAGAAGGAAATAGCTGATGGAGAAGTCAGGGCTGTATATGCCAATGGTGACGCTGCAAGTCAGCTAGAAAAAAAGCAGCAAGAAATGTACTCCTGCTTCAAGCCTGGATTTATCTCTCACACTGCTGAAGCTGTGCTGTAGATTGCCCAGGTCACAGCATGGGACAGCTATGGGTCTTGTGGAGCAAATAATGCTGCTTCTTTTCCAGAGGGAGCTTTGTTATCATCATGGCTACAACCTAATAAGCCAACAAAGCCCTACTGAAACCAGGAGTTAACATTTGCGTGTGGTGCAAAGCCTAGACTGGGCACACAGAACTGGGTCTGGTGTGAAGGCTCCTAAGAACCTGTCCAGGTGAGCACTGGCAGACTTTAAACTTTGAACGCTCAGGCCTTGTGACTGGATAGTAGTGTGATGAGAGGAAAACCTGTAACCTAAAAGATTATGAAGGTGACATTTTAGAAAGTGAAATAGAGAAAAATTCTCAAAAGATGTAGGTGTGGTGCACAGCTGAAATGATACTGCAGGGTTACAGCAGCTGGTGGAAAAGTCTTTGCATCTCATGAATGCCTTGGAAAAAGTCCCCAATCTGTCCTGGGGTGAAGCAGAGCTCACAGACAGGGATTTATTTATCCCTGTGAAAAGCCAGAGGGAAGGAAGACTGTGCCTGGCGGGTGGAGGGGCAGAGCAGGGATGTGTGGGGCTGAGGTTGTCGCCCTGCTTGTTGCTGCCAGCACTGGCACAGACTCTAGCCTTCCCTAATTTGGGGTGAATACAGGGAGATGTATTTTGGACTTGGAGGGCTGAAACAGCAGGAGCCACCTCCCAACAGGCAAACAGGGTGTAGAGCTGCCGAGCAGCTGACCTGGGGGGCTGACAGCCCTTCTTGGGGGGGTTTGGCCAAATGTACAGTGTCACTGCTCAGCACTCTGGGGGCAACAGCACCTAGAAGATGACAGTGAGGAAGAACTTGCATCGTTGGTCTGAGAAGAAACTCTGAAGCATTTTTTAGTATAACAAAGAAGCAAATCTCCTGCTGCTTGATTCCCAGTTTGTTCAATGAAATAAGACACTATTTACAGTCTTTCAAACTAAATAGTATTGCATCAAATAAGCACCTGGCACTATCAATAATTTCTCCATCCCACTGGGAGGAATAAGACCCTGAATACTGACCGACTGCTTCAGTCAAAAGGTTACAGTGTATGGCTTGCTGCAAAAGCGTTTGCTGTTTTGTGTTTTTCATTCAGTTGCTGAATGCTTCAGATTTCACTAGTGTAGATTTTATATTGATTCTGCCTTTTTTGTTTCCACTATAAGGCTTTTAAGTTGCTGATGGAAACTTCTACCCTTGAGTGTGAGGATAGCCAAGGGTAACATCTCCATGCCAAATATTTGAGAAGATATCATCAACCCCTTAAATCAAGAAAATTACTATTACTGGTAATGTACTACAAGTTACTGTCACCTCATCCCCTGATCCTGAGGTAGTGGGTGTCAGGGACACCGAGGGGCTGTCAGGGTTTCGGAGCAGGATGCAAAGCAGCTCTCGCAGCCGCTTGCTGATCCCTCTCCCCAGCAGGAGTGGGCTGTCGGTCTCTCTGTGCTGACAGCAGGCACATGGGGAGGATTTTGAGGCACATCATAGCTATAGCAAATCTCCACTGACCAAAAAACCATAAAGAACCACTCTAAAGAGCCTAAGCCCCCCAGCTGGGCTGGGTGATGGAGGGAATCAAGTGGCTGGAAAACACTGCTAAACAGTTAAATCCAGCAGCGAGTGTTGAAGCAGCCAATTTGCTAAACATGGCATTTGCCTGCAGCCTGGGTTGTCTTTTCGGAGAGCATTGCCCTAGCAGGAGCTGCAGGGTTGCTGTGGAACAGTGGGGCATGAAGAAAGGGATTGATATGTGTACCAGAGTGCACAAACCTGGAGTGATTGCTCAGGCAAAACTTGTAGAGATCAGCGCCTTAATGCAATTTCACCGAGGCTTTGAAAGCAATTTTTACATAGCATCTTTCTCCTTGACAAATCCAAACCCTTTCATTTGTGATGACTGGCACCAGCCCCCTGTGGCTCCTCCTGGACTGAATTCAAGCTATATGTTGTTTTTTTGCTGTAAATCTTTCTACCCTACTCCCCTGCCCCCATCTTTTAAATTCTTCTTTGATTTAATGCCCCCCCACCTTGGCTGGGGCTTCCAAACAGCTTTTCCCTGAGAGCTTTTGGTTGCTTGAGCAAAGTGGGCTTGGAAAAAAAATGGTTCCAGGCTGAAAACTTGAAGAGGTCATACATGAGCTCCATACAGAGACTGAAAATCTTGAAGTTGTTATAGCAGCTGTCCCACCTGAAAAAATGTCAGGGAGTGGGATCGTTTTCTGTGTATTTTATGGACAGGGAGTAGGCCAGGTTCCCTGGTATTTGAGTTACTCTGGGGTTGTTCAGCCAACCCCTACACTTCGCAGGATAGTAATCGGATCCCCAGTGCCCTTGAAGTGTGCTTGCACTCGGTGTAGAAAGCAATAGCTCTATGCCAAGCACTAAATGGACTTTTAAGTATGTAAGCCATTTTTGTTCTTGTAAAATCCAGGTTGGATTCTGTAAAAAGACTTGCACACCTTTTTTTCTCCAGAGTTTGATGCGATTTTTCTCTGGATTAAAGCTGAGTGAACTATTCTGAGGGACTAACTACCTCTCCTCTTTTCTTTTTTCTTTCTTCCTTTCTGTTCGTGATTAAGAAAGGATTTGATTATAACGAATTATTTAAAATTGGTAAACCACACTTGGAGCACTATATTGCAACCACTGGGCCATTTGCACTTTGCTAGTTAGCTGAAGTCTTTCAGAAAATTTAAGGCCAGAGGGGACCATTAGATCATCCAGTGTTACCCCCTGTACGTCACAAGCCAGTCAGACTCCTACTAAGCCCAATAATGTCTGAGCTTGGCTAAATCACTGAACCCAGAAATGTATCCAGCCTGGATTTGAAGACATCCAGGGATGCATACTCTAACACTCCCTTGGTAGTTTATTCCAGTGGTTAAAAATTGTGCCTTATTTCCTATTTGAATTTGGCTGGAAGTTGAATCCAGACTGGTTCTTGTTACGTCTTTCTCTGCCAGGTGACATAGTTCTTTGGTACACAGCATTTTCTCTCTGTGAAGGTACTTACATACATTGTAATCAATTCACATCCCACTCTTTTTTCTAGCTGTTAAAGAAATAATGTACACAGATTATGCTTTATGATTTTCTCCCAATGAGGCAATTTTAATTTCCTTTTAAAACATTTTAAAAATCTTTTGGCGTCCTCTCAGGTTTTTGACTGTCCTTTTAAGCAGATGGATGACAGAACCACGGAAAATTTTCTCTCTGTCTTGCCAGAATACAGGGAAAACTTTCTAAATCCTGGAAGTACACATAGACCTACCGTGAGCATCCTCTCACCACCTGTTTGTGGGCGATGCCCAGGCGCATGCCTTTGTCTGGCCTTAGCTGCTTGTTTTATCAACTGTAAGGGAATGGGGTGACCGAACTCATGACAAAACTTTTTTTTTCCTGATGGTACATTCTCACCTGTGAGAGGTTTAAAAAAGTTTTTGTTTCTGCAAAGAGCTCACAGACAGAAAGGTAATTGTGGTCCTCTCCTGGAGCATGAGAATGTAGAGTCCCTTGGTATCCCCAGGCCAGCCAAGGACTTGAATGTCCACGCCTGTTACCTAAGGCACTCTTGAGTAGATTTTGCTGTCGTTACATCTTTTGTACTGGAGCTGAGGTACTAAGTCATCAACCATGCGATCTGACCATGAGTGCCTATACAGCAGTTGAATTCTGTCATCATGCTACAGAGCTGGAGCTCTCCGCTCCTTTGGGGACTCTTGTCCTTGACCTAATCTTCACATAGTTGTGGGTGAAGACCATTTGATGAGGAAAAATATTGGTGAAAAATCTAAAGAGCCTTAGGGCTCTCATACTGTCACATTGCTCCATATTCCTTGTTAGGTGCTTCGCTCTGCATTTGACTGCTTTAAAACATTCTTTATTACTCCCAAGCTGCTGATGAAAAGTGAGCTAAATAGTGCACAGCCTAGTTCTGATCACTGCAGAGCTCTCCGTCAGGTGCACCCATATGGAAAATTTGCCTGCTGATAACTACTTTTGGATATGTCATGTAGCCAACACTTGATTCAGTTACTGCAGCCCTTACTGACTGCGTATAACGCTAATTTTAGGGAGCTGAACACACCCTAGAAGTTGATGTGTACTTCAGCTGGACACTTAAAACCTAATAAACACCAGTCTGACTTCATTCTTAGGATGACAAGACCTTTTCCCTTTGGAACTGTACTGATTACTGATAATTATATCCTCATCTTCCCATTCTCTGGTGATACAATAATTCATTACTGACTTGTAAATGTTCCCCAGATTTAACATCCAGCTACCCACATTTTGGCTACCTGTGCCATGTGACCTGCGTTTTCCGTGCTTTGGCACATCACTGCACACTTTGAGCACATGGAATGGCTCCAGCATTCAAACAGGCATCAAAATGGAATATAAGTTGGCCAATTACTGCCTTAAGCACAAGTCTGAGAACTTTTAGGTGTACATTCTATGGTCCTTCATATAAAAACATTATCTTTAGCAGATCTTCAGCACCTTTCTTATTGTGATGGAGTCAAATGTTTCTTATAATTTTCAGGTGATATGAGTATGCTCTTCTCGTTTTACCATACTTTCCACACATAGGCTAAGCACTAGATGTACAACACTTCTGCTTCGTTGCTTATTTTTCTGCAATTCAGACATTATCTAGAATGACTTTTTAAATATTGCGAGGATTTATGTGTTTCCTAAAGATCCTTTATTGTTATTATTCAGGGTAGTCTATCCTGGTGTCTTTTACTTCCATATCATTTTCCAATAGTTCTATTTTTAGTTAACATTAATTGCTCTCTTCCTTCCTCACTCTTCTGTCATATATTGTTCGTTTTTTTTTTCTGACTTCAACTTTCCATTCACCAGGATGACCTTTTAGTCAACGTCATTGTATTTCTTGATTATGACATTATGCTTTTGACTACTTAAGGAACTCCATTTACAATTTATATTTTTGTTTCTTAGTTTTGAATCCTTACTCAATTTTGCTTCAATTTTTTTTTTTTTTTTTTTTTTTTTCTCCTCTTAGGGGGATATTCTGTAGTATAGAATAAGTTTTGTATGCATGACCATGTCTCTATAAAACTGTCTTTAAGCAGGCTAGTGATTGAAATTGGCTTTTTTTCTTCCTTGCTGAAGTCCTTTCGATGAAGATTGCTGTTGTAGTTTACTGTCTGTAATTTTAACCTATAATGATGTGTAAAATAGAGTTGTATTCTGTGCAAGGCACTTTTTATTACAAAAATGTCATAGATAACTTAAAGAAATCCTACTAATGCCTTGCTATTTGATATGGAGGGATGTCTCGTCTCCGTCTGCCAAACTGTAGTTTTCATACTAGCCATCTGATTTCCAGTTTGACCTATTGGTCTATCAGAAACCTTCAACTCTTTTTGACAACTCACTGCTGGCTGCTTGTTCTATAGGATTTATCACCCAAGACATATGCTTTTGAGGTTTTTTTTGTTGTTGTTTTTAATTCTTTCTCAGATTTTTTTATTTTTAATGTCAGTGAGCTATGCATGATATTCCTGTGGGATGAGAACTGACCCAGGCCAGGAGGAGCTGAGTGAAGACGGCTTTGCAGCTCCTTCTCTTTCCCTCTTTTGGGCCCCTTCAGAGTCATTTCAGTGAAGCAGTTAAACACTTTTCCCGCAATCCCTGCTATGACATTTAGTTCATCGTTCATATTTACAGGGCCACGCGTGAGCTCCTTTATAAGAATAATGAGAATGAATACCCCATGAGGAATCCTGTATATAAATTTCTACACTGGCTTGCATCTTCATTTATCATTCTTTTTTGTTATAAACTGCAAAAAATGTGCCTGGATCTGGATTGTGAGCAGTTTCCCTCCTGCTACTTCAAAAGACCATATTATTCATGCAATGAACAGGCTTAGTCCTGGACTTGACAAAACACCGGGAAATACACTGTTGGTCACAATTCTGAACTGGCAGGGAATTGGACCGAGTGACCTAATAGGGGTCTTTCATCTCCAGTTACTTATGATTTTCAATGCTAATTAAAACCTCACTAGCTAGTCGGGAAGAACATCACAGCCAATTCAAATAACTTCTGTTAAAAACTTTCCTTCTGTTTATTTTTTCCACTTGCTTCAATTTTATACACATATCAGTTAAAAATACCCTTAATTACAAAAGCGTCCAGCTATGAAACTACAGAACAAACAAACAAACAAAGCAATTTACATGTAGCAACTTGTAATAAAAGTGCAAAGGTCAGGAAATAAATTATTTGGTTTTATTAAGGAAAAAATAAAGTAATTTCTCTAGTAATGGAGCTCTGAAGTACTACCGGGGTCTCCAGGTGTGCTGGGATATGGCTGTGCTCTCAGCTCACCTTCTGTCTGAACTCTCCCTCAGCTCAGGCTGGATCTGGACACTGACATGTGTCCAGTGGGGACATTTACCTTAGTAAACCAACCTTCCAACTTCTGCTGAGCAACTGCTTCAGCTTGATGGCTTGCCTGAGAAGGGCAGCCTAAATCTGGTGGCTTTTGCCTCTTTGTTCCTGTGTGCTGGATGTCTGGGATGTGGGTAAATGTTGGAGACTCATCCTCTCCGTAGCCCTGGGAGGGTGATGTGGAGACCATGGTGCCTGATGCAGCCTCACTGGCCACAGCTGCTGGGGTTGCGCACAAGCGAGGTCTAGGTCTGGTATCAGTCAGTGATGGATATGTTGCAACACTGAAACGCAGGTGTCTGCCCTCACAGGCTCACTCACAAACCCAAATGATTTCTTGTGTTTCCTCAAAGTGTCAAAATCCCTGAGAGACTAGAGAAGACCCTTGTAGAAAACCTGTCAAAAATTGCAAAATTGAATAGGGGGACTGCAACCATTAAAGAGGCATTGACACAGAAGCAGAGAGGATCGCAGAATAATTTTGGCTGGACAAGATCTCTGAAGGTCATGTGGTCCAATCCCTGGTCTAAACGAGACTGACTTTGAAGTTCAACTCTGTTAACAAGCAGGTTGCTCAGGGCCATGTCCAGTCCAATTCTGTATATCTCCAAAGACAGAGGCTCCACAGCCTCTCCAGGCAAACTGTGCTGGTATTGGACCACTTTCATGGTGAGACCTTCTTCCCTAACATCTCAATAAATGTTGCAGTGTGTTGCTTCTTGTGTCCATTGCTCATCATCCTTTCACTGTGCACCTCTGAGAAGAGTAAAAATGTCAAGGGAAATAATAATAAAAAAATCAAAGTAGTAATACATAATAATAAACACAAAATAATCCAGACAACCTGTTTATTACCTGGAAATTTTCTGTTTAAAGAGAAATATCCCAGAGTGGCTGTTGTCACTGCAATGGTGCGCTATCTAGGAACAGTGTAGCAGTTTTTACATTCACTTTGCTAAAGAGGATGTCAAAACTGCGAAGTATGAAATCAATTAAGAAATAATATAGATTACAGTTGATAACAGTAGGTAATTAGTTTTATTTTCAAAAGTGTCAGCTGCCTTCAGTCCAGGGGTACGTTCAGCATTTTGACAAACTGATGCCAAAAAATGAATATATTTGTTTTAAAAACTCATCTCAAGCTGCAGTTTTTTGGACATCTTATGATAATGCATTCAGACTTGTAAAAGAGTCTCAGCTTCTTGAACAGGAAACAGGCTCCATGAGTTGCCCCCAGAACTGATCGTGTCTCCAGGGAACGTGAGGGTGATAAGTGGTTGTTGATGCTTCTGAAGTTAGCTGGGATGAATCTCCCCACCTCATGGATCCACATGGGGAGACAGAAAATGAGAGCACAACTCTGCTTGGTGTGGCGTGATGCCTAAGACCATCAGGACAGATAAGTTACGGTCTTCCTGACATGTCAGAAATAAAAAAGTGTTAAAATACTTGGGTCCCCTGGAAAGGAATTGCTGCATTTCTGCAAAAACAAAAATTGGAAAACTATTTGGGCTTAACCAAAATAATTTGATTGGTTGCAAAATGTAATCTTTGGATTGGAGGTTATTCACTGTTGTATTTAACAGGTTTTGAGTTTTCTGTTTGTTTTTAAATTTTGGTCAAATTTCAAACAATGAATACTGTTTTGAAAAAAAGGCATCACTTGTAAAAAACTTTCTCCTTTTTTTCCTAGCAGAAAATTAGCCAAATTCAACCTAAATTAATTTTTTTTTATTTTCTCTTCTGAAACAAATGTATGTATTGTCAAAAAAGAAATATTGCCTGGCTCTGACAAGGAAATCCCAAGGAAAATGGAACATATGGAATGGCTATCCTATAACAGGATGGTTTTCAGACAGAGGCATTTTTGGAGAGGTGGGATACATAGTGAACATGTATGGGGAGCTTCCATTTGCACAGAGAACTGTTGACTGTAGATAAAGACTGAGGCCAAATGACTGAGGATAAGTCAAAGCTTATTTTACTTGCCAAGAAAATAAAAAACTGGCAGTGGGCTAGCAAGTGTTGTATAAGTGTTTGTGACTTGGGAAAGCTGTGGAAGGGCTCCAAAAGGGCAGGAAATGTGGCTGAATTGACCAAAACCAGGCAGTAGCAGGTGTCAGTTTTGTGCAGATTGTAGGAGGTGCAAGGTGGGCAGTGAAGCCACCCGGGCAGGGGAAAGCTCACAAGGTGGGAGCTGGTTATGGCTGAGGGTAACACTGTTGTCTCCTGTGTGGGACATGATGCTGAAAGTGGGTCTGGACTAATGTTTCTGCACCATCTCAGACTCCCCGAATGTCACCTTCAGCAAAGCGCTTGTGATTGTGATGCCAAGAGTAGTGAGACCAGCTGAGCAGAGCCCACACAGGTCTACGAAGCCCAGGAGCTCTTTGGTGCAAGGTGTTTTTCAGACCCATCAGGGTGAGCTGGTAGGATTTCTTTGGCACAGAGTGGGTTCCTCATACCATCAGGTGGGATGGTCCAGGCATTTTGATATGCAGGGTCCTTCAAACCATCAGGTGAGATAGTAGGGAAGAGTTGTCCAGCAGGAGCTATTTGGGAGTTGAAAACTGTCTAAACACTGTGATGGCTTCTGCTGATGATTTCCCTGAGACACCATTCTTTACTTTGGGGTGGTGGTGGCTGCCTTCCCTGTTGTGTGGGTTGCTTTAAGGTTGAACTCAGGAAAGACTGTACTCTCATACTAAAGGGGATGGAGTCACACAGGTTCCTTTGATGGAGAAAGATTTCATGGCAAAGCTGCAGAATGCTTCAGGGTGCACTTGGGAAACTGAGTGTTTTTGCTTGAGATAGGTTTGAAAATTAAAAAAAAAATGCAGAAGGTTACTTTTATTTGCAGAGAGATGTACTTGTTATGAAAGGTATGGAAAGCAAGCTTTCCCTGAGTTTCACTGCACATACACAGGCCCCGAGCCAAGCAGTGGTCCACAGGAATGGCAGCGGTATGGCAACATGTTACACGCAATTAATTTATATTTCAATTTTCTTTCATTCTTGCCTACTTTTTTAACATTGCCTGTAACTATTCTGCATGGTAGTTTAGAAAGGACCATAAATTTGCACTTTCCAGCAGTCTGGATTTATAAACTGTCGCAGTTTATACATTGTTGGCAAAGAAATGTCTGGTTCTTCATAACGGTTTAGTCTTTTGTTATGTTCAAAGTGATGAATTTGTGCATATTCTGAACATTAATAGGATGAACAAGTTGGCAATTACCTATTAAATAAAGATACGTTTGAAGGAGAGCCAGACTGGAAAGCAGTTTGTGTTAAACAGTATCCTCAAGAAAAAAGTTCACTTGTATTCACTTTATTCTGTTTGTATGTATTTTTGGATGGATTATAATTGTCATGTACACAAAAGAGTTTCTCTTCTTAACAGATTCTGGCTCAAGCTGTTAATATCAGCTGTGTGGTGATGACCATCTTCCGTAAAAAAATAAATGTCGAAAATTCAATGGAAAGAAAATATTTCCTCTATTCCAGGAAGTGGGCAAAAGCTTATGGGTGAAGTAGAGCTGAAGGGCAAGAAACATATACATTTTTTGGCCCGTCCCTCCAATATATCCATTGATTTATGTCAGGAAGGCAGCAGAATACGTTCCCATGACTTTACAAGCTTGCATGGGAAAAGGAGAACATTTTAATTTAAATTAAGAAGATAGAATTAACCCTACTTGGAGAGGGTTTAAAGTTATTGCAACCACTGAAGTGTGAGCAGAGGTAAGAATCACACAGGTTGCCTCAAGAGTTTTGTACACTATCTTTTTTTTTTTTTTTTTAAAATTTCAGTTTGGATGCTGGGTTGGACACAGAAGCTGCTCATTTTAATATTGGTGGTGTCTGGCTCCAAATCAAGACACGTCTGTGAGCCTGCTTGTCTCTCAGGCAGATCAGGATGTGTAACATTACCCAGACAGATGTAGAAAGAAATATATCTTGGAGTAATTTTTTAAATTTTCCACAAAGAAACTGAGCTGTTTTGAGAATGGATGTGACCTAAATAGAAACCCCTTCAGAGGTGGGTGCCTTCAGAGGCCAACAAAAGGCCAGGCAGGTACTTGCTAGCTGAATATCCACCCACTGCAGGTGATTTGACATAGGAGGGGGAAAGACTTACCTTTTGTTTAAAAAGGTACTTCTGGTGCTCCCATGCTGCATGTCTCTGACTTCTCAGTGGCCACTTGAGTTGATCTTGGACATGGAGACAGTCTACATTATGTCTGGGACAACTGGGCATACCCCAACAAAAATAGCTCTTACAGGTTTTTAAAGTGTTTTACTAGAGGGCAGGGGATTTCAAGGAGGGAGAAGGGCTGATTTCGTCTAGAGAAATGCTCTTTTACAGCCTGCAGCCAGCTGGATGCATGATGGACTGATTCAAATTGGAAAGGAGGGAATAAAATAATTATGCTTCCCTAAAAATTAAGGGTCCTAAATTGACTTCACTTAACTTCCAGCTTAAATGGAGTGACTTATGATTTACAACAAGGTGAGATCAGAATCAGACCTGAAATATCGGTGTTTTTTTTTTTTTTTTTGTTTGTTTTTTTTTTTTTTTTGGTTTGGTTTGTTTTTATTTTCTTAGGAGCTATTTTCATCTCTAGATGTCATGGACCTTTCTGGGTCCCATCTGTTCAGGGGTGTCTGCAGCATTACTCCATAGACAGGGTATTTTTCTGGGCAGAGGTTTCATTTCACTGATCATTCACCAGCCTTAGTGATACTGAACTTACACGGTCTATTTGACTTCACATTTTGGGGTAAGTTGGCCAGTGTGTGCTTTTCTAATGGCCTTTAAATAAGATTTTTAGTGGTAGTGCTTGGTAAAGGAGCCAGATTTCCGGCCCTGAAAAGCAACTTTCCCTGTTACAACACATTGCTATAGATCTGGAAGTTTTCTTTATGTTGCTGTCAAGTCTGAGGTTTGCTGTGGAAAGGACAGTTTGTGGAGAAAAAAGATAAATTGATCATCAATTTTCTGCCTATTCACTGAGACTGTTGACTTGTGGTTTAATTCCAGCAGCTCTTTGCTGATAGCTGTTGTCCCACTGGAAAAAAAATTTCTTTGGGACATAGGATTTGGCCAGAACAAAATCAGCTCAAGTAGTCATTCCACAAATAGCTTTCAGGAGGTGCGTCCAGGTCAGATTTATGTGTCTGCTACATCTCTTTCACTCATGTTGTGTGAAGGAAAGGCAGTGCAGTAGGGCTGTACTAGGGAAGGAGAAATCCGGAGCACATTGGAGAGGTCAGCAGAGATGCAGGGATAGAGGGATGCACAAGACTGCTAACCAAGCTGCTTTGGAAAACTGTATTTTTTCACTCTGTATTACATGGCTTTTACAGAAAGGAATCAGACCAGACAATTTCATCACAACAGCTGCAAGTCAGTGTATCACATTAATGTATATAGCTGCCTCTCCTCAGAGTATCCGTGCAGCTCGCGGTGGTCGAAGTACAGCTCCAGTCTGTGGCAGTTAATGTACTTGATAATGTATGGACTGATCCTGAGGTAAGGGTTGTCATAGCCTGGAAATTTTTGTGTGCATTCACACCCTGATGGGATCAGCTGACAGATCACTCTCTGCTGATGAGAGTTGGAGACTAAGGCCCAGAGTTGCAGATGAGCAGCTGAGGGTTTAGTTGCTTAAAGAGAAAATATGGTAGAATTAGGTGTCCAAATCCCAGCTGAGGATCCTCAAAACTTGTACCTTGTTTGTTATTATTAGGAGTACTATTGCTATTGCTATTACTTCACTAGATTTTTGCCAGTGTGTACCAGAGTGGTGCTGCTGTGTTTGCCCAGAACAGCTCCCATCTTGTCAGGGTTGCATGGTGTGGTACCCGTTTCACCACTCAATACA
The DNA here is from genome assembly GCF_036013475.1 of Columba livia. Classification (NCBI taxonomy): domain Eukaryota; kingdom Metazoa; phylum Chordata; class Aves; order Columbiformes; family Columbidae; genus Columba; species Columba livia. The sequence goes on along the minus strand of NC_088602.1, from coordinate 30,454,841 downwards.
GGAGGTGTTCCTCCAGATGTTAAGAGGACCCTGGTCTGATAGGTGTGATGGGAGTATGGACAGTTAATTTCTACTGGCCCTGCAGGGATGTGTGCCCACAGCTTCCATCTCCCCGCACAGCACCTCCATCTCTGTTGGTGCAGGGGGTCCTCAACCAGTGTCTTCCATCTCCCCTGGTCATGCTGTAGGAAGAAATGCAGGAGTTATTGTGCCACAGAAGGAGGGTGCTTCGCCATGCAGCCTGGGGTTTAGATCTCTCAGCTGGATGTTCAGGACTCTGGGATGACTTACTGCTTTGACATTACATGATTACTGGTTAAAATATAGGAACTGTTTGGGAATGGGGAGCACAATATGAATGCTTCTATATTTGTCTTTATCATCAGTCATTGAAGGTGTCTATGGGTGGGATTCATCTCCTCTAACTGTGGATGTCTACGTCTGAGCAGAGCAGAGGTGAATATAGATATTGCCTGACACTGGGATGAGATTTGCCAGATGCATTGGGTGACACGCACCATTATGCCCATGTACAGATCAGAGCAAGTGAGGAGAAACAGGCCGCCTCTGTATTTCTGTTTCTCTGCCCTTTACTGGAGAATTGCCAGGTATGTCCACACAATTAATTCCGAGTTAATGCAGTAGAGCAGCCTCCTTCAGTCCAGCAACCAGTAAAAAAAAAGGAAAACCATAAAACCTACTGCCATCTTGTGTCCCACTGGTGTTGACCAGTTGGAAGGGGAAGAGGGAGAGATTCAGTAATTAGATACACAATATGATACTATTTTACTAAAACCTGTAATTTTAAGGAACGTCAGAAGAATTTGGGAACTGACAGCAGTAGGGAGCCAGCTCTGACCTTTGTCTCCTGGCAAACACTTGTGCACCCACTGGTTGCATGGAAAACCGTGACTATTTTGCTTTGCAAGCACACTGTTTTGCAATGGTTTTGCAGACTGATCCCAACTGTAGTGCTGATTCCAGTCATCTGTGGGCTGCATATTGAGTGACGGCACAGCAAAGGCCTTTTTTTTTTTGAAAACAACAGTTCAAGAGTTGATCTGGATGAAATTTTTGTTACTCTTTCCTGCTGAAAATGCACTTTTAAGTCATTAAAATTTTCTGAGAGGGAAAGGAGAAGAACAATCAAAATATTTTGTTTTGATATTTGAAAAAAATTCTTTAGTTTGTTTTGAGATTTCTATTTTTAGAGACTGACCTAACCTTAATTAAAAAATAATAAAGTACTTCCCCTTCCTCTCTCCACTCCCCAGGAAAACAAAAGGCTTTGTACTTACTTTTGTTTGAAATAAACCTTTTGTGAGATTGAAGTTTTGAAGTGCTTTGTTTCGGGTGGAGACGCTGAAAATTATTTGGTTTTGGTCAACCCCAAACAAGTTTTGGCCAGTGAGATGAAAAAAAGCAATTATTTGCTTAGTCCTTGTCATGAGTTTGAGTCCTGATGCTGCAAGCATGCAAAAAAAAAACATTCTGAGTTGTGTTTCAGTCAAACATGAGTGTCTTCAGTGGTGACTTAGCCAAACCTCTCCTATGAAGGAAGAACATTTGTTGAGCAGTTGTGGGAAATCAGGCAGAGCTGTATGCAGTAAAAAGAACATAATCCTTCCCTTTGAGCCTTTCAAGGCCTGCAGCTTGAGGCAGCCTTGGGAGATCCTCTGTTGGGTGTTACATGTTCGGGTAATATCCACCAGGCCTGAACCCAGCTTGACAAAAAAACAAATCCTGGGGGGTTGCAGAGAAAGGGAGCAGACCTACTTGAGGTTGATGATTGGGTGATTCAGATGCAGGGGTTCATTTGCCTTTTGGTTAGAAGCTGGGACGGAGGAAACTTTAGGGAGCTTTCTGGCAAAGGCCATACCATGAACATTTGTCTCTCACATTAGTTTATAATTCTGGCTATGGTAGATGTTGCCGCATTTTGAGACTGAGTGTGTATGGGTGATATTCTTCTTTGGAAAGAAGTCTAAATGGTCTTGCTTTCACTCACAAACCTAGCTCAATACACGCAAACTGGGTACACACATGCATTTCCTATGACTGCAAGACGTTGTGCAGCGACAGGAAATGAGCATAGTGGGTACAAATGGGGATTTGAAGGAAAGCTGAAGAACTACAGGGATCCCAGGTTTGTTAACACTAAACTGCAGCTAGTGCAGCATACAGCTAAGTTATCCCTGCAGAATTAAAGCACAAAATGCCTGTGGATTGTCATACTATACATATGTTCAGCATCGATATTTAAAGCTGAGACAGTAAAAGCATTTTGCAAAATTGCACAAATGGAGAGAGGGGAGAACTGATCATTGCATTTTCATTTGAAATACTTGTAATGCGAAACACAATTGTGCAACTTCTAATCTTATATGGCCTGGCACCACCTATCTGCTTTGAGCTGCAGGTTCAGACTTGTCTTATAAATCACAGCCCAATTGGTGTGCCAAGATTTCACGCTTGGTGCCCCACTCACCTGACACTTGCCCATGGGACGTGCGGGTGATGTACTATCCCCTTCAGCCGTCTCCTGCCACCCCACACTACCCATCTGCAGCCCCTGCCTCCATCTGCCTCCAGTGTCAGTCCCTGTCTGCCTGTGACCTCTTTACAGCATACTAGCAAAATTTAAGACAGATGAGGACCTTGTCTTAGCTATTTATGGCATAAGTGGGAAAAAGATGTGAGAATTTTCTTTCTTTTTTTTTTTTGAATGTCAGTTGTCCCAAATGGCTGCAGATGTGTAAATAGATGTAAGTGTTCCACTTCCTCAGGAGTCTGTTTTCTTCCACAGATTTGGCTTTCTCATTGCGGAGCAGTCATTGAATTCTCCATGCCTTTGGAGAAAGTTGGATTTCCAGCTTTGAGGGAAGTTATAAATCTTGGCAACACATATCACAGTGTTTTGAGAAAGATAAAAATCTGCTCTTTCCACAGGTGATTTTCTGTAACCTGTCAGTTCTGCACTTTATTGAATAACTTGGTACTAAAAGCCAGCATGCAGTTATTTTAAAACATTACTATTAAATGGAGACCTTACAGCTCTTCAAAGCCACAGGTGGAGTGCTCTTTTTTTTCAGGCTAAAATAATTAGAAATGTATATGAAAAGCTCAATTCTAAGTAAATGTCAGATATCACCTAATTTCTCCCATGAAGAAATTCCTTTTCTTTCTTTTTAGTTCAGTGCATGCAACAGTGTGAGGTATACCTCTCTATACCCTTTGCTATCTTGTGCCATTGTAACTTTTATTGACTGTTTTGAAGAACCATGTGTCATGAAGATATCAGCACTTTAATTTGAAACATACCTTTAATTAGACATGTATGGGACATGGAGTTGTTCAGTACGCCATCCCTGCTGTGTTGTTTAGCAATCAAATGGTTAAACTTATTCAAAGGAGCTGGCAAGCTTCATGTGGCAAATCCACTGGAAATATATTTATTTTTACTGTGGAACCCAGCCCACATAAAATGTCTTGAGCGAATCTGCTTGTGAAAACCTGGATTAATATGGGAGAAAAATAAAACAAGAGTAATAGTATGAATCAGGCTCCTAACTTTTGTTAGAGCACAATATCTTTAAATTAGATAAATACCTCAGCTTCATAAGAACAAACTTTCAAACCATTACAGGCTTATCCAGAATGTCAATAAAACATTTATTGCAAATTAAAACACAATAGAAATCAAATAGCTATTTTTTTTTCAAGCTCCATGTTTGACTCAAGCCTTCTCCGGAGCTGCTGGGACTTTGATGTGACAACCAGCCTGAGCATCTTGCAGTCCAGCAAATGGGCACCCACCTTGCTCTGCCTTGGCCTCTGGACTGTCATTTCCCACCTTGATTTTGGTATGGGAAGACCAGCTTCTCAGCACCATTGAAGCATGAGGTACTGGGAGGTGCAGGGAATGGTGTTGCCTCCTAGTCCCCTCCTCACAGGATTCTCCTCTTTGTCCAATGATGGACAAAACCTGCTACAAAGCTGAGAAAACAAGAAAATACTGGGGTGGAATCCCCAAGCCCCATGTCTGGTTCAGTTGCTCAGCTGTGACCCTCCAACCCATGGTGTCCTGCAGCATGGTGCCACCAGGCCCTGTGGCACCATGGCCCCAGTGCAGATCTGCCCCATGGCATGGACAGTCTTGGACAGTCACTGCTTACAAACCTCCCCCTCCTCCTCTGGTTTTACTTGCAGCTTTTCTCCAGCCACAGGTTAGTTTTCTCAGTTTTACAGCCAATATCTAAGCAAATTTAAAAGACCAAAACCTCTCTGCCAGGCAGGGACCACATTGTTTTAAGCGCTCATGATGGTCAAGTTTAGTCCTTCTCCTCAGCTCAAGGAGCTAAATGTCACCCTTAATTATGACAGATATTAATTTAATAGGAGCAGACGTTTAATCATCTCAGGGTCTTCCTCCCACTGTGGGGGGCTGTTTTGCTTCAGGCCCATCTGATTCCCCACTACTTGAGCATGCTTACAGCAAAAGCACAGGCTCCCTTGCTTGTGGATGCACCCCACTATGCCCCGACAAACTTCATCTTCTCTCAATTTCAGTGAGATGAAAAAGGAGCAAATAAACCAAGCGAACCATCACCAGGACACGACACTCATCCCAGACCCCTGACTGCCTTTTATTTGTCTCATCAGAGAAGTAATGGCTGTGCATGATCTTATATGAGCACAGGGGGAAGGGTGAGGAGTGCAGGATTTTGTGTGCTGATGCAGTGCTCTTACAGGAACCCCAGGGTTTTCAAATGAGAAAGTGCTTAGAGGCAGTTTATGTAGCCAAAAATGAGGTGGTAAATGGTTGTACTGGGGCCAATATGGGGGCAAGTTGGCGTGCCTATTTATAAGGCTGCAGTGCTGTCAAGATATTTGATACATCTGTGGTTCTGTGTGGGAAAGCCCATGAGAGGTTTGGGTGAAAACGTGAAGCTCTTAAGGATTTTAATATGATTTGTACTGCCATTTAATTTTTAATAAAACTTTGAATAAAGTTGTGATTAAATGACCATCATGAGTGGAAGATTCCACTTTAACATAAAACACAAGAGTTCCCAGAATGGCCTAAGATAGGTTTTATAGTACTGAGGTACGCACCTCTCTCTGAAATGCCTTGGATAATGGATTCTATCAAAATGGAAAAAAAGGAAGGTATAGATTTAAAAAAAATAAAATCTGCTATGTAGTCAGTAGTTCCACATTTTGGAAGAAATTTCCGAGCTTCTGGCATCCTTAAATAATACCCTTTTCACATGATAGTTACACTGCTCCAAATACAGTATAATAAACCATGCCAAAAATTCTTCTGTTTCATTTGCATGAAATTGAACTGACAGATATACCTGTCTATGTTACGTCCAAGAAAATGTCTTGTTAGAAACGTGTGAAAATATATTATATGACAGATGCTGAAAATGTTTCAGATACAGCAATAAATTGATTGTGGTTTCTGGACCAGATGTGAACTCTGTTTAAAATTCATCATGCTGGTCTCTATTCTAGCTCTACACTTAAACAAATGCAGAGAAGTGGCTTTGCTTTTCAATGAAACCCATTATAAGAATAGAAGAGCTTCTTTCCATCCAATAAAGAATAGCCCTTACAGTAAGGCTTGTATCTGCAGAACAATTATTAAAAGCACAAACTGAACTAAGAGACAGCTGTGCCAGGCCTCAGTTCTTGCTTTATTAATGTGCATGAAAATGCTTGGTATGCCAAAGCCATTGCAACCAAGAAGACTGCAATGTGCATTACTTGCAGTTTAGATGGAGATTCACAGCCATAAAGCAACTGAGGAGGGAAAAGAGCGGGTGTTTTCAAGAAACGGTGTTGTTGAAGGGAAAAGAGCCAATTGCAAAGGTGCTGCAGACATGACTGGGTGCTGAGAATCAGTCTGTGCTTCCCAAGACCCTGATTTTGAAGCCATGAGTTCCTTTTCCCTGCAAGGGAGCAGGGCGAGAGCCAGACCTGCTTTTTGGCATATAGCTGGGAGCTGCACTAACCCAGCTGGACAATCCAGATTGCTGAAGTCAGGTGCTTAGGCTGCCCCTTCAATCCACAGGCACCTCTGAAAACCAGCCCAGAAAGACTGATGTGCCAAGGCTGGAAAGAAGAAAGAGGAAACAGGGGGGAAATTGGTGTTTGTGAGTATTTCCAGCTACCTCCCAGCTCCAGCACCTGGCTCTGAGCAGCATGTTCGACACCTCGAGCTCCACACCTCTGAATCCCCTTCTGGTATGGAGATAGCATGCACCTTTTTCTGGGGAGCTGAGGGAGCAGAGCTTGCCCATCTTTTTGTATTAGTGCCCTGTCCTGAGAAAACCCTTGGGGGAAAGGGGAGCCAGCTTGTTCCCCTCTGTGCAGGTCCCTGGTGGGAGACAGGTGCTTTTGCTCAGGGCAAGTTGTGCCCACATCTTCCTTGGTCTGTGGCATTATTTAAACTTACATCACAACAAACCTCTTGTGCTCAATCAGGAGGGCTGTGTATCTTTGCAGTGACAAGTGTTATAACATAGGTTTTATGACTACTACTGCTAATTGCAGTCAAGGTGTTTTTTGTTTGTTGGTTTGGTTTTTTGTTTGGTTGGTTTTTGTTTTGGTTTCTTTGTTCGATTGTTTCCATTCACTCACAAAAAAAGCCTCTCTCTCTACCCCTCTCTTTCTAAAGGAAAAACAGTTCAATTATTCCCCTACCCGAAAGGAACATCCACAGGGAAGGGAGAAATTACACCTATGGCTATCTCCTGATGTCTCTCTTCTGTTTTAGAGGATATATGAGGCTGTTTTTTGATATATTATTAAAGCTGCATGAATTCCTCTCTGATGTCAGATGAAGGTTTTCTTAGAGTGAAGCAGCTCTTCATACATGCTACATCCAGTCCTCACTAGCACAATATCCTTAGTGCTGGTTTAGGCTTGTCAGACACCATCAATAGTGATTATATGTGAATTTTCCTACTTTCTCCATTCTTTTTGCCTTTAGAGCTTTACATTGAAAAATATTCCCCAAATGGTGTACAGCCTCATGTTCAAAAAGCTCTCTAGTTGTGATAGATTGAGTCAGAACTGTTTAATTTATGTGGAAGTTTCTGATATGTATCTGCAACTTCTTTATACGATCACAATGACCCTCTTATCGCCCAGTGACTTTCAGTTGTCTGAGCTGTCTGTCCATAAACACTCCTGATACTAGACTGCGTCTTTGTTAAATATGTGTATAGTACTCAAACCCAGCAGAAACCCTGGCCTACCATGGATATAACTTCTGTCCTTTCTGTAACTTGTAATCATATTGCAAGCCAGAATCCCTGATTACATTACAGTTGTTATGTGGGTTGGGCTGGAGGATTTTCTGCTTGTTAAGTACACTGTTAACACTGTTTTCCTGAATATTAACAATCTTGCTATGGACCTATAACCTTTGAAGGTTATAAGGCTGAAAATATTAGCTAAATGTATTTATTTATAGGTAAGCCTGAATATGTATAAAAATATAATGTCCGTATATATATCTTATAATATATATATAAGCTGAGCATACACATTTTCAGCCTATAACCATGAAAAGTTATGGACTGAAAATATAAGTAAAAATGAATACTTTTGGCAGTTTGACTTGGGCCTATGAGAATCTTTAAAGTTCATGACTCTTGGCTTCTCTTAGAATTTTTATTTTTAATTAACACAGAAACAAACTAATAAACAAAAGTTCAATAAGAGTTTCTCAGGCGTTCACAAAAGCCAGGAGTTAGATCTTTAGCAATAGAAATGCATACTGAAAACTAATGCTAAGATCATGTTATTTGGCAAGATTTTTTTTCCTGGTTATGAGAAGATAGCTATAATCCTGTACACAAAAACCACCACTGCCCAGAATAGGATTTAAGTCATGATTGATCAAATGTGAGGCCAAGACGCCTGGCCATCTTCTGATTTAACAAAAACGAATGCTTTCAAAATTAAGACTGAAACTCAGCCCCTAAGCAGTCCTTTACAAATCCTGCTTCATCTAAACAGTCCTGAAGAGGGTTAGTTGTAATGGAAATGCTGACACAAGCTTAGCTGTAGTGATGCTGTAAGAGACTGTTATGCTAATATAAGCATTACACTTTAAGCAAACATACTGAGTTAGTGATACATTTTTTTCTCTTGAACAAAATTGCCACAGGAACAAAGGTCATATGCCACATGGATGCCAATGTTTATAAGTGACGTATGCATGGCACTTTACAATGACACACATTTTACCACCTTTTAGTAAAAATAAACCCTTATTGAAAAATAACCATCAACTTGTTGGTGGGCCCTCTTTGGCTTGGCAAAGCCTGCTGTTGTTCTGCCTTTTCTTTGCAAACACTGCTCTTCTCTTGGACAAGATAATGATTGCTTTCAGTAACGACACAGATGGGCACAAACTGCTCAGAAGGACAGGGAATCCCATGGATCCCAATCTGTTTTTTTCAACTTAGATGAGCCATTTCTGTGCCTCTGTGAACATTAAGGTTAAGGGCTTCTGTTTGCTGCCCTGGGCGTGAGACACTGAACTCAGGTCCATGGAATCCTTTCCAAAGACAAATCTGGCTATTACTCTGCCCTCTCTTGATGCTGAACATGTACCTCACTGTACATGCCAAAGTGTCCTTTTGCACTCATCTTTTCTTGGGCTACAGAAAAATGTAGAAGTTTCCCTTTGCTATACTGGCACCTTCAGTAGGATGCTTTACTATCATTGCAATTTTTTTCCTCTTACCTTTAGAAACACTGCTTCTTAGGCTTCTTTCTTCCAAGTGCTTTTATCTCTCTCCTTTGGAGAGTAATGCAAGGGTTTGCTTAACACCAGCATCACAAACAATGACCCCAAAATGCTATTCCTGATTAGATGATGCCACTCAGTACCCAGTGGAGCTGGGCTACAGTGAGGCTTCACTTCTCAGAGTCTTTCTAGGTTTCAATCAGACTTACATGAAATGCAGTCATGAGATTTCAGTCATGTGGAGCACTGGGCCAAAGCCTGGGGCTTTGGAATGGACTATCTCCCTCCAGTTGTAGTTGAAGTTTTTAAAAAAGAGAGATGAAACAAGACACTCCATTCATGTGATTGCAGTCATTTTTGAGCAAATGATGAATCCATGGGCTTGAAGTGCAATGTGTGCAAAGGGGAACTCCTGATACATGTGGTGATGTCCTGACACCCTCACACTATCAAAATGTCAATAGGGCATGTGCTAAAAGCGTGAGGCAGGCAGGTATGGTTTGCAGTTCTGTCTGAGTGTCTCTGAGCCCACATAGCTAGCCTCAATTAGTCTATTCACCATCACCTACCCTCAAAGGAGACTGTAGTGGTCTCTCCTGGGGACCACCTGTCTTTGGCTGGTGGGTAATGCCCAGAATGCCACGAGGAAGGTTTCTGAGACACTCTCGTGAAATGGATGTGGGAACTGGGGATCTAAATCCCTTCAGCAGAATGAGGAAAATAATTTGGATTACACATATCCTGGACTCTTTGACTGCTGGGCTACGGGATAAGGAAGGGACAGGACTTGGCTGGCCTTTTGTTCCCTTTGCTTTTCATTCCAGTGACTGAAAATGAAGCAGTGAGATGTGAAACAGAAGCAAAGCACACTTTTCAGTTCCCCACATCCCTTTGTGCCTTTGGAAAATGATTAAGGTTGATCCAACCTGAAGTTTTGAAAACCTTTTTTTCTGGTTGGGCAACTGAGCCCGAATGTTGGCCATTTTCACTGCACTTGCTCTGTGAGCACGAGTGCTTCCTGGGGCCAGTCTGACGGCAGCCCCGTGTGAGCCCTGCCAAGAGCACCAGTGGCAGGTCTCTCTAGAACAGATTGGATTCTTGAACCCTGCATATGCTATTTCTAGCCACATCAGTGTCTTCTCTTCAGGAACTCAATTAAAACAAAAGCAAACGTGGGTTTCGGTAGAAAGGGCAAGTTGCTGATGTTTGCTTATGTGGAGATAATGGGACACAGGGTCCTGGTTTGTGGCTGTTTTTGTGGTTTTGGAGGCTGCCTGAAGCCTTACAGGATAAGCTCCTTCCAGCTCATCTCATGGCCTGGAACACACCACCACCCATTGGTGTAAAACCTGCCTGGGGCACAGCTTGCTCTCATCACCAGAGCATCCCAAACTCATCCACCTGGTGTTGGACATGGTGACTACCTCTGTCCCATGTGGCTCCCTAGTCCTCTCCTCAGGGACAGCAGACACAGTGACAATCTCTCAGATGGGGTCAGAGTTTTTCCAGTTTCTGTTTTCTTTTATCAACACTGGTTTGGGTGTTTAATGGCAAAAGGGAGCCAAACAAGTGTGTACTCGCGGAGCTGCTAGTAATTAGATTTATCAAGCCCCTTAATGTTTTGGGGAGTCTGTTGCATACTTTGAGATCTGCCTGTAGGAAGCCTCTGAGCCCAGATGGGTTTTTGCCCTGTTCTATGTAATTTTAATATGTCTGAAGTGTACTTGTCAACTACCCTTCTTCCTACAGCGTCAGGCGAACTTTTAGATGTCACCGCCTGTGACTACTGGGTGCCTTGAAGACAAAACATGAGACCGTGAACTTGAATCTTTTGGGAAGGAGAGTTGAAAGTGAAGAAGGGATTTAATACAGTTTGATAATGAGTGCTATTGAGAAAGATTTTATTCAGTGTTTTAAGCTGAAGTTTTTTAAGGACTGACAGCTTCATGTCTGTGTGGATTGCTTTGCTGAGGTCTTGCTATGAAATGATGAAGGAAGAGTAACTTGTGCCAAAACACTGTTAGCCAGGATGTTCTGGATAAACGGAGATTTTTAGAAAGTGTTATTTATGAAAGTTAACAAGTGAAACCATTGAATCAGTGAGGAATTCAACAATGCTGTTAAATTACCAGAGTGAATTGACTAGTTGTTCATGTGGGCATATCTTCAACTAAGCGATAATAGGCGGGGCTGCAAACTCTTCAAAGTACTGTTATTTTCAAGCTAAACCTCAGATAACCTCCAGTTCTTTAAAAATATCTGTTGCTGAAAATAAGTTCTCAGATAACCTTCATCCTCGTATAACCCACATAAAATCAAAGGTGAGTGACTACTAGGAGAAAGGGGACTTGGAAATAAACTTGTCCTCATATTGTCCACACATATGAGCAACATGCTGCTGCTTACTAGCGGCTATTTTTATGTATAACCCATGTGTTAAACCATGCGAAAAGGGCACTTTCCTTTGCTTAGCAGCATGATCACTGTCTTGCTTATTTAGCCAGGGGTGCCCTTGGTTGTTGTATGACCTGTGGAGCTGTGGATACTGCTGGGACTTGAGTTCTTACTGTTTGCTTCATTATCTAGGGAACCACATACTCACCTGGGTAGGACCCAAACCATGCCTGGAGGGACCTAGAGAAGATGGGAATGCAGGTTGCATGGGTCTCAGAAAACTGCCCCCAAATGGTCCTTCTGAGAGGATTTCTTTCACAGCTACAGGGAACAGTGGTTTCTGCTACCTGCCAATGGAGTTTTAAAAGTTATGTCAGCAGTGACTTCTGCTATCTTAGGAGATGTGAAAAAGACACACCCCACAACAAAAAACAAACAAACAAACAAGTCCAATTTCTGTGCCTTCTCAGCACTCTTGCTACCCACTTGAGCTGTGGCCAAAGTTCAGAGCAAGATAAGGAAGAAACCAACCAGTCAGAAAACATTCAGCCAGATGCACACTGGAGGAAAAATCCCATACTTCCAGGTTCCTGCAGACGAGCTGCTGAAGCCCTACCCCATGCAAATTTAATTGATTACAGTCATAGGAATGTTCGATAGCCCTTAATGATGGAGTGAATACACTGTCTGCCAGGGTGGGAGTCTGCCCATCGCTTGGTGAACAGGGTCAGAAAGCATCTGTACTGATTGCGAACCTCCCTGGATGTGCATGGTCTTTTCTGCAAAGCAAGGAGATCATCCACAGTACTTGGCAAATAGTTCAGCTAAGTGCAGGGGCACAGAGGTTTGATAAAGCAGTTTGCTGCCCCGGATAGTTCCTTTGGGTGGGATTTGGCAGCTCTTATGGAGGCTGAGAGTAAGGTTTGAATTCATTCATCTGACAATAGAAACCTGAGCCAAAGCTAACACAGAGTTTTATGCTCATTTACAGATCTCTACAGACTAAAGGGTTCATAAAGGAGTTCACTGATACCTTGTTGACAATGGTGATGAAATACCCTGACTTGTCATCCTGGGAGATTTCAACACACACATAGACAAGACTGCAGATACAAAGTCCCACAAACTTACCTCCTGGCTTGCCCCCCAAACACTCTCCCCATATGTCTACACTGACATTTACAGTCAGGCTTGAAGGACCCATTTCACTGGATCTGAGTGACATGTGTCACCCCAACAGCAAATTTCAGTGGGCTGCATGCAGGGTGTGGTGAAGCCCCCTGCTAATGGTCAGTACTAGGAGGAGATCAGCAGCCAGGATCACAGAGTATGGTTGTGCTGAATTCCTCTGCCTGATGCCTGTAAACATGCTTCAGAGATGATGACAGCTGTGATCAACAGTGGAGTTGAGCTCCAGCAGGTGTCCTAGTTTTTGCTGTGCTTGAGTGTCACTGTGCGGGTGTTTGTTTGGTGTCAGCTCAAAAAAGTTACCTTATGGTAACTTCTTGCTATCATCTTATCTGTTTTAATCCACGTGCTCTTTAACCTGCTCCATACTGAACATCAATAATGTGGTCCTGAGAACGTGAGAAGCTCCTCCTGCCCTGCATCAATGCCCCTGAAGTGCTTACCCCGTTCCCCAAAGGCATCTCATTCCTTTCACCCACTCAGGGCACCTTGGGACTGCTGCCCTGATGGGCTGGAGAGGAGGAGGAGGAGGGAGTAGAAAGCCAGGGGCAGGAACCAGGACGGCAACACTGGAAAAACAACATTTGACATCGTGAATCCTGCTCCATCCTTGGTGAAGTGGCACGAGATGTCAGGGAGCCTTCCTCAGCTGCAACAACAAAGCAGCAAACAGTTTCTTGTCTGCCGGCAGAGTTATCTCCAGCAAAAGTGGCCACAGGGAGCAGCCAGCAAACATGTCACAGAGAACCATGGGCAATGACTTAAGGAATTCACTAATGCCTCAACTGCTGTCAAACCAAGAGTGGGTGAGGAGCGGTGGAGGTTGGTTAGCTTTTACAAGGCATTTTCTTTGTTTCCAAATCACTTGCAACCTTTGGGAGATGTTTACTGGCAAAAAAGAAAAATTAAGCTCCTGCCCACACAAACTCTTACTGATAATTTTTAGATTAAAACAAAACACTCACTTATAGATTTTTTTTCTTTCTTTAATTCTAGAGTAACAAATTTGACCATGACATAGTGGGCATAATTTCCTTCTTTTAACTTTGGCAACCTATTTGTTTCCCATTCACTGTTTTGGTTTCCTAATGAACAGTCACACATTCTCTATGCTGTGCTGCTACTGTAGAAATAACTGCACAGGATCAAACCTGGTTGCTGAAACAGTGATGAGGAAAACGTCCCTTTGCTTTCTGTTGACAGAGATAGCTTGTTGCTAGTCAATTAGGCCTTCAACATGATCATCAGAATAAAGCTGTTAACGTAAATGGAGACACATATTTTTTTAATTACTTGCTAGAAAACATTTAGCCATCATTCCCAAAATGAGTGAATCTTGTCTCACAGGTGCAGTTACCAAGAGCTTTTTTTAGTGTTTTTATTTTCATCCAAGCATAACAGAACTTGACTCTAGATCACATACCTTCTGTTACTGAAATCTGAGTAATGCATTAAGTAATGGACGAATCTGTCTGGATTGACTAATGTGGTTGCAGGAGTTTATCCTGATTTGAGATGCATGGATCTGGGACGAGCCGAGCCAGTTTTAATAAAGTGCAGAAACCTCAGGGGACACTGGAAATGGGGATGTTAGGTGCCCACTCTCCCCACCTGCATGTGTCACCCACCTACTCTTGCCTTTTCTCTTTCTCTCTTTGTTTTTTTCTCTTTTTATTTTTTTTTTTATTTTTTTTTTTTTTTAATTTTTCCTGGAGCACTGCCTAAAGGAATGAATTAAGTCTGCTAGGGCCTGGGTTGATGTTGTGATGTTTATGGCCCAAATAGTGTGATGATTGTTTTATGATGTTTGTGTTTTGGCATCAATGATGCCATGATGTTTGCACTGTGATGTTGTCATCGGGGAGGGCAGGGCCACAGCTACATTACATATATGTATCCCATACATAGTATAAAACACACATATAAATCATATGAATGCTGCATGCCTGGGGTGTGTTTTTGGGGGCCCTCATCCCGCAAACAAGTGCTCACGAGGAACAAGTGTGCAGTCACATGTCTGGGCACAAATGGCTGAGGACAGCTCGCAAGCCCAACAGCCTACCAGACTGGTCAGTGTTGCAGGAGCCCACACAATGTTCTGTCAAAAGAAATGGGCTGCATTGGCCCAAAAGTGCACAGCTGTTGCCTGCATCTTCAGAAGACTCTCCTTGACAAGACGGAGGGAGGCCCCGGGGCCAGGACTTAGTCCCTGGAGCTGGTGGTATTCCCATGTGGGCACCAAAACATCCTCAGAGTGATGTGATGTTGCGATGTTCCTTAACACCCAGAGAAACAAGATATCCTCCATGGCTTGAAGGATGAAGCCCTTGCCCAGGAGAGCTGTCTGCTCTGTTCCTGCTGGTCCTCTCACAGGGTCTGCTGGAGCCAAAGCAGAATGACAGGAGATGGAGAGACTAGGGGGAACAGCAATGCAGCCTGGGGGCTGTAGGTCGCTGCATTTCATCTGAGGGAAAGAGTTTTTTAGGAAACACCTTGACTACTTGGTGCTCACTTACGTGTAAATCACTCTTTTTTTTCTGAGTAATTTCCTTCAGAACCAAAGAATGCCATGACAGCTGCTCATTCCCACTCTATCTTTTTTCAGTTGAAGTGCCATTGAAGACATCGTTATGTAAAACGAAATGTAATGTCTTGCAACACAGAGCCTCCCTCTTCACCTCTCAGCCATCAGACCAGATACTGCTTCCCTACTTATCTTGTGGGCCTTTAAGTCAAGCATGAACCGTCTTTCTGCATCAGTAACCACATGTGAGAACTGCGCACTTCATGTAACTTTTTTTTTTCTCCCTCTTGCTATTGTTATCAAACTTTTGTCACCATTTTCTATTTCAGTAACCAATGTGTAATCTGTAAATGCCAGACCCCTGGTCCCATCCACGGGGCAGATCTAAATGTCCTTCTTTAGCTAAGCTGTGTTTTTTGCTTGATCTGTCGGCACTCTTACCGCATATGCTACAGAAAACCGAGTGCCTTTGTTCTCCTAAAGCAATACTGCCCCAGGCTGTCCTTCCAGTAGACATTAGTTCTTTTGTTTGGATAAAAGGGTGTCATCACTCATTCACGATGAGAATATGATTCAGCCCTGTCTCTTCACATCCACGGCCCAGTCTTCATAAATACTTGGTTTTACAGCATATTGAATGTGTATTCAGATGGCTGACATCAGCGGGCCAAATTCTGCCCTGACATGAATCTGCTTCAGTCCTGCTGTTCACATTGGAGGAGTTGCAGGGAGTCTAAATCAGAGGAAAGTATGATCTGTACCCAGTCCTATTTCAGTGCAGGCTGCCTCTGAAGATAATGAGATGTGAGAGTGCCAGCCACTACATGGAATTATGCTCAAATCAAGAACAAACAATAAAAATAGTTAAGTAAACTCATTTTCCATTAAGCATTTCTGTGATTGCAGGATCACGTATGCCTTTGTGAATTTAACACAGCACAGACAACATTATAAGCAAGAAACAGGGTGGTTTTGTCCCTCCTTGATGACCATGAAGACTGCATTTGAGACTTTTGCACTGAAAACCCTGGGTCTTTGAGGCAAAATCCCAGCACCATTATCTCAAGGCCATTAAAACAGAAAAGCTACATCAAAGCAGAGGAACCTCTGTATGACCACAATGCCTGGAACTGCAGCTTGAGCCCCGGGGCCCAGTAATGCTTGTGCTGGTGCCTACTCCTTTCCACCCTGCTTTCCACTGCAGAGAAGCCTGGTGATACCATCCTGGTGGCAACAGTGCTGTGTCCTGACCAAGTTCTTGCTCTGGGGCCAAGCTGCTGAAGTGTATGTGTCACACACTGGCTGCTGAGGCCACTTTATAATCCCTGTAGATGAGCTCGCAGAGGAGAAACTGAGAGTTTCATGATGTATGGGTTATATTTATATGACTGGGATTTAAAAAAATGAGATAAAAATCTTCAAATGAAGTGTTTCCAGAGAGTAACTTCTGGCACTTTCTAAAGTAGCAGAGGTCTAAGCAATAGCGTGTTGAATTACATGTGTTTTTTTTTAATTGAAATTTGGGTCCATACCTACCAAGGAAACTCCTTAGTGTTACTGTTGTCATCTTGCCTTCAGCTAGATAACCACAATTTTTTGTGCTCACCTGAATTTACTGGAAGCGTGCTTTTAAAACTTCCTCATTACCTATTACTGCTTCTCCTTTCCACTAATAAGCACTGAATAATAATAATAATAATTAATCAACATGCATTAGTGCCTCTTGCTCTGCTCCTGAAACTTAAGATTTGTTATTATGTCTGTAAGACAGGCACTGGAGAATGCAATGGCCTCTCTCTGCCTTGAGATTTCACCCCTTTCTGATTTTCCAAATCAGAGCTGTACACTTTAGTGTACAGCTGTGTCCCAAACTGGATCTCTGCCAGCTCAAGGGAGAACTGGGGTTGCAAGAAGACTTCTAAAATGTATAAAAATACTTTGACTGCAGTGATTTAACTTGATGCTGGCTTTATTTAAAGATGGTGAGGGTGTGGTGTAAATCTCTATAGGTCATTTCTTTTTTTTCTTCTTGGACGAAAGCTCCTAAAAGTTGCTACAATCAAGCTAAAAGATATAGAGAGATACAGGATATGAGTGACTTTAAAATAATTCCTCACAACATCTGTTAACACTGAGACGAGCTAATGTTACTTTATTTCATGAACTAAGGAAGTGGAAAAGAGCCTTAAGGAAAACACATTAGGGTAAGCTTGAGGACGAACGTAGAGCATATGATGGCATGTGGGTAAGGACGCCTGGATTAACTTGGTTAATAACTCACCCAACACATTTCTAATCTATTAATTTCCATATTTACATTAAATTGCTTGACATAAGAATTTCCTAGACCTAGCTGTGGCTTTCCAGTGTATTAGATGATTTCTGTTTGGTATGGAAGGATTTGTGATCCATCAAACATTTCATGGCCCTGTTGGTAGTGTGTTAGGGAGTCTTCCTCACATCAAAATTTATTTTAAGTAAAGCTTGTCCTAACAGTCAGCAAAGCCTCTAAAAACTCATCTGTTGAGCCTTGAAAGCTTTTTAGAGGCTAATCCAATGTCCACTGAATCCAGCGGAAAGGCTCCAGTGACTTCAGGATATATTTTATTTGGGCAGTGAAGAGTTGGCTAAAGTGAGTATCTGCTTTGGAGATGTTAATATTCACAGGACTGTACAACATCCATACACGGTATGTTCTGGTAGCCATTCAGTTAATTTTGTTAAATGAGAGTATTTTTCATAAATCTGCTGTCAACATTATCATGACAAAGACAGATGTCAGTTCTCAGTTTGGCTTGCGATGCAATCAGTTTGTTGTTAATTAACCTGATTGAAAAATTAATGGGGCACATAACTGGATTAATGGTGTTGAGAGACTTTATGGTTCTGTCTGTTTGTTGCTGAATGATGCAGATGCATTGGATACCTTATGTGGAAATTGATGGCAAAAACTGTGAAGTTATTCAGCAACTTTTTTTTCAGTGTTAATCTTTCTGGGACTGACAGCAGCATATCTGCTATATGAATTCTAACTCTTCCTCTCTGGGAAGAGTGATGGGACTTTGTGAGGATTCTTGCTTGTGTCATCATAAAAGTAGGACCTGCAAAGCTTTCTCTATGATTCACCACAACAAAAGATCTTTTGTTTGGAAAACCAGACAAGGCTGGTAATGGACTGCATACTTGACTAACACGTCATGTACAAACCCAACCACTTAAAATCATGGAAAATTCAGGACATCATAAATCTTACAGCAACTGCATCATTTTATTTATTCAGTTTTTTTTCAAATATTTAAAATAAATAAAATATGTTCCTACATAGGCTCTAAGCACTTTGCCAACTTGCAACTGCAAAACCAAGATGCAATATAATTGACTCACTGCTTCTACCAAACTGGAGTAAATAAACACTGGAGCCCCATTCATCAACCAGTCCTCTTAAGGCTACTCAAAGAGCTGCTCCAGCACATGAGTCTTGTAGCATGTCCTAAAAGTCAATAAATACAGATGTTGTCAGACTGCAGGAAGGGATTTATGAAGCCTACGAAGCTTTTGGGGAGTATCTTGCTGGCTGTATCTTCTCTGTTATATTGAAGGGAGCATAATCCAGTCATCAGTACTTCTAATGTCTGCACCTCTGAGAGATGCATCACCAAGTATTTGTCTTAGGAAGGATCTTCCCTGGAGACTCTGGGTGTCCTAGGCCCAAATCATCATATTCAAATCAGTCAGGCCCTGCAAAAGTAGCCGAGCTGGGTCCCAGAGCAGAGATGTGCATACCAGGTGTGTGATTGCCTTCTGCACCACAACCTGCTTCCAATTAAATTGCAATGTAGCCCCATGTGAAGGATGTGCTACAGCACTAAGCCAGAAATGACAAAAACACAGATGATGAGTGCAAGTTATCCATCTGAAAGTAAAAACTGTTGCCATTTAGGCAGGCATATGTAATAAAATCTCTCACACTCACTGTCAAGAGTGAATGTAGCCCAGTCACACAGAGAGGACCATGTATGAAAGAGGCCTCTGTACCAATGGTGTGCTGGAGGCTCAGCAGAGGATGGCACTGGATCACAGAGGCAAATACAGACCTACAGGGACCCAGAGAACCTGAGGAGGTCTTGAACCGCTGGTCCTGTTAAACTTTGTTACCGTGGTTTCAAAGGAAAAGGCACTGTGACAACAGTCCTGAAATTGTTAGGGACGTTAATTTTGATACCTAAAGTAGAGTGAGACAACCTGAAGAGAGTGGTGGGTGACAAATAGGCGGGTGCTGCAAGCTGACCATCTTTGAAGACAGAAGGATGGTTTTGAGTGTGTTTGTCAACCTTCTCTGAAAAGAGAGGCAAGTAAAGTTCGCATATATTTTACTCAAAGGAAAGGGAAACGATTTCTTAATAAAGTGATTGACTTAAATAAGGAAGAAGGTATTAAAGTCATAATGAAGGGTAAGTTTCAAAAAGGGAACAATGTACTTTTGCTTAGT
Source organism: Columba livia (assembly GCF_036013475.1). Lineage (NCBI taxonomy): Eukaryota > Metazoa > Chordata > Aves > Columbiformes > Columbidae > Columba > Columba livia. The sequence continues at coordinate 30,435,476 of NC_088602.1, read as the reverse complement.
AGAAAATCAGACTCCTGAGCAAGTAAAGAATAAAACTGTCCAAGGACATGAAGCCAAGAAGTTCAGTCATTCCTGACCCATCAATGTTGGGTAACTGGGCATATGTTTCATGCAACAATACCAAAGTTGGGTGAGTAATTTGCACAAGTAGGATATTAAGTGGTTGTTAATAAATAGACAAATATGAACAGTGGATTTTTTTTGCTTTGCAACTGAACTAAGATATCTTTTTGATCTAGGCTGAATATTTTTCTCATTCTAGGTGTGGATAATAAGAAAATGAATGTGCAATTTTGACCACAAAAATTAACCAAAATCTGGGAGCATTTAAAACTCTATTTTTTAAGGCAGAATAAAATTTCAAACCACAGGCTAGATTTATTAGAACAGCGGGTTCAAAGGGTCATTTTTCAGGGTTCAGGATGCTTTCTCAGGACCACAAGTGTCCAAACTTCCTCTCTGTCAAATGTGGAGCAGAGCCTTGAGTCCATCCTCCCCTAACCACTGAGCAGAGCTTTTATTTCTTCTGTTAGTATTTCAAATGCACTGAAGTTCAGCAAAAACTTCATATGATTATGACAGATAGAGAGAAATTGATTACAGAGCTAAAGCAAATGTCTGCTTATGTGCAAAAGATCATGTCTTGATCATATTTGTGTGCAAAAATAATAAAATACAAACCAGTAATGTGCTTTCTTGGTTCTTTAAAATGGCCAGTTTTGTAAAGCTGAAAGCAATTATAAGCCAAATCTTCTGGGAGAATTTAAACAGAAAAATGTGAATGATAATTGCAAACTGTTTAAAAACATTTCACTAAAAAGCCATACTTGTTATGAAACAAAACAACATATCTTAAGTGAAAGCTGTTCTATTATACACAAACCAACATGCAGCAATTGGAAGAAAGAGTGAGGCAACAAAAATAATCTAAATCAGAAGATAGGAATGGTGATAAATTCATAAGGGAAGGACGAGAAATGTAAGTAGAGGTATTTGCACAACGGTCAAAGATCGTAGACGTTAAGGACAAGAAGAAGTTTTTGTTCTATGTTAGGGAAGAAAATTTATCAATGATGTTTCTCTCAGTGGACAGAAATGCTGGAGTTATTTATACCAACACAGAAAATATGAGAGTGGCTTTCTGTATCAGTTGGAAAAAAAAAACAGCTGAAAATATATAATCCCACAATAGTGATGACATATTTTCCAACAATAATTCAACAAAATGTTTAAAGAGCAGCTACTAAAACAGGTATGTTCAATGAGGCCCTTAAACAACTTCCATCCACAAGTTTGAAAAGAACAAGTAAAGAAACTCCTTTGACTACAAATAATGTTTTTTCAGAAGACATTGAACAATATAAAGTTTGAGAAGACTGGAAAGATACAGTCTTATAAATAAGACACATAGGAGATGAGAACACAAATCACGTGCTTTTCTGTGACTTTCTCTGGTCTCAGGTTGATGTCGGACTCTGCTAATAACTCTTTAAAGGAGATTATCATAGTAAAAACCTTTTAACAAGTGTTTACGTAACTAAGTTGATATCTTTTTAAAACAAGATTATCATTATGGTCAATATGGCTAAGAGTATTTTAAGTAAGTTACTTTGAATTCTGTATGGCATTTAGCTTGGCACATGATGAAAATTTGATTGAGAAAACAAATGTTTCCTTAATTATAAACTTTAGTTATATGGATATGAAATCAGCATGTCACACTGAAAGTGGGTTAAATGCTGACACGCTGATTGGTTTGAAAATGCAATCGATGGTGAAAATTTATCATTTACTTAGTGTTCTGAATTGTGTCCTCAAACGTATGATAGCTGTCTTCTCCTGTTCAAGAGCTTTGTCTTGGTGATTACATACAGTTGCTCCTAAAAGGTCATGCAGGAAGTCATCAGAGTGATAAATACAGTCCCAAATAATCTCCTGGATTACTTGAGAAGGTGAATTCAAGTAATTTTCTTTTTTTAAATTAGGATTTCAGTAAGATTCTGGGAATCTCTAGCCCTATCTACATTAGCAAATAATTTGGCCCAACAGGAGTGGAGTGGCAGATTTAAGCAGCTTACATTGGGGTCTCCACATGCGGCACCGTGTTTGATGTCGAATCAGATTTATTTGGGTCCTCACTGATAATCAATTTTTAGTTCAGAGCCTAATGCCTGCAGCAACATCTGGGATGTACATGGTGTGTGCTGGGAAGGAGTTTCCCAACTGCTTTCCCCCAGCAGGAATCCAGTTTCCGTAAACCAAACCTGAGTGGGTGACCTGCACTCATGTGTGGTAAGTGGGGTTGGGGGAAGGATGCCACAACTCACCTCTAAACTTCCCCACTGCTCCAAATGCAAGTGTTGGATGGATGCAGCCATTGAATCCACTAAGAAAGTGGGACTGAGGGGTTTGTGCATGAATTGTGCAGGGGCCGGTGGGGGAGACTGTCCTCCAAAGAGCTGGTCCTGAGACAGCTAAATAGGAAGTGGGAGGCTACATCTGTCTCTGGCATCACTGTGGAATGTTGTTCTTAGTGCTGATTTCCCAAATAGAAGAAGGATGCTGCATGAATTGGAGAGGGTTCAGAGAGAAAAGCCACGGGAATGATGAAAGGTCTGGAAAACATGTCTTATTGTGATAGACATAAGAAGCTCGCTCTGTTTACCTAACAAGGAGAAGATGAAGAGGTGAGTTGATCACAATCTATAAATATGTACATAGGGAATAGAAATTTGATCACAGTTTGCTCTTTGCTGTGGCAGACAAAGGATGTGATAAGGTCCAACTGCCAGAAGATGAAACCAGGCAACCTCAGATGAGAAGAAAGCTGTGTATTTTTAAACAGATGAAAATTAAGCACTGGAACTGCTTACTGAAGGTTATGGTAGATTTCCTATCCTTCGCTATTTCAGAACATAGATTGGTGTTTCTTATTGAAGACATGCTCTAAATTACTGCGTAACAACCTTCCCTTCTCCCTTCCTACCAGAGGATCACCAAATCCCTTCAGAAAAAAAGAAATTGACAGATGGCCTGGTAGAGTACTTACACAACAGCTTTCATTTGCAATCAGCTCAAAATTAGGATGAACTCTGAATGTTTGTTTATTCTCTTAATTTCCCCTGATTTTATTCACTTGTTTGTTTGCATGTGGGGAAACACATACAGGCATGTGTGAGTGCATACATGCACACAGGTGTGTCTCCTGATACAAAGCTACTGATAAATGACTGCAAAAAAAGTAGAGTAAACTGGTTTGCTAAATTTCAAAGATATTTTATTCCTAACTGAAAATGTTCAGGTTCCTCTAATAGTGATGTAATAAAAAGTTTCATATCAATTTTTAAAATTCATGGCTTGAGTTGAAGTCAACCAAAATGAAACACTTGGCTGAAATTTTTCTCATAGGATTTTTCTCTTACAGCAAATTCAAAATCTTCCTGTGGAAAATTTCAGTTTTGTAGCAAGTGCATTCCCATTATAAAATAACTGAGCTGTGAAACTCCCAGCCAACTCCAGTAATGATGGCCATCACAGACAGGGGGAGAGGGATTGGATTTCTTTGCACTCTCTCACTCAACAGAGAGAATTGAGCTTCTCCCTTTCCTTTGTTTCAGCAGTCAAGCTCCCTGCTTCTTCTTAATCACAAAACCCATATGTGTAAGCATTTATTGCTTGGGTATCAAACTGATAATATATTAAAAGGATTATGATTTACTGCTGTAATTATTGGCCTCCCAACTTTCACCCACAATTACTGCATGCATATATCTTCCGGCTTGCAAAATCCCCACTTGCCCATATAAATGATGTGATTGCATTACTCTCTACTTTCTTTGCTGCCCTAACTGCTCATTAGAACAAACACCTCAAAGTGTGCATGTAAATATGTCGGGACAGCTTGGACTATCTGGCTCACTCCCTCTTTTTCTCTCTCTTTGTTGCTTTTCCCTCTTTTCCCTTGCCATCATCCCACTTTTTTTCCTGCTATTGTATATCACACTGCATTTTTCTTTCAATTTTTCCAAGTGTCCAAATGTTTCTGCCTGGTTTATTTTTGTGTGACACTGTTTCAGAGTGCACAGTTCATTTCCTCTGGGACCATTCTGCTTTTATCTTTCTTTATGTGGATGCTTATTTCCTCCTGCACACCTCCTCCAGTACACAGTTTTCCTCCTCTGACCTGAATTTCTTTGTTCTGATGTTATATTTTCCCCCCATGGTCAGATCACTTCTACCTCTCCCCATCTCCTGTTCTTCCTCCTTCCTTTACATTTCTCCTTCCTTTACATTTCTTCTTCCTGTACATCCAATGGGACCATTTTGCTCACCTTGCTCTATCTCTGCAAAGGAGCTTCAACCTCCAGCCCTCTACTTTTCCCTGTTTATTTTCTTTCACTCTGTTCTTTCTCCTTTTCCTGCCTTATGTTTTTCTTCTCCTTTCTGTGCCTTCTGCCTTTGCCTGTTTCCAGGCTTTTTGCTTGATGGGGATGTGCCACATTCCCCTGGGAGAGGTGAGGGCTGAGGACAATGTCCCCCAGGCTGATCCCACATCTCCTGGGTGCAGGATGGAGGTGTTAAGGAACTCAGTGGAAAGGAAACCAAAGGATACTATCGCATGACCTGGTGTGGCAGCTGTGTCCCGCCCAGCCCTGCTGCACCTCAGAGGTGTCTGCACTTGAAAGAACTCAGGAGCTTGTCTAGCCCCTTACATCCCAGGGCCCAGAAGTGCACCCCATGCTGGCCATCACTAATAGGCAAGTGAAAGCCCCTCGAGGGCCACTCACTTCCCTCTTGTAAATCCGCATGTGGTTTGAAGGGATACTTTATGAGGTGCCTCTGTATACTTGATCCCTTGTATTTTTTTCCTGCAGTGAAGCCTGAGGCTGTCCTTCACAGCTCCTGCAGTAAACCAGGGCTTTGGGATCCAAAGTCCCAGGGACACTGCAGGCTGAGTGTTGACTTTCATAGGAGTCGCAGGAGCTTTCATCAGGGAGCTGCTGTGCAGCCCGTGTCTGTCCTTCCCAGAGCACCGCTGCCGAGTGCTAAAAGTCCAGTTAGAAGACAGGTGAGGCTGGTCTGGCAAAGCTTTGTCTCTTTGCCCCTCCAGTGCACAGGCACTGTATCTCTTGGGGGGTTTCTGTCTGCTGCCAGCAGGGGACAGCAGCTGTTTCAGACCCTTTGTCCCCTCTCTGGTCCTCAGCTGAACTAGCCAATAGTTAAGGTGAAAACTGAAAAGGTAACTAGAGAGGAACAGAAGACCTTGAAAGAGGTGATGTTAAGGAAGTACATGGGAAGACCAGCTCCTGTACCTCCTCCATGGCCATTCACTGAATGCCCACAGAGCATCTTCTCTGCCAAGCAGCAGGCCTTGCACAAAGGAAGGTGTAGCTGATAGCTGACATTGCCTTTCCTACACGAGTAATGATAGTGGGACTCTTGAGATCCCCTCTTTGCATCCTGGGAAGATGTATAAGTGCTTTGTGAAACCTAACATCTGTTTAAGATTCGTAAGGACCCTCAGAATGAAAGCTCCAAATCCCACAGAAATGACCAATGATGTAGCTCCCTGAAAAGAGTTTTTGAGTAGTGATTGTAAATAAGCAAAAAAGGAACTTGACATGCTCCAGAATATCTTTTTCAAAAGTCTCGAACACGGTGGACAGAGGCCGTAGCATTTATGGAAAAAAAAACCAAATCAGTGCATCCATCCCCCACTCCTCCAGGCTGATGATGTTGCAAGAAGAGAATGAAAGGGCTACAGACAGAGTTTTTGGAGTCACTGTCCTATCAACTAGTGATTATCAGATTGTCTGCCTGTAATGGCATATCCAGTCATATGTTTTCCTCATCAAACCCAAAATAAATGAAAGGAGGAAACGAAGGAGTGTAAGAGTTCAGCACTTCATTCTTCATACTTCAAGAGCTGCAGCAACGAATGCTAAGGGAAAATTCCCATGTGAGAAATGATACCAGTTCAAGGTCAAATAAGCTGATGCATGGAAGTACATTATAAGAAAACTAGAAAGCTATTTTGGGGACAGTCATTGTTTATTGAATGCTTGGAGAGATTGTTTTGATATTCTGTGCCTGAGTGCTGGGCTAGCAGTTAAGCTAGCATTTCTAAGGCAACAGACTAGGAACTGGCAATTCTTTATGCTGCTCCTGAGGACCAGAGGCTAAACAGATCCTTCTTTTCTGAGCTTCAGAAAAGCCCCCATTTTCATACTTGGGACCATCAACATTATACAATCCTGTAGAACATTTCAGCACTGCATAAAGGATTAATTTCTTAATTTCTTAGTGTGACAGACTGTTTCATGGGGGAACACTATATGTTTTTGTTACTACAGTCTCTCACTAAAAGCAGCGTGGAGCCACATAATCCAGGGATAAAGTGTGTAAGAGAGGTTGTACCTTGGAGAATGTAGTACTTCATGGAGCTCTCACACACAGAATGGTGCAAAATGTATTGCTGTTTTCCTCCATCTGCAAGGGGCGTGGGGGAACTTTTGAGTCCCCCCTTCTTACCAGAGCCACCCCTTATGAATCAGGCACCACAGAAGCCAGGAGGAAATGCTAATGAAGTGCAAGGAGGCCAAATTTCAGCAGACAGAGGAGCAGGACAGGGTGCCTACAACACTGATACGTGCCTGCCCACTCTCTCCTTGCACCCCCATGGTATATATTAGACCTTGGACAGTATAGGGGGGTGTCCTGGGACACCGCATGGCAGCATAGGCAGTGCTGAGAGTGGGATCCAGCCAGCCTTCGTGTGGACCACACCACTGTCTGCCTTGGGGCAGGAGCATAAGCAGAGAGTGGCCCAAAGGTTGCTATCCAGACGTTTTTCTTTTGGCGTTGTTAGGACTGCAAGCTCAGTTGAGCACTGATTGCACTAACCAAAACTCTGCCTGAAGCTTAACTGGGGGTCAGGTCATGCAGGAAAATTGGTCTCATCTTCCACCTTCCTGCGGGACCCAGTGTGGCTTGTGGTTTCTCCAGGGGTGGTTTTCCTCCTAGAAACACCACAGTGGGCCTGAGGAAGTCTTCCCAACAAGAGCATCACTGATGGCACTACGGTTCTGTTGCCCATTTCAGATTTACCGAACAAACAGACAGCCTGTAGGAAAAAAATCCCCTGTGAGGGCTAATAATAACAACATTTGCGCTGCTCCACCCTTGCTCTGTTCAGTCATTGCAGATGGTGAGGGCGTCCGCACAGGGACTGACCACCACACGTGCTGGGGCGCGGGGCTGCCCCCAGCCTGGGAACGCCTCCCTGTTATTATTAATAATCTTGCAAGACTGGCATGTGCTGCCTGGGCTTCCTGTGGCAGCTGAAACAGGGTTTGTAAAACAGGTCTAATTTTAGAGCAGCCTGGGCTGAGCACAGAGTGAGTCCAGACCCGGGAAATTTTGAGTTTTCATTGTTTCCTCAGCTGTGGGTGAAGAAGTCTCATGGACATTTGGGAGAGTTTTTCCCAGATACGTGAGCCCTCGCCTCTAGCAGCATCTCACACAAGCTCTGTCTCCAAAACCCTGGTGACATCAGCCTCCTTTTTTCCTTTTGTTTCCATGCCTTTAAAGTGGGAGACTGTTATTGTCCTACCGCGCTTCAAAAGGGAGAAATTAGTTCTTAGCATTAATAATGAATGTTGCTCAAGTATTTGAACAACAAGATGTTCAGGGCTTTGTTTTGTGAGGTAGTGCTTCAGATGTAATGCAATTTGTTTGAGCTTCCTGGGAAATTATGAAATGCATGTTTATGTGTGTGTGTGGAGTGGACAGGAAATCTGAGACTTGTTTTTATACGTGCAGGGAAAGATTTACAGAACTGTGTTTTCTGACGTCGTCTTGCCATCAGTCAGTTTAATGGTGCTGTGTGCTGCTGAGCTTTTAATGTTTTGACGTTTGGCAATAGCAGAGGGAAAACCTACAGTGAGGCTGGTCCCTGCTCGAGTGTTGTATACTTGGAAACCATAACTAGCCCCTGCTATATCACTGCACACGTAGCTCCAACACATTGTCACGTGAAAGGCTGTCCAGCAGCACGGTGAGTGAAGAGTCATTTCGATTGGCGTATTAGAATATGTTGCACAGAGGAAAACACTCTTTGCACAAGAGGTTTTTCTTGTAAACAAACTGACTGGCAGGCTAAAACAAAACTATTGAGCCATAGCAAAGAAAAGGGAAAAGTCACACTGCCCTTGTGTTCATCAGGCTGTTGTCAGTCGCTGAGGTCTGCTATTACTGACCTTAAGAAGCTCTATTTTGTTACTGAAAGAGGTTTTCCATTTTTCTGTATGGATTAATCTGAGCTTAGAATATCCCATACTTTTTATTGCAGGCTTTCATCTCTGTTGTGTCAACATCCCCCAGAAAACAGGAGTGAGCTCATAGCATGACGTTGTTGGAGGTGAGAGATAGTGCCAGCCTTATTTTCACTTCTGTTTTTTACTAAGTGGCTGTACAGCATTGTCATTTAATACTTCTATACCGATTAAACCTGGCATTTAAAAATATTCTTATCAGGCTTTAAATGTCTTCCTTTGGTCCAGGAACCAGAATAGGCCATTTGCAAGGCCATTTGTTTGGGAACTGAGCATCAAGAAAGCAAGAAAGCAACGAAAAGGCTCTTTGAGCACAAGGTGACGAGCACTGGTTACGATGGCTGGATTTAAGTCAGGCATCAGACCACAGAGAAGTTACAGGGTATTTCTATGAAGTGCTTAATTACACTGAAGCTGTATTGCAGATGGACAAGTGAAGATATTCAGTGGTATAAAATAACTCTCCCTATTCTCTGGCCCTGAAGGCAGAGAGTTTCTAGCAGTTTCTCTCCCTGCAATGCTGCTTCTTGGATTTTTAGATGTTACGGCTGGAGGGACTTCTGCTATTATCTATTACAACACAGCCTGTGGGACTGAATCACCTCCTAGAAAAAATAGGGAGATAGCCTGTCTTTAAATAGCACACATAGTAGAGAGTCTGTCCCATTCCTAGATAAATTGTTGCAGTACTTAATTTCCTCCCTTGTTAAAATCTTGGCATTGATCTAGTTTGGATTAATCTAGTGTCAGATTCCACCTACTGGATGTCGTGTCTCTGTTTCCTAATTCAGAGATTCTCCTGGAATCAGAAATATAATACAGCTACTTGCAAGCTAAAACCGAGCAAAATTTGGAATTTTCACACAGTGGGCAGATATGACTTGTCAACATTTGTTTTCACTCCAAACTATGTAAAAAAAGCTGCCTTATCAACATACAGAAATCCCAGAATGGAAACAGATGAAAAAACAAACAAATCTAAACAAAATTATAATTTTATTTAATGTAGGACCATTGTTGTTTGAATATGCTGAATTAATCGAGCAGAGACTTCTTTTGTGTCAGTTCAATATTAAAACAAATATTTTCCCATAATGCTGCATTGCCCCGGGGAATTGCAGCCTGAACAAATTCTATCGTTATTCAACTTAAGCAGAGGCTTCTTGGCTGGACTACAACTCCTGTAATGTTATATACAACTCAGAATTAAGTGACAAATTACCCTGTGGCTGGACTGTAGGAGAACACAGGTACCTGCGCTGCAGAGAAATGTGTTCAGAAGAAGGTGAAGTTTAATGTTTCCTTGAACAGAACAAATTGAGGTGGAGTGTGTTATAATGAAATATTTCATTTTACTTGTCCTGAAAAAAAAATCATATATATTTTTTTTTTTCAATAGAAATTTGTGCGGAAATTTCATTTTGTCTTGTTGAGACAGAATACCCAGCCAGCTCTGTTATAAACCACAGACAAATCACCATTTATTCTCCTATTGGATAAATTAAATTAATTGAGGTTGGGTTTTTTTTTGGTATCTCACTAACAGCTTTTGCCAATTGCAAGTATATTTGTAATTCTTTCTTGAACTCTTTCCAGTTTGTCAATAGTATTTTTTTAAATATGGACATTGAAGCTAGACTTGCTGTCCTTCTGCTGTTAACAGTCCAAGAAACAGTGAGCATCTGCCTTTCCATCCTTGTGTTTTATAGTCCCCTACTCGCACATACCAGGATCACGTTTTCCCTCTTCGTCAGTGCATTGCATGGGGAACTCTCGTGCAGCTCAGCTGGTTATCAGCCATGACCCCTAAATCCTTTTCTAAGTCTCTGTTTCTAAAATATAGCCCACATCCTCATTGTACAAACTATCTGGGATATTCAGAATTATGCTTAACTGTACTTTTTTTTTTTTTTTTTCTTTCCCCTAGTGAGCTCAGGTTACCATACAAACCAGATTGCTTGTAGAACAGGTCTGTTTTTCTCATTATTTACCACTCCATGATTTTTGTGTCATCTGAAGACTTTGCAAGGAATGGGTGTAGATTTTTTATACTGGATCACAGATTAATGTATTAAATAATCAGAGAAAATCCAAATGGGCCTCCTGTAAAATATCCTCACTGTAAGAGCACTCTCCATTGAGTTACCCTGGGGACTTCTCAATTTTTAGTATGTTTAGTATGTGCTACACTGTTTTTCCAGAAGATAGATTTTCTGGTATGTTGTGCCATGCTGAACTTGGACATTAGCAGGAGTGTGCTACATTGGAAGAGCTGTGTAAGTTGGTTAACCTTTGTAGCTCCTGCCTGAAAACACACTGCTGACTTCAGGGATATAAAGTATTGAATCAGAACTGTCATGTTATTTAACGTATCCACCAATATACCATTTTCCACCCAACTGCAGAACAGCCTTATTCTGCCACATTGTCAAAGACCTTATCCTTTTTTCTACCCTCATTATTGTCTTACACTTGTGGGAATTGTGTTTATAACATCTGATGTGTTTATAATGCTAGTGACATAAACAGTGAAAATATATTTGGTGCTTTGATACTTGACTGCTAATGGTATCACATTATTCTTTGCACCTATCAATGCACTCTTCATTGCATTTAAATTTTAACCTGGAAGGCTGATTGATTTTCTTAAGCAAGTAGAAGAAGAAGGCACAGAAAGAGTTTTCAGTGTTCAAGAGTAGAAACAGCTGGAGCTGAAAGTGTGACCAGTGTGCTGCAATCCTGCAGAGGGATACTCCTCTGTAAAACACAGCCATGGTGGGGATGTGAAATTGCATCTGGTGTCCAGCCTGTTCTTCTTGCAAGGAAGTTTGACACCATCTTCCTATTCACCTCCACTGAAATATCAGAATTTCCCATGACAAGTCTAGGCTGCTGATAGTTTTTAAATTAATAAAGTCTGTGTTAATGGTTTACACTCAGATGACATGAAGCTGAAGTTTTGCTTTCACCTGTCCAACAGATGAGGTGGGTTCATGTTGTGGTTTAACCCAGGTAGCAATTAAAATCATGATAGCTGCTCACTCTCTCCACCTGATGCCCCAAATAGGGGAGAGAATCGAGAGGGAAGGGAGAAACTTGTGGGCTGAGATAAAAACAGTTTAATAAAATAATAAAATAATCCTAGTATATAATACTAATGGTAATGGTAATGGTAATGGTAATGGTAATGGTAATGGTAATGCTAATGCTAATGCTAATGCTAATACTAATACTATATAAATAAAATATAAAATATAAAATAAGTGATACTCAATGCAATTCCTCACAAACTCCATCTGCAGCGAGGAGCCAGTCGTGGGAAGAGAGCACCCTGGTTCTGAACAGCTGATCCCAGGGAGACAGCTAAAAGGCCAAAAAGGCAGAAAAGCCCAGAGGCAAACTGCAAAACAGCAGAACAGCAAAATGCTGAATTAACAAAACTGTTAATAACTGAACTAACAGAACTCCTGAAAAGGACTCAACTGGAACTGAGCTGAACTGTAATGGGTCTAACCATTTGAAAAATCCAACACACATTACTCATGAAACTTGATGTTAATGGTATGGAACATTTTCATTGGTCAGTCAAGGTCTGTCCCATCTATACCCCCCTTCCTAGCTGCCTCGCACCTGCAGATAGACAGCCCAGAAAGACCTTGGTTTCCCAGACAATGGCTTAGATACCAGCAAGCGCCCCATCCCTGGAGACATTCCAAGCCAGGCTGGACGGGGCTCTGAGCAATCTGATCTAGTTGAAGATGTCCCTGCTTGTTGCATAGGTGCTGGACTAGATGACCTTTGAAGGTCCCTTCCAACCCAAACTATTCTATGATTCTAAGCTCTTACATGGTCTTCGTTCCTACTCAAAACCACTGGAAAGTTACTTGAGAAAGAAACCATTAACTCTATCTTGCAATGCTATCTTATTACTCTCAAACTAAATCCAAACAACAACCATGCTATCTACAGAAAAAAAGAAGCGTTTCTGACTGTATGAAGAAAATCAGCTTGATTTCAGTCAAGCCAGCACAGTTCATTGGGAAACATTTACCAAACCAGGAGCTGCAGATGGCAGTGTCTCTGCTTGCGGTCCTGTGGGCTCTGTTTCTCTCATGCCTCCTCAGCAAGAGATGACAGCTGTGACCATGGCCAGGCTTGCAATGCCACCTTATAGCACTTGAGACCACAGGCTGAGCAGCACAGCTGGAAAACCACATGGTGACCTCAGTTCAAAGCTTGCTTTGAGGCAGCAGGTACAGAGAAAGCAGAGTTCAAGGCAACCCATGTTGCTATTAGTAAGCAGAGGCTAGGGCTGGTGGCACCCAATGTGGAGTCTGGGTGGGAGGTGCCTGCTGGAAGCATGTTTTGGGGTCATTGTAATTGGGTACCACAAGGTGTTGAGCATCTTCCACTTGTAGTGATTTCTCTGGGACCTGCATTCAGCCCCTTTCAAGAAGCTATAGAAAACTCACATGTTGGTATTCACTGTGGAAACCCCTCTTGAACTTGGTTAGGCATACAGAAAATATGTGGTGGTAAAGGCTCGGGTTGGTAGTACAGGAACATGGGTTCATCATTCTGCCCCTTCATATCAGCCTTGCAGGATGTTCTCAATAGCTACTGATGATGTAGGGAAGTGATCATCCCTGGGTATCCAGAGAGTTCAAAGAGGTGGGCATGATGTGACTGAGAGCAGGAAGCTCGTATACAGCAGACCATATATGCAAGATTTTTACAGGGGAATGATTCCTCCATTGGAAAATTCAAAATCAAAAGGAGTAGAAAGAGCCAGCTCCCTGGTCAATGAAGAGAGAGACACTCTGATTTCAAGAAGAGGTAGAGCTTTAAGCAATATGGCAGAGGGAAACCTCTTTTTGTCCCAGGTAGCCCTAGGCTAAAGTCAGCTGTGGTGGACAGTCCACAGAAAACAAACTGATGCCATGTGGCTTACATGCACAGTCCTGAAACAACCCAGAGTCATGGATCAAAAACGAAAGTGCTCACTGTTTGCACAAAGAGTTTTGCTGAATACTTCGAATACAGTCGTGCGTGAACCTAGGGAAAACAATGGAAGGGAAAACAGTTGTCCAGGAGCATAATTTAATCTGTTTTTATTCCTTCTTCCTAATTCTTTGGACTGAAAGGTTGTTAGCAATATTTTAGAAGCTGGATACAAAATCTAAGTTAAACTCATCCCTGTTCAGAGGCCCAGCCTTAAGGTTTTTATTACACTAAGGTGCCAGGAAAGCCTGGTTTTGAAGGTTGCCCTGGTGCATAGGCCTGGTGATGCTCATCCTCTGTGACCTGGTGATATCTCAGCTGCTTGCAGGCCCCTGGTTTCTTACCATGTCCCTATTTGCATAAGAAAAGGCTTCCTATTTTAAAACCTTCCCTAACCTACAAATTAGTGCAGATGAATGGCCTCTTGTTGGAACTGGAGTGGTTATCCTAGTTCCAACAATAGCACAGCCAATGCCAGATTTTATACCCTCATAATGCATATAATTGTGCGATATTATACCAGAGGGGAAATTTGTTCTCTAGTCCAGCTGGTGATTAGCTTTACATTGAGGCATTGGGATTGGATACCCCTTGAAACTTTATCCTGCTTAACGTAAATACAGCTGGTATTTTTTGGTATAACAATTCAGCCCTTACTCCTGAGAGCAGTTCCACTGGGACAGACCTGGAAGTCCTCACTCGGATTTTACTCAAGCAAAACTCTTGCTACCTTCAGTTAAAGTTCTGACCCAGTAAAGTCCAAGTGTGAGCACCAGGAGATGATTCACCAACATTTCTTTGTTTCTTGAACACTGTTTAATCACTTTAATAAAGACTACAAGACCAAACCCCAAACTAGACGTAAATACCTGCTAGAAATGTAGGAACTGCTAAGTCGTATTTTATTAATAGCTCATCTACACCAGTATGCCAGCATCACTGTCAGCAGCCACGACACTTCTTTGGAGGTTACTCATAACTTAGTTTTCTGTGCTTACCTGCTTATTCTCTAGGATTACATTAAACCAATAATTAATGGATGGCTGATAAACAGAACCACAGTACTTATGTCTTTTCCCTTCCGCATAACCACTTCTGAATGTGCGTGGTCCTACTGTTCCTTCTCTCTCTAATCTCTTTGAAACTTACGAACTGAGTTCAGTTCAAAGCATGTGCTTTGATGGATATTTCCAAAAGAGGAATTGTCTGCTATGAAAAATTCCCTCATGTATCACCCTGGTTTGTATTTTTAAATTTCATTTTTCTGAAAATAAAATTCCAAATGATTTTTTGGCAGTTAAATTGCAACGCTGTTGATGTTTTTGTGTTTAGCCCATTTTAAGATAAATCTTTTTTCTGTAAAGCCCAATACTGAACCAAAAAAGCATATAAAACCCAATGTCAGCTGAGAGGAAATGAGATTCTTCCTTAACTCTTATTCTGACTTTTAAAAAATGATGGCTTAAAAATGTATTTCAAAATTTATTTTGAAAAATGAAAAATGTCAATGGCACTGTATTTTTTCAAGTGAAATAGGTCTGAAACTCCTTAAAAGCAAAGAGAAGAGAAAAAGCTCTGCCCTAAGAAAACAATTAAATCTGTTTGCTATGGATATATTTATTTCAAAGATATGTGGTAGCAGCAATCTTCAAAAGGTATTTGAGAATTGCAAACAAATGTGTCTTCTTTTGCTTGTTACATTTTGTTTCATTTTGAGTGCATTTTTTTTTTTTTTATTCTAGAAGAGTATGGATAGAAATGTACTCTTGGACTTCTACACACGCTGTATTTTATATATCTCTAACATATGTTTTCCTTTGTCCATTGTAAAATAAATGGTCCTGTTTATTCTTTTTTTACTTATATCTCCTGTAGAAATTCCCTCCCACACTATTAAGTCTTTGAATCATTTTCATTGCAGCATTTGGAACCATTTTAAATGTCTTCTATGTCTTGTTAAAGAGGATCAAAAAGGACTCTAGAGCTGTAGATGAGAGCACATCTTCAGCCCTTTCACAACCCAACAGTCTATACTATGTTTCATTCTTTATTTTAAAAAAAAAAGTCTAGCATCTTCATGCAATGACCCACCCAAAATAACACCTTCATGCTGAAAATACAGGAGAGTTAGGACTGTCAGACTGGTTGGGTCAGACCAAAAGTCACTGTAACCTAATTTTTTTTTTGGTGGGGAGTAAAGAGTAGCTGAGCGGGAAGAGCTGAGCGCAGGGCAGGATGCTTCCCCCCTCCGCCCTTCCTGCAATCTGTCTCAGGTTGCAGCTAAGCCATCATTTTCATAGCCACTAATGGCCTATTCTCCACTAATCAGGATAATCCCTTTTTGACCACTTTTATACCTTTGCCTTTCACAAACCTCTTTTGCAATCACTTACGGGACTTGGCCTGTGCTGCATGAAAAACTACACCTTCGTTTGCCTTGAACTGGTGTAATGGATGCCCCTTGGATCTGGTACTGTGAGAAACAACAGTATCATTCCCTACCTACATCTGTTGCACCATTTGGGATTTTATTTTATTCTCCATACTGTTCTCTTTATCATTTCCTTAAAGACCCAGAAGGTTCAAAGTAAATGTCAAAGTGAATCTCTAGTGAGGTAGGAAAACAAAGGAAAGAAAGAAACCTCTGATTTACTGAATGTATTACGATAGATTTGACTAAATTATTGAAAGTAAAAACTAATTGGACTTAATTGTGAGGCCAGTTGCTCTAGTAGAAACATATGTAGAGTTTATATATTTGGCTGGTATACTCTGTGGAGGTTATGCTGGCCAATGGAAAGATATAAAGGAACTTGGCAGAGTAAATAATGCAATTCATTGAACTAAATGTTTTGGATAAATCAATGGGCATTGGTATTCATGTCTAAGCACAGGGCTGAAGGGAAATCTTTTGGGGAAAGTTCTGATATTGATGAGTGTACCAGAAGGTGGGAAAGAAAGAAAGAAAGAGAGAAAGAAAAAGGAAGAAAGACAAAGGAAGAAAGGAAGAAAGGAAGAAAGGAAGAAAGGAAGAAAGGAAGAAAGGAAGAAAGGAAGAAAGGAAGAAATGAAAGAAGAAGGCAGAAAGGAAGAAGGAAAGAAGGAAAGAAGGAAAGAAAAGGAAAGAAAAGGAAAGAAAGAAGGGAAGAAAGAAGGGAAGAAGGGAAGAAAGAAAGAAAGAAAGAAAGAAAGAAAGAAAGAAAGAGAGAAAGAAAGAAAGAAAGAAAAAGAAAGAAAAGCTAAAAATCTCCTTAGAAATAATTTCTCATTTGCTATTGTCTTATAAGAGGTTTGTTGCTTAGTTGTGCTGCTTGTGAAAGTGCCAGCTGCTTTATAAATGAATCGTGTTACCCCAACATCTGAGGGTGGTTTTGAATCCCAGAATATCCCATTTTCCAGGGAGCTGAACCATACCAACAATGGGGACAGGCCTGTAACACAAGAGCAGCGCCCCTCCTCACCGTATTTTCATGAGTTTTTTGGAACTGATATTGGTGCTCTTTGACTTGTTGAGTACAGTGAGATGTATTCAGCAGTTACACTTGTACACAGTCTTGTTGAGAAATTTTACATTGAGAGATATGCATGTATTCATTCAAAATGCCTGAATAACTGGCAGTGTATGAGCTTTCTTCTATCTCTTTAATGTCTGTCCTTCAGTGGTGTACTGTAATTTTGAATCAAGTACTAAATTCTCTCTGCAGCCTGAAATTTTCACCATTCACTAAACAATAATTGCCAACTCCCTGAGTAAAACATTTCTGCTAAATGCATGCATTACACATTAAAAACTGTCTAAATTGGGCATATCTTGGAATTTAGCATGGAGCTGGCTGGAGTGTCTTATGATTTCTTTTCAGTCTTCAGGAAAATTATTCAGAATGAAAGGATGCAAAATATCCTAAAGGAAGAAAGGGAGGACATGGCCAGTCTGCATTACAATAAGCTCAACAGACTCCCTGAGGGAAACTAAGAAAACTGGTACCATGCTAATGCCTTGCTGGACCCCCACCCTCAAGGTGATGAAGAGGCACTCACCTTTCACTGATGTCAGGAACAAAGCCAAAGAGAGGTTCAGATCTTTTTTGGGCTGCACGGGAGCCTCATGTCAGCAACACTGGTGTCCAGGTTGGTAGGAAAGGGGTAGGTTCATCCAGATGGAGAAGTGGACAAACTTCTTCAGAATGGGCACAGAGTAGCAGGACTATGTGATGCACCATGTGGCTAGCTGATCCATGCACAACGTATATGATGGACTAATATGCTTATCTTACCAGTATAAAGTCTGGAGGAAGTTCAGGCCCCAGAGCTGTGTGGGGTCCATGGAGATGGGTGGGTTGTGTCCTAGGTCCAGGAGGGAGCATCCTGCAGCAGGCATGAGGGCTGGGCTCAGAGGCTGTGTCTGAGCCCTTGTTGTCAATGGGGAGCCAGGGAGGGTGGCTGCAGCTCTCCGCAAGGAACTCATCACCTCGCTCCTCCAGGCACAGAGGCTGCCCTTGGCATGCTGGTGGGAACTCATGGCCCTGGCCATGAGCATGAGGAGATGCAGGCAGGGAGCAGGTCTCAGGGGCAGGTTTGGGGCATAGAGTCTCTTGCACTTGAGTAACAGCTCCTCAAGCCCTGTGACCACTTTGGTAGTGTTCAGGTGATTTATCAGTACTTGTCTTAACACACTTTTTCCTCTCTGACATTAAAATGATTACCTATCTGGCTATTGGAAACATTAGGAATTTTCATAGTAAAGAATCCCTGCCTGTTGCCTTCATTATTGTGTGAATCAAAACAATTTTGAAGATACAAGTATTTTCCATCAAGACTATGAATAACAACGCTTGGCAAACAAACCCTATAACAAAGAATAAGCCTCCAACTTTTTTAGTGACTTTACATACAATGTGCCTTAATTACTGGCAAGCATGTCAAGAGCCTATTCCCACATGTGTCAACACTTCCTTAATACACTATAATTCATCATGTTAGCATGGCAGAAACAAGGTACTCTACATCTTTACACACATCCTTCTCCAAGTTCTGGTCCTGAACTGAGTATTAAATGAACAGAAAGTCTTCATCTAGTGAACAAAGAACAGACCACAGCATCGAAACAGTAAGGTCCCCCGAGTCAATCAAAGTCATACATCACAGAGCACTTTATCATATTCTTCACAACACTGTCTAAATCCAAGAAGCACTGCTTTACTGTCAAAAGGACATTCACTTAATAACAGCAGTAAATCCAGAAAGGCAGGCTAATTTTAGACAGAAAACTTGGCTAAGAGAGAACCCTATCGTTTCCCACTCCTGACATTTTTATTCATTGAGTTCATTTTCATGCTAGTTGTGTGATTAAATGCAGATAGGGATTTCTTTCCTTTTAATAAAAAAATACATGATTCTGAAAAAAGCCAAAATTGCAAATAAGGACCTGATCCTTTTCCCACAGAAATAAACAATAGTTTTGTTGTTGGCTTCAGTGATGACAGGAATCGAATCCATGATTCTCTGTTGGAAGAAAAGGTTAAAATTCCATTTCAAAACTCTTCTTGGACCATACATTAACTCTCTGGCAGTTCTGGGGGCAACGAAGAACCAGCATGATTTCTTTTCTAATCTTCCTGCATGTGTGTGCAAATGTATGCAGCAGCATAGGGAGCCATATCATAAAGAAGCAAGTGAAAATAAATCTGTCCTCAGTGTGTTGAAGTGAAATGTTTTATTTGCACTCGTAAACCAAAGTGCTTTCTGTATTTTTGCATTGCCATTTTATTGTCAACAATGATACAGTCTCCGTTCCTTATGTATAGATCCTTGTACAGAAACAAGGATCTAAGGTGAAGGAAAGAGGTACCATATAGCAAAAGTAAATGTGAGAAACTCTGAGCCTTTTGAAAAACCAAATGTGAGCTCCAGAGAGAGTGTATGTCTTCCCTATTAGTCACTGAATCAAAAGTAACCAGATTTCATATGTATTCAGAACAGGATCCAATTATTTTCTTGGGTAGTGATTGTTTGGGTAGAAATTACTGAAATTCCACTAAGGACCAAATTTTGAGCTTCCTTATGCCACTTCAAAACTGTTAGCACTCTATTGAATCAGCTGACCTACTCTGTAACAAGCTTAAAAGAGATTTTAAAAGGAGGTGATCAGACAAATGAGTATTTTTAAAATGATATGTATCCTTCTATAGACATTTTTTTAAAAAAAGGTTTTTTATTTTAAGTAAAAAATGTTGTTTCCTTCAATGTTGTACATTGACCTATAACAGCGAAAAAGCATCTATATTTCTACCATAGCAGTCCTGACTGAGTGGGCTTTGTGGCAGGAAAACATGACAAAGACTCCTCCACCTATATTTCATCTGCTCCATAGATATTTCATGCAGGTTTTCCATTTCTTTATGGTAGCAGGTAGAGCTGAACAAGTAGTTCCTAATAAGTAACTCAACAAATTTCACCTCCACTTTTCTGTTCACAAAGTTTCCATCATCTGAGCACAATTTTCTTTCATATGATCATTACTGAAATTTATTCAGAGTGATTCATCAAATAATTTCTATGAATAATTCTTGGTCTGTAGTTTGTTTGCAATCAGTTGGTCATGAGTATATTGATACTGGAAATTCAAGCTGTTTTGGCTGGATGCAAAGAATGTTCCCTCAACAACTATGTTTAACATTCAGAATCTTTTTTCCAGTGCAGTTTCTCTCCAATACAAGTCTCAGCTTGATTTTGCATAAGTATTCTGCAATATTAATTTTGGGTGATTTTTGGTGAACATTCCTTGATACAAAAGTAGCAGGTTCACGTACTCACAAAAAATGAATGCAGGAGGATTTGCAAACACAGGTCAGGCCAAATTTCTGTCTGCACCTGAATGAATATTTTCAGGACCTCATACTGAAGTGACAAGGTTATGTTGCAGCTTTGGAGTCATTCTGCTCCTAATTAATTTCACTGTAGTTTTACAATTGACACAAGAGAATGCTAAACAGATTCTGAGCACAGAAATGTAGATGTTTTTCTGATTGCTGTGCATAAATTAATCTGGAGC
The DNA here is from genome assembly GCF_036013475.1 of Columba livia. NCBI lineage: Eukaryota > Metazoa > Chordata > Aves > Columbiformes > Columbidae > Columba > Columba livia. The sequence continues at coordinate 30,415,091 of NC_088602.1, read as the reverse complement.
CTCATTACAACATGTGCAAAAAGGACATGTTATCATTGCTTCATGTGTAAAACGCATTACAAAAACACCAATGCATTTGATCCACAGTAAGACACACGCGTAATATAATGTGGTTTGGATCCAAATATTTTTACTGCATCTGCCAGAAGTTAAAATGACAGTAGAGCTTGCTTCTTAAGGCAATAGTTTGGTTAAATAGGAACATCCAAAGCCTGACTGTTTCTTTATGAGTCTACATTATTTTTTTCCCCCCAGTTGTGTGTTTCAGTAAACAGAGCAATGTGGAAGGATTCTTCAGGGTAACGATGGGCTTTGAAGGGCTTTGTTTGTCCCTCGCCTACAATACCTTTCTGGAAAAAGTTTTCTTGGTTAGGATGGTTAGGTGTTTCTTGCACTGTTGAATAGGATTTCAAGGAGTCTATTCCTCAAGGCACTGATTGCAGCCAAGTTCTGGTCTGTTCTGTACAAGGTAAAGCTATGTTGCTTAGCTTTCAGAATATAAAATAACCTATTCATCTCAAATCTCAGATGATGCATTTAATCCTGTTATTGTCCTTACTAGATGACTAGATAACTGCTGAAGCAAAGTGTTCCTGTATCAGAGAGGTTTATACTCCCTCGTATGTGATAGAGTAAGTAGGGAAGAAAGATGCTTCCCCCTCAGCCTCCTCATCAGGTTTAATAGAAAAATATGGGCCAAAAATATTTTTCTCCATGGAATTAATCTTTTTTCATTGTGTGTGCTGATAAATGTTATCTGGCAACTCTGTATGAGTTTTCAGCAGCAACTGGAAATTGCACACGTTAGAAATCTCTACTGCAGACTAGTTGGTTACAGCCCTTGCCCCCTGATGAGAACTGTCTGGTTTGATGAGTATGAGCTATTTCATTTCTACTAAAGGAGAGTTATTGCTTGTGATTTCTTGGCTAATAGTAGTTCCTTCAAATCAAGTGTGGGTGTTTTCTTACACAAGCCCTAATGATCTACAGAGCCTACCAGGCTGATTCCCATTTACGCTAAGGTCAGTGTAAGTAAACACCTTCAGCTAGGTTATAAATTACACTTTGAGGCACTTTATGTTGCTAGGGTTCATTAACATAAAGTTCATGTAACAGAGAGCCAGGCACAATTGACTTTAGATCTATAACAAATTCAGTCTCCCTATATCAGCCAGGGCAGGAACTCATTGCCCTCCTCTGCAGTGTTTTGGGGGTGGACCTTGGTCCTCTCCAGCCTTTCTGCTGTGGGACACGGCTGAGATATTGGAGGATTGGGGCAAAAGAAGAGACTCCCCTTAGCTCTCTAGTTATTAGGGAAGTGAGAATCTCTGGTGCAAGCTCCTGCTTTGACGAAGCAGATTTGAGTCTCCCAGGGTGCAAGTGGCCTTGCTGAGGGCACAGGGGTTATTTCTCCTGCCAAGCTAAGCCTGTGGATGTGAAATGAGTCCTGCAGTCTCCAGGCTGGCAAATCAGGCCAAATGGAGAAGTGATGCCTGCCTCCTCTCTTGCGACGATGCAATAGACTGAAATGTTGGTGTTGGTTTTGGACTGGCCTTCAAATTCTTTCTTCAGAAAAAAGCAAGTGAATATTTTGAAAAAAGAGAGTGCTGCTCCCTGTTCCCCCTCTTATCCAGAAGCATGTGATGTATGCAAGATGCAAACCCACCAATTTTGTTTCCTGTGCTATCCCCACATCTCCCTGTAGCCAGAATATATTAGCTGGGCTATGGGGATCAGGAGAAACAATCTCACTGCCTCCTGGCCAGATCACGGATCAAGGCTCTGAATTCCCTCCAAGGAGGCTTGATCTCCCTCAAAAGAGGACATTGAACCTTGATTATTATAAACATAAATATTCTTCCTGCTGATCTTGTGCATAAAGGAGGCAGTGGTACAGCTGCAGTTGCTGCTGCTTCTACTTACACTTGTGGTGAGATGGATTTACCCAACATGCCTGAAAAAGCAGGTACTTGTGGAGAAACCATCTCTAAGCTTTTCCTAGAGCTATCCAAAAGCTCATTGGGATTTCACAGATCTGAATTTTGGAGTGAGGCATCTGAGGTGACTGTTAATCACCAAGGCATTTCATCTATCCCTCTGCTCCCCAGTATTTCAATATGTCTAACCCAGTAATTTTTTCTCTGTCATGAAGATGAACACATCAATGGCATGACCAGAAGATCATCACCTTTTTTTCTGTGCTGGCATTTTCTTCAGACATAGGAACATTTTTTTTCCCAAGACTTTGCTTTTCTAGCCCTCATGTGTAAGGTAAACCATACCAGCAAATGCAAGACCCTTCCTCCTTCACATTGCCTGGCACAAGACAGGCCAGCTGAAAAGCTAGTTTCACCCTGTGTATCACCAAATACTTAGTAATAGACAAACTTCTGTAATTTTGACTTTCATTATCAAGGCTTTGCTTTTCTATAATATGCAATAGCACATTGAATAATTACGGTGCAATGATAATTATCTAAGTAAGTGCACATTGTGGTTCAGTATCCCTGTTTTTTATTGTTCTTCACTTGCTTTAATTTGGTAAATCCAGTGATTGGAAACGAGTCTCCAGTTTTTCGTGTGAAATAGGAAGGGCTTATTGTTCAGTTTGTTAACTTAGTCTTAAATAGCACAAAAACCCTGACCAGTCAAAGTCAGTCAATAATATAAGTGTTTTGGAAACAATTCTCCAGTCTCACTACAGAGGAAAAAAATAACTTGTGCTGAAAAGAAAAGAAATAATTATTTGCTACGTGTGCAAAGCATGTAACAACCTACTGTCAAGAGCCAAGAATGGTTTCCTACTACAAGGAATAAGGCATCCATTACCATTCTCTCTGATCTTCCCATTTGCCTCTGCTATTTGGAAAACACTTCCTTCTTTCACCTCTGCTCCTCTATCCAAGCCACAAAGCCTTTGCCTTTCCTAGTGTCCACAGCACTCACTCTTTCACTACTACTTTTGATTCAGCTTTTACGAAACCTTGAGGTTACCTCTTCCCCTCCTCTTTCATAAGTGTCTAGATGACAATTTTTTTGTTTTTTGTCATGCATTTGGTTAACTATTGAAGTTGCAGGTGATGCAGCAGGACAAGGCAAAGACTGAAGTAGGCTGGGTCTTGCAGGTCTGGAACATTATGGAATCTTCAGAGGATCTTCATCATGTGAAAGGACAAGAAGATGAATAAAAGGCTCAGGATTAAGTATAGAAGAGTCATGAAGATGCTTTCCTGGGATTATTCATGAAGGTTCTTAGAATGTCCAAATGGCAGCCCTTATATGCCATCTCCTTCCCCAGCACAGTGCAGTGTTCCACCCAGAGGGTTCTGCCCAAAGCTTCAGAAGGCCTTCAGTGGGTGGCAGCCTCCCTTTTCTGCAGGTAGGGCCCTTCCCCATTTCCAAGCTGTGCTTACCAGGCGGATTTGCTGTGACAGTGTAGCATAGCTGCCTGTGCTGTGCTCTGCACACGTGAAACTGGACAGGTGCCTCCAAAGCCCTGGGGAGATGGGATGGAAGCAATGGAGACTGCAAGTACCAGACAAACCTCTTGTTGTGGGATGCTGCCACATCTGGTGGGGTAGTACTCTCCACATAGTGTCTCCTTGGAAAAAGGGCAGCATGGGGCTGGATAGAACTGTCTTGTGAGCAAGGCCAGCCCATGTCCTGCCACACAGGCCATGTTGGCAAAGCAAGATATAATACTGCGACTGTCTGGGAGAGCCTTCATTACTATCGACAGATATGTGTGCAACAATGATATAAAAACACCAACCAACCAGCCAACCAAGCAAAAAAAAAAAACTTAAATCACAAACCAACCAAAACCAAAAACCCAAAAAACAGAGAAAATGTTGGTATGAATAAAAACTACATTTTAAAATATAATGGATCCGCTATGCAAAGTAGTCTCCATGAGACCATACAGGATCAAATTTGCGCTTAAATCACAGGAACTCTAGTTCTTTTATAATTTCTAGCTAATTTGGGGAGTCTTCCTTGCCATATGGTATTTGACATCCATTTTTCTTTTTAAAGTCACTAGAAAGCTTTGCCTACTGACAAAACTCTGGAGACTACACCTTTCCCTCTTCACAACCTCACATTTTTGATAAACCTGAGATTTGTCCATCAGTCAGAACAGGAGGGGTTTCTTATCCCTACCAATACTTCATTGTGTGACAATGGGCAGCTAACACTGCTGAACAGTATCTCCAGCTAAGCAAAAATGTCTTTCCTCTTGCCATGTGCAAAGACTGCAAAGCTACAGATCCATCAGGCATGCCAGCACCTTCTGTTTAAAATCTATTTTTCCTTTGAGTTTGGGCCAAGAGTTCAAAGCCAATTGCAGTTGTTAGGTCCAGACTGCTACAAAATGGCTTTCTTGGGTAGCATCTAATACTTTTCCTTGACAGTGGGCTGTACTGGAGCGCATTTCCACGTCCTGGCTCAGGGCTAGACACATTCAGCATGTTGTACAAAATGGAGGCTCAAATGGAAAATGGAATTCACAGTTTGAGACTGCCGTATCCCACTGTGTCATGGCATAAATGGTATTCTTTCAGCTGCCTGGAAAGGCACGCTCACCACTGCTCTCCCTGCCCTGGAGAGAAAAGAGTAAAACTAGATAGGGAGATGGACAATAAAAAAAATATTGGAGGCATGGAATGACTTCCATATGAAAAGAGACTGAAAAGGTTGGGAATATTTAGAGAGGAAATGAAAAAGAAAGGTATATGGTAGAACTATCCATGCTAGTTAATAGAACAGAGAAGATAAATCAGATGACCTTCCTTACCATTTTTCCTTACACAAAAAAAACCCCAGGGGAACACTCATTGAAACTGAGATAGCAAATTAAAATTGATAAAATCAATTGCACAACACATATTTAACTTATGAAAGTCATTATTCTGGGATATCACTAAGATCAGGCAGATTGAGGGAATCAAAGAGGTACAGAATTTTTTGTGTAGTGGAAACACCTGTGGGATCTTAACTATGAACAAATAAATAAAAAAAACCCCAAGGTATCCTATACTGGGTGGGAGACACACAAAACATTCCTCTTGTTTACTGAACCTGGTACTGATGCATCTGGAGACCATTTGGTGTCCTTGATCATGCACTGGCAACCATCTGAAGTGAAAGGAAGGTGTTTCGGAAGGATGGAGATGAGGGATATGTACTGGTGTCCTCCTCTCCATGCCAGTGCTTTGAGGAATGTAGCCAACAGCACCTCTTGAAACCTCTGGCAACTGCTAGACTTTGATGGGCTGTTGAGTTTGGCATAAGGAAGAGACAGAGTAATGAGACATCAGGGACAGGACCTAATGGTGTGGTAGCTCCTTGTCAGCAAGAATGTCCACAGATCCCAAGACCTCATGGCCCATAGTTGTTCCTGCCATGGATACATACCTATGGGGCCCTTAGGACAAAATTCAAAAAGGAATGTAGATGCCTAATGTATGATTTAGACTGTTATCAGGTGCCAAAATTTGAGCCAAAAAAGCTCTTAAGTTCCTGTAACTCTGCAGCTGTGTACACTGAGAAGTCCTGCTGGTTTGGCTGAGCTGAACCTAAATCTTTCAAGAACTAGAGTTCAGGAGTCCCCATTGCTGGGGAAAGTGCGAGAGCAGAAGACTGCAGAGCTTGGCCTGTCCTTTCTCTGGCCTCGTGAATTCTCATTTTCTTTTTCGCACAGAGGCTTATTTTATCAGGAGGCTTGGGAGCTGCTCCATCTGCCTCCCAGGGAAACAAACAATTGATAGGTCAATAGTTTGGTAGCTAGGATGCCTTCATGGGAGTGAGTGATATGAAGTCTGAGCACTCTAAGATGAAAGAACTTACCTCTCTCGTGCTTTTTGAGGAAATCACAGGCTAATTGCTGAGCTGTCGTGTAGAAGAGTCTCACCACCACCCTGTTAATGAAAGCATCTCAAGCTTTCATGACTGTCAGGGAACTTCAGGTGTGCTTTGAATATGTTTACTGGATCCAGCCTCCATGAACTGAGGCACAATCCATGAATCTCATAGTCTTTGGCAGAGATGGAGAAAAACTATTTGGCTCAGCCACTATCATGGTTCCATTGGGCATGCTTTGTAGCAGAACTGTTGACGCCAAACTAAGCTTTCCTGTCCAAACTTAAGCGCTTACAGACTCTCAGACATCTAAAGGATTAAGCAAATCTTTTGTGGATCACATATTTGGACATGGGTGACTAAATTCCCCCTAAACTGTTTGAGGAGTTGGTTTGTGCACATTGTAATTTTCCAGTTATTTCCAACTAACCCTATGGTGTTATATTGGTGATAATTACCTCTCTCTCCTTGACTGTCTGTCTCAAAGGGACCCATCTTCTCAATAGCATAACTTTAGGCACTGGTTTTCAACCAGTAGAAACCACCTTCCCTCTCAAATCATCTCACTGGTTAACACAGACAATTTCAGAGCAATTGTTCGCATTCCAGATTTAGTTCTGAAGTTTGCCATCTCCCTTTCTGAACTGATGAACAGCTCCTATACCTTGTCAGGTTTTTTCCTAATCATTTCAGCTGTTATGATGCAAGACGTTATTTCTCTCTATCAGCTTTACCTTGTTTCTATGAGAGTGTTTTGTGATCAAGGGCATTAAATATCTGTGAAAGACACATACGATGTCACTGAGAGCTGTCAACAGCTCCAAGGAAAACCAAACACTTTGTCTAAATGTGTACCTCTCACAGCCAGAAGATAAATATTCTGACCCTGAGAGGAAAAAGAAATGGATTTTCTAGCATCGACAGAGAACTGAAGAGCTGTGTAGGTAGAGACAGTTATTACAGTCCTGCTGCTCAGCCACTGTGCTCCCCACAGAAAAGCTGTGCAGCTGTTCTGCTATTTTTCACAAGAGACTGGCTCCTTTTCTAGCTGGTTATACCCTGGGGGAGCTCCTCCAGGACTTCTGCCAGCTAGTGCAAGATTTTGGAGGGCCAAAGCCAGCTCCTCATCAGGAGCAGGCAGGAGGCAAAGACTACCTGTTGCAAAGAAATATGAAGAGCAGTGAAATATCCAGGGTGAGATTCATCCTGGCTAGCTGCTGATCTCAAGCGTAGAGACATCCACACCTGTGTTAGTCATCTAGCTCCCCCAAGAGCCCATGGAGATCTATTTAAGACATTCTGTATTAGAGCAAGATGAAGCGTGTCCAAAGTGTCTGTTTCTCCCTTCCATCCAAATACCGAATGAACCTTATAGTAACTAGGTCAGGCATAGACATTTACATCCAACCAATCTCATCCTCAGCAGGCTCTTGCCCAAGATGAAGTAGGTGGATGCTTGCCTCTTTGCTGAGGCTGGCTAGCCTACAGAACTAGCTCTTACTCCATACAACGTGCTGCAGCTCTGGAGAGGAAGAGCAGCCATTCCCAACGTATTTGCTTTGCTCCCTGCTACTTGTGCCAGAAGGGCCATGGCACATCTGCATCTCTCCCCAGTCACATCTGGTTAAGGGCAGGCAGATGTGGTAACAGACCCTCTGTACAAGGCACCTCCCGAGGGCTATGAGTGGAAGGCTCTGCTGCGGTGTTTGAAGTAAGGGTGGCCAGTGAGAGCCACATGCCTCTTTCTTTCTGTTTTCACCCACATGACATGTAGCTGCTTATAGAATGAGATCTGGCCCTCTAGGATATACATATGCTTGTATGTGTTGGATGCACACATATAGATGTGTGTCTGTATGTGGTTTATTAAGGATTAAAAATGCTTCTTTTTGCCTCAGACAGCGCTTCCAGTGCTTGCCTTTTCAGTTGGGGAGACTGTGTTTTTAATCTCACTAATACAAAGAAAACAATGGACTTCTTTCTCTGCTAGCTGTAAAGGGTCATAAGTAAAATGAGTTTTGGCAGACTCTTTCCAACTAGACATGCAACCACATGCAAAAATGATTCTAAATTTAGCATGTCATTTGTCAGAGTTAACCCTTCCCTTCCTCAAAGAAAATGAACTTATTTGCTGTCTTCTTGTAGTCTGTATTTGAAAATGCGTTGCCTGAAACTCTGAACTGCAAGAATTTATAATGGCCTTTTCTTGTGTAAGCCTTTATTTCTCTTCAGAGTTGTGATAAATGCAACTTTATCCCTGCTTCTGGGAAGAGGACACAGTACTTTGATACAGGATTTGGTACACTTAAAACCAAGGAAAGTGATTTCTTCTTGTGTTTTGGATGGGTTTGGATGATTATGCTTTTTTGTATGGACTGTAAAATTGTTGGACTCAACCCTGGGTATTTCTGCAAGTCCTGGTCACCAGCATGAAAGTAGTTTAATGGAATAAGGTTACTGCTCTGAGAAATCACTGAACTTAAGTCAGTCCAGAAATCTTTGAGAAATATTACATTGCACCTGAGACTTTATGCACACAGCTGTTGGTGTAATACCTGTTACAGCAGAAGAAACAGGAACTGACCTTCAGCTGCAACTATTTCCAGCAGGAAAAGAAACACTGGAAACATCCCAGTCTATGTTCCAGCCTGTGAGGTTTCTGACCTTGTTTTATATAGTTATCAAAGATAAACAAGCAAGGTCTTCAGTGCAAGATGAAGTTCATGTAAATCCTTGGTTTAAGCTAAGAAAGCAATTTCTGTTGAGCAGTGCCAGTAAACATGTTGTGCAAGGTAAATGGTTTGGATGTATGAGAGAAAGTGGGAGGTTACCCACTTTGAAATGGAAAAGTTAGTCTGAACTGGTATGATTCTGTCTGTGTTTCTCCCTCTTATTCTATTTTCCCTTCTCCAAATGAGAGAACACCATTCCCAGAAATCCCAGAGGACATTCCTAATTGAAAGCAATGATCTCATAAGTCAATCCTGTATATTAAGTGAAATACTTTTGCATGTCTCCCAAGGGATAAAGTGATTAAACCCACTAGAGAAGGGCCCAGAAGCTCCTGCTGTCCCTGAAAACCTTGAAATTAAAAATCAAGAAGATAAGCTAGTGGTACAGTATTTTCTTTCGAAAGACATCTCTCTGTGAACAACTAGGGCCCACATACAAAAGGACAGAAAATGGATTGCATTTCTGGTGGTTTAAGATTCTGCTTTTGTCAACTGAGACTGTTTGTTCTTCTGAGCAAACTGTATGCTACATTGTCCTGTTGTCTGGGATATAATGGAATATAATGTTAGCCTCGGACAGTGGTTGTTGAGCCAGTGCCAACCTCACTAATGAGCATGTGGTTTCAATAATAATATGGCTACTTGTAAGATGGCTGGCCACAAGCCAAGCACTTAATATAGAGGGGGCAACTGATGTAAAAAAGTACCATCCCTGACATGATTGCATTTCCAAAAATTCTCTGGCAAAAAAGTTAAGAATCAGCAAATCAGGATAATGAAGAATCTCCCCATATCAGGAAAGGATGAAGCTCTGACAAATGAATGGAAACCCTATGGGCTTTGTGCACATATGGTAAAAAATGAGAAATGTGAGAACAGGGGTGATAAAGGAACTGATAATTCTTTGTGGAAAAACTTCAGGCTGGTAATGGAAGGTGCTGGATGGTTTTTCTTTTCCCTTTCCTTTCCTTTCCTTTCCTTTCCTTTCCTTTCCTTTCCTTCCTTTCCTTTCCTTTCTTTCCTTTCCTTTCCTTTCCTTTCCTTTCCTTTCCTTTCCTTTCTTTCCTTTCCTTTCCTTTCCTTTCCTTTCCTTTCCTTTCCTTTCCTTTCCTTTCCTTTCCTTTCCTTCTTTCCTTTCCTTTCCTTTCCTTTTCTCCTCTCCTCTCCTCTCCTCTCCTCTCCTCTCCTCTCCTCTCCTCTCCTCTCCTCTCCTCTCCTCTCCTCTCCTCTCCTCCTCTCCTCTCCTCTCCTCTCCTCTCCTCCTCTCCTCTCCTCTCCTCTCCTCATTTTTCACTTGAAGTTTTTGACATTCCGGACTTGGGACCTAAAAGTCCAAGTGCATCAAGACAGTGAAATGAATTACAGTTTAATAATATTCCACCACACAGACAAAATGGATTCAATTACATAATGGTAGCATTAAATGTTATTAAGAAGGGGATCCAGAGTCTTGAGGCCAGACTTTCAGAAAATCATGATAAGCTGCTTAAAACAGCTGAAATAGCACATTTATAGGTTTTCCAGCCATAGTTTTGTTGAGGCAAGGCAGCACAGGGAAGGAGTCATTACGTTTACTCAGAGGCTCTGGTGTGCTAATCTGTTATCAAGGATTTAGTGTGTAGAAAAGCAGCACCAGAAAGTTTCTGATTTGATTACTACATCTTAACCTGTACGGTTTCCGGAGTGGCTGCTTTTACAGGAGAGAGCACATGAGATGGGTTTGGGTGGAAATGCTGGCTCTCGGGCTCCAGCCACGGTGGCGAGGGACGACCAAGTCAACCAAAAGCTGGATACTCCCAGCAGAGGGGAGGCAGAGGCAGGCCTGCCTCATGCAAAGCTGCCCAAATTACTCCTGGCCCAGACACCTGAGGGCTCCCAGGTGACAGGAAGGTGCTGAGCTGCTTTCACAAAACCAGACCTGTCTATTTGGGGCTGCTCAGGAGGTCTTTGGGTGGGTGGGACATACCTGACACATGGGGCACACTGTGCACTCTCCCAGAGTGGGGCAGAAACAGGCAAATCTTTCGTTGTTCTACACCCCCCCCCCCCCCAAGAATTTTCTATTATTGATATTTAGAATTACAGTTACAGATAATATTTCATGATCCTTAGCCAACTTTCTTCTATTTTTCTACCTGGAGAAAAGGAACATACGATTAAAAAAGCGTTAGGGAAGAAGAAAAAGAAGAAATATTTTTTCTTTTCTTTTCTTTTCTTTTCTTTTCTTTCTTTTCTTTTCTTTTCTTTTCTTTTCTTTTCTTTTCTTTTCTTTTCTTTTCTTTTCTTTTCTTTTCTTTTCTTTTCTTTTCTTTTCTTTTCTTTTCTTTTCTTTTCTTTTCTTTTCTTTTCTTTTCTTTCTTCTTTTCTTTTCCACTGTTTTTCCATTTTTTCATTTGAGAAACTGGAAGGAAGTTAAAAAGAAAACACAGAGAAGAAAGAGTGGTCCAGACACCAAGGAATTGAAAACTAAAACAGAAGCATGAACTTTTCTTATTGCCAGCACTCAAATTCATTGAGTTTTTTTTCAGGTAAAGGCATTTTTTAGTTCACAACAGTGATAAGAGAGAAATGTTCCTGCATTTTATGGCTGACGATACCAACAGCATCTCACAAAAGATATGAATTTCTATAACTAATCTGTTTCTAAGAGGGTTTTGAAACTTCACTTATTTCAGACAATTCTGGTAATAAAGTTTTCCAAAAGCTCCAAGCTCCTTGCTCTCTTGATGATGCTTCCCTGAGTATTTCCCCGAATTTTGGAGGCACTTACTAAAGACTGGGTTGTTGTATACTACTTATCAGGGAATATTTCTTTGTAAAAGTTGCTTGAAATAGAATGATAATGGGAGACATTTCAAGCCCTGTTGAGCAACACTTTCATCAGGGTGCTTGCTGATTTGCAGTCTTATGATAAAAGGTCTGGTGACCAGGGAATGGCATATATCCATTGGTGGTAGGCAAGAAAACATGTAACTTATGTTCTTCTTTTAACAAAATGTCCAGAAGCACCTCAGGTCATCATTGATCAAATATTCATACCCTTTAACAGTGGTCTGGGGGTTTATCTGGGAAGACCTTGAGGTTTCTGAGTCCAAATCAGTCCTGTACAATATGATACCTGTGATGATGAACATACCCTGGCACTGGCCACTGAAAAACAAGTTATGTGAAGCTCCCCCATCCTTGACTGGGAAAGAGAGTAACAGAGGGACCTCCATGGGATGTTTCATCTCAACCTCAGTAGATGTCTAAGGGAGAGGGATTGAATTGTTCTGTGAAGGTGCTGCTTCTCATGTGTTTTTGTCACAGAGGATGGATCTAAACATTTAGCTTCCAAGAGAAGAAGTTTCTAAAGTTAAATGAGAAGTACCTCCACTATATGATGGGCTGTTGGCAGCGTTGCATCTTTTACATCCTGTCAATCTGAAAGTGCTCTGCAATTGTCATACAACTTTACTTTCCATGAATTGATATTGCAGATTCCTATTTTGGCTGCAGTGCATTAACTGTATAAACAGTCAAGTACACTGGGCACCACAAAAGCTTGCTGGCTGGTTGCTGCATGCCCCCTAGGTAATAAAAACATGTGCAAAGAACAAAGAGCTGCACAAATCGGCTGCAGATATGACCACACACGTCAAGATGTAAGACGTCATTGAGACAGGAGAAAAAGCCTTTGTAGCAACCAGCACTGGGTGGAACTGGCTAATCCTATTAAAGAGCACCAAACCTCATTGATAAAGGGCCAGCTTTTGTGCTCTCACTTACACTGGGGCAAACCTACTGACCTCGGGGAAAAGGAGCTGAGAGCAGAACCTTGTGCAGCGCAAGTCCCTTGCCTGCAGAGATGGCAGCATGTGTGGTTCACGGCAGGGCTGACATCAAAGTGCGTGTGGCACTGGTTTCTCCCAGCACCCTGCTGTCTGAGAGACAGAAGGCCAGAGGAAGCTTATAAATCTACCCACACCAGGATGTTATGGCATGTGAATGTGTGGATTTCAGGGGAAAGACAATGAGAGCCACACAAATACTGCAGTTCTTGGGAAAATGACTGCTCTGAGCTTTGATCCCCAGAGTCTCTCAGGCTCTCCCAAGCATCCCTGCATTTCAGCATGCTGCAAAGCTCCAATTGCTCTTTGCTTGGATGCCTGGATGAGAAACTGGGGAACATGGAAAGCAAAGTGCTCACTTGCATGATCCATGAAGGAGATGCTGACCCCATTTCGAGCCAAGACAGGCCTCCAGGGATCCCCAGGAGGTATTGTGCTGATACCTTGTTTTCTGACTGAAGAGAGGTTGTCACCTCTGTTCTTTTAAGTGAACATGCAAAAAAGTGAAAAGGAGACTGAACTACCTTGAGTAGTTCCTGTTGTGCTCCTTTATGCTCTTTGGGATTTTACATCAGTGATGGTTTGTCTCATAAAGACTCACACCCTTTTACATCTAACACCCTGACCCTGTGGCAAGAGCCCTGGCTTATCCCACCTCCTGTCCAGCTGAGAGGCACCGTGTAGCTGAGTGCATGTTTGTAGCCCACCTCCATGTTCACTTGCCAACCAGAAAGCCTGTGCTGGCTGACCAGGTTGTCCCTGCCAAATATAACAAATGACTTTGGTGTGTCCTTCTCTCACTGGGGTCACAAATTTGGTTTTATCTTCTATCTCCTCACTTAATTTTAGGTGGAACCGGAATAAAAATTTATTAGGGTGTGTGTACCGAGGGTAAAAAACAGGCAGGCAAGCAGGTAGCACAACTGCAGGATTCTTGTTTCCAAAGTTAAAATTAATTGAAGCTTACACAAGCTTTGTTTTGGGGTCAGCCTTGCTTCGAGGAGTGAACCCTGATGCCAGGCTGTGGGAAACAGCCCTGGGACTGTGGTGGGATGAGCATAGAGAGCCGTCCTCAGCCCAGGGATCTCCCTTGCTGCTTCATTCCTGGGTTGCTGCCTTGGGGTCACCTGCAGGGACATCACCACAGGAGAAGATACTCCCTCCATTGCCCTTTTCCTAGGGGACTTACAGATCCTTCTCGCTCCTTAAATTGATGTCCAGGTGAGGCCCTAGGCAAAGAAGTCCAGGTCAAGCAGGCTGCAGGGAACCACAGCAGCCTCTAGCCCCACCTGAGCTGGGTGCCCTGGGGAGCCAACATGCCTGATGATATGTTCAGCCTTGCCCAAGTGCCTGCTGATGGTGGTCACCAGCCTTTCCTAATTCCCCTGTCTCAGACCACGGTGCCTTTGTGAGATTGTTTGTTTACATGAAAGGTTTAAGAATTGTGCGTCTGTCTAGTTAAAAAAAAAATAGATAATTCATGTATTCTTGTTTCTTTCCACATCGGCATGTTCCCATATACAAAAAGTTTAAAATAAAGGTAGAGAACGAATCTCTGGTTTTACAACTCTGTTTGGAGGCATTTGCCGTATATAGTCACACATATTTAATTTTGCATGAGCTCTTTGCAGTTCACCTCTAAGCAGATGTTCGTCTACACCTGAAAACATGAGAAGGGCTCAGAGTTGACTCAGCCAAGGGAGGAGAGACCAATCAACCCGCAAGTGAATTTTTACAGGGAATGTATTTTTAGACTAAGAATTTTAACACTTGTGTGTGTCTGTGAATCTGGTTGTGCATGAGGCTTTCTTTTTTTCTGTCTCCCAGCCTTGCTCCCTCCTTTCCTCCTCCTGCCTGTTTCCTACCTCTCCCCCTCCCCATCCTGCCCCAGAAAATTAGCTTTCATTGGGCTTTTATAGCTGCACTTTTAAGTCAGTCAAGATTATTTTCTGGTGCTTAAATTCCTAGCTAACATGTCATGGTGCCATTCAGTGCTGGAAATGATGTAATTTATTGGGTAGCTGCTCAATTGCATAAATAGCTGGAAAAACAAGTTTAGCTTGATATAAATAACAAGACACAACAGTATATACAGTACAACACCTTGCCTCCTGCTGCGAATCTCCTGATTTCTGTTATTCTGGTTTCAGCGCGTCTAGCTGCCTCCTCACATTCACTACTATGAAATAAGATAATTATAGCACAAGTAAATATTACCCAATCAATCTACCGTAACAACTGTTAAAACAAACCATCTTATAAATTTTGCTAACAAAATATGCCTCAACCCAACATACACAGAAGGTAAGTTTCTCTGACCTTGAAAAAAATCTCAAGAGCCAAGCACATTGCATGCATAATGAACATCCAGTGATGAGAGGCAGAACTGGGGTCCACCCTGTTTCCACTGACCCCTTGAAATCTCCTTGAGCTCAGTGGTAGAAGGATGGTGTGTTTTGGGACAGCTTCTCTTTTCACGTACAGTGTAAACAGGAGCAGTCCTCTGAAATCACAGTTGCCCCTCTTCCCCTAAGCCCAGTGGCTGGTCTTAGGCAAATTAACCCTTATCTTCCCAGGGCAACACCAGACTCCAGTTCTTACATGTGTGATGGCTGCACACAACATCAGCAATCTGGTGTGAGGAAACTGTAAATCCTCTTCAAAACCCAGAGCATCCTTTCCCTCTCCCCACCAAACTCATTTAAAAAGAAAAAAAAAAAAAAAAAAAAAAGGAAAAAAGAAAAAGGAAAAAGGAAAAAAAAGAAAGATACTCAGAGGTAAGATACATTTCTCTGCAGAAAGTACGGCATGGGTTCATAATATTGTGTACTGCAGAAGACCTCTCAAATCAGGGGTAAACTTTTGGACCAACTATAGCAGCAGTCCTGTTTTGAAATGCTACTGGATTTAAGGTTTTAATTCAGGCAGTGCTTTGTAGGTTTGCCTGACTCACGATGAGATGACAGTTTCTATTGGGGTAGGGATAAAGGGGAAAAAGAAGCCAAAATGCCTGATTGTAAAGATTAGTGCCTCTTAGAAGAAAATAAAGATGTTCTGAATCTGTGTGTGGCGGAGAGGGGTCTCAAGGGAGAACCTAATTATGATACACTGCTAGGATATCATTATGCACTAATTACTGAAAAGAGATGATGGATTTGGAAATCTTTGTGTTACTAAATGTAAGCAGAGTAGGGCCAGTGTTGGCAGCTTTCGAAAATCCCACCATGTAGAAAGAAGCAGCCAGATCATGCACTGCCTGGACGTGTCCCAACAAGCACGTTGCTGAGTTTCCAACACAAAAGGTATAGTGTGGCCATCTAACCTCTGCCAGATCCAGGCATCAAAGGTTGTTCTGGCCAGACACTGATGTAAGATGTAAGATGGGAGGGACGGTGTGCACCATTTGTACAAATGGTCTGCAAGCTGAAGGGAGTGTACAGTCTGCACTTGCAGGAGAGAAGAAGATATTTCCTAGTTGATATCACTCAGAAATGTTGCCTTAGATTTATCTCTAAGGTCTCCCTAAATGAGGGACTGGAGGTATGGACTCCCTCAGGACTCAGTGGAGAGACACAACTCAGAAGGTGGTCTGGGGTCCAAAATAGGCTGAAACAGCTTTCAAAAAACCTGACTAAATTTGGTGTTATTCTCTCTGCCTGGGAAAGTGCCTCAGGGATGGTGGCAAGATAAGGTCTGGGCTTGACATAGCATGGCCAAACCCCCTGTAGAATCCACCCTTCATCCCACATGTGTTATGTGGAGGAGGTGTGGGGTGGGCTGGAGGTGAAGTATTGCATTCATGCCTGCACTAGTGGAGAAGCAGCACTTATTAGCTCTGGTATACTCCTTGCTGTACATTGCCTGTCAGTCTCTGGAGTGTGACTCTTTGCTAGTGCCACATGTCTGCTGGGAAGCCAGAAGGCACGTGCTGCCTCTCAAAGGGGTTTTGCAATGCAGACTAACAACCCTAAGGTTTGGGACCACTGAAAACTCTGGTGTGGCTCATCTTGCTGCCTTTCTGTTGCGGTAAACTAGATGTCCTTAAGACTATTTGTTGTTGTAGAACAGCCCATTTCCTTACCGATTGGACTGTTTCACCCACCAAAAAGGGGCAACTGTCTGAATTTCCCTCCTGAAAAACCACTTGCTAATGTTAACGTCTGAATAATGGGTACTGAATGGGAACTGAATGAGAAAGTGCTAACTGACATGGGACAAAAGCCGTGTCCCAAATTTCTCATGCCCAGTGTCCATAGTGACCTCTTCAAGGTCCCTGAAACTTATCCAGGGCCCAACTGGCCTGGAAAATTTCTGCAGATCTGTCCTAGCGTTTGAGCAGAACAGACAGCTAACATCCAGGGCACAGGCACTCTTTATTACATCCTAGGGGTCCTAGGGGGCCTCATGGTCCCATTATGCATATGGGATGCAAAAATTGCAGAGAACAAGCTGAAATACATAAATGTATTTGCTTTCTGGGGAGTGTCTTCCCCTGGGATTCAGTTGAATCTGCTGCTTCTGGCAAATTTTAAAAACTATGGGTGAATGGTGAGTAACATACAGAAGAAGTCTGGAAATTAAGTCCATAACCATGACTCAGTGACCCACTCTGGTCACCTGCTTTTCCATTACCTTTGATGTGTTGTTGGCTAAAAGAGGAGGATGTACTTTTTGTCCCTCCAAGGAGACGCTTTTGATTTGTGCATGCCAGTCATATTCATCCAGCACATAGGGCTGAACGGAATTCATTGTCTGACATCTTTTGTTTTTTGTTGAAAATCTGTCCTTCTCATCCAGTGAGAATTTTTTGCAGGAAAATTCTCAAGTTCCTCCCCCTACCCCCTCTCTTTTGGACAAAAGTTTGAATTATTGAAAGAAATTTTGAATACAAGCAAAGCATTTTTTTTTTTTTTTTTTTTAATTTTCAGAAGAACAAGCATTGCTCACTCCTAGTGAGGTGTTGAGCATGTATCTAGGGAGGAACAACCCCAGGCACCAGTTTATGTGAAGACCATCCTGCTGGTCAAGGGAGGTCCTTCTCCTTTGCTCAGCACTGGTGAGGCCACACCTGGAGTGACATGTCCAGTTTTGGGCTCCTCAGCACAAGAGAGACATGGACATACTGCAGAGAGTCCAATGAAAGGTTATAAAGATGATTAAAAGACTAGAGCACCTCCCCTGTAGAGGAAAGGCTGAGAGCTGGGTACTGTTCAGCCTAGAGAAGAGACGGTTCATGGAGGTCTTCTTAATGTATATAAATACTTGAAAGGAGATTGCAAAGAAGGCAAGGTCAGGCTTTTTTCAGTGGTGCCTAGTGACAGGACCAGAGCCAATGGACACAAACAGAAACACAGAAGGTTTCCTCTGAACATCAGGAAACACTTTTTCACCATGAAGGCAACTGAACAGTGGCAGAGGTTGCTCAGAGTTGGACCAGGTGATGACCACAGGTCCCCGCCAGCCTCAAGCCTTCTGTGGTACTGTGATTCTGAAAGTCTCCTGGGGGATGACACAGTAGTACTGTAGGAAACTAAAGCAGCTGCAATCTTGTCTGTGCTCTCCATAGGGAGCAGTCCTTACGTCAGCTGTTCCCAGAATCATACATTGATTTATTTTTTTTGAGAGAAATGCTTGAGCTTCTCCAAAAGAGGAAAAGAAAACATATGCTGAATTGACAGGAGATGGGGACTTGGGAGTGAAGGTGAGATCAAGGTGTTGTGAGGGGAATCTTGAGCTTGGTCCAAAAGGAGGGAAGGAGTTCCCAGGAGAAGAGCAGTTGCATTGGCAGAGGCAGAGCCTGCTAGACAGCCTGGATAGGGCAGTGTGGGAAGACAGCTGCTCTGCTCCCATTGGAAGTGCTAGCTTGTTCCATGCTGCTTTGTGTCCCACCATGGGACGAGCTTTTTCCACACTCGTTTCATGCCTGACATTCAAAGCTAGACATGCAAAATGGCCTCAGCACAGCTTTCCAGTAGAAACGCCCAGAGTGAACGTGCAGACCCGACAGAATCCAGCCAGAAATGGAACAGGCTTTGCTGTTTTTAGGGCATGAACGTTTCCTGGTTCAATTTAAAGACTTAGATTTGTTATTTGTTATTGTAAAGCTGGGGGTAATCTCACAAAGCCAAGCTTAGACGAACCAGTCAGCAAAGAAGAAAAGAGAGCAACACACTGTGCAAGGGTGGAGAACAGGAGCATGGGATTTGGGGTGTGTGGTTTTGGGTGTGCATGTAAATTGTTTGTGTGGGCAATTTGCTGTTTTTACAGTGAAAAATCCTGATCTTCCAAAACTGCCTGCTTGGAAAAAAGAGAGTGCAATTTTCACTACTCAGATTTATAATCTGCTCTCAAAAGTATGCCCGCAGGAAGCAAAAATTAGAATTTTCTTCTCAGGACAGTGCTAGCTCAGGAGTTTAAAATATATTTGAGCTAACATTTTTGTGAGTCATCCTGCATCACTGAATAAAGATATACATGATGTGAGCACTGCGGATTTAGGAATGAGCCAGAGTTGTTTTGTGTCTTGTTCCATTATTGGGAATTTTCTGGTTCTGACACCCATGATTCTTTAAAGCCAGTCTGTCCCTGGTACAGCTCCATGGGACGGGATGGAAAGATTACTTTGGTCCTATAAACACACTGCTAAGATCTGAGCAGCCAAAATACATGACCATGTATTTTTTTTGGTGCTTTCATGGGTATCATTACACAGAATAGATAGTTAGGTACCAGCTCACAGTCTTATATCCTCAAAGGGAAAATTTAACTTCAGTTTCCATGCATTAAATTATTCTGTTTAACAGGAGATATATTAATACACTACAAAAGGGTGTAAAATATGTTTGGTTTGTAATTACACTAGCTGTGCTGGGAGAATAAAGCAGGGGTTAAATAAGGCCACATGTTTAATCAGAGGTGTCATAGGGCTATGAATACAAGGAAAGCTGATCTTTCTTCATGATATCAATACAATGCAGTCATCCTGTGTGGGTTTTGCATACCATCCTGTCCAGAGCCAAAAAAGTGACTTCTATTTCAGTAAGAATTAAAGCAAAAGCAAAGGAAGAACAAAGGGCTGAGGGGGTTGATCTGGAGGAGATGATGATAAATCCCACTGCATCTTGTAAAACCCTCCTGGTCTTTCCTCCACAGTGGCATTATTTTCCCATCATATCCACTTCCTTAATAAACAATTAAGCTCTGTGTTTGGAATCTAAACATATTTTGGGGGATGAGGGAGAAAGGGACTGGGTGGCTCAGGGTTTGGCAGTAATACAGTCAAAACTCTACAGTGGTTTGAATTTGATCCAGGTTGTGTTGCCCTCAATTTATGAGCCATCCTGGTGCAGGGAACTCACTGTGTCCCCTCCATACTGTTTTGTTGTGTTTGTTCTGTAGTAAAATCAAGTATGACAAAATAGTGTGCATTTCTTTTCTCACAAATATTGGAGTGATTTATTTTGAGAAGTGAATTCTTGCTGATGCGGTTCATGCCCCTCGCTAATGGAAACTCAGCTCAATAGCCAAGTGAATTCTGAATAAGTGAAAACAGGTATTGAGTCCTGACATTTGATTATAAAAGTGACAATTACAGAAAATCTATGAGCCGGGAGCTCTGCCACAGGAGAGATCTTGCCTTCCCTTACCAGCTAAGGCACATGTAGCACTGCCCTGGCCTTTGGGCTGAGCCCTGGGGTGGCAGTGATACAGTACAAGGTCTTTCTGATGCTTTTGGTGGCCTCCAGCTGCGAGCTGCACCTAGCATTAACCTCCCTCTTGCTGCTCGGCCTGTGCATCCCCTATGTGAACAGCTTGTGGACAGGCCACAGGACAAGAGTTATTCAACAATTCTAAGAAATAAATCTGTGAAATCATAAGCTCTCTGCAGAAATTCACCCCTCAAATCAAAAATAAAAATAAATGGAAAAGGACAATCTGGCATATGACTTGCTCTGCATAATTCGCTTGTCTCTGGGGTGAAGCCTGGGCTCCCTTCCTCTGCTCCCTGACCAGAGGCTGTGGGGACAACTACACTGCTACTATCCATGATGGTAATTGCTTGCGGTCTGAGATCTTCCCTTGCTTTTCAGTGCCATCGATCTGGCAGCTTCCCATTGTATGTAATTATTATTATTTTTTTTTTTTCCCCATATACTTGGAAAATGATGAGATAGTTCACCAACAAACAGTGTTCACGAACAGAACAGCTGGGTTCTTCTACTTCTAGCTCTTTACAAAGGCTTTCTGCACGTCTGTCAAGCCAGAGTGTAGCGTGATGAGCTGTTTCTGTTGAGAAACCAGAGTTTACAGAATAAACAGAGTTGAGGTAAACCCTGATTATGGGGAAAGTCTCTGTGTTAGGCTCCCTCACAGCCTTAGCTCTCACTACTGGACTGTATTTTTGGAAACACTTCCAAGACTTTTCCCTTTGTGAATTGGTGCAAATGACTTGTTGGAGCCAGGCGTGCCTAAATTCTCACCGACTTTTCCTTAATCTCTTTGACTCAAGCAGGGCCTCAGACAGGCATGAGGAGATGAAGGGTGTCCCTGGGGAGTGCTCAACCAGCAGGGTACCATCCAGCAGAACCAGCTCGGCGCTTCCAGCTCCCGGCCGCACACATAATTGTATACTTCCCTAAATGGGAGAAGAAACAAAGCAACGTATGTCAATAAGCTAAAGGGAATTATCTCATGTACAAGGAACAGCAAGCTCTGTGTTTTCCCTTGTTTGCTCTGGGATTTTCACTCTTTGTACTAAATTGGGCACATCAGAGATTGTGTGCAGCCCCCCTCCCTGAGGACCATGTTCAGACATATTGGGTCCTTGAGGTGGGAGTAGCACTGTGAGGGGGATTTGGTGAAAAATCAGCTGCAAGGGAAGCAGTGGAGCTCAAGCAGTTTTTTTCTTGGACTTTGTGCCTCTGTATAGCATAACCACAGCCTAAGTGCCCTTGAGGCTGCCAGGTCTTCTCACTGGGGCATTGAGACATGGGGTGGAAATAGTTCCTGGCTCCTCTGGCTCCTTCCGCTGCTCTCCAGACCCTGCCTGA
Source organism: Columba livia (assembly GCF_036013475.1). NCBI lineage: Eukaryota > Metazoa > Chordata > Aves > Columbiformes > Columbidae > Columba > Columba livia. The sequence goes on along the minus strand of NC_088602.1, from coordinate 30,393,620 downwards.
GTCCCCACACAATGAAAGCACAAAAACTTTTCATCACACAACTATTGATTTTTGCAATTACTAATATTGGTGTAGGAGGGATGAGGCATGTGCTGGTATACCTCACCAGCTCAGAAAAGATCACATAATTCAAATGCCGATGTAAGAGCCTGATTGCCCACTCTGCTGTGTGGTGGGAGTAATACAAGTGTCCTTGGTGGGTGTGAAATGCTAGATCTTTATTTGGACAGCAAAAAAGCCCAGGGTCTGGTGTTGACTTCAGTCCTTGCTTTGATGAAATCTTTCCTCTTCGTTGTGGGATTACCTGTAACAGGGCTGGGGCAAAATCTCTAGGTTATGTGGCATTAGTCATTGCTCTTTCCAGCTCAGTGGGACTTTGCAGTTTTGAAGCCAGGAGGTGAGTGGCTTTCTAACTAAATACTTCAAGATTTCAGCTTGTTTTATTTTGCTCAGAGGAAGGTTCAAAGATAGAAGTCTGACTGAGAATGATGATGTGCTCCCACTCCATTTCTGACT